>NC_133761.1:35947500-36570500 GCF_036562045.2 Rhinolophus sinicus | reverse complement strand
AGTCCTGCTTTCTGCCTTTAAAATAACCCTCAATTTTACTCATCATTAAGCTCACTCTTTTAGTCAGTAAAAGGTCATGCTGCTCCTTGATGAAGGCAGGTTCTTACTTTTGATTGTTCCTTTAGTGACCTTTTAATTAGTTATCTCATCTCCTATATTGTCAGCTTCTCCCATAGCCTATTAACTTTTTCATCCTAAATAAAAACTGTTCTTGACTGTGCCTCCTCCTCCTTCATCCCTTCTCTGCTTAGTGTGTCGAAGCTCTTCAAGTGCAATTTGACTTCTGCCATCACCACTCTTAACTTTTCTTCCGGGTCACCAAATGCCAAAGCCATTGGATACTTTTTAATCCTTCTTTTATTGTTTACATCTCCTCCCTTCTTGAAATTTTTTATTCCTTTCTCTTCCCCAACATCACTTTTTTCCTTTTTCATGACTGTTCTGCCTTTTCTTCTTTGCGGATAGCTCCCTGTGTACCCCTTACTTGGTTTTCCCAAGTCCTTAGGTTATTTTCTGATTGCCTTACCCTTTCCTCATTGACTCATGGTTTTGACTACTACCTGTGTAGGATGTATCATTTCTCTCAAATATCTAGCTTATATTCCAACTTCTGTTGTATATTTAGTACTTTTATAGCTAGTCGTCTTCAGGATATTTTGCTTGGAATAACTTAGTTATACCCCACTACCAGGTTTTCCCACGTTTTCCTTCATACTGAAATAGCATCATTTAGCAATTCTTCCTACTCCCTAAGTGATTTCTGGATAATCTTCTCTCTTCAAGCTACACACCAGAATAGTCTAAGTTCTCATTTAAAAAAAAACCAAAAACCTAGAGGTAGATTACCTTTTAATCTAAAGGTAATTCTAAAATATGCTGTCACGAAACACTCCGTGGAAGAATACTATGGATTTTTAGTAGTCTGAGATACTTCTTTGCAATCATGAAAGAAGTGAGTCACTAAATGATAAAGTACTGGGCAACTAGCTGTTTTTGCATATTAAATAGTGAAGCCCTGAAACATGAATTCAGATTTTTTTCAAACTATTTTTATAGAAGCCTTAACTATAAAAACATCATGTGTCAAATTACATGTAGTTTATTTACTGATATTTTAGTGAAATAAACTTACATGAAGGTACTTTATGCTACTGACGGTAATTATGTAAGCTGTAGTTCAGCAATTGATCTTTCCCTTAAGAGTGGTTCTAGTCAGTCTTAAGTTAATTTTTTCCATACCTCTTAGCATATGCAATTAGTTTGTTAATCATTAAACTTAATCATTAAACTAACTTCATCATTGTTACCATGTAGGTAGTTTTGTACCATGTATACTAGCAAGACTTTATTTTTGACCAGACCTCTAATAACACCACTTTTCTGTTTTGGAAGATCAAAGCCATCGGCCAGACAGAATTGAACACAAGCAACCCAGAAGAAGTGTTACAGCTAGCAGCGCAGAGAAGGAAAAAAAAGTTTCTCCAAGCAATGGCAAAACTTTATTTTTAAGCAGTTAAAATTTTTCAACTTTTATTTTTTAAACAATGGGCTAAAAATAAGCAGTATTAAAAGATTACGTTTATATAATACATATATACACATTTAGTGGTGTTTTCTTTGCAGACAAAATACTGAAACATTAGTTTAAAAACAAAAACTACGCAGAAGACTTCATATCATAACAATAGCTTAAATTTATAATTTATTCAAAGAAAGAAGAGATTCACATGTCCAGTAACAATAAACTGGCACTCTAGTATAATTTGTTTTCTAATTAAATCCACTGTAAGGCTGAAATTTCATTATTTAAAAACAAATATTTATGTAGAAATTAGTCTGTATTATGTCAAGTTTATTTTGTTTTTTTAATAAATAGATTTCTGGGAGTCAGTATACATTTAATACTTTTCCGCCTTAAGAAAATAGTTTAGGTCAAGTGTTAAGCTTAATCACTTTGACACTGTCCTTAACTCATGTAGGAATTGAAAAAGGACCTTAACAATTTCGCAAACATAAATAAAGCCCTAGTCACACTAAATTTAAAAAAAAAAAAAAAAAAAAAAAAAATCTTAGGGATGCCTTACAGTAATAAAGTGACTTTTTCATATAAATAGTTTGAAAGAGTACTTAAGTTTTGCACCCAAATTGTGATGTACAAAAAAGTTACTGTAAAGCAACCTATATGTCAAAGCCCCAAGTAGGAGCCACAGCATTTATTTGGTTTATAATTTCTTTGGTATTCCCACTGTTTAGAGCATAGTTTAACACCATGTTCATCTAAGCCTTACTGATTAAAAATGTTATGGTAAGGCAAATAAACTAATTAAAAAAACATTAAAGTTCACCATTTGTAAAAATTCAAGTTTTATAATAGCTTTTTACAGCAGCTGTTGATAAATTAGTCACCTTATTACAAAACTAAATCTTTGTAAACAAGTTTAAATTTTATGTTCAAAAACCAAATTGCACTAGTCAAGAGTATATGAATTTTGAGAATCTAAAAACTAGATTCAAAGCACTCTGATAATGTACCCTTTAAAGTAGCACTTATCTAGTCCAAAACTTCAATGATAAAATTCCTAGTTTATCAAGATAAACATAGTAACACTAGATCAAAAAATTTTTATGGCGTAAATCATGGCTGGCTTCTATCCATTCACCTGGGGAATGCATCTTTGTAAACAAACCCTGTTGTTTCTTTAAATAGCTAACAGGAATGAAATTAATTTATTCCTTAGTGCCAATTTTAAGTGGTTTTTTTAAGTCAAAAAATGGCAGTGAAATTTCTGAATTGGTTATGACAGTCACAGCACTATTTTCCTGTAAAACTTGTAATAGTTCAGTTCTATGAAATTCTACTTAATACTTGGTCAATTGCAACTTGTTTGCCTAGTTAACGTTAGTGTTTTCCTGGTGGTTTTTCAGTGCTGTTCGGTGGTGTCATAATGCCTCCATTGCACACTGGTGACAACTGTTCCCCCTTCCTGAAGGTGTTCACATAATTTACTTCATCCTGTACATAGGAAGAAATAATGCAGCGATTAACAGCTAAATACAAAGCATTGATATAGTAAAATAAAGTCAAAACAGACTTTTGGGTACTAATTCAAGGCTACTTAGGCCTAATATAAGTCTCTTTTATGTCATTGTAACTGACCAATCATATTCAAGAGGTTCAGCAATTGGAACTGCTATAACTAGATTTTAAAACTTGGACAACTTGAGAAATTTCACAAATCTTGCTTTGACTTCAAAGTTATTTTATTAACTTTTTTGCATTCTGAAATCATTGTGCCCATTAGAAATTTTCTGTCTCCTTAGAGTCTTATATAACTGCCCGAAGTATTCTATAGCATCATTTTGTCAGTTTCAGTGACTTACTACACAGTAAGACCCAAAACTCAAGAAACATACCAGCATAGCCAGATAATTTGTATGTGTCTGGATATTGTGTCTGTCCTCCATAGAAATTTTCTTAAAAATCTTCAGCTTCACTGGAGTAGTACTTTTTACTACACTGACAAAAGGCACCATCCAGTCTACACATTCAGAAATGTTCTCCCATTCCAAACCTAGACAGAAAAGTTTGCAAATGTGAAGGTTACATCAGAAGCTGTCTAACACATGCCTAATGTATTTGTTCCTGCTTCCAAATTTAAGGTTATTTTAAAACTCATTTATAAAAAGAAAAAATCACTCTCAAACTATATTTATAATGTGACTGTTTTGAGGGAGAAAAACAGTTTCTTAACCAGTACCTTCTACATACGAAACTAAAATTGTCAAAATCCAAAGAACTGAAAGCAGAGCTGTAATCCTGTTGACTAACTTGGTGTGGATTTAAATTCCATTTGACCTCACTTTTTGTTTGTGGATCTACACTGAGGATTAGAAAGTACATCTAACAGAAAGGAAGGTAATCACTAAACTGCTAAATTTTTTTCCATTAAAATTTTAAATTCCTGTTTAGCAGGATGCAAAAGTTCATAAATTTAAGTTTCTTTAAAGGTTGTGAGCAGGTAAGAAGTTGAAAGAATGTCTTACCTGAAGCTTTCTTAACAACTTCAATAGAGGTAAAATGGCACAAGGCAGCAGCAGCCAGTATTCTGTACTGGAACTCTAATGAATCAATGGCCAGAATACACAGATCTAAAAGCTAATAAAGGAGAAAGCAAAAGTACAAGTATTCAGGAGAAGGGTAACTACTACATGTCGCTACTAAATATCAGTCAACTAACATTTTATGGTGTTCTTGATACATATGGACCAGATGCTAAGAATTGCTAAAAACTAAAGGGATTCAAAGATAAATAAGCCACCACCCTGAAGGAAGTTGAGTCTTAGGATTATAGGTCAAAAGTGAATAGACAGGATTGTTAAATGCAGTGTAATGTACGAGTAGGAAGGGCACTAATCCAAAGTAGGGAAAACGGAAGAATGCTGCTGCTTAAATGAATCTTAAAGACAAGGTAGCCAGGAAGATTGGGAGGTATATAGATTGTGCCAGGTATAGGAAATAACATTCACAAAAGCAAGTGAGAAAGTATTACTTTACCTTAGAACTCAAGTAGTTCAGAACACCTATAGTAAAAAAATACGAAGCAAGGAGTACCTTCATTCTTTACTTTTAAAAAAGGGTAGCTGGAGAGGCACAGCCTAGATTGGATCATAAAGGGTCTTTAAGAAGTTGAGAGTTCTGACTGATTATTGAAATTACTGGAAAATTTTAAATCAGGAAAGTTACATTATAAGAACCATCCATTAGACTATGGTGAAGCAGACACACAAAAAGGGGACATGTTTCTAAACAATGAGGTTAGTTAAGAGGCAGCATAATCCAGGCAATGAGAGAGCTGAACAAGGCGCAGTGGAATGGTGTACCATGTTTTCCAGAAAATAAGACCTAGCTAGACGGACAATCAGCTCTAATGAATCTTTTGGAGCAAAAACTAATATAAGACCCGGTCTTATTTTACTATAAGACCCGGTCTTAAATGATAGTAAAATAAAACTGGGTCTTATATTAATTTTTGCTCCAAAAGACGTAGAGTTGATTGTCTGGCTAGGTCTTATTTTCGGGGAAACACGGTAAAAGGGCTAGACTTCAAAGGCCTGAGCGGGTATCTGTCTAGTGGAATAAAATTTAAATTATGTTTGCCCCCGTTGGTCCTGAAGGTAGAAAAATGAGTAGAAGGGTTGAAAATGAATTATTACACCTCTAGAAACTGCCTACATTGTTTATCAACTTATCAAAGACTTGCCCTCTGTCAAAAGGGTATACGAGATAGCTGCTTATGACAACTTGGGATGCTGGGAATTCTGACAAAAAATATTAATAAGCATTAAAAAGTTTTGCAGAATGAAACAATTCCAATGTATTTACTGGTTATTTAGTTTTAGTGTTCATAATATGTTTACTAAATTTAAAACAAGTTAAATTTCAACCTAAGTTACTTAAAACTCATCCTTCAATTCCTACCATAATTCCTTCAATTCCATAGTAAGATTTTAACATCCTACACAGAATAAGAATGTAGATTTTCTTCACTTATATATGGCAGTTAACAGCAGCCTTAAGATACTATGAGAAGTAGACAGACACGAGTGGTACCTTCTTTGTTTAATTACTTTGTTAGCATAGCTATTAGATGCTGGTCTAGGAAAACTTGGTTTGAACTTAAATTTTTTTAAAAATGTAACTGATGTGATTTTAATTCTAATAAGTAAAATAGGTACCCTGTGTATTCAAATATTAAGAGTATGATAATCATGCAGAATAATTTCATCTTTATAAAGCTGGGAGATAATTGGCTTATAAATACTTTCCCCCATTTTATATGAAAAAGAAGTATTTAATTATTTTGGACTCCTAAAGAATGAAAAGTACTCAATTTATTTAAATTCATAGTTTAAAAACTTGTTTTCTAGAACTATTAAGCAACGTAAATATTGGGGACAGAATTTTATGCACCAGAAATTTTGTTCTAGTCAAAGTCTGAATTTAATTAAATATGCTTTAGTTTTGTTGTATAGCCTATTTAAGACTATAAATACACTCAACAAAACCTGTAATTAACAATAACATTAGCATATATTCAATAATAATGTCAATACCTGAGCTATCTGAATGAACTTTTCCTGAGAATACTGAGGTAGAAGAACTTTAGGAGCATCTTTAAGAGCATCAACTTGGAGGAAGAGATTTAGCCAGGAGATGATTGTTACAGGACAAAGTTCCCATTTTAAAGCCTGTTAATGAAATTAAAATGCCGGTTAATAAATGTAGGTATATACATACCACATTATACAGCTACATTTTAAACTAGTCATTTAAGAAATGTTTTCTGCTTTTAGGCTTTTTTCTTAGGTGTTTTATTATTCTGACCTCTTTTATTTTTATTAAAGATATTTTTAGATACATCACAATCTAAAGCTGCTTGTGTTTTACAGTCTATTATTGATATAGATCCCTTTATTATTCTCTAGTTGTCTTTATTTACAAAGTTCATTGAGCCTATTCATTCCTACTTTTTACATTTCTTACAGCCCCTGGTCTTCCAAATCTTAAGCTTTTTTCTGTGATCTCCAATGACTTCTAGTCAAAAATGTAAAAGTTAAAAACAAAACAAAAAACAAATTCTAATTTGTATCTTTCCCTCCATGAAGCCATGAGACTACCATTTATAAGATGTATAAAATAATTAGGAGAGAAGAGAGTCTTAATGCCTGTAGAGCTGCCCAGAGAATTCAATCTTCCCTTTACATAAAAGTCTGAATCTGGATAATTTTAATAGAACAATATCAACATGCCAACAAGATCCCATTGTAAGAGTTACGTGAACGTTACAGTTTGTAAATATAACATGTAAATTATAAATTTATAACGTATATCAATTTCTAAATGAAAGTCATACTGATTAGGTTTTCTTGTATGCCCTATTTATAAACCTATGATATCCAAATTTAATAACATACTTTCTAGTAGCTTATATTCACTTTTTAACTGAAGGCCTTATTAAACATCTTTATTCTTCTCCACCCTTCTATTCAGAGCTCTTTCTCTGCATATAGAAAAAATTTAAAAAGCAGTGAAATCTCATTATCTGCTGGAAGAAGGGGAAAATAAGATTTGAGAATCATTGTTGGAATTAAATAAACATGCTATGCTAACTACTACCTATATGTTTTGAAAGTGTTAATCCTAATCACTTTTAAATTAATAAAGTGGTATATTCTCAATATAGGAAACTTGAAAGATACAGAAAAATAGTTTACATGTTAAGTAAATTCTCCCATCCATACCATGGCAATATTTTGCATTAGCCTCTTAGCCTGGATCCTAATACTAAAACCTCAGTTTTACTTAATTGTAGTCTGAGACTGAGTAATAATTACTGAGTCATTAAATTGTAACTAGAAATAATATATTACCTTTAATATAATGAGTTCCATCCTTAAGATGTCCTCTTCACTGCAAGCACCATCAGTGACATAAGCAAACTCTTGGAGCTTAGGAGCATAGATTTCCTTTAAAATGGATTTTTAAAATTAATGTTAAGCACAGTTGAAATTGAGATTAAAACAAAGAATGATATACAAACCACACACAGTCTTCACTTTTAAGGACAGCTTAACAAAGTGATTATAAATCTTAGTAAAATAATTCCACAGTAGCCAAAGCAAAACATTACATTTAAAGATATTTTTCATATCTAGGCCTAAATTAGTCAACTAGGTCGAGACTTATTTTCATAGAATTGATTTTGAATTTTAGTAATAAACGAGTATTTTAACTAGTCATTTCAGTTAAAACACAAAAAGTCAAACTTGTTTTAAGATTACCTAGTATATTGGTCAGACTAGAATGACACTCAACAAATTAAGTTCTAGAAACTGAAAACATTTCCTTTACCCTAACACAAAAGTATGGTTAATCACAAAATACTTTGTGCAGTTTGGCTGATGAAAGGTCTGCCTTAACCGTCCAGAGAACAACTATAATGATCAAAGGAGAAGAGGTGCCTGCCACAGATGGGAACAGGCTAAAGATCAAGATTTCAGTCTAAAAAGAGATCTGAAACAGTATGATTTCAGGTAAGGATAGACCGAATACAAATGTATTCACCAAATTTGGCAGAATTTGGGGATAGCCCTTAAAGCTGAAAAGAAATCTGGAAGAAAAATACACTTAAGGAAATTAATGCATGGTTCACAGTCCCTCTCCTACACTCAAAACAATACAGACTTCAAAAATTTCAGATGAAGTTTCTAATGAAATAATGCATTGTTTAAGTAGATCGAGACTATGTGAAGGAAAATCTCAGGCAGGAAAGGAGATGCCTTCTATCCTGGCACCATCATCAGATACAGAAATACAGGTAACCCCCATATAACACAGTTGTTAGTTTCCTAAAAAATGCCATTATGTGAATCCGTGTTATACGAAACAAAGAACTAGTACGAAAAGGGGTTAGGTTCCAAGAATTAAAAAAACATACTATTTTTATAATTAAGAGAAATATCTTTATTAAAGCAATTTTCACCAAAAGTGTAACATTAATATGTATTAATATTTTCTTCGTCATCACTAAGCACCATTATCCGAGGGCGTTTTCTTTTTGACAAGATACCTTCGTCTTCTGAACCTAATACTCCACAAACAAAATGAATTTAAAATTCTAATAAATTAAAATTCTGCAATCAAATTGATACGACAGCCACACTCGAATGAAAAATTTCAAATGCGATATCTTTTGCTTTTAAAAGTTCTTATGTTCCATGTTGTTCGGGGATTTCTCTAATTCTCAAACCATATTAAAGTGAAACCGTGTTCTAGGATGCCATGTTATACGAGGGTTTTCCCCAATTCTCGAACCGTGTTAGAGTGAAACCGTGTTATAGAAGTGCCATGGTATACGGCAGTTACCTGTATTAGGCTGGATATAGACCATTATTCTAACGCAGTAAAGCATTTATTTAATTTGACTGATTAGTTTTCAAAGACCATTCTATTGAATCCAGGTGCCATAAGTATGTGTATAGGGACAGCAATGGGATAATTTGTTTGGCAGAATGAGCCATGGAACATTTCACCTAGATACAAATTCCAGAATGTAAACCTGAGACTTATAATAGACTTAGATACTAAAAGGGAACTATGATATTTACCCTTGCATCCAAATCATAATGTTCAGAAAATGTACTGAAAAAAACCACTCATCTTTCCTAAGCAGTTAATATTAAAGTAGTAATATTTTCTGGAATTAAAGTGTTGATTTAAAAAGTGTTTGAGGTAAATATGTCTCTGGATAAACTTTGAGAACTTACCTCAAGTTTAGAAGCAATGAATAATGAGGTAATTCCAATGAGTTGAAGCATATTTTTATTTATATCCTTTTGTGTCAACATAAATCTATCAAAAAAGTCTTGGGCAAGATAAAATGTTTCCCTATGAAGTGTGTATACTTCACATACCTAGAGAAGAATCCAAAGATTTAAATATTATTCCATGAATATTTCCAAATTAGAAAGTTATCTCTTAGCATACTAGACGTTAGAATCCTTTTGTAAGCCCAACTTTGCTTTCTAGGATACCACAGCTAAGATTAGGATGTGGGGAATACATACACAAATATAGGATAAACAAATCTATTGCTGTCCTCACTTAAGTCTTATTTTATAGCTTTTTCCTACATGGATTTGATGTATTTATTCCCATATACATTTACACTTTTACTATGAATAAGAACTTTCTTCTACTAATTTCCTAATTGTATATTGCTGATAAATGGGTACATTTTCATGCCAGTTTATATTCTTACTAATTTGAATAGTATCAGTTGATTCTCTTCATCATTTTCGGTAGACATTTAACTAAAAAAATGTCAATGGTGTTCCTTTCAATGTTTTTACCTCATTAATTTTTCATGTTTTACTGCATTGGCTAAGATTATAGAAGAAAACTGAATAATGTTGGCGATAGACAAAATATCACATCTCTTGTTTCTGATTATAATGGGAATTCCACTAATGTTTCACTATTATTAATAATAAATAGTATCTGTCATTTCCACACTGATTATAGGAAAAGTTTTTAATTCCCAAAATAACTCCATGAAGTGTAGGGGCCATTATCCCCATTTTGAAGATAAGGAAACAGGGATAGAGATACATGCATTTCTAATAAACAATCTGTTAAGGAAATCTCCTACTCCTAGTTTACTAGATACTTTAAAATCATGAATAGATATTGAATTTCAAAAAATACCTTTTACACTATTGAGAACTCATGATTTTTATCTTTTAAACTGTTAAGGTAATAAACAGATTTTCAAATGTTGAACCATTTTTGCATTCCTAGACTGAAAGTATATACTAAGACAAAGTAGAGTTTAACACTGTTGGATTTATTATATTCTATAAGGTTTTGCATATATAATCATATATTTAAGGGAAAACAGGAATAAATTTGACAAATAACCACTGGGTAAAAATCTAATGTAAACAGAAAAATAAAATCAACATAATTGTGCTTAAGTTGCTTCCCAGACCACTAGACACTTAGGTCAAAACCCAACTACCTTCTTATACCCACATGATTGAAATATAATCTTCCTTTCTAATCAGAATAAGAAATTAAGATGACCTAACTCAAAAGGACATTTTGTAGTCTTAAAAACTTTTCTGAATAGCTTCTGAGATCTACTCTGCCATGTGTTACTCCACCAAAAAGTCTAGTCTTTCTCCTTTAGAATACATCATCTCTATCTATCTTAGAGATAGGGAAACTACAAAGCAAATATTCAAGGGTTAGAGAAAAATCAGTTTGTCATCAACACAAGTGATCATTTCCTCAATAATTCTAGAGACTTTTAGAATTAAAATCCAGAGAAAGGGAATGGGCCTAAACAAAGGAGAAAGTTCTGGCACACATCTTTAGGGACCGCAGGGTTGATATTATTCCCTTCGATTAGTGATACAGTGTATTTCTGAAAGGAATAGGGGTATATAATAAGGGGAAGCCACATGGAGCCTAGAGGGCTTAATATTCAAAGCCTCCTTACTGTTTCGGACATAGAAGTCAGGATTCCACATTATAATTTGATTTTGGTGATGCAGAAAAGGACTTCTGAAGGCCATGAAGCATAGTCCTGGTTCTTCACTTTGCATAGCACAAATTCAAAATCTTGTGAATTATATATTCTGTTCATCTTGACTATTCTCAGCACCTAGAATGGTGCCTGGTACACAGCAATACCCAAATACCAAGAATTCTAAATTGAGTTTGGATTTTATGGGACGTAATGGCTGTGTCCTGATTTTACTCTTATAAATTAGACAGTTATTTCCCATTTTGGTATCAACCAAAGTACTCCCAAAAAGATGGCTTCTGGCAATGGATAGTATACCAGAAAGGCACATTGAAAACACATTTATGTCTAAATATTTTCCATCATACAGAGACAGGAAATTTGTATTGCTGCAACATACCTCTAAAAGCCAGTCTAGAAGTATTGACCTCATCTGTGGTTCCAAGTCAGAATGCAAAACTTCAAAATGTTTGTCATGAATATATCGGGTCTCTTTCTTTAACATGTTTAGCCAGACATCCTTTGAACATCCCCAGCTATGGAAAGGGGGTAAAAAGAAATAATTTGTGTGATCTACACAATACACAAGTTATCTGTTTTGCATAGAAAAGAACTCTAAGACTTTGAAATCCAACTTTCAATTAGAACTTAGAAGGAGAAGCTCTTAAACTAAATTAGGAAAAAATTGCTACCTTAACTTTTAGAAACCATTTCTTTAGCATGAAAAAGTAGAAGCCTGAAATTTATACTTGGACTACGATAATCTAAATTGAGATTTCAAGAGTGGTTTCGAGTCCCCATTTATTTATAATTTAATAAAAATTCCTGTTTAAGATAACCGTGTTTTCTCAAGAGCAATACTGAAAAATGGTAAGTATTTAAAACATGATGCCAGTCGAGACAAATCTCAATCATCTCCAAATAGGTCGGTCATCAATAGTAGTCACCTACAATGTGGGTAAGGTAGGAGAGTGGGGGGAAGGGGAAGATTGGCGAGTTTAAATGTCCATTAATTTGCTTGTTAAAGCCAAATATAAATTACTACACTGGACGTTTTATATAAGCTGCATCTCTTAGTCATAGTCATTAACTAGAAAAAAGAGGTATAAACCATACTAAGCAAATGAAAATGCTGTTTGAACGTGTTAAAATCTTCCATCTTCAGATAAGGCCTATAGCAAGCAATGAAAATAACTTTATAGAAAGCAATGTTTTAAATTTCCATATCATTTGTAAATAGCACTACTCAGATAATATATGCTTAAATATTAGTAAAGAAAGCAATTTTTATAAATTTGTCTATCTCACAAGGAAGGCAAAAAAATAACTCCAAGTAGTGTCACATATGAAATCAGTACAATTTTAATCTTTGACATTAAATTACTGAAATTTTTCTTACCTTAAATCAGGCAAAGGTGAAGGATTAATAAAAAGATTTTTAAATCTGTAATTTGTAAATCTGGAGAAGTCACTTGTTCCTATTTCTTTGTGGGGTGTTTCAATGATAATGCAAGGACTGATGCCCCCAGATAATACAGGTGGCCAACAATTCTGTCATTTAAAAAATAAAAAGAACATATATTAGTGCAATAGACAACCAGCTTTTGTCTTGGATCTTTCATAAATGGAAGCTAATATTTCTAAACAGTCTATAATTTTTCCCAAACACCATCGTTAGCTAACATTGCTGACAATCTAGTTTAAGTTAACATTTTTATTTTATAAATAAGCCATATAGCTCATATCAATCTTCATAAAAAGTAATAGGATGTTTTAGATAATAAAACATAATTCTGGAACTACAAGACATTAGGTATTGGGGGAGGGGAGGAATAACAAAACGCATCTGCAGTCAGATACTAATCACTTTCAAAATTATAAAATTGAAATTCTCTCTCTGTATTTAGCAAGTAGTAAGAGCACCTGGTTTTATAAGATCTTCTCCTCCCCCCCACCCACCGCCTTAAGCCTGCTCCCATACTTAGATTACTTGCAGGCAATCCCTTAAAGACGGAAGCAAGTGGAATCAATTACTTAAATACGATTAAAGGACCCTTTCCCCAATCAGTGCTGGTTTCAAAGAGAACCACTGTCACTAAAGTGTTTTCTGTAC
Organism: Rhinolophus sinicus; assembly: GCF_036562045.2. Lineage (NCBI taxonomy): Eukaryota > Metazoa > Chordata > Mammalia > Chiroptera > Rhinolophidae > Rhinolophus > Rhinolophus sinicus. Next base: position 36,557,297 of record NC_133761.1, on the reverse strand, counting down.
AACACATAGGAAGAATAGGTAGCAAAAGGCTGGGTGCCAGTCTTTCAGTGACTTCACATCCTACTTATGCTCCAAGGAGCAGCTATTAGAACCCTCCACTATAGTCAGAGAGGGAACAAAGAGCAGACCATTGGACAGATTAAGGGGGCCCCGGTGCAGTGGGCAGCTCCAAGAGGGAGGGAATTTACAAAGAGGAACCAGCTGCTTCAAGGCTAACTTACTCTGCAGCTGTATGTAGTAGGATTCAGGCCCATACAAACCACCCAAAGTTAAGCGCCTTCCTGCTGACCTCTAGGGGCATCAAAAGTAAAAGTGTCAGAGGAATCTTACTACTGCAAAGCAATAACAAATTTATTCTTATTCGTTCTGCATTTGTTTTCCCTAAATCCACCCAGCACAGTTCTGCATTACCCTAATCTCATACTGATGTTTCTTGGTGACATTCTCTTCTTTTCTTTTTTTTAAATCCTGGAAAATAGAAAAGACTATTGGTTATACTAAGGACCCCGCAAGGAATTTCCTCTTCTCCTTCTCTCCCCTTAACTCACCTGGGTTGTTTTGCTCTTCTTAGCCTGAATTATCTGGGCTTCTTGGGGGGACTCCGTCAGGTTGGGCTGGGGGTGCTGCTTAGCTTGTAAACGGCTACTATGATGAATTTTTTAAAAAGCAAGTTTAATTAGTAAGTCGTGCGTCTCAAAGGTAGCAGCTAACTACGAAACATCTCCAAACCAAATAATGTTACCTGCGTCTTGACATTTTCTTCTTTCAGGTATATGAAACCTCTGGAAGGGAAAGAGGAAACCGGAGTCAAATACTTTGTAATCCATATTCTCCAAATGCCAAAATTAGACGCGATTCAGAGGTTACAACTAAGCCCCTCAGGATATGGCCTGAGCTATTCTACCAAGGTGTCTTCGACACTGTATTAGTTCATAGTATTAATTTTGGACACATGCTTGCATTTCCTCAACTTATTGTACAACCGGGACGCCAGTGTCTTCAAATATTTACAAAGCACATCACAGCACCCTGAACGCGCAGGGAGGCAGATCTCCCCCAAATGGGTCTTTGCATCCTCCACCCTACCCTGAGTGAGCTTGGGTAGCGCCCCCACTTTCCCTCTCCCATCCTGGATCAGTCGCGGAGAGAGGAGGTTTGGAGGCGAATGCCGTGGAGAAGCCGGTTCCGCGCCAATTTGGAGAGCGGCGGTGGCGGGGAAGCAGGGGGCGGAGGGAACTGAGACTTGTGTCACGTCCTTCAGTCTCCTTTCCCTCCTTCCCTCCTTTCCCTCCTTTCTTGGAGGGGGATCCATGCTCCAGATAGGGGGTGGCAGTGAAAAAAAGGGAGTTAATGACAGAGGGAAACTGCTGGTTAGGAAACTTTTCTCCCTGTGTAGGGGACCCAGACACCCAACCTCTCTCCTGCGGGATAGCTCCCCAAATGGGGGTGGAAGGGAGAAGCCCCTAGGATGAGGGGCATTTCCGTGGCCTCCCATTTAGGGGTAGCCTCCATCTCTCGCTGATTTCCCGGCCCCCTGCCAAGGGTCCTGACAGGGACCGAACGCGGGGGACCCAGCCACCCCAACCCCCAGCCACCTAGTTTACAGCCTTCCCACTTTTCCTCCCTCAGGCTCCCGCCCGCGGGATGGATCAGCCCGGCGTGGGGGGCTTTCTTTCCTCCCGCATCCCGCCCTACGTACAGTGTCCTCAGCGCCAGACCCGCTACCGCTCGCACTCAGCTGGCGCCGGCGCCAACCCAATATATAGGCCGGGCCAGTCCCGCCCCGCACGCATGCGCTTCAGACTGACACCTCAGGCCAGCGCACTCCCCTCCCCCGCGCGCCCGCGCGCTCACCCCGCAGGCCCGTGTACCCGCCCTGCCTGTGTCCGCACCAGCCCACCCCTAGGGGCCGTAGGACGCGCTCTCCCAGGCCATTGGTCCGCTGCCACCTGCCCTGCACTTCCCAGTCTATGAAGCCCACCCGCGGGAGGGAGTCTCTCAGAAGCTCCTCCCCCGTGGTGCGGCTCCCTGTCGCTCGGCTTCCGCACCTCCCGCCAATATGTTCGTATCCCCTCCCGCCCTGAACTCCCGGATCCCGAGGATATCAGGCCGTGGCTCAGCCCTGGCGTACGGCCAACTGGAGGTGGCTTGGGCAAGCATAGAGTAGCTAGAAAGTGGCCATCCTGTGGCGCACCCTGGCTGTCCCGCCAAGGCCTCAAGGAACTCGGTTCTTTCCTTCTGGGCGCGGGGACCAGGCGGCCCCGCCCCTGCGGGAGGAGCGCAGCTCCGGCTGGCGAGCTGGCCAATGGGAGGCGAGGACGGCAGCACAACGTGGAGAGGCGGTAGAATGTAAACACAGCCAGGAGCGCTGCGAGCCACGTGTGTCCCCGCGCGTCCCCCATTGGGCTCCTGGGGCCCGGGAGGCCGGCTGTGTCCCCTATCCCAGCGCTGCCATGCTCAGGGATGTCTATCTTTCATTTTGTTCCAGACTGCTGACCGAGGTACGGATCAACCCTATTTTCCCGCTCTCTGCTCACCCTCCCCGTTGGTGGGCCACTCCGCACCTCGCCACCCTGCCCCTGCCGGGCGGCTTTCCACTCTGTACAGGAAACGCTCGCGCTATCCCGCGCCCTCCCTTCTCTCAATCTCTAATTCCCGGGCCCCCAAGGATATAACACCCCTCTGGAGCGGAGCCAGGGATGGCATTCCACGTTCCCCACGAGTGCGGTGCCTCTCCCGGTGCGGGGCCCGGCGGAAAGAACGGCCCCACCACGTGCAGGCTCGGGGGACCAGCCCGCCCCGCCCCGCCGCCGCCAGCAGGCCCAGCGGAGCCCGCGCGAGCGGCCCTCGCGGAAGGCAGCAGCCCGCTTCAGAAAAGGAGGAGGCGGGTCCGACGCATTCTCTTCCCTTTCCCCCTATCGAAATTTAGGAGTCCCCTCGCTGCCTCTATTAACGCCCGCGCTCCAAGACTGGACATCTCCAAGAGGACATATCGATGATACTCCAAGAACAGGTTTTGCGGCTGGAGCAGTGGGGCGAGGGCCTTGTTCTAATGGAACAAAGAGCCCCGGGGTACAGGAGTCTCCTTGAACCCATGCAGCCCCGCCCAAACGCGGGCCAGCCTTGTTTGTCTCTCTGCGCTAGCCCCGAGTGAGCCACGGGAGAGGGCCGGGAGACGGAGCTACTCCCGTTGGCCCGGCGTCGCGGCCGAGACGGGAGCCCTTCCCGAGATGCACCAGGAGGCGGCGGCCAGGACCCATCCATCCGGTGTCCCTTCCCTGCGCCTTTTGTGCTGGTGCAGCCTGTGCAGGCCTCAGAGCCTAGAAATGAGTGCTGTTCGTGTTTTCGGGCCAGAAAAGAGTCGTTTTTCACACTTTTCGCTTCTTACAATAGTCTTGTGACGCCAGCAAAGTAATTGTTTTTCTCCCACAATTACGCATGAGGAAATGTAAGAGTCTTGCCCATAGAATCAGAAGAGACTCAAAATCTTGACAGTCCCAAGAAACTTCATACCATTTGTAATGCTTACGACGGCTCTCTCTTTGGGGGAGGAGTTGCCTCCCTTCAGCAGTCACCTCAAAACGCTGTTACGGTGTAAAACTTAGAGAGCTAACAGCATGATTGTAAGAAAAGAAAAGGGTGGTCTTCTAACAAGCGTGTGTTAGCCAAGCATAAGCAGAACTGGTGACCTGAATGAATGAGTTTGATAATCAAAATATACTGTGTTTCCCCGAAAATAAGAGCTAGCCGGACAATCAGCTCTAATGCGTCTTTTGGAGCAAAAATTAATATAAGACCCGGTCTTATTTTACTATAAGACTGGGTCTTTAACATAATATAATATAATGCAATATAATATAATACCAGGAATAATATAATATCAGGTCTAATATAATACCAAGTCTAATATAATATAATACCAGGTCTTATATTAATTTTTGCGCTAAAAGATGCATTAGAGCTGCTTGTCCAGCTAGGTCTTATTTTGGGAGAAACACGATACTAAACACCAAAATATACTAAAAACATTTGTAGGATTAATCTTGGAGTATTGAATGCCCAGCATTGGGCTAACTAGTAAATTACTTAAAAACAAAACACTAATTAGAAATGTACTTTGGTCAATGCCCTTGACTATGAAGTGAACAGAGTGCAATCACAGTAAAGCAGAAATGAGAAACACTCCCAAGATTGCTTTGTGTGGAAACCAACAGGGTGACTTCTGCCATATTACAAGTATCTGGTCAATGGTCAAGTGGAACTAAACAGAACATGGGCTTACCTGTCAGGTGAACTGAGGTTCCGATCCCGCTCTGCTGCAATTTACCAGATCCCTCTGGGTTTCCTTTAGAAAAGCTGTAACAAGATACTCATTTCAAGGGTTGTTTAAGAGATTACATTTGACAATGTATATAGAGACCCTTTCTTAGTTGTGTACCTGTTACAGAGCACAGGTGCTCAGTGGTAGCTCTTCGCTCTCCTGCCCACCTGTTGCTAGTTTATACCATAGAAATTAAGAAGTAATTTTAAGGATCCTGAATGAAACAGAGTTCATTTATGAAATTGCTGCTTCCCAGAATTTTGTTCATGTAGTCATCCTTTTGGGTACCTATTTTAGGCATTGAATATATCTTTGTTTCATATTTTTTTATGTTCATTTTCAGCTCTCTTTTCCCCACTTATCCCAGTTTTAAAATTCACTTACTTTGAAATGGGTGAAATTCCTTTTTACTTGTAATAATTTTAGAAATTTTGGCATTTTCTACAGTATATTTTCCCCACATGCATGCAAAGTTAAAATACCATGGTATTGGCCTCTACAGTGCTTTCATTTTCAGAAGAAAGGGGGGGGAACCCCAGATTCTTAGTTTTACCCTGTCTTTTTACTGCTGCAGGATCCAAACATCACACTTAGAAGTCATGTCTCCTTAAGGTTCCTCTTGGCTGTGACCGTTTCTCAGACTTCCCTTGTTTTTGATGTCCTTGACAGTTTTGCGGAGTCCTGGTCAAGTATTTTGTAGGATGCCCTTCTACTGGAATTTGTCTGATGTTTTTCTCATGGTTAGATTGAGTTTATGGTTTTGAAGGAAGATTACAGAGGTAAAGTGCCATTTCATCACTTCATATCAAGGGTACATACTGTCATTATGGTTTATGACTGTTGATGTTGACCTTGGTCACCTGGTAGTGTTTGTCAGGTTTCTCCTTTGTAAAGTTATTCCTCCCCCTTTTTTCATACTATACTCTTTGAAGGAAGTCACTGTGCTGCCCACACCTGGGGAGTGGGGAGTTATGCTCCTCCTCCTTTAGGGTGAAGTATCTACATAATTTATTTAGAATTTTTCTGCATGGGAGATATTTTTTTCATTTAATTAAACTTGCTTATTATCCATCTTAGTCAAAACACATCTAATTCTTCCAAATTTTAATACTAGATTATCCATTAGATTATTCCTTTTATCGCCTCATCAAAAACATTTTTCAGTAAATTGGCTTTTTTTTTTTCATGGTGAGTGATAGTATTAGGTGCAAAAATAATTGCAGTTTTTGCTATTATTTTTAACCTTTTAAACCGCAATTACTTTTGCACCAACCTAATACAATGACTACTAGTATAGTTTGGAGCTATCATCTTGATTTATGCTAGGGCACCAACGATTTTAAGCACCAGTGCATTTGCATCATCACAGCAACACAGTGAAAAACACAAATAATTTTATTGTGAAAATAGTTTTGACCTTGTGGTCCACGTAAAAAGGTCTTTGGGACCCCCGGAGGTCTAAACTTTGAGAACTACAGATCCAGTTTCCAAACAAGAATACTGGGAGTCATCCCTTTTTTCTGAGTTCCATAATTATAGTTAGCATTTCTGAGTAAAATGTGCTAAGCTCTACTCTAAACTTTTACCTTGTATGAACTCCTGTAAACCTTCACCAACACTATGAGACAGGTGCTATTTACTGTCATCCCCACTTTACAGATGAGGAAGGTGAGGCAAAACATAATTTGCTCAAGACCCATAGTGGAGTCTGACTCTGCCACCCCTGTGCTGTGCTGCCTTCCATTACTACCTTATTTCCAGAAGAATCCTCTTTTTTTCCCCCTCTGCCCTAGTTCAGGAATCCAATCTTTCTTCAATTAGTGCAGTAATCTCCTAACTGGTTTTCCTGACATGTGTTGCCTCTTCTAATCTGCAAGGTATTGCCAAGGTATTGCCAAGGCTCTCTGAAGCACAGATCTGCCACTCTGCCACCACCCTGCTATGGATCACCTTGGGTTAAAGGCCAACCCCTTTAACTTAACACAAAGCCTCTTGCACCTGGGAAGTCCAACTGCATGCTGTTCTCCATACCTCTGCCCTTCTCTCTTGGACCTTTGCACCTGTACCTCCTATTCTCACCACCCCCACTGCTTCCCCACAACTAACTCTAATACATCCAATAATACTCAAATAAACACGGCTACCTCTAGAAAACTGCCCTGCCCTGCCCTGCCCTGCATTGAGGTAGGGCGCTCTTTTATACCCTTTCCTCCCCTATCATTCCCCTCCCGGCCATGCTTGCTTCTACCACTGCCCTTACCAGGCTGCGGGGGAAACATCAGGGGCTGGGACTTTCCCCGCTGGGACTCTCACGCCTGGCCTTGGGCCTGGCGGACCACAGTCCCTGTTGTGGGAGGAATAGAGGGTGCAGTAGAGGTGTGCTCAGTGGAGGCGGCCCTGATTAACCAGACTCCAGGGAATACTCTCTTGAAAGGACTTTGCAATGACGTTTTGGAGGCCTCAGTGGGGTCACTGCTGAGCGCTGCACTCTAGAGTCAGAGCAGTTCCTGGCCTCTGGGACTCCAGGAGCACCGAGGAGTCGAGGCAGAGAGCACCTGGCTTTGCGGAAGCTGCTCATGGCCGCCATCGCAGGAGGGCGGGAGGCTTGAGAAGGAAGGCATCTGAGGATGTGAGAGCTAGAGCTCATCCTAGAGATGGTCCGTCCAGCTCCCTCAGGGTTCCCGATACTCCACAGTGCGGACATGGCAGTGCTGGAAATCCAGAATCTCTGGGTGAAGGTTGAAATAAGTAGGAGGGTGTATGGTTGATCGGCCTGCTCTGAGCCAGTCACTGTGCTTGTTAACTGCGAGGGGATATGGCAGTTAAAATATGGGCCTGTCCATAAAAGCTTACATTCTATTAGGGTGGGGAAAAGAATAAATGTGTAACAAATAATTATCATTAAGCATTATGGAAAAGATGAAATAGGGTAATAGGATAGAGGGACTACTTTAGCTGTAGGGGGTGTGGAGGGATCTGGGAAGGACTCAGGTGATATTTTATCTAGTTGTCAGTAATTCAGCAAACACTAAGACACAGTAGTGAAGTGACGAAAATTCTTGCCCCCTCAGAGCTTAATTGTAGTGGGAGGGACATAGAAAACCAACATATGTCAAATAGTAATAAGAACTAAGAAGAAAAATAAAAGCAGCATAAGGGATGTGATGGGAAGTGCTGTATTAGATGTTCGTGGAAGACCTCTCTAGTGTGACATTTGAGCAGAGAATTGTACAGTGGGAGAACAAGCCATGCAAATAAGAGGGAAGAACATTCCAGGCAGGGGAACAGTAAGTCCAGAAGACTTTGGCATGTTTAATGAACAGTAAGGAGGTCAGTATGGCTGGAATATAGTGAGGAAGGCAGAGAGTGGAAGGAGAGGCAGTGAGATGGAGCATTTTAAATGATTCGTGTGACTGCTGTGTGGAGAACAGACACCAGCAGGGAAAGCAGTTAGTAGACTAGTGCAATCCAGGTGGAAGATGATGGTGGCCTGGAACAGGATGGGGTTCTCTGGTTGATGAGAAGCGGCTGCATTCAGGATATATGTTGAGGGTAGAGCTGAAAGTGTGTGCTAGTGGATTAGATGTATGAAACAGAGACAACTCAAAGGTGAGCAAATAGATGCACAGGGAAGATGAAGGGAGGAGTGGCTTCAGGGCAGGATGAAATCAAGAGTTGTATTTGGACAGGTTAAATGATAAAAAATTTCCTCTACATTTTATTATGAAAACTTAAATATTCAGCAAGGATTAGAAAGGATTTTTTTTTTTTAAAGATTTTATTAGGGAAGGGGAACAGGACTTTATTGGGGAACAGAGTGTACTTCCAGGACTTTTTTCCAAGTCAAGTTGTTGTCCTTTCAGTCTTAGTTGTGGAGGGCTAGCTCAGCTCCATCCCTTGCGGAACCGGGCTGGCAACCTTGTGGTTGAGAGCCCACTGGCCCATGTGGGAATTGAACCAGCAGCCTTTGGAGTTAGGAGAATGGAGCTCTAACCGCTTGAGCCACCAAATATACATTCTTAATGAATACATTGTGTAAGACAAACTCCTGTCAATTTGTAGAACATTACTTTCACTCCCAGAAAGTTTTCTTTTTCAGTTAATCCCCACTTCGACCTTCCTAGAAGCAGCCACTGTTCTGATTTTTTTCCACTATAGATTGATTTCACTAGTTCTATACTAGAGAAAAAAAAAAAAAAAAAAAAAAAAATATATATATATATATATATATATATACACACACACACATATATCATACCTATGTATGGATTTATGGAATCATACATATATACCCTTTTGTGTCCAGTTTCTTTCACTTAATACAATGTTTTTGACTTTCATCCATGCTGTTGCATGTATCAGTACTTTGTTCCTTTTTATTGCTGAGTACTATTCCATTGTATGTATAGGACAGTTTATTTTTCAGTTTTTAGCTTTTATGAATAAAGGTGCTGTGAACATTCTTGTGTGTGAACGTTCTTTTTGTGGATATATTCATTTCTTTTGGGTATATACCTAAGAGTAGAATTGCTGGGCCATAGGATACGTATATGTTTTAGTTTTATATATTAAAAAACAACAACTGTCAGACCTTTTTCCAAAGGTCCACCAATAAAAGAATGGGTAAATACACTGTGATATAGTCATTATGGAATGCAATGCAGTAGTTAAAATGAAGTGGAGCTATGTGTATAAACATGGATAAATTTCAAAAACAATGTGGGAGGAAGCAAAATTCACATCAAAACATTCAGTATGTAGTAACAGTTTTAAAGCTTGCTTTGCAAAAATAATCAATTTCAGGATGGTATCTCAGGATGGGGAGGAGGGAGATGAATGGGATCAGAGGGACTCATAATAGGCTTCAACTATATCAGTAAAGTTGTATTTCCTTAAAAGCTTATGAAGCAAATATGGTAAAATGTTAAGATTTTTTAAAGTTGGGTGATAGATACATGTTCATTATATTAATCTCTGAAGTTTTTGTTTCTCTGATTGCAAAATTGTCTAAGGCTCTTTTGAAGTATTTATTTCACTTACTCACTTTGCCCCTGCCCTCCACTTCTGTAGGTAATTGAGACTGGGCTGAACCAGGATGTGGGGAGCAGAGTTGCTCACCCCCACTTCTGAGTCTCCCTCTTGTGGCTGCCACAGTTCAGGAGAAGCTCCTTAGAGACTTCAGAGAGGAGGGTCCTGGCAGGCAGCATCTCTGACCAGCTCTGGGTTACTACAGCCTTGCAGATAACTTCCTGGCCTTCTTTCCCCACCTACTTCCTAAACTTAGGTCTGATCTGGGCCAAGTTCTCCCTCCAATTCTAGTTCTAACCCCCAGTTAAAATTGAACTATACATAAAAATACTTGTTTTGTACCCATTCCTTTGGGTTTTTTCTTCAGGGACACTGACTTTACATTTGTACAATTTCCTTTGTCTGTCTTCTCCATCACTTCATCTCTAACGATTTTTATTCATTTCTGTTTTATCTTCACTTTTATTTCTGTGTCTTCCTCAGCATCCCTTACAGTGTTTTCACTCTCTTGTGTTTCTTGTAACTTGGTTTTTATTTCTGAAAGCTTTCTGTATTTTTCTTACACTTATTTTCTAAATCTACCCGTTTCTGTTTTGTGTCGTCCTGTTGTCTGGCACCTTCTGTTGCCTAACCATCCCTTCCTTGAGTTCTTTATTTCTGCTTTGTCAGCTTCCTGCACAGCTGCTACTGCCCTGTTACGTTATTAAAAATTCATAATAGGATATTGGGTTAAAACTTTCTTCTGCTTTGTGACCACATATCTCTGACGAGTTTTTGTAGTCTGCAGGGAAGTTTTCCTCCTTTGTAGATTTATTTTTCTGATGGTACCTTTGTATCAGTTTTTCTTACAGTGACTTCGATTGGATGTTGAGTTAAAACTTCTTATTTATTTTTGAATGAGTTGGATTTTTGTAAACAACTATTAGCAAGAGAATCCTGTGATGGGAGTAAGGAAGCTTTCCTTGCGTCTCAGCCCAACGGTTCCCTCTTCTGTCCTTACAAGTATGTATACTTTACTACATGGCGCGTGGGTGTAGTCTCTGAATAGATCCTGACTTAGCTCAGCTGGGCTCCTACAACTAGGCTGGAGCTTCCTTGGTTCCTTCCCCAGCCACTGAATCTAAGTCTTCCTGCCTCTTCCTGCCAGCGTGCTCCTCTTTCTTTCCTAAGCTGCACCTGTGAGTCCTCCAGGCACTTACTGGATTTATTTGTTCCTTTCTCACTGTTCCTGCCCTCTCCCTTCTTAGTCCTGCTCACAGCCGTTCCCACCGAATCCTCTCTGCCTGGCATTGAGTTTTCCCTGGGGATTGCTGGGACCCGCACCACCTGGACTCTTGTGCAATTTCTGATCTTTACCATGGCACCTGGTAAACCACACATTATTTACTGTGCTGGTTCAGAGGTGACACTACACACAATATGAAATTTGTGAACTTTCTCACTGCCTTGTTTCACTGAAGATGTAAATTTGTAGGTGTTTAATACCTTTGTTCTTCTTGCTCTGGTTTTCAGGAAAATTGAAAAATTCTGAATAAAGTTGTTACCACCTTCCCATCAGGCTGGTCTAGAGTCCTTAGCCAAGCATTCAAAGCCTTCCACAGTCTGTTCTTGGTTTTACTCTCTGTTCTTAGTGGTGACCAATGCTTCAGCCAAACTAATCTACTACCATCCCAGGAACTCATGCACATCCCTTTCTCTGTGTCCCTGCTGTTTCCCATGACTGCATTGGTCCCTTCAGGGCCCCTTGTGTTAGCCATTGTTTCTGGTGACCCACATGTACTTTCCCTCTTTTTCTTCTGATATCAGAACGTACCCACCACCCACCAAAAGGGATACGTTCATAAACTGAGCTTATTAATCATGGTGCCCCTTCTCTGGGCAGCAGTTTCAGGGAAAGCTAACTGGTCCAAACAGGGCCAGAGTCCGTCCCTGAGCCTTCCTGCACTAGAGCTTGCAAAGAATCCTGCCTCTTGACTCGGGTCACTGTGTCAAAGAATGTTCATCTGGAGGAACACCCCATCTGTAAAATGAAAGGATATGGTGACACAGAGCGGAGAGAGAAAGTTTCCTTGTTTAAGTCCTGGATCCACCCTGAGGTTCCTAGTAATATAAGACAGTCCGTCATAGTTTAGTTGAAGAAACTTTTTTGTCATGTGCAACTGACTGCTGTGACGTTCATTATACTTTATGATAATTGTAATTGACTGTTTATTTGCCTGTATCCACCACTGAAAGCCCTTTACTGCAAGACCTGCACTGGTTCACCATTGGGTGCCTAGTACCTAGCATTCATTGTGCATAGCCAAGGATAGGCAGTCAATAAATATTAATTGAAACTCCATTTCTGCCTTTCTTAATTCTTCCCACCAAAGGGCTTGTCTTAGACTCCAAGTCCTTCATGAAGCCTTCCATATCTTATGGCAGAACAGTATTCCATTGTGTATATATACCACATCTTCTTTATCCAATCACCTATCGAAGGACACTTTGGTTGTTTCCATATCTTGGCCACCGTAAAAAAAAGCTGCAATGAAGCAACATCTTTACAGCAAAAGCTATAAATAAAGCTACATTTAGTGAGAGAAGCAATGTATGTTGTCCAGGATTGTGCCTGGCGCAAAGTACACTGTCATCAGAGCTGCCTCTTCCTTAGCCCTAGTTATTCAAGTTAGAAGTGATGTCTCTTTTCTTGGTACTACTATATCTCATTTAACCACGTGGCATCTACTTATACTGTTTTTGAGTTATTTGCGTTTCTCTTTTAAGTTTTCAAATGTGATTGTAAATGCTTCCTGGCACCTACACACCTTATACAAAAGAATCTGCAGTTGTTGAATGTACAGCTGGATGCATAATGACAAATACTTGACAGGTGAGATGGAGACTGATAATCTATTATTGGCTGTGACAGTCCTTATATTAAGTGAGTCACAGGGTAGATTCAAAGGAGCCTGAAAAAATGCGTAAAGCTGAATCATACTTTTGCAGAATGTATACATGCTGTTTGAAAATCTAATTAAGTCATAACAACTGATCACAGCTGAGAAATAGCTATGTTATCCCCTATGTTCAGACATCTCACTATTTGGTAAACGCTAAATTAACTTGTCCAAGTGGAATAACTGGAATGAGAAATGAGGCATGATGAGAGCATGTCAGAGTTTATAATGCCTGATAAAGGGAAACTGAGTGTTGCCAAGAGAAGAGCACAGAAACTCTGGGTTCAGAACTATGTTTCCTAACTCTCACACTTTTTTTGACTGTGTCTTCCATATATAATTAGCAATACATACGTAATTAGCAATAGTCTGAATGATGCAACCTTTCTGATAGAGTGTAGTGTAAGCTGCAGACAGCCTATCTGGGTCTATCTTGTTCAATGCTCAGTCTCCCAATACCTAAAATAGTGCTTGGTCTTTATGTATGGGGCCGTAGGAGAAACTCCAACATATTTATTGAATTCATATTTCTACAATACTGGATACAGCTTACTTGCCTTTTATGAATCTTGCTAAAATATTTTTATGTCTAGATTTCCTTATCATATGCAGGTGTCAAAAGAACATTTTCTGAGGAACCTCCACACTGCCTTCCATAGCAGCTGCACCAATCTGCATTCCCACCAACAGTATATGAGGGCTTTCTCCACAGCCTCTCCAACACTTGTTATTATTTGTCTTGTTGATGATAGCCATTTTATTGGTGTGAGGTGATATCTCATTGTGGTTTTTATTTATATTTCTCTGATGATTAGTGATGTTGAGCATTTTTTCTTGTCTGTTGGCCATTTGTATGTCTTCTTTGGAGAAATGTCTATTCAAGTCCTCTGCCCATTTTTCAATTGAATTGTTTTTTTTTTTGTTGTTGAGTTATATGAGTTCTTTAAAAAATTAAGAATAGAATTATCATATGACACAGCAATTCCTCTCCTGGGTATCTACCCAAAAAATCTGAAAATATTTATCTGTAAAGATATATGTGCTCTGATGTTCATTGCAGCTTTATTTATAGTGGCCAAGACATGGAAACAACCAAAGTGTCCTTTGATAGATGATTGGATAAAGAAGATGTGGTATATATACACAATGGAATACTGTTCTGACATAATAAAAGATGAAATAGTGCCATTTGCGAAAACATGGATGGACCTTGAGATTATTATTCTATTTCTCAACAAAGAAAAAGTTGAGAACTATATTATTTCACTGATATGTGGTATATAAAACTGAAAACAACAAAGGAATAAGACAAACAAATGAAGAAACAAAAACTCATAGACACAGACAATAGTTTAGTGGTTACCAGAGGGTAAGGGGAGAGGGGGATGATAGATGAGGGTAAAAGTGATCAAATATATGGTGATGGAAGGAGAACTGACTCTGGATGGTGAACATACAATGTGATATATAGATGATGTATTACAGAATTGTACACCTGAAACCTATGTAACGTTACTAACAATTGTCACCCCAATAAACTTTAATTAAAAAGAAAAAGAACATTTTCAAGTCCAAGTTCTGTGATGTCAGTGACCTCCAGTGTTTTATTCACTAAGGTATCTCTAGTGCCTACAACAGGAGACACTGTCAATATTCATGGATTGAATGATTAAAGTATTTAATTAGTAAAGTTTAAATTGAGCAAAGAAATGGAAATGAGATTTAGTAAAATTTAGTAAGAATGCTATGCTACACTTGTGTTAACACCTTTAGAGTTTATAAAAGTACTTTCACAAATATGCCCTCACTTGAATCTTGCAACATCCCTATGAGGTTTATTTTGTCAGTTTTGTAGATGAGGAAAAGGCTCAGAGGCATCAAAGGGTTTGTCTCAGATTGCATAGCTTGCAGGTTGGGATCTGAACCCAAGACTTGATTCCAAATTTTATGATCTTACTTTCTCATGGAAACCCATTAAAGATGAGACAAAATTGATAGAAAACTATCAACATTTTATAATTGGAAGTATAGAATCTAAGAGTTGGAAGTGGTCTTACATATCACAAATTCCAAACTCCTCCATTTTTCAAAATAGGAAAATAAATTTTGGAGAGTTTCTGTGACACACCTCCAGCAAGAAGTAATTACACTGAAACTTGCTTCTCCATTTCTTGCCTCAGAGTTCACTCTCAGCTTGGGAAAATGGATTGAACCTTCGGGAAACCAAGCTGACCTCTGCTTTCCTGCACCAGAGGCTCCTGAAAGCCCAGGCCCTTTCTAATAGGATTGTGGCTCTTGCTAACAGAAACTTGGTTTTTCTCTCTCTCCCCCTTTTTTTTAAATTAAAGTTTATTGGTGTGACAATTGTTAGTAAAGTTACATAGATTTCAGGTGTACAATTCTGTATTACATCATCTATAAATCCCATTGTATGTTCACCACCCAGAGTCAGTTCTCCTTCCATCACCATGTATTTGATCCTCTCTCTCCCTCTTTTTGCCCTTTTTTTCCCCTCTCTGTTATTTACCAGGTGAGGGATGAAGGTTGTGGAAGAGGCATCAAGCCAAGGTTCCCTACACCCTCCCTCTATGAGATCTAGTTTTGATAAAGGCCTCTGGGTTTGAAAGCTAATAAAAATAACCCCACTTCACTCTCCATTTATTTACTGATTTTGAAGTGTTCACAACTCAGAGCCCAGTTTTGTTTTACTTTCTTTCTCTGATGCTCCCTGGTGTAGACCCCGCTGGCTAACCAAGGAGGGTTCACATTGTGCAGAATCTAACAGAATCTCACCTCTGCCCAGTAGGAAT
Organism: Rhinolophus sinicus; assembly: GCF_036562045.2. NCBI lineage: Eukaryota > Metazoa > Chordata > Mammalia > Chiroptera > Rhinolophidae > Rhinolophus > Rhinolophus sinicus. Next base: position 36,542,199 of record NC_133761.1, on the reverse strand, counting down.
GACTTTACCAGTACTTAAAGAAGATAAATCCCATTGTTTGGCTTCACATGTCATTCTTTAAAAACCTGACAACAGAAGAGCAGAAACCTACATTTTACCAGTAATCAAAGAAATGCAATGAAAAAACCATCAAATAGGCAAAAAATTATGGAGATTGATAATATTTTGTGCTGACAGAGGGTGAGAAAATGAGCTCTCAGATATTACTGCTGAAATATGAATTGCCATACCTTCTGAGAATGCAACTTCCTGTCTATTAAAAAAAAAGAGATTATATTCAGTAATGTCATCTTTATTCATTTATCCTGGGAAAATCAAGGTTCCAGTTTGTAAAGTTATATGTTTAAGAAAGTTTACTACAGCTTTGTTTATAAATGGAAAAACCTGAAAACAATTTGAATTTCTATCAGGAAGTGTTGAATAAATCATAGTTTGTAATATAGAATATATTGTGCAATTATTTTTTTTAAATGAGTTAGGACTACATGTGTGGACTTGGAAAGCTGTCTATGAATATATTACATGAATATAGTGATAAAAGTTGCAGAGTAAGATTAATGGAATAATTTTACTTTTGAGAAAAATAAGTAAATCTTTGTAAGTGTGTGATTATATGAACATGTAGAAAGAAGTGGCAGGATACTATCTCAGCTAATAAAATTTTTCACCTTGAGAGTAGATTGGGATGGAGAACGAGACATTAACATATCTGTATTGTTTGACTTGATTACACTAGTATGTATTGATATTGTGGGGTTTTTTTAAGTGAAAAATATTTGAGAGAATGGGTTTGAGAGATAGCCAGATGGGTTATAGTCTAGTTTCTATCACTTAATAGTAGTTGTGAGAGGTTTGGTAAATTACTTAAGCTCAGTCCTCATCTGTAAAAGGGGTAATACCTACCTCGTGATGTTTGATTAAAGGAAGTAAAGTACACAAAGCATGTAGCACAGTGTAATCCTTCTATAAATGTTAGTTTCTTTTTCCTTCTACACAAGCAATTTGGAGTAGAATATTAAAACACATGCAAAATGTGTTGGCTGTGCTATTGGTGTGCGTTACCCTGATGTTCTCAACTTGGCACTGGCCTACCAAAGAGGTGGATTAGTGTCTCTCCGGAAAAAAATATCCAGGAGATAATCTCTGTTTCCCCCCTTAATCCTCACAGAGACAAAGTAAAAATTAATGTATAGTTGTGCCTTGGTCCTTTAGGGATTATTTGCCTGGTATCTCAGTTCTAAGTAACCCAGCTGAGAAGTAGGAAGGAAGGAAGAGGGCCTCTGAATAGCCAAAATAGATGTCTAAAGTTCAAGCTCTTGTGGGATCATTTATTCTTATTCAGAAAACCCAAACAAACTTTACCAGCCCTGGCACATTAACGAGGATGCTATGGCAGGCACCTGAGAGCAGTCAAGAGGGACAGCCTGGTCTGGGCCCAGGGTTTATGGAAGACTGAAATGCAAACCCAAGAACATAGGAAGCCAGATGGGCTGGCGCCAGGCCTGGTTTTCACAATGATCTTCATTACTGATCTTCATAATGATGATGTTGAATTGTTAGGGAGAAAATAATTCATACTTCATACAATCTTGTAAAGCCCCCTTATTAAGTGTGATAAAGTCTAGTAGTATTACTACCAGAGATGATTAAGTTTCAGTTTGCTGCTTCAAAAGTAAGTTTTGTTTGTATATTAGTGCCAAAATATAGCAAAGGTCTTTATCCTATCAGAGAAAGATAGAGTAGCTGCCTATAGTTAGAAATCTGCATAGCCAAGTGTAATAGGCATTAGAAATTGTTCAAAAAGGATCTTAGTCTGGAACAATGGAATGAATTTCTACAATTATATTTTTGCTTTTTGACTAACGTAAGGTCAACAATCTATAACCCAAAAATCTTTGGGGCCTGGTGAGTTTTGGAATTCAGAACTTTTCAGATTTCTTGAAAGATAGTATGTATACATACTGTATGTTATGTAACAACTCCAACAGTGTTTAAGGCAGCATACCATAATCAAACATATTAATATTTCTACAGTGACACATTCAGTAGGACAAGTAGTATGTAGTTTATTTAAATAATAATAAACCGCTAAATGAAATGGATTAAATACAGGTAGAAATAAAACTACTACAGTATATACAAAGAAAACATTTTATAAATATTTAGCTATATGCATATTTGAATCCACCTAAAGATGATTGTACGTACACAAACCATGAACACCTATTACCTCTGGTTGCTTGAGTGTCCCAGAGGAGAGGAACCTCAGTGTCTATCACCAGCAGCTAGCCAGGGATGGCATCTGATGACTGCAGGAGCAGGATTAAGGACAGCCTCTTACAGGGACCCTTTTTAAGTACTTTTCCTGTGACAAATTGTCCATTAATTTAGGTTTCCATAAGCAGTCCCTCTTTAATTATGAAAACCACCATAAACTCACATTTCTTGACAAATGTTCATGGTTCAAGACCAGTCACTGACTGATCACACATTTTCACCATTTCATCTTGGGATCTTTTTTCCACCTGCATTTACAATTTTATCTTCATCATCACTATTATCTTCATGATTATTTAAAGCCATTTCACACACCCATTAGGAAGGCTACTATTTAAAAAAAACAAAAAATAAGTGTTGTCAAGTATGTGGAGAAATTGGAACCCTTGTGTACCATTGGTGGGAATATAAAATGGTATACTCACTGGAAAAAGAGTATAGCAGTTCCTCAAAAAATTTAAAATAGAATTACCATATAACCCAGCAATTTCACTTCTGTGTATATACTCAAAAGGATTGAAAGCAGAGTCTCAAAGAGATATTTGTACACCCATTTTCATAGCAGTATTATTCACAATAGCTAAAACATGAAGGCAACCCAAGTGTCCATCGACTGATGAATGCATAAGTAAAATGTATTCATACAATATACATACACTAGAATATTATTCAGCCTTTAAAAAGAAGGAAATTTAGCAAATGCCACAACATGGATGAACCTTGAGGACATCATGCTAAGTGAAATAAGCCAGTCACAAAAAAGGCTAATACTGTATGATCCTACTTATACAAGCTACTTATAGTAGTCAATATCACAAAGACAAAAATTGTAATGGTGTTTGCCAGGGAGTGGGGAAGGGAATAATTGGAAGTTATTATCTATAAGTACAGAGTTTCACTTTTTCATGATGAAGAATTATGGGAATTGATGATGGTGATGGTTGCACAACAATATGAATATATGAGGTATGATCACAAAATATGGTGAATGTTTAAATGAAAACAGTTTATTACAGTAAAAGACACATTGCCATTAATTCCCCCCAAAATACTCCCTCTTGCTTCGAATACACTTATTCCATCATTCTTGCCAGTTTCGGAGGCTGTTCTGGATGTCCTCTTTTGTGAGTGTCTTTAGTTGCACTGTCGTGGCTACCTCGATGTCCTGAATCATTTTAACTTTGGGGAAGAGTCAGAAGTCGCACGGTGCCACATCCTGTGAATAACGTGGATGAGGACACACCACAATGTCTTTATTTGACAGAAATTGCTGTACCAGAAGCGATGTTTGACACGAAGCATTGTCATGATGGAGGGTGGTTTATGACACACTTTAAAACACACCTTCTCTCAACCATAGCTCACACCTGACTGACTGCCCCGAACAAGTTGAAACTTGTCATACACTGTCACTAAGGTTCGAAGCACCGCTTCCCACATTGAAGATCCCTGCCTTTCCTTTGGATGGCACTTGACAGCAGCATTAACCTAAGTTTTCGATCACACCTTGTATTTTTATACTACTGAACTGTACACTTAAAAATGGTTAAGATGGTAAATTTTTATGTTATAGATATTTTGCCACAATAAATAATATGTCCACACAAAATCTTTTAAAAAAACACAACACTTCAATTTCCCCACTCAAGACATACACAACAGCATTACTGACAGTGTGGAATATTAATGTCAGTTTTATACTTTTAGCTGATAAACCTTTGGCATAAGGTGGTCTTCTCATCAATGATATGAGATCCTTCGGTCTTTATTTGTAGATTCAGTTTCAAATATCACTGTAAACAATAGTTTATGCCAAGCATATTAAAAAATAAACTTTTAATTTTGAAATAATCTTAGATTTACATAAAAGTTGCAAAAGTAAGTAGTACAGAGTTTCCATATACCTTGCACTAATGTTAAATAACCATGGTACATTTGTCAAAACTAAGAAATTAACAAATGTATATAATACTATTAACTGAAGTTCATACTTTATCAGGTTTCACCAGTTTTTCCACTAATGACCTTTTTTTCTGTTCTAGGATCCAATTCAGAATACCCATTACATTTGGTCATCATGTCTCCTTAGTCTCTAGAAGTTTCTCAGTCTTTCCTTGTTTTTCAGGACCTTGAAACTTTTGAGGTCCGGTATTTTGTAAAATGTCTCTCAATTTGAGTATGTCTGATTTTTTTTTCATGATTAGTGTGTAGTTACGCATCATATCAATGCCAAGCATTTTTAATATTGATTTACAAACATCATTCCAAGACTTATAACTGTATTAATGGCATCACTGAGACTGAACTTCTCCAGGAAAAGTTTTGATTCTGAGGCTCTTGTGCCCTGCAGCAAGCAAGCACCTAGCTCAATTTTTAGTTGCTTTTACTTCTTTATGAAGGATAAAATTCCATATTGGCATCACAAGACGTTCAGGATGGGCATGTTGAGCTCTTCTCTAGAAACAGTAAAACCTCACTGAGCTTCCTAATCAGCCTGCCCACCCTGAGCTCCCACTGCTGAGGTGAAATCCTGATGGATGTTACAGAGTGTTTCTCAGGCTACTCATGTCTTACTGGCATAGTAACCCAGGCAAATTATGTATACCTTTCCAAAATCTTGGCTGTAGCTCTTTCCAATCACTGACAATTTTATCTAATGTGGCCACACCCCACACTCCCCTACCTGGGGATGTTCACTCATCAGCATTGTCAGTTTGCTTAAGAATAAGGTTTTTATCAGATATGATTTTATCAAATCCATAATTTTAACTTTCTAATGTTTCCTGATCATTAGAAGTTTTTCCACTTGATTTTCAGATTATTTTACACAATGACCCTTATTCACTTCTATAGCCAGGCTAATGAATGCTCACACAATACCGTAAAGGTTCCATTCTTCATGGTACGGTATATGTGGTCTGCCAATTAAATTGATGAACTCATCCTAGAAAAACTGCTACATACCTCATTGCTGAATATCACTACAGTCACCTTCAAAGCACTCCCCTTGGGAAGGTGTGCACCGAGGCCAGCACCTAGTCCACCCTTCAAAGCAATTTTGGAACTCTTTTTCTGAAATGGCCATCAGAGCTGTCGTCATATTACCCTTGATGTCCTGAATGTCATCAAATGTCTTCCTTTCAATATTTCCTTTATCTTTGGGTAAAGAAAGAAGTCATTGGGGGCCAGATCAGGTGCGTAGGGAGGGTGTTCCAATACAGTTATTTACTGGCTACAAACTCCTTCACAGACAGTGCCGAGTGAGCTGGTGCATTGTCATGATGCAAGAGCCATGAATTGTTGACGAAAAGTTCAGGTCATCTAACTTTTTCACGCAGCCTTTTCAGTAGTTCCAAATAGTAAACTTGGCTAACTGTCCAGTTGGTACAAATTCATAATGAATAATCTCTCTGATACCAAAAAAGCTTAGCAACATCATTTCAACAAGTTCGTTAACTTAATTATCTGACCTCATATTCTAGTTATATTCTAGTTATGCATTCATCTCTTGTTAAATTCATTCAACAAAAAAAATGGTCAAGATCTTAAATTTTTGCCCTATGCAAGTTTTCTTATTTTTTATTAATTCTTGTTCATCATCAATATAAAACTTATACAATTTCTTTTTAAATTATATATAGTAATGATTCGACTCCATAATCTTCAGTAAATGGCCTCACAGACACCAGGATCAAGCTTCTGTAATAACTTTAGTCTCTATACTATTGTTTATGAGAGATGCTTCTTTTCTTCTTTTCTTCTTTTTATCTTTTCACTATTACCAGAAGGTATTTTTGACTCTATTTGACTTTTTCATGGTTACGAAAGAACAACAACAAAGCAACAAAACACCAGTACTCAGCGATACTTTGGGAGGAATGCTGTGACACAGCTGACTCTTAGGTCAATTCAAGCCCAAGTTTTGCTACAGAATAAGTTTTGTGCCAAACTTGTGGAATAACTTTTGGTTTTAAGAGATTTCCAGATTTCAGAATTGCAAGTAAGGAACGTAGAACTAATTTTTGGAAGAAAAGTTTTTATGTAATGAAAGAAGTATCAGTTCCCTGATACATTGATTAAGAAATGTTTCCTGAGCACCTAGGACAGTGACTCTTTTTTTTTTTTTAAGTCAGAGACGCATTTAGCCTTGGAGCTATATATATATACAACTGCCAAACTGGTTCTGATTCACGTGGATATGTAGCTTAACCACTGAAATGATATCATTTATAGAAACAACAAAGATCTTCACTTGTTTACTAAATCAGGTTATGCATAAAATTTATTGGTTTAATGTATATTGTAGTTTAAATACACATTTTGAGAGCAGCACAGATTCTTTTTATCAGTTTTACCAGAATTCCAAGGGCCTTAGGCTACAAACTGCCACATATGTCCCAGGCTCTGTGCACAAAAATAAATGTACAGTCCTTTAAAGTACATAAGTGAATAACATGTGAATTCACACATACAAAGGTGAGTCTTGGTGTCCATGGTTCAGGACTTACAATTTAGAATGAGAGCTGAATAGGTACACAGATCATGGACTCATAAGGCAAAAAGCAAGTAGAAGTGAAAGTGGGACTTTCAGAGGAATCAGTGATTAAGAGTTTGCCCCGGAAGAATTAGGGAAGGAACAGGATGACCCTAACAACAAGTGATGCCTGTACTAGACTTTGTAGGATGAGTGGGATTATAGTGGGTGGGTAGAGGAGATTGCTAAGGAACCCCCTCCCTGATATCTGTGCTCTCCCTTTTCATCAGGAACAGATCTCTTTATTTAACTGAAATAAAAACTAAATTTCCCATTCTCCTTTGCAGGTAGGAGAGGGGCCACTGACTGAACTCTAGTCAGTGGCATGTAAGCAGAAATGGTGTGTACAACATAAGCAGTGAAGACAAGTGTGGTGAGTTTGAAGGTCATTGAGTAGCTGAGGGAAGTAGCAAGATGGTATAGAAAAGGGAAGAAATAAAGCTTCGTGCACTTTCTTAGAGCCTGATGCAATACTTTTCCCTCTGCTGTTTCTCAATAGCAATTTAACACTGAGTCTGAGGTGGTCCCAGCACAACAAATAACACAGAGGCAAGCCAGGGCCTTATCCTGTGGGATCAGTACCACCCAATAGCAAAAAACTTCATTAATAGAGCCATTGTCCACTAGTCTGAGAAGGAAAGGCCAGTGCCCTGCCTTTAACACCTCATAAATGACCCAGTTGCTCTTACATCCCAGCTGTCATTCTGTCAGCCACTGAAGTTTATTTAGTAATTACATTTAAAGGAATTACTAGAGTCAGCCCAATTTTAGCTTATTCTACCTATTAAAAAACAAAAACAGTCACAAAGGATAAACTTAGAAGACAAATCACTGAACAGTGTTGTATCAACTTATAAGTTACTAAAATAAAAAGTAACCCAGTATAATAACCTAAGGATTGAAGTCCTCTGGTTTCTGCCTACACCAGGGTATCCTCCTGTGAGAGCTGCAAAGCCATTTACCAGCACCTTTCCGTTAGCCTATATCCCCAGTGTATTTTAACACACTGGAATTTCAAGTACAACACAGGCATTGCTATGGTATACAACTAGAATCCGTTTTTCCCAGTTTTCAGACTAGTATATTTCCCCCAATATAACAATGAAAAACAGAAATAGAAGTGAGTTCTGCTAAAATGACAGTAAAATACATAAAGTTTTGGGTCTTAAGTGGATTATTTTTGTGTAATAACCATGTGGTTGAATTACCAATTAGTGTACTAGCAATGGTACTTCCCAAAACAGGTTTTAAAATAAAAAATACAACCACAAAGAATCTCTAAGAAGAAAATTGATGTAAATGATGTTGGATCTGCTGGCAGTTTCTGGGTGTGGGCTGGGATCGTGTCTCGTGAAGCCAAAGTATGGACACACGGACCAGGGAGAGGCAAAAAGTTTTAAAAAAAGGATAGTTTATTAAAGGCAGGAGAAGAGGTTGCAGCTCCCGAGTGGGAGGGGGTCCCGAATGGGGTGCTCACTGGCTAAGGCAAAAGGCTTTTACTTTTATACCTTCCCTTACCTGCTTGGGGAAGGAAGCTGGAGCCTTTTAATGAAATTCATCTATTAGATTTGTCCCGTTTGTTCACCCTGAAGGGATTAATGAACCAATCCATTCTTATCTATCAGATCTGCTCCTTTGTCTGGCCAGAAGGGATTTGAGATTATCTACTAACCTCAAGGCGTATTTTCACATCTCTGTCCTGGAGTGAAGGAGACATTCCAGGGCCTGGAGTCTCAGGATATGGATGCTTTTTTGTTTATTCCACCGGGACCCCCCTGTCTACCTAGCAACATGCTAAGTAACCTGTCTCAAAATGTAGTATGTCAGCACTATAGAGATTGTAGAAAACGTCAAAGAAGAATTATAAATTGTGTTTTTTTAAAAAAAAGGGCAAAAATTTTAGTTGAAACATGAAACTAATATCTCACTCTTTGTCAAGTCCTCCCCTAAGTATTATGACCTCATGCATTAATGTTTTACCAATCCAATTTTATGATAAGGTATGCAAGAAATAATTCTTAAGTTTATTCACTTTGCTTTACAAATATAAAATACATTAGTCTTTTCATCATGTTTGCTTCTTAAGTGCAAGAATATTAACAGAAGCCTCTTTATGTTAAAAGACCTTCAGGCATTTCTGCAGACCTCTGGAGCTACAAATTGACATTCTCCAGAACATGCTGCCAAATGCTCTGTCAAATGATTTGGATCAGTAAAAATTTCTTTAAGTTGTTCCTTAGTTCTAAGACTTTCTAACTTGCTCTGGATTTCTGGGTAGATATTTGTAGGGATTTTCTTTGTTTGTTTTTTCAGAAAAAAATACTGCCTGAACTATAAAACTCAGGACCTTCCAAGTACATTGACCTAACCAGTTTGACGCCCTTCCTGCTCAGTGCCATTTGACACAATCCAGGTCATCAGGAGACAATGCCAGGTGCTCTTCCAGTCCCCTGGGGCCCAGACTTGGTTTGAATCAGGGAACTCTGGCGTGGGCCTCCCAGGGTTTCAGACACAATGGTGACAAGGTAGGTCCTGGGAGGCTGGCCCAGAAATAAGCTGTCCAGGGAAGCCACCACATTAGACTCTGTTATTGTTATTTTAGAGGCTTTGTTTATTACAGATGAAGCCTGGTCAACTCTTTAATAACTAGTCCACCTTTCACCTTTACAAACTTCTCTAGAGGCTACTTTCAGCCTGTGAGCTAGCTGTATAAAATACCTCTTCATTGATTTCTATATTATGGCATGAAAATAGTTGCCAAGTGTTTGACAAGAATAATTTTATACCTGTAATTCAGCATTAAGAACACCCTACATGGAAGTACATAGACCTGAGTGTATTCTGTTTGTATTCTTGAGTTTGTTCCAACAAAAAAATCTGTCATCCTTCACTTCCCTCCTTCTCCTTCCCTCTTCACTCACCCTCTTATCACACATCAATTCTTCATAGGAGCTCCAACTGACACTTAGGGAAGTGTTCAGTAAATTGCTGACCAACTGATAAAATTCACTTTCCTTTTTATTCCTTACATTTGGATATGAAATTAATTTACTTAAGTGTTAAATTGTTGAAAACCTTTAGGCCAAGTTGTATTGAAGCAAATTTGGCAAATCATTCAACAGCAAAAAATCTTAGCAAAATACTTTAGTGTTCTTCATCTTATAGAGGAAGTAAATCCCTCACTTTTATGATTATCCCTGAATCCATGTTTCCAGCTTATAGAACTAGAAAATAAAATATCACCCCACCAGGTGTGCCAGTGTAATTATTTGAGTAAAATAATTTTTAAATGGCTATTACTTCACTCAATTGAATGTGCCCCATAATCACTGATTGTTACTCACTCTCAGATGAGAAGTCAAACACTTTTGGATGCCATTTTGTGCAGTCCCCATGATGTGCTCCATCATTTTCAGAGACCAAAAATTCATAGCGTTGAGTCTGTTCACTTATTTTTGGCTATTTTTAGTCCATCCCAGGGGCAGAGAAGATCCTATAAGCCCTCCAGAGAGTGATGTTCCCTCTTTCCAGGCCACTCTGGAACCCCCTGGTGGCACTCAACAGTAATAATTCTGTCTTCCACTAGCCAGTGTTCTGCTTCTGCAACCATCCTGAATCCTAGGTTCTTTCAATTTATTATCCACAGTCAACATTATAAATCAATCAAGTAAGCAACAAAATCTAAAACATAGCAGTGAAATATCAAGAAATCTACACTTGGACTAATATATTAGGACCAAATATTTCTAAATAAAGTATTAGGTTGGTGCAAAAGTAATTGTGGTTTTGGAATTATTTTTAACCTTTTAAACTGCTATTACTTTTGCACCAATAGTGCTGATTCAGGATGGATCCATGGGCATGTCATATTGTTTTATATGTAATTTTCTATAGGCTATTCACTTTGGCAGGTCACACCTCAGGTTAAAATATTGTTTTTAGAGGATGTGGTCTTCAAATGAAACCTTAAAAAGATAGAAACTGCTGTGTTGGTAACAGTTTGCTATATAGTGATTACCATATATATGGCGGCAGACAATTAAGTTCGCAAACTCATCCTAGAAAAAGTGTTACATACCTCATTGCTGAATATCGCTACAGTCACCTTCAAAGTACTCCCCTTGGGAAGCTATGCACCGATGCCAGCGCCTAGTCCACCCTTCAAAGCAATTTTGAACTCTTTTTCTGAAATGGCCATCAGAGCTGTCATCATATTACCCTTGATTTCCTGAATGTCATCAAAATGTCTTTCTTTCAATATTTCCTTTATCTTTTGATAAAGAAAGAAGTCATTGGGGGCCAGATCAGGTGACTAGGGAGGATGTTCCAATACAGTTATTTGTTTACTGGCTAAAAACTCCCTCACAGACAGTGTTGTGTGAGCTGATGCATTGTTGTGATGCAAGAGCCATGAATTGTAGCCAAAAAGTTCAGGTCGTTTTCATCTAACTTTTTCATGCAGCCTTTTCAGCACTTCCAAAAAGCAAACTTGGTTAACTGTTTGTCCAATTGGTACAAATTCATAATGAATAATTCCTCTGATACCAAAAAAGTTTAGCAACATCATCGCAACAAGTTTATGAACTTAATTGTCAGACCTTTGTATATATGAGGTATGATCAAACAATATGATAAATGATTAAATTTTTTCACAAGAGGAGAACTGGGTGATTTCCATTGAGAACTCTGAACTTTGTTCTCAGGATCATAACCATAGATCCAAGTTTCATCTCCTGTGATGACATGTCTTAAAAAGCTGGAATCTAAAGCAGCACGATTAAAAAATTATTGCAGTAAAAGACACATTGCCATTAATCTCCCTCAAAATACTTCCCCTTGCTTTGAACACACTTATCCCATCATTCTTGCCCCTTTCTGAAGCAGTTTTGGAAGTCCTTTTGCATGAGTGTCTTTAGATGCACTGTTGCGGCTGCCTCGATGTCTTGAATCACTTTGACTTTGGGGAAGAGCCAGAAGTCACACGGTGCCAGATCCGGTGAATAAGGTGGATGAGGACACACTGCAATGTTTTTATTTGACAGAAATTGCCATACTAGAAGGAATGTGTGAGACAGAGTGTTGTCATGATGGAGGATGAAACTGTTTGCCCATTTCTCAGGCTGTTTTCTGCGTACATCTTTTCTTAAACATTCTAATAAGTTCTTATAATATTCAGAGTTCACCACAGTGTCCCTGGATACAAACTCAGCTTGCACAATTCCATCAAGGTCAAAAAACATAATAGCATCACATTGATATTAGATCTTGATTGACGTACTTTTTTCACAAGAGGAGAACTGGGTGATTTCCACTGAGAATGCTGAACTGTTCTCAGGATCATAACCATAGATCCAAGTTTCATCTCCTGTGATGACATGTCTTAAAAAGCTGGAATCTGAAGCAGCACGATTGTGCAACTCCAATGAAATTGATAAATGCTGTTGCTTTTGTACAGCAGTCAAACGTGTGGAACAAATTTCACACTCACTCGCCTCATGTTCAAAACTGTTGTTAAAATGCTTTGAATGGAATGATATGAGATGTTCAGATCCTCAGAAATTTCCGTGATAGTCAATCACCATCAGTTTGATCGAATCATTACAACATTCTCTTGGGTTTTTGATGTTGAAGGACATCCCGATCTCTTCAATTGATTCTTTTTTTTTAAAATTTAATTTTATTAAATTTATTGGGGTGACAATTGTTAGTAAAATTACATAGATTTCAGGTGTACAATTCGGTATTACATCATCTATAAATCCCATTGTGTGTTCATCACCCAGAGTCAGTTCTCCTTCCATCACCATATATTTGATCCCTCTTACCCTCATCTCCCACCCCCCACCCCCCTTACCCTCTGGTAACCACTAAACTATTGTCTGTGTCTATGAGTTTCTGTTTCTCATTTGTTTGTCTTGTTCTTTTGTTGTTTTTGGTTTATATACCACATATCAGTGAAATCACATGGTTCTCTTCTTTTTCTGTCTGACTTATTTTGCTTAGCATTATGCTCTCAAGATCCATCCATGTTGTCACAAATGTTCCTATATCATCTTTTCTTACCACCGAATAGTATTCCATTGTGTATCTATACCACAACTTCTTTATCCATTCATCTATCGAAGGACATTTTGGTTGTTTCCATGTCTTGGCCATCATAAACAAAGCTGCACTGAACATTGGAGCACACGTGTCTTTATCTATAAATGTTTTCAGATTTTTTGGGTACATACCCAGGAGAGGGATTGCTGGGTCATATGGCAATTCTATTCGTAATTTTTTGAGGAATCTCCACACTGCCTTCCATAACGGCTGCACCAGTCTGCATTCCCACCAACAGTGTATGAGGGTTCCTTTTTCTCCACAGCCTCTCCAACACTTGTTACTATTTGTCTTGTTGATGATAGTCATTCTGACTGGGGTGAGATGATATCTCATTGTGGTTTTGATTTGCATTTCTCTGATGATTAGTGATGTTGAGCATTTTTTCATATGTCTATTTGCCATTTGTATGTCCTCTTTGGAGAAATGTCTCTTCAGGTCCTCTGCCCATTTTTCAATTGGGTTGTTTGTTTTTTCATTGTTGAGTTGCATGAGTTCCTTGTATATTTTGGATATTAGCCCCTTATCAGAGGCACTGTTTGCAAAAATCTTCTCCCATTCAGTTGGTGGCCTCTTTATTTTGTTGATGGTTTCTTTTGCTGTGCAGAAGCTTTTAAGTTTCATATAGTCCCATTCGTTCATTTTAGCTTTCGCTTCATTGCCTTTGGAGTCAAATTCATAAAATGCTCTTTGAACCCAAGGTCCATAAGTTTAGTACCTATGTTTTCTTCTATGCAGTTTATTGTGTCAGGTCTTATGCTTAAGTCTTTGATCCATTTTGAATTAACTTTGGTACATGGTGACAAATAGCAGTCCAGTTTCATTCTTTTGCACATAGCTATCCAATTCTCCCAGCACCATTTATTGAAGAGGCTGTCCTTTCTCCATTGTATGTTTTTAGCTTCTTTGTCAAAAGTTATCTGTCCATATTTACGTGGTTTTATTTCTGGTTCTCAATTCTATTCCATTGGTCTGTGTGTCTGTTTTTCTGCCAATACCATGCTGTTTTGATTATTGTAGCCCTGTAGTACAAGCCAAAGTCAGGAAGTGTGATACCTCCATTATAGTTCTTTTTTCTTAAGATTGCTTTGGCTATTTGGGGTCTTTTGTGGTTCCAAACAAATCTGATGATTTTTTGTGCTATTTCTTTAAAATATGCCATTGGGATTTTGATGGGGATTGCATTGAATCTGTATATTGCTTTGGGTAATATGGCCATTTTAACTATGTTGATTCTTCCAATCCATGAGCACGGAATGTCTTTCCATTTCTTTGTGTCTTCTTCAATTTCTTTCAAAAATGTCTTATAGTTTTCAGCATATAGGTCTTTCACATCCTTGGTTAAGTTTATTCCTAGGTATTTTATTCTTTTGCTGCAATTGCAAAAGGAATTGTTTTTTGTATTTCTTTTTCTGAGATTTCATTGTTAGTGTATAGGAAAGCAATGGACTTTTGTACGTTGATTTTGTAGCCAGCAACTTTACTGTATTCGTTGATTGTTTCTAATAGCTTTTTGGTGGAGTCTTTAGGGTTTTCTATATGTAGCATCATGCCATCTGCAAAGAGTGACAATTTAACTTCTTCATTCCCAATTTGGATGCCTTTTATTTCTTTCTCTTGCCTGACTGCTCTGGCAAGGACTTCCAACACTATGTTGAAAAGCAGAGGTGATAGGGGACAGCCCTGTCGTGTTCCTGAATGTTGAGCAAAGGGCTTCAGTTTTCACCATTAATTATGAGATTACCTGAGGGCTTGTCATATATGGCCTTTATTATGTTAAGGTATTTTCCTTCTATACCTATTTCATTAAGTGTTTTAATCATAAATGGATGTTGTATCTTGTCAAATGCTTTTTCTGCATCAATTAATATAATCATATGATTTTTGTCCTTTATTTTGTTTATGTGATGTATCACATTGATGGATTTGCGGATGTTGAACCATCCTTGTGCTCCGGGGATGAACCCCACTTGGTCGTGATGAATAATCTTTTTAATGCATTGTTGTATTCGATTTGCTAGAATTTTATTTAGGATTTTTGCATCGGTATTCATCAGAGATATTGGTCTGTAGTTTTCTTTTTTGTGCTGTCCTTACCAGGTTTTGGTATCAGGGTAATGTTGGCCTCATAAAATGAGTTAGGGAGTACTGTCTCTTCTTCAATATTTTTGGAAGAGTTTGAGCAGGATTGGTATTAGATCCTCTTTGAAGGTTTGGTAGAATTCACTAGTGAAGCCATCTGGTCCCGGACTTTTGCTTTTGGGAAGGTTTTGGATGACTGTTTCAATTTTGTTACTGGTGATCGGTCTGTTTAGATTTTCCAGTTCTTCATGGTTCAGCCTTGGAAGGCTATATGTTTCTAAGAACTTGTCCATTTCTTCTAGGTTATTGAATTTGGTGGCATATAGTCCTTCATAGTATTCTTGGATGATCCTTTGTATTTCTGTGGTGTCCGTGATAACTTCCCCTTTTTCGTTTCTGATTTTGTTAATTAGTGTCTTCTCTCTTTTTATCTTAGTGAGTCTAGCCAAGGGTTTGTCAATTTTGTTAATCTTTTCAAAGAACCAGCTCTTTGTCACATTAATTTTTCTATTGTCTTTTTGTTCTCTATTTCATTTAGTTCTGCTCTAATTTTTGTTATTTCCTTTCTTCTGCTGACCTTGGGTTTTACTTGTTCTTCTTTTTCTAGTTCTTTAAGGTGTAACATGAGGTTATTTATTTGGGAGTTTTCTTGTTTCTTGAGATAGGCCTGTAATGATATAAATTTCCCTCTTAAAACTGCGTTTGCTGCATCCCAGAAATTTTGGTATGATGTATTTTCATTGTCATTTGTTTCTGTGTATCTTTTGATCTCTCCTCTAATTTCTTCTTTGACCCAGTCGTTCTTTAAAAGTATGTTGTTTAATCTCCATGTATTTGTGTTTTTCCCCCTTTCTTTTTGCAGTTGATATCCAATTTCAAAGCCTTGTGATCAGAGAATATGCTTGGTATGATTTCAATCTTCTTAAATTTGCTGAGACTGATTTTATGTCCCAATATATGGTCTATCCTTGAGAATGTTCCATGTACACTAGAAAAGAATGTATAGTCTGATGTTTTAGGATGAAGTGCTCTATAAATGTCAATTATGTCCATTTCATCTAATGTGTCATTTAGGGCTGCTATTTCGTTATTTATTTTCTGTTTGGATGATCTATCCATAGCTGTCAATGATGTATTTAAGTCCCCTAGTATAATTGTGTTTTGGTCAATTTCTCCCTTTAGTTCTGTTAGTAGTTGCTTGGTGTATTTGGTGCTCCCTGATTGGGGGCATAAATATTGATGACTGTTATGTCTTCTTGTTGTACAGTCCCTTCACCATTATGAAATGTCCATATTTGTCTCTTCTCACCTTTTTACCCTGAAGTCTGTTTCATCTGACATCAGTATGGCTACACCTGATTTTCTCTGGGTACCATTTGCTTGGAGTGTCAATTTCCACCCTTTCTCTTTGAGTCTATGCTTGTCCTTGTAGCTGAGATGTGTCTCTTCGAGACAGCATATGGTTGGGTTTAGTTTTTGATCCAATCTCCTACTCTGTGCTTTTTTATTGGTGAGTTCAGTCCATTTACATTTAGGGTGATTATTGATATGTGAGGATTTCCTGTCATTCTATCTTTAGTTTTCTGGTAAGGCTGTGTCTCCATTGTTTCTTTGCCTTTTTGTTGTTGTCTATTATTTCTGTGTGGTGGTATTCTATGATGTTTCCCTCTGTTTCTTCTTGTATTACAGTATATATTTCAGTTCTGGATTTTTTTGAGTGGTTACCCTTAAGTTTATGTAAAAGAAAGTTTGATATTTAGAGTATTCCATTTTCTTCAGCACGCTTACTTCTCCATTCCCATATTCCGGTTCAGGCCTTTACTCTCCCCCTTTTTGTGTTTTGGTTGCCACAAATTGTCCCTGTTGATGGTGGTCGAATAGCCTCCTTCAGTATTTCTTGTAAGTGCAGGTCGTGTATTAGAAAATTCCCTGAGCTTCTGTATGTCTGGAAAGGTCTTTATTCCTCCTTCATATCTAAAGGATATCTTTGCTGGATATATTATTCTTGGCTCATGATTTCTCTCTTTCAATAATTTGAATATTTGGTTCCACTCCCTCCTGGCTTGTAGAGTTTCTGCTGAAAAATCTGATGATAATCTAATGGGCTTTCCTTTGTAGGTTACCATCTTCTTTTCCCTGGCTGCCTTGAGGATTCTTTCTTTGTCGTTGATTTTAGACAGCTTCAATACAATGTGCCTTGGGGTTGAGGTAGTTAGGTGTTCTATTTGCTTCTTGGATTCAAGGATCCAGTTCTTTCTACAAGTTTGGGAAGTTCTCATCGACTTTTTGTTTGAATATACTCTCTGTTCCCTTCTCTCTGTCTTCTCCTTCTGGTATGCCTGTTATTCTTTTATTGCTCTTTCTGGTGGAGTCAGAAAGTTCTTGTAGAGTTCTTTCATTTTGCTTAAGTATCAAATCTCTTCTTCCATCCTCATCATTTCCAGGTTTCTATCTTTGATGTCACTGATTCTTTCCTTCATCTGGTCAACTCTCCTACCTAAGCCGGCTATTTCATTCTTAATTTCTACTATTGAGTTCTTAATCTCCAGAAATTCTATTTGGTTCTTTTTTAAAACTTCAATCTCTTTGGTAAAACGTTCATTTTGTTCTTTGATTGTGTGTCTGAGTTTATTAAACTGTCTGTCTGTGTTTTTTTGCATCTTTTGAGTTTTTTCAGAACTGCGATCTTGAATTCTCTGTCATTTAAGTCACATATTTTCATATCTTTAAGTTCATTTTCTGGAAACTTTTCATATTCTATCTGAGCTGTCTTGTTGCCTTGGTTATTCATGGCAATTAATTATTTATTATTTCTCTTCCTAGATATTGACAGGAGTGGGTTTTGCAGCAGGTTGATAGAAAGAGGTCTTTCTTTTGTTTTCCAGTAGGTGTTGGTAGAATGTTTTATTTTCTCTCCAACTGCAGCCTTTTATTTTCTCTCATGCTGTCGTATTATGTTTTCTCTGCACTGTTCCAGCTTCTCACACAATGAGGGGACTCCCTGGAAGGCGGGCTTCTCCTCTGTGAACAGTTCGCCTGGGTCATAGGGCGCAGTGTCCCGGTGGGTATGCAGAGAGCTTTTGAAGTTCCAAAGCTCTTCCTGCACCAGATTGAGAGCCCATTTGTTTCAGCAGTTCTGTTTACTCCTGCAGGGATCCGCCAAGATAGGTGGGGACAGGGGCGGGGTGGGTTATGAGAGGTGGCCTAGAGCAATGGCAGTGACCACCACCACAGCCGGTCCTGCTTCCACAGCTCCCTCCCCTTTGCTGGAATTAGTTGGGCTGCGAATCTGTGTCTGTGGACCACAGTTCTCAGAACTTCAAATATTCTGTTCTTTTGATCTGACACTATGTCGTGTGGGGCACCCTGCTAGCTTTGCCATTTGTCATGCAGGGCGGCCTGCAAGGTCTCTGGTCCTGCTCCCCGCATAAGAACGCAGGATGTGGCTAGGCGAAAAAGGAACACCCATGGAGCCATAGGTAGGGGAGTCATACCACTATAGTCTCACTGGAGGCTGAAGCCACACGACGTGTGACCTGCTATCCGCTTCTCTGCCTGCCAACCAACTGACTTGACTCTCGACTCAATGACTGACCAACCAGTGAAGGCACGGCAGTTATATCAGTGGCTAATTGGCTAACTGGTAACAGCTGATGGCCAATTAGCCACAGCTGACGGCCATCTACTACTCGAGCCAGCACCTTTCCACGTGAGGCTGAGAGCCTGGAAACTGCTCTCTGGGACTCTGTCCCCACACACTACTACTGTTCCGCTTCTAGCACTGGGCAGGTGGGGGCGGTGCGAGCTCTGAGAGGGTAGGGAGGGGGAGGCTAGTCTCAGTGCCTAAGGCTTCTGTTCTGTCTTAGGCAGTGAGGGCTTAAACCACTGTTTTCAGCCTTCTTCCGTCAGTCTTTGCTCCGAGGTCTCAGCTGAGCATTGGGTTCAGCCTTGTTATATGCTGCCCCCTCAGCCCTGTGGGCCATAAGCGGAGCCCTAGCAGTCCGAGTTCTTCCCTCTCCCGCAGCTGCGGTAGTTCCGGGATGCAGCGAGCTCTGAGCACGGTCTGTGTGCTGCGCGTGAGGCCCCGTCTCCGCACTTCTCCTTTCCCTCCTCCCCTGCTCATGCAATTTGCCCACCTTTAGGTTATTTCAGTAGTGTGCCTCTTAGTCTTGCCTGTCTACTGCGCAGGGAGTCCTTTGTGGAGTTATAGTTGTTCAATTTGTTGTAAATTCCAGGGGAGATTTCCAGAGGCTCACCTCAGGCCGCCGTTTTTTATGACATCACCAATTTTAAATTTTATTTAATTTTAATTACAATTAAATTACGATAGCTACGTGTGGCTATATGCTACCTTATTAGTCCAGGTCTAGAGTTTGCTGTCTTATGGCATCCTAAATCGGAAATTCAGGCAGATGTTTTATTTGAAATAGGAATTCATATGCTAAGGAAGGATGCCTTAGTATTTTAAACCTAACATTAACCCATGGACACAGAACCCAAGTCATATTACTTCTCAACTGCATGTAATCAATGCTCTAATGAAACAGATCACTTAGGCAGACTACTGAAGGAAGAAAGATCAAGATAGGATGGCACAAAAAACACAGGAAGCCAGCACATTCTTCTCTGGTGGGTCACATGAGGACCAAAAAGGAACTTTATGGTCAGTGGGCCAGCGCCTCTTATTTCCAGAACAGCAATATGAATTAGCAGCCTACAAGAACCAGAGCCCATGGTTTCCTGTAGTCAGCCAACTTGTGCCTGGATCACCCCTCCTAATGAAAGGTTTAGGGCTCTCCACTTCCAGGAAAGGAGAAGAAAGACTGGATTCTGTTCCATGGAATTCCTCACAGCACTGTGTGCTGACTTCCCCCTTCTGACAGCCTGCCTAGTACACCAGGGGTTCTCAATGTTAGCTGCCTAAAAGTCGCATGGGGAACTTGTTGAAGAATCCAGATTCCCAGGCCATCCTCCAAGATTCTGATTCAGTAGATCTGGAATAGAATTGAGGAACTGAAAAAAAATTAGTTTAAGTAGTATTAAATACAAAAGGATGTACACAGTGAAAATTGGCTCTCTAATCCTAGCTCCTAGACCCCCGTTCTCTCTAGAGGAAGTTAAATGTCTACCTTTGGGAGGTATTAAATACATAAGTGTGTGTGTATGTATCTTTAAAGAAACGTGAAATATTCATCCATTCATACATATCTGCAGTCTAAAGTATAAGTATAATGTGACACTCTGGTAGCTAACACCCAGGCTAAGAAATAGAACAAAGCCAGGACTTTAGAAGCCCAGCCCTGGACTATACTATGTCTGATCACACCCTTCTTTCCCCATCTGGTAACCACCACCCTAACTTGAGTGATAATTCCTTACTTTTATATTTCTACAGCTATGTGTGTTCTCCCAAATAGCTCCCAAGTAGCTCAGCCTACGTTTGAATTTTATATAGTTGAAATCATGTTGCAAATATTCTGTGACTTTTTTCACAACATTTTAAGAAGTATCGATGTTGATGTGTATGGCTATAGGTCGTTCACTTTCACGGATATATATACGGTAGTAGTCTACTGTACGAATGTACCACAATTTGTCCAACCTATCTTTGGTGCACATTTGGTTTGTTTCCAGCTTCTGGCTATTGAAAAAAAATGCTGTAATGACAGTTCTCAGACATGAGTCCTGGTGGACAGAAGCACACGTTTCTGCATGACATACACCTGGAGTGGAATTGCCAGGTCATAGGGTGTACATATCAACAGAACAGCCATGCTTGTCAGTGGTATTGTCAGTCTTTAATTTTTGCCAACCAAGTGAATATAGAATGGTTTTATCATTGTTTTAATTTCCATTCTTGTGATTAGTAATGATGTTTAGCATTTTTTAAATATATGAATTGGCCATTTGAGTTTCCTTTATTGTAAGGTGCATGTTTAAGGCTTTTGCCCATTTTTCTATTAGATTTTTGAACTTTTTAAAAACTATTTTGTCATTTTTTTTGGTAAGATTTCTTTATATATTCTTGATACTAGTCCTTTGTTGACTATCTATTGTGAACATCTCTTACTTTGTGGCTTATCTGTGGAGCCTTTCTTATTTTGAAATATTATTAGACTTACAGAAAAATAATACTCTTCACCTAGCTTCCCCTAATGATAACAACTTTTATAACCATAGTACAATTCCCAAAATCAGGGCATAAACATTAATATCATATTACTAAGATTACAGAGTATTCGAATTTCACTTAATGTCCTTTTTCTATTCCAGGATCCAAACCAGGACACCACATTGGATTTAGTTGTTGGGTCTACTTAATTCTCTGATAGTCTGTGGCAGTTCCTCATTTTTCACGACCTTGACACTTATGAGTACTGGTAGGTGTTTTGTAGAATGTCTCTCAATTTGGGTTTGTCTGATGCTTTCTCATGGATCAAGTTTAGGCGTTTTGACAAGACTGCTGCAGAAGTGATGTGTCCTTAGTGTATCGTATTAAAGGGTACATGAAGTCAGTGTCTTATTACTGGTAATGTTAACCTTGCTGACTGGGTTAATGTGATGGTGTCTGCTGGGTTTCTCCACTATAGATTACTGGTTTTACCTTTGTAATTGATAAATATGTTGGGGGAAATGCTTTGAGACTATGGTGTTGTGTTTTTCTTAAAATCTGCCCATAATTTGTGACAATTATTACCGTGGTGTTTCCCTAAATGTGGTTTTTATATTTCCCTTGCTCCACTTATTAATTGGAACTCTTCTATAAAGAAGAATTCACTCTTCTCTCCCACGTATTTATTTATATCAATATAGAGTCATGGGTATTTATTTCATTCTATGATTAATAATTCAATAATATGATTATTTTGTTCAAATTATTCCAACTTTTCACCATTAGAGTTGAATCAGTTGGCTCCTGTGTCTTTTTGACATGCTCCTATCTTTTTCAAGTACTTCTTCATTTTCTGGCTCCACAAGATGTTCCAAGATCATCTTATATATTCCCTGCACAGCCTGGGAATGAACCACACCTTCAAGGAGTTCTGGTTCCTCTTAATGGAGAAATAATATTTAGGAACCAAGATCTGCGTCCTAGGGGTTATCACTGCTACTCTCATAGGCCCTCAATGAAGTGTGTGAAGTGTGTGTGCGCGTGAGCTCTAACACATACATACACATCTCTATTTGTTTCTACATCTATCTGTACATATATTAAAATTACGTTCACCCCAATACCCCCATTCCATTGTAACACCATAAATCTCATTCTAGTCTTCTCACTTCCTTAGTTGTAACTTCTTTCTCTGACCGTGTAATTAGGTTTTTTTTTTTCTTTCTTTTTTTGATAGGACGTGCTCCAACCAACTGAGCCATCTGGGAGCTCAGCAGCAGCTCAGCTCAAGGTGCCATGTTCAATCTTAGTTGCAGGGGGCTCTGCCCACCATCCCTTGCGGAACTCGAGGAATTGAACTGGCAACCTTGTGGTTGAGAGCCCACTGGCCCATGTGGGAATCGAACCAGCACAGCCTTCAGAGTTAGGAGCATGGAGCTCTAACTGCCTGAGCCACCGGGCTGGCCTGTAATTAGTTTTCGATGCAGCATAAGTTAGCATATTCTGTGGCTTAGAACGACCCTCCTTTATTCTCTGTGGGTTTCTGTAGGTCAGAGTCTGCACAGCACAACTAGGTTCCTGTTGCCTTCACATAAGGAGCTTGACAGAGGAGGGTCTGCCGTTAAGCTCCCTCAGGTTATGGACAGATTCATTTCCTCGTGGCTGTGAATTCATAACAGCTTGCTTTTTCAAATCCAGCAATGGAAAGAGTCTACTATTTCAAGTCTATGGTCTCTAGACTCTTTTTCAAAGTTTTGCCTGATTGGTCAGTCCCATCCAGAAGAATCTCTCTTTTGATCTTAAAGTCAACTGATTAGGGCCTTTTACATATGCAAAATCCCCACCTTGGCCTTATAATGTAACCTAATCAAGGAGTGCCATCCCACCATCTTTGCCATGTTCTGTTGGCTAGAAGTAGTTATAGGGGCAGCCTTCACTGAAGGGGAAGGGATGAGAAGCAGTGAATCACTAGGAGTCACCTTAGGGTGTCTCTGCCACAGTGAGAAACCTGGCTTTCATTACCATTTGTTCAGTCCTAGTGTTCACATAAAATAATGACAGAATTGCTAACTCATACCTCTGAGAGACAGATTTACTAATTTGTGTATTTGTACACAGTTCTTTTTGTCCTAGCCAGTCAAAATACTCATTTCCAGTTAACTTAGTTCTTTTCTTCCCCTTTCCTTTCAGTGTGCTTATATATTCATTTGTAAGTTATATTCAATTGTTACTGCATGTTTCACATTTTGGGTCCCTCCTCCCTATTCCACCCTGGTTGATTTTTTTTATTTTGGGGTGTGTGGGAAGCATTACTATGGTTCTAAAAGCCAAAAGCTACACAAAAAGGCACGCTCAGAGAAATGTTGCTCCCTACTCATCCCCAGGAACCTGTTCCAGTTCCTTCTTTCCAACTCTTTTTTTACCCATCCTTTGTAAACAATCTCTTTACAGTTTCTGGTTTCTTCTTACTGTATTTTGTACAAATGGGCAGATAAATTGTTTCTTATATTCCCTTCTGTCTTACATGAAGGGTATCTTACTACAGACACTTCACCGTTTGCTTTTTTTCATTCGAGTCTCAGAAATCTCTAAATCAACTCATAAAGCTTGTCACGTTTTTTTCCTTTTGGATTGATGTGCGTAGATCTCCACTGTTGGATATGCCTTGATATTTTCAACCATTCTCTTACGTATAAGCATTTAGGTTGTTTCCAGTATTTTGCATTTACAGACAATGCTGCAATGAATAACCTTCTGGTCAGTACAAATTGAAACAAAGGAGCTAGATAATCCTAGGCCACATGTGAAACTGAAACTGTGACATGTCCAGCCCCACAAATCACCTTCACTTCTGACTCACCTACTTTTAGACTCCATTCAGTGACTGCCCTTGGGACATGACAGAGCTGCTAGATTCCCCAGCCACTCTTCACCTCGTAAATAGGCCTGGTAAACACTCTTCTCTGAGCTACCATTCACCTGCCATTGCAGGGTAGACTCTTCCATTTCAAGCTGCTCCTTCCCAAGTCACCTCCTATAACTTTATTTTCATGTTTGGGGTGACTCCTCCTTACCTATGCCCCCAGTCTTGTCTTCTCACCTGAGAGTTTCAGAGATGATAGAAATCTGTCTTGAAACAGGTTATAGTTCTAGAATGCTGATCTTCCCCAAGCTTCATGAACATCAGAGTTACTCTTTGAGCTTCCCAGTTAAGCATCTGAATGTTTACCGGCCTATTTAAACTAGAGCTCCACAGCAGGGGGCATTAAAGGACACCGGGATGTCCATACTGTCCTAAAATGTTTTTAAAGATTGTGTCTGCATTTATCTGGGAAAGAGCCTTTGAGAATTCACCACGCTAGCTATAAAAAGGCTAAACACCAGTGTATTACAAACACACACACACACACACACAAACTGTGCCAAAAAATGTATACCCATTTTAAGACAGGAAAAAACTATATTAAAATTGTAATACTCAATATATACCAATAACCAAAGATGAATACAAGTCATGTGTATACATTTTTTTTGGCACCCCCTGGTGTGTGTGTGTGTGTGTGTGTGTGTGTGTGTGTGTGTATAAACACAGATTTGTTGGAAGAAAAAGGAAAAGGTACTGCCTAGAAGTTACCCTCAAATTCACATTCACTTAAATGGTTATTTTAATATACTAATTTTACATAAGTTTTTTTAAAACCGTATTTAAAGTGCATATTAAACACATCTTTTGGGCAAGTAAAACTAAACAGCAAACATTTTAAATAAGATGTACCTAGTTTGAACATTAATGACCACAAAGAAAAAATAAGAGAATCTGACAAATATGAAGTTAGGACATTTTATTTACTGACAAATTAAAAACTGTAACTCCAGGTAATGCAAAATGCACCAATGAACCCAATTACAAAGAACTGGTGTTAACACACAATGTTTAAGCAATGCTACACTTATTTTTGGCAAAGTGCTGTATTGTTTAGTCTGTGTATAAAACTGACCAGCTATGAACTAATCAGTATAAAAATTTCTATAAAAACAGAAAAAAATTTAGACAGTGGCTCAAGAAAACAAGCTGCCATTTATGCATAGATTGATGTACAGTATATAACCTAACCAAATGTCCCTTTTTAGTTTTCAAGTTGTTGGAAAGAATTTGTGTCCAGAAACACATCATGAAGGCACATAGTACAATCTATAATACTCTTCAGTCTCTAGAACTGATGTTCTGCCCTTGAAAAGCAAATGTGTTCACAATTTTACTTGAGGAAAAACCAAAGCCACTTTTTTCTTTAAATAACACACACAATTATTGATTAAAGTTCCAAACTTCTGGAGGAAAATAAAACCAAAAAGCAAGCAAAATCACTCACACACATCAAGCCTGGAAACATACACATCTAACCTCCCCAAGTACTGGTTTGGTTTTTAGAAGTCCATCTAGAAAACAAATACTAAAACTTCAGGCAAATACAGAGCAAAACTGGGCATTTAACAATTACACAATTTTAAAAAAAAGTGTTAAGGAAAATTCTCAACAATATACAAAACATTATCCACTTAAGCTGCCTTCCTGGGAATAGTAACTTCTCCTCCCACATAAAGGATACTGTTGCAAATAGAAAAAGATATCCTTATCCATATGCTTTCTAGTACCTCTTTCTCCACCACAAACCACTGTAATTGGTGTCAAATTTCAAGTGCGGTTGGTACATGGCAAGGGTGACACCATTGAATTACGTTGGTTTTCTAAATAAAGCATTTTAAATAAAATTTTAAGCACTAAAATAAGTAGATAAGGATGCCATTTATAATGCATCAACATGGCTGATGGCAGTAAAACGATCCATGATAGTAGCCCAGCTTTGAAAAGGATTTAATCAGTATGTAGGGGCTTTATAAAATAAAAAGATATTTTTAAGGTAACACTACAAACATATGCAGTATCTCCAGTACAAGGAGCAGTCTCTTAACTGATTCTAAAAACAAAAACTAATACTTGGAAACTCTTCAACTTTCTCCACTAATCTATTTAAATTTAAATGTCTATCTTCAGTTGGAGTCCTTCATTTTATTTATTTATTGTTTTGTTTCCAACTCAAAGAAAATGAGGACAAGTAAGATTTTCTTCTTTGCTCTTTTCTCTTAGGATATAAAGACAATATATTTCCTTGAGGAGGAAGAGAAACAGCAAAGACAGATTAAACAAAAACGTAAAGATTACAAACCAGTGTACTACACAGATGTGAGAAGTAAAAGCAACAGGCAATGCTAAACAGGCCTCTTAAGTTTTAAGTAAACTGTCTTCTCACTAGAATCGAAGTACTGAGAACAGAGAAGGTATGTAAACAGGAACAGTTTGCATGGGAACTGGAAAAATGAACAGAAAATTAATGTAAAAAAAGCTCCCTGGAATAGCAAGTCAAAAATCCAATCACTTTGCACCTTCTGTGAAAAATCCCCCACCCAACCAACCATATAAATGCATTGCCACAGAAGATAAATAATGGATGGTTAATCTTCAACTTACAGTGCAGTACATAGTTCAATTACTTGAGGAAGAAAAAGTAATAAACATAGAATATACATAACATGTTTTAATAACAAACACACAAACTTTGAGAAACATGGTGCATTATAAAAACTAAGAAACTCAACCATGAGCACTGCTTGTGTGCACCACATAGTCCAAACTTTTTCCAAGTAACATTCTGCATTATCAGTTTAGAAACAGAGCACTAACTGCAGAAGGGCCTTCTTTCTCACTGCTTCAATTTTTAAGGAATACGCACTAGAGCACATCGTAAACCACTAATATTTACAACAGCAATAATAATTAACTTATAATAAATTGCATTTTGGCCGTGTTTCAAAGAATACTTAACAGGTCAACATCTTTCTGTATCATTATTAGTCTTGTGTCTTGCACATAGTAGATGCCTAACAAACATCTAATTACCAAGGACTTCAACTGAATTATGTAACCACTTTCTTCAGTTCTTACATGTGCCAGTTTTAGACAGAAACCACAGTATGATATCACAGACGGGGTGGTAGCCCTTACCCTGAAAAAGCATCCCAAAGACAAATCATTTGTCTTTCAGATACAAAGCATAAAAAAAAAAGGCCCAGATAAGGAAAACAAAAAGTTAATAACTGATAGAGATATAAATGCATTTAAGGTATCAGGAAAACTGGGAAAAAAAAAAAAAAAGGACCACTGCAGTTTTATATAGAAATCTGTTCACACTACCAAACAAATTCTCATGGCTGAACTTCTGTAGCTTGTGAGGTACTAACAACTTCCATGTAATATATGAAAAAAGAGACCCCCATGTATTCAGAGGTTTATATCCAGAAAACATTTAGCTGGCCTATTTTCAAGTTACCAACATACGGCCCTATAACACACGTGATGTAAAACATACACACCTCCATGAAAACTCTACCTTATCTCCCAACTCAGGTAAACACAAATAGTAACAAAATAACTTCTAGCTCATTTTGATAAATTTTTACAGACTTGGCCCCTAATTAGAAAACAAATAAATAAAGGGGTAGTTGAAATGGAGGGGGAATAAGAGAAGGGGGATCTAAACTCTTGTTCTACAGAGACATTCCTGGCACTTGATCAACGCCAGTGGAAGAACAACCTAACACCACCATCTAACTACGCTATTTGACCTCTTCTGACTCCAAACATCCCAGTCTAGTCAGAAAAGAGCACAGCTCTTCATTTTTTTAAAAAGTCTCCCATGGTTCCCTGCATCAAGCGGCTACAGGGTTACTGAGAAATACAATAATACTTCACATAACTATATGCTGTTTTTTCCCTTGAAACATTATAGAGACGTGTACTTATTGAATTAGAGTTGCAGAGGAGACGGAAAAAATAAACTTTGATTATGGTGATACTACTGTTCTGCCAGTATAATGTGCTTTGGATTGTAAATGTGCTTATCTAAATTTCAGAGGACATCGGTGAGTGTGGAAGGCTCAGTAAAATCCATCACAACTGCTAGAAAGTAAAGTGACTGGCTAGAGGTAAGACATAGATTTTCTCTGTCGAGTTAACTGGCTTCCATGTACACTGAATCCTGCACCCTGGCCTCATTAGCACTAACACTCTGAAAAACAGTTGTGGCAGAAAGATTGCCACAGGTCCCACCCCAATCACTAGATTCAGTAGAGAGGCGTTTGGAATTTCACACAAGGTTCAGTTCTGGATAGCCCCACTTCAAAACAGGATACAGTCCGCCCAACAACTGTTAGAAAGTTAACTATTACTGCTCTCCTGTTGGTGGAGGAAACAGAGACCAAAGTGGTTAAAGATTTTGTCTGATACCCGACTTAAAACAAAAAATGAAAACTCAAGGAAGCCAACCTGTCACTCTTCATTTAGACAACATGAAAAGATATCACCAGGAATTCCCCTTCATCTTTGCTTGCCACTTGCAGAACAGGCTCCATGGCAGAAGATTTATCACTATATTAGAAATAAAAAGCCTATCACGTTTCCCTTGGGCAGATATAAATATGAAGTTACTCAAGTGCCTGTGCAAGTACTTCTGAATTTATAGCTGATGTGAGGTGGTGAGTGGGCAGAGCTGGCAGGAAAGAATCCAAACAACTTAAAGAGTGGAGACTAATGGGTTAGTTATGGACATAGATTTTTCCAAATACAATTTCACAGGTTGAATGTAATCCCTGTGCACGCGAGACAAGTGTTTTGTCCCACGCTACCTGTGATGCCTGCACCACGTCCCCGTCACATCAGGACTGCTGAGCGCGCTGTTCACTAGCACTTCACGTACCTGACTGAGCTGCATGGCTTATTGGGGAAACCTACACACACATACGTCAAGTTTCCTTTCAAAAGAAAGTTCAGTCATAATCCCACTCTATCTATGGCAACTATATATAACCTGTTAATGCTCATGTTAGTGTGTAAAAATGTATTCGTTATATACAGAAAAGATTATCAAGTACTGGTCAATAAAGTGTATGGCTGACCCTGAGAATGAATTTTTGCTTACTCAAAAGATTGATTAAGTAATACAAAATAAAATGCAATTGAAAGATGCCTATTCTTGTACTTGGGAAGAAATGTCTTTAAAATGCCAACTCATGTATACTTTAATAGATTTAAAGACATCCCCAAATACCAAACACTATCATTGTATTGATATGTCTCCAAAAATATTCTGAAAAAATTTACAAAAAAGTAAATGTTAAGAGCAAGGCATTATGTGATATACAGCATGTAAATCTGGTTTTCAAGATAGTGTCTAAACACACTGGTAAAACTATGTGATTGGTCATCAGCTGGCTGTAAAGAGACAGCATCTTCAGCATCCAAGCACACACATCCACACACATGCACAAACCAAGAGAAACCAACCAACCAAACTTGAAATTCTTAGTAATTGTACTGACGTGGGCTGGGCTGATGGACAGCCCAGCCGTTGTGTTTGACTTGCCGCGAGTGGCAATCCCTGGTAAGATTTTGGCGACGAAGGCTATTTCTGTTTAGAGACTGTCTTTCACTGTGTTCTTTTATCCACTGGGAAGGGCGAAAGCTCTTGGGTTGTTCCAGAAAAGTGGTATGAGCAGCAACAGCTGCAACATAGCAGTGAATGTGCTGCCGCATTTCATTTTGAGCATCCACTCTGAAACAAAAAAATGGGGATGTATTAAATAACAGAGTATGTTATCAATGAAATTGAAAAAGTTACTTATCAATTCAACTTGCCATACTAATTTGTTTATGGTTGAATGAGACCTTAAGTGTCTCATGGCTGACAGACAAATTTATATTTTGTAACCACACTGACTGATAATGGTGGAAAGGAGAAGCCAACTTTTAATAGAAGTAAGTAGACTATTTTTTAAAAATGCTTTACACTTTGAGTGAATTTCAATTACAAAGCAAACACATTTATATAGGCTTTTCTGGGAGGGAAACTAACATTTACTGAGTATCTGCATTTGCCAAGTGTTTTGCAAATATTATGTATTTTAATTCTCACCATAATCTTAAAAGGAAGTTTTACTGATCAGAAAGCTAAGGCTCAGAGATGTTAAGGTCATAATTATTAACTGACTCAAAAAGGAGTCTAACAGATCTTACTCCAAAGACCATGGTTATGAATCAGGGTGAATAATGGTGTCCTGTGCCAACAGCACCTTCACAGACGTTTGCTATCTATAAGTAAAATGTTCTAGGAAACAGGTTTACATCTGTACTTAATAGAAATATGCATAAAGAAATTCTACTCATTTAACACTTTTCTAGTAAGAAGCCTACCTGCTTATTATTTATATTACAACAAGACACATTTTGGAATGGCATTTGCATAGCAATGTTATAAAGATCCTTGGAGAAAACATAATCTTAAAATATGGCTACAAACTATACGATTGTTATGTTTTCTATCTTAAAAGCTAATCAAATAGGATAGATCTAAACTATATTAACATGTAACATAAAGAGTTTTAAAATTCTTAAGGGTTATTTTACACAGGAAGGGCAGTTATATATTCTGCCTATAATCACTAGAGGAAAAAGACTATTATTTTTTAATATATATTTTTAAACAGTAAAATCAAAACAGGTCATATTAAGAAACTAATAAAGAGAAGTTAAAATAGAGACAATGGTTTTTAAAAGGTGGGCACCTTGAGTCCTTAGCTTCCCTGCTCAGACTGAGAACACATATCACACAGTCTCAAAGGGAATATACTTACTCTGTGCCAGTGAGTCTTATAAGCAGCTTTTCCTGGCCCTACAAATGTTAAATGGTGAACTATTAAATCACTAGTAAGATTTAAAATGCTCTTTAATTTTACTGTTAGGATGTGGTCAACTTTTCTTTATTTTTAACTGGTTTACTATATGGGTCATTAAAGGCACGTATTACTTAATTTAAGATTATGACAGTATGTAAACTTTCACAAACAATATTTATAAAGGCTAAAATGCAATAAAACGCACACTCTGAAGCTCATTTATAATTATGAAGCATCATACTTTTTTTGTTGTACTATCTCCAAGGATAGACAGAATGGAAATGATCTAACTTTTGAAAGACACGATTTATTTCCTGCTCAGAAAATACAGATATTTACTACATAAGTGTTCTCCTAATCAGGATAACACCTAATTTCTGTCATTATTTAGTGGGCCTTACTTATAAGAATTTCAAATCTAAAAATAAGGATGTGAAAACATTTTTCAGTTATTATTAAACTATAATTTGCAGTACTTTCTTATGTTCAGAAAGAATTCATATGAAGTTAAATGTGTTCTTTTAATCGTGATATACAGAAAAGCAGATTTTTTTTTTCCCCCCAACCAACTGAGCCATCTGGGAGCTCAGCAGCAGCTCAGCTCAAGGTGCCATGTTCAATTTTAGTTGCAGAGGGCGCTGCCCACCATCCCTTGCGGGAGTCGAGGAATTGAACTGGCAACCTTGTGGGTTGAGAGCCCACTGGCCCATGTGGGAATTGAATCGGCAGCCTTCGGAGTTAGGAGCATGGAGCTCTAACCGCCTGAGCCACCGGGCCAGCCAGAAAAGCAGGTATTTAACTAACCTATACGTTATATCAAAACAAAACAAGATACAAAAACAAACAAGATATAAAAAATGACATTCTCACTGCATCAAAACTGCAAACACAATAACAGATGCAGTGCAAGGTCCTGGACTGGATGCTGGTTTGGATAAGTTAGATGAAATATTCTGGGCTCCAGTGAGGAAATTTGAGTATGGGTTAGTAGATGAAGTGAAATTTTACTAAAAAAAAAGAAGGAAGAAAAAGGTGGAGATCATCACCTAAAGAAGCCGATTATAAAATAATATATGCAGCTTGATCCCATTTAGGTTAAAAATGGTATGTGTGTAGCTATGCGCACACACGTGCATGGACACATG
This sequence comes from Rhinolophus sinicus, assembly GCF_036562045.2. NCBI lineage: Eukaryota > Metazoa > Chordata > Mammalia > Chiroptera > Rhinolophidae > Rhinolophus > Rhinolophus sinicus. The sequence continues at coordinate 36,510,161 of NC_133761.1, read as the reverse complement.
CAGAAAGAACAATGTGGAAGAATATGCCCTACAGTCTTAACAGTATTCAGCTTTGGGTAGTGAGAATGTCATTTTAAGTTTTTGCATATTTTCATTTTCTAATTTTCTGCAATGCATATGTACTGCTTCTCTAATATTATTTACAAAGTACACACACACACACTTTACTGAAAAATATACAAACGCCAGTAAGTTTAAAGTGACTATTAATCACACTAAATTCTTGAATGGAATTCCTCAGAGGTGAGCTCAGAATCAGGAAGAACTTTTAAGAACTGAAAAATTGATATGAATCAACTATAAAGCAATTAAATCAATATCACCTCCAAAAAATTATATTGTAAATTTTTGTTGGAATGCCTGAAATACTGACCTCTTGATATACTTACAGTGCTGAAAAAAGAGCCAGTTAAAGTTAACATTTCCCATTAGAGATCTTACCCAGTAGAAAGCGTGGGTAACTATATAAGGAAATTGTTTTTCAATTTGGTACAAGCATATGCATATGTTTATCTTCATTCAAAATAATCTATTAGGTTGGTGCAAAAGTAATTGCAGTTTAAAAGGTTAGAAATAATTGCAAAACTGCAATTACTTTTGCACCAACCTAATACAATACTGAGATACGAAGTGCAGCAAATTCTGGTAAACAAATTAATGAGCTGCCTAGGCTTTGTTTATATTTGGCAAACAGGAAATAGCAGAAGATACAATGGTCTAGTCAGTAGAGTCAGGGCCCCGACAATGCAAAAAGAGGTCCTTTAGACAACAGCACTAACCACAGGAATATTTTGAATCACTCCAAAGAATCGAATTCACCTGTACCCTTAACAGTTATTAAGGGAATTAAGGCAGTGCCAGCATTCCCAAAATACTTTAACACCATGAGGAATCTTCTACTAACGTGCATCAGGGACTAGACAGACTTTGAGCTAATTAACACAGCCATAAGCTTTGTTTTAGTGGGTGGCAACAATCCTGGATACGTTCTCTGGATAAAGGCCACAGAATGTCCATAAGTTTGCTTAGGAACATATGAAACTTCACTGACCAGGCACTTTCCCTGAACTTTTCCAGGCCCTCAACCCATTTGCTATTGAAACAGAGCCCCTCAGACTACTTGGGACCCCCATACAACAAAATATTGTTTGAGTGTGAAATCTTTCCTCTGTAAGGCAGAAAACAACTCTTTGAGCAACATGTTTTGGTAAAACTGCCATTTACTTCATGCTTAAGATTTCTCAGGTTTTCAAGGTTAAGTGTCATTTGATGTGACCTAGCTAGGGCTATGTGGAAGAAAATACAAGTTTTATTTTAAGACATACTATTCTTGTCGAATTTGATATCCTCAAATAATCCAGTCTGTAAAGTGCCAGAGTTATATTCTAAGATACTTAGCAGAAATGCCAATTATTACTTTCCATTCAGTAGCAGAATATTGTGAGATGGCTCTCCATTACATAACTGGAGTGTGCTACAATTCTTGTTTTCTTTTTTTGTCGCAGTCAGTATCTTATATTTGAACGTCATTTGTTTCCTACAAAATCATCATCTTCCCTTGTGTTTACCATTTGAAAATCACTCAACATTTAAAAGGTTTTAAAAGGTTCTGCAAAATAACAAATATATGTGTATCTATATATACATATACAGAGAAAATGTGGTAAAATGTTAACAAGTGCTTTGAAGACAATAAAACAGATTAAGAGGATACAGAACTAACTTTTTTAAAAATCTAAAATGAACAAATTTTTTATACCATCAACTGCCTTGTGCACTATGCATATACTTTCATAAATCTCTAACAAGATTCTTTTGCATCTTCTAAAAACTTAGCTTGGAATTATAGTAGAAATCAATAAAATGCATTCTAAACAGACTGCCTGTGGAGCGAATAAGATACTTGTGACTTACCTGGGACTACTAGGGTTATGAAATTCGTCAGTCCCACAGCTGGCCTCATTGAGACCAGGGCAGGAGTTATGCACAGCATAGACAGACATGCTGGGATGTTCGATGAGAAGGTTTTCCATAGGACTAGTCTCCACCTTGATAGTGGTTAATCCACCTGCAGTAAAACACGGGGGAGGGGTGATAAACCAGCTCTCCTCCATTGGGCAGGATTCGAACTGAAGGAAACAGGAATCACTTGTATCAGCCAAGCACTCAAGAGATGCAGGTAAACAGGAAAAGACTGAAGGATGCTCAGTAGGTGACCCTTCACTGATGTCTTCTTCCTCGTCTTCTGCTGCTGACAAACCAGTGCAAGTGTCTAGATCAGAGTCCACGTGAGTTGTTGATGTCCCACAGGAGGATGAATATCACATTCAGAGCACGGAAAAAGAAGAGATGCTACTATTAGCTGATGCTCACATTCCTCCCTTTATTTAGGTCAGAAACAAAACCATTTTCATTCACTTACAATAAATATAAAATAACTTCTGAGTATTTTATGTGTGTGGTGTATCACTATGGAACAGATTATAGTGGCTTTGCAGGAATCGTTTTCAGACTGTTCCAGTCTACTGAGTAAAAATATGAGTCCTATCAGTTACTGTGTGTCTAGTATGAGGGTTTTCTATTAAAGTGCCCCTGATTTGATCAGCATGTAAGAGTTGTAGAACTGGGAAATCTGATGTCAATCAATTTCACAGGCTGCAATTTCCTGCAATTTTTTAAAGACAAATTCTTGTTTATTTACTTTTAAGGCTTAAAAACCTTCAAAGTTACTGATTTACCAAGATGCAAGCGTTTCCACTTTTGCTGTGATGATTAATGGCAGAGAATAATTACCTATGAAGTCAACAAGAATCCATTCATCATCTTCTTTCTCACTAAATTCTGGTTCTTGGTTGGAAGCAGTATTGACTTCACCCACAAACATTTTATTCAGTCTCTGGAACATTGTTAAGGCAAGATTGAGACTTTGACTGGATATCTTTATAGTTGATATTTCAAAATCCTGTCTTCAGTCAGCCTGATGGCACCAACAGGACAGTAAAGTGCACAAGGTGCTTATTCAACTTAAGTGAGAAGAATCAGTCATTCCCCTAAAATAAAACAGAAAAAGGAGGTTATTTCAAATCAGCATCTCTTTCCATAATATGTGTGCTTTTAAAAGTACACATACACATTCTCTCTCTCTCTCTCTCTCTTTCATTCATACACACACACACACACACACACACACACCCTTAGAAGAAAGCACATGACTTAGCCTTCAGCTACAGCTGTTCTCTTCCTATAGGAGTCAAACACAAAAAATGCAGTACCTATTATTTACAAAACATTATGAATGAGTACACAAACACAACCTGTAAGTATATTAAAATGTGAAACAAAAGTGAAGGAGTTGGTTCTTTTTCAGATCTGTGCTTTTATAAAGGATAAATCTGAATAATGTATTTCAAACTGCAATACTGCTTTTTTGTTAGAGGAGCAAAAACTAGATATTAACAGTCTTGCTATATGATATTCAATCGCCCAGAAGGCTGCCAAATGAACCCAGCAATAATACTGGGTGACCACAGTTCTGCCAGGCCCTCGTCTTTCCTTGGCTCATTTTCTATCGTGCTCTGTACTTATTGTATATGACTGTAACCATACATAATTACATTTAAAATCTTTAAGTACAGCATACTTTGACCTTCAGAACAATTCCTACAGCTGGCATGAAGAAATTTACACTGTAGAAAACTAAGGTGGACAGTGACTAGAAGTGGTAACCATTCACCGTGTAGTAAGTAGCAAGCAGTTGGTGCTGTAGTCAGTATGCCTGGGTTCAGTGCTGGCTCTGCTGCTTATGCCCTTTATGAACTAGGAAGTTACACTACTTTAGTTCCACCTCATGGAGTTCTGGTGAGTTCTAAATGAGGAACCCCAGCCTTGTCTGATCTTATTCCAGAGTTCCAGATTTATATGTTGTCTTGACGGGCATATCAAACCTAACACATACCAAAGAGAACTTTTAATTTCCCCCCACAATCTTACTTACACACTATCCTTCATCCCTTGTCAGTTAGGAGAAGCAGCAGCATTCAGCAGTTATTCAGGCCCCAAACCTAGCAGTTACCCTTGACTTCTAGAACTCTACCATCCCCACCATACTCCGTATCCAACCCCTCACCCAACTATCAGCAAGTCCTGTTGACTTTAGCTGCATGTACGGCTTGAATCCGCCTACTTCTCTACCACTCTTATCCTAGTTGAAGCCAACCTGGTGTCTCTCCAGACTGCCAATCACCACCTCCTAGACGGCCTCCCTGATCCTATTCTTGTAATGAGATAATGCAGGCACTTCCTGGCAAGGCACTTGGTACAAAGTACTCAGTCAATGTCAACTATTCTCCAAATACTTATTATCACCGATTATGCATCAGGTGTATGCTAAGCGCAGGGAAGACAGCAGAGAATAAGGCCCGCCCATGGCAAGTGTAACAACCCAGTGTGATATATGCCATGGAAGGAGAAGTACTGGGTGTTCCTCAGATCTATGCAGGCAGAAGTCAAGGAAGGACTCCTGAAAGAAACGACTTTAATCTTGAGTGACTGAGATGATCAAGAATAGAGAAACGAGGGGCGGCCGATGGCTCATTTGGTTAGAACGTGGGCTCTGAACAAAGGGGTTGCCGGTTCAATTCCCACATGGGCAGTGGGCTGTGCCCTCCACAACTACATTGAAGACAAGGAGCATTGAGCTTCGGGAGGGGTGGCGGTATGGCTAAGTCATTTAGAGCGTGAGCTGTCAACAACAAGGTTGTCAGTTCAATTCCCGCATGGGATGGGCTGTGCCCCCTGCAACTAAAGATTGAAAACGGCAATGGACTTGGAGCTGAGCTGCGCCCTCCACAACTAGATTGAAGGACTACTTGGAGCTGGGCCCTGCAGAAACACACCATTCCCCAATATTCCCCAATAAAATTTATTAAAAAAAAAAAGAGGAAGGGAAAGAAGGACACTGGAAACCTGCAGTTGAGTGAGAATGTGGCACATCTGGTATGGCTCAAGATTCAGACAGTCATGAGGATATGCTGGGGGCACTAAGTGGGGAGCCAGAAGTTAAGGGGAGGGAAAAGTTAAGGATGACCCAAGTTTATGGCTTGGCAACTGGGAGGATGGTGGGACTGTTTAGTGGGAAAGGAAAACTGCAGGCTGGGCATTTTGGACAGGCTGAGTCTGGGAAGTCTGCAAGTGCCACATTTGTAGATGCCTAGGAGGCAGCTAAATACAAGGCTTTGGAGCTGAAGAGCATGGTCTCCGCCAGGGGCACAGACTTGGGAGTTGTCAACACAAAGGGGAGGACAGAAACCCTAAGTGTGGATGAGGCCACCCAGGGAAGGTGAAAAGCACCGTGCTAAACTTCTTTTTCTTACGAGCATCAACATTGAATCCGTAACTTCAGACTTCTGACATTTCATTTTCAAAATGATCATCTTTAGCTGTAAATGTAGTTAAAATCTGTAGCTGATGAGATTCCTGGTTTAATTCTTTAGGTACAAATTGGACTGCTACAGTTGTTTGGCACGCTACTATGTGAAGTACTATAAATGTGGGTTCAAATTAATGACGTTTGAACACTTTTGTGGTCACATCCATCATCCTCACCCATTAAATATTAAAATCGGGTAAACAGGAAGTATCACTTGCATAACAAGTCTTCCTGAAACCCTTCTGGAAAGCAACATGGCAAAATCGTGAAGGCTGGTGCTCTAGTATGAGAATTCAAATTCAGCTTTATGTTTCATATAAAAGAAATTAGAAGAAAAGTGGGCTGTGTAGTTTGTTTGACCTATTGTGGTATGACAGTTATATTCCAAAAGATGAACTATCACAAGATCTGATGTAAATAGAGGTTCTGAACATATAAGCTAGGAGGGAAAAAAGATTATTTTCAAAGTCCCTTTCTCATTTTTCTTAAATTATGAAGGTTATATTGGCTCCAAGTAAATTTCTGTGTATTGAACCAATAAGGGACTAATCCGAGTTCTCCAGAACACAGGGCTGCACCTCCACAGAGAAGGGGAGCAACCCCCAGGGGAACACTTGCTTGTGCTGAATGAGCACCTTGTCCCCTAATTGTGATGCCACATGAAGGATTGTCACTAGGGCCCAGTCCAGATAAGTGGCAGCTACAATGCCGAAAACATTGCGGAGGCCACTGAAGATAGGCAGCTGTGGTTCCTAGCTGCAAACTGCCTCTTTTGGCTACAGCTCCAAACCCACAGGATGAAAGCCAGCTTATCTGGGAACATATACAACTCTGTCACAGGAAAAGGTGTCTCCGGAGGAGCTTTCCATGGGGCAGCAGAAGTCAATCTTCATTTGGTTTCCTGCAGTCAGAGGCTGCCTCCTGATGTCCCATGTCTCCTACAAGGGCAACCAACCTTAGGTGCGCAACGTGCAGGAGCCAAGCCAGGCAAGAGAAGAGCTCATCCTCATCTCTCCTGACTCGCTGTTGGTATTTACATGATACACCTGTTGAAGCCCCAGGGGAAGGACACAGAATGGAGTCTTGCCTGTCTTCCCAATGACCCAGGGACTATCCCTACACAGTCACTGCTACTCTTGACCTTTGCTCCTGCCAAAACATGCAGGCTTTCCATGGGGCTAGTTCTATGTGGAGCTAAAACGCAAAGCAGAACAGACTTCACTTTTCACTACCACTGACTTTTTGATATTCACATCTCTAGGGCAATGATAAAAGTAAAGTGAAAATTCCTAAGAGGACAAATCTACAAATACAGCTCTGGAATTTAGCAAAGAAGGCTAGGTAGGGCAGCGCTGCTCTTCTTTGGGGCACCTGCAAACTTTCCATGTACCCAACCTCAGCTGGGTAGTCTCACCCCAGTGTAGAAAAGAAACAAAGTGTCTGTCTGGGCCCCAGCATTTCAAGAAGGCAGCTTTGTCTGTTCTCCTGGCTCAAAATACCTCCAACCCTCCCTTTAAAAAATGTCTTTTTCATTATAATATGAATGAAACCCCCTTATAGAAAATAGCTATTATTCCATGTCTTGTTGCAACCACTATTAGTATATTGTGCATTTTCCTCTAGCTTCTTTTTCTACACATAAGAAACTTTTTATCATTAGTCGTAGTCTAGTGAATGCACAATTTTGTATACTGCTTTGTTACTCAACATTTTATCATCAATATGCCTGTTACTACATGAATAGAAATGCTGTGTGCGCCAAGAAAGGCAGCTGAGTTGAATACTTATGGGGAAGAGCACTCTAGTTTGAGAACTTAGAAAAGGAATTGCTAGTATGGAAGAGCTTATTCGTACAAATTAGTTTCTCATTTTTGAGATAGCACCAACCTAGAGGCAAGGTGGCTCTGGGGTTAGCCTGCTGTGTTTGAAATCTTGGCTCTGCTACTTGCAACTTGTGTGAACTTAGGATATTTAGTAACTTCTTGGTGCCTCAGTTTTCTCACCCCTAAAATGGGAATGGTAGTGCCAATGTGAGGATTAAGTGTGTATCATTTAGAATGTGCCTGGTACATAGCAGGCACCAGTAAATATTAACCACAAGTTCATTCCAAGCCAGTTGTCGACTGTGAGCAAGTGATTTAGTATCTTTGAGTCTGAGTGGTCTATATCTGCAAAATGTTTTTATAATTAGAGCTACAATTTACTGAATGCTTATTATATATGCCAGGGACTTGAGGTACTTATTAGTCCCGCTGTACTAATAAAGAAACTGAGGCTCAGAAATTAAATAACTTTCTCAAAAGTGACAGAGCCATTCAGGGGTGGAGCCGGCATTAGAGCCTAAGTGTATCCGGTTCCAAGTACCTTGCTTTTCCCTGCACATGATCTCTCCAGCTGCTTCCAGACTTAGTTGGTTTTAACTGCCAGTAGGCGGCTCCAAAAACATAAAAAAAAAAAAAAATCCCACAACTTTGATGATCTAACTTCTATGTGTACAGTTGTGGCTTCTTGACAGTTTTGAAATATCAGGTGGGTAAACTAACACATCTTCATTGAAAAATGGCCTCAAAATTACCTTTCTCTATATCCCAGCCTCTCTCACTAGTTTAGAAAAATAAATATGCTGATTTGAGTAATTTAAAATCGATTTTACACTGCAGAAAAACCAAGCAAGAAAGTTGTCTTTGCTTGTTCCACTTGGACCCTTATTCAACTAGCTACAAGACGGTTATTCTCCTAGGGACCTACCCCTGTCGGCCTGGAGGATGAGTGACAGTGGACAGACTTCAGTAAGTGGTAATTCATAGCCTGTTGACCTTGAATTTTGAAAATAGGGCCATTCCCAAGAGAAATATGAGGGAGCATTCACAGAAACAAACAAAAGATAGGATGAAAAAACAAGAGACCTTGGTCATAGAAATTAGTAAGGTCCTGGGTCCAGGCAGGAGCCTTTGAAAATTATGCTGCCAGTTCAGAATTATAGTAGCTGCGACTTAAAATCAACAGGTTCCCAAGTGCTTTTCACATTTGCAATGAAAAATGTATTTCAATTACCAAGCAAGTGATTTCAGGATCTCGGGTACCTCATTATTACTTCTGTTCAATGATCCCATGAGTCACTTCTCCCCCCTTTCCCCAAAACTTTGTGTTTAGAAAAAGCTCTTTTAGCAACGAATGTCCAAGTCCTTGGAAGCTAGACAGAAAAGGGTTCTTCCTTAATCTACTGTAAATTGGAATTAACACAGAACAATAATGAGCAGATATAACTGGGAAATACAATAAAAATGAGGCACCTCCACCTAAAATTCATGTGCATCTCTGAAAGAGAAAACACCATTTCCTTTTAATTGGCTGTGTGGCCTTGAGTAAGTTACTCAAACTCTCTGGGCCTCAGGTTGCATATCCATAAGACAATACAGTAAAGCCCTCAGCATACGGTAGTACGGTATATGGTACATCGTAAACGCTCAATCAGCGTAATTAAAATAATTATACTGGGCAAGTAAAGTTCTCTTTCCAGAGGTACAACCTCAACTATTGATGTGTAGGAGCCAGCAGGTTCAGGGAACATGCCACGGACAGACGGATACTTAAGCGCCGCTCGATGGGTTCCCGAGGGCCGCAGAGCTCACGGTGCTACCGACCGCGCCCCTGGGTCAGGAGGGTTGGCGGAGGGGTGAGGAGCGCAGGGCCGCGGACTGGGACTGAAGCGTCCCGGGGCGGTGGCCAAGAGCCCCCGTCCAACGGCAGAGTGCAGGAGGTGGAGTGGAGGGAAGTGAGGAGGAGGAGGAGGTCCCGCCGCGGCCAGGAAAACAGGCCACGCTCAGGGGAGGAGGCAGAAACCAAACACCCAACCGCCGCCCCGCGCCGGGGCTCGGCCCGGCCCAGGTCTGCGCGGCCGCCTTGGTCCGCACCAGGGGACACAGGGCCAGCAGAGAGGGTGGGCGGTGCGGCGGCAGCGCGGAGAGGAAGCCGGAGACCGAAGCGCGCAAGGATGGCTGCCAGAGGGCAGGGCGCGCGGGTCGGGGCAGCGCCGCCAGTGCGACCAGAACTAGCGGACTCGGCCCCAGCCCCACCCGCACTTACGTGGGCCGGACCTGCAGCGCAGACGGCGGCGAAGCAGCAGGCGCCTGGCTCGGTGGTGCCCAGCGGCACGGGCGGCGTGGGGCTGCTGAGGTAGCTGCGGCTCCCCGGACGCTGGGCGCAGGGCCCGGCCAGCCCTCCTGTTGCTGCGCCGCTGGCCGCTGGCGGCCCGTCCTGCTCCTTTTGTTGTTGTGCAGCGCTGGGAACAGCTGATCGGCCGCTCGGCACGCCCCGCCGCCCCGCCCCGGGGCTGCGCCAGGCCCGGCCCCACCAATCCGCGGCGCGGGGGCCCCGGGGCCGCCCTGCGAGAGGTTGTCACTAACGCACGTGACCTGGCTCCTAGCCTGGAGACGCTCTTAAGTTAGAAACAAGCCCGGGCAACAAAAGCCGGTTGCGGAGGGGAGACCAGAGGGGCAAGCTGAACGGAAGAAGAGTGGGGACGGTGGGGGCGCTGGCACTGGGGCGACTGGGAGACAGGAAGAGAAGCGGCTGGGGGAACAGAAACAGGAACCGCAGGAGTGTGAAGAACGCGAAGGGCGATCCCAGCGGCCCCTTTGGCCAAGGGTTTGGGGCACAAAAGGACTCAAAACATTTTTCTGTTGTGAGAGGAAAATTGAGAGCATTGTAATGGAGCCTAAAAACCACAAGAGACCCCTTCAGGCCAGAGTAGGGGTCAAACCCTAGACGAGGCGCTGTGTCAGGCAGGCCCGCCTTGTGGCCTTCTTAGAAGGGAAGTGTGGGCTCCAGGTATAGGTGATGCTGGCCCACCCAACGTCCTTTTTAAGACAAGGAACCAGGCCCCACCTTGCTGTGGTAACTGCCATTGGGAGCTGACTGAACTTGCCCTCAGCCTCAGGATTCAACCTACGGGAGGGCGAGGCGGAAGAGGCCATCTGACCAGAGAGGTCAGGAGCTTGAAGGGCCCTCTGCTCTAGCAGACAAGAAGAACCTTGGAGGGAGAAGTTTCTTACCTAGGCTCTGCATCTAAGCTCTCATATAACCCAGGGAGGTTAAGACCTCTATTCTACTGGTTATATACATGCAATCTGTGGGCATTCACACAAGGCTTACCTGTTTATAGGGAGAAGAAAATGAGACTGGGCTTGAAAATGCTTTCCAAACCAAAGCTCTGTGTGTGTACGGATGGATTAACTGTGTCTGGCAAAGGCAAGGGAGACATGTTGATGCATATCTGCTCTCATGTGGGTCCTGTTTGAACTGAGATGTAATTCTCTGACCCATGGTGGAATATAGCAACCCTCAACAGGTATAGCATACATTACAGTTTCTGAAAGACTCTCACATTCTGACCATTAAAAGAATCCTGTGGTCAGTCCATTTCCAATAATACTGGTTTTAAAGGATGTAAATCAAAATGCAGGGGATTGTCTAACATCCAGCAATAATAACCAAATGTATGGTGGCCATTTGACTTTTTCTCAGGAGGTAGACCAAGGCTGTAACTTGTGAAGTGGACAGTCTCATGGAATTGAGCATGCTTTGAATTTTAAATTTTGGCAAATGAGGCTCATCCTAATATTTTTTCTCAAATATCATTGCTATGTTTGGAGCCCCATAATCTTAGGAATCCGTGGAGAGATCATTTTCCCATTCAGAACCAAAGCATGAAAATTATGAGTCTAATTTTTTAGAAGTCAACAAGGTTTATCACTGTTAAAGGCAGAATATAAAAGCACACAATACATTGTTACGGTGGAGAAGACAATGTAAGGTAAATAACGTTTCTAAAGATGGTCACAACAATATCTCCTTCAGGAAGAGGAGTCTATTTTCCTTCCCCTTGAATCTGCGCTGGCCCTGTGACTGCTTTGACCAATAGAATGTGGCAGGAATAATGTTCTAGGACTTCCAAGACCAGACCTTAAGCAAGCCTGACAATTGCTTTGCATTCTGGGAAAAGCCAGCTGCCACATAAGAAGAGACCTTCTTGCTCTGAGGAAGCCCAAACTAGCTAGTTATGTGGAAAGGCCACGTGAAAAGAGCAAGATGCTTGGGTAGCTCCTTAATATTCAGCCAATTCCAGCTGAGGTACCAGAAATACAAATGAAAAAGCCCACCAGGAAGTATCAACCCTAGCATGAAGCAGAGATGAGCCATCCTCACTGAGCCCTGTTAAAATTTCAGAAAATTGAGAAAATAAATGATTTTTGCTTTAAGGCACTAAATGTTGGGGTGGTTTTAAAAGCAGCAATAGGTAACAAAGCTAAACAACAGACCTATAGCACTAAGTGGAGTTTTGGGGATAAAAATGTCTTTTATCTTATCTCATGAGTCATTTGCTTTCTGTTTACTCTTTTGCTGAATTATTATCTTCCCACCTGATGCTTGTTCATCCCAGTAGTGTCAGAAGGTGGGGGTGGAGTGGGAAAAGTCTGCCCCTATGAGGGAGGAATATTTTATCACTAACATTGTTCAGAACTGTTGGAGCTTGAAAATAATAAAAAACAAACTGACTTTAGTCAGTTTTATTGTTTTAAAATTCTCTCTCTCTACACACACACACACACACACACACACACACACACACACACACACACACAATCACTGCTTATTGTCCGTACCTGCGCTGGGTCATTCCCACTGCCTCCCTTTTTGATCTGCCAGTGGTTTACATATACACACGCAGTAAGGCTCTGGAGTGATGTCATCTCCACAGCAGAGAGCTGTCTGAACATAGCCAAAACTGTCAATCACACAGCTGCAAAACAGCCTCTAGTCTGTTGGCTGACAAAGACCCAGCCAGGTTCCCTGCCTGGGAATACCCAATGAATCCAGACATCCTTTAATTCAAAGGGTGATTCTCAGTGGGTTGCTATAGTACCCACTTCCAGGCTGACCCCCTGCTGTGGAGATGACATTTTCCCCATCTGTCAGAGTCCTTCTGTCTCTTTTCCATGGAGCTCAATACACTCTCTTATCTACCCCAACAAAATGGATTCAACCTCGTTTTGTTCTGAAGGACCAGAGGGTAGGACCACATTTATGCCAACATTCAGAACAATACAGCTAATGCCCCTGCCTCCTGCTTACAAAGGCAGGCTGTGGCCACTGCCCTGCTAGTTGAGTCAAGGCTGCTAAAGAATGTTGTTTCTTATCAAGTCACAGATGGGGAACCCCATAGGGTGGCTACTCAGGGCAACCTCAGAACAACAAAGCAATAAGTCTTCCAGTTTGTGCTGAGGAGAACCCAAAAGTACAGGCAATTTTGAATCGATCTATCACTAAATATAGTCTTCTGAGCTTCTACCATCCAGCCAGCATATTGTCAAGTGTCTAGGAAAGACAGAAAAGTTTTGTGTTTTCTTCTTTTTTATTGCATTTTAGAAGAACAATCACTCAATCACTTGGAATTCCAGTGAAATGTATTACCATAAGAGAAGGGAAGAAAGGGTCTGTCTTTCTCTCCAGAAAGCTTGGAACAGAAGGAAGAGAGAGGTTTGGTGATCTCTACTTTCTGAAATAAAAAAACAAAACAGAAATCCAAGTGTGCTGCCAGTTATCATTTCAGGAAGAAGTCACAAATGATACTAGGTCCATAAGTGTAATAGCTTTATGACTCCCACATGTTAGTTTGTTTTAACCTTATGTCCACATGATGATTAGAAATAAAATCCTTAAAATGAAAAGGGTCTGTATTCTGGCTGAGGAACCAAAAAAGAGAAGGCAGGTGGAACCATCTCATGAAGCAGCCAGTGGGTAGGGATAAGAGCCCTCAAGCTGTGGTAGCATATGCTGGATTATGAGTGATCCACGACAGTCCTCCAGACCTAGAGTGCTTTCTCCAGTTTCTGTAAAGTCCTGACTTTAAAGGCTTTTTAGTTGCGAGGTGGATATGCACTAAGTATCCAATTATATAAAATTATATTAAAACCTAACCATAAAGCAAAGCAGAAAGTGAGTCACCCCTAAGTGGATATGGTCTAGATACATGGTATAGGATGTCCCTCCATATACCATTCTAGTCCCACGGAGCCTGAAACTTGAAGAGACTGGCTGTGCTGGGCAGGTCCTGGGGCAGTTGCAGTGTTAGCTCAAGTGTGTGAGTAAAGGTCTTTTATAGCTCCCGCAGCCAGAGCTACTTCTTTACTCACATGGCCACTTATGGGTCACTGCCCAGCAGTCCGCAGGTGCCAGAGGCAGCTCCAGGTGGGGTCTGTAACCATGAAACCCTCTATCATGGGGACATCTTGTGTAGAATGTGTCTTTCTGCCATTCTCTAAAGGATGACACAGACAATATAACTGCCACTTAACGTAAGCTACACACTGCCTAAATAGTAAGCCTATTTAAGGAAAACTTGTTTATTGCATTATTCTTTTTGCTGGAATTAACCACCTTAAATATCCATTACCTTTGTAAGATTAATTTGTGTTCTTAAATGTCCAGGTTTTTTATGCCTTTGGCAAATCCAGACCTAAGCATATTGATAATCTGAGGCAGAAGGTTTTTTTATTTCTATTCTTTTGGGGCCTCTTCTCCTGCTTTACTCCTCTTTGGTAGGAGTAGTCATTTCTTTCCTTTTGTAGATCAGACAGAGGGAGGATATGAATAGCATAGGCCCATAAAGGTTGAAGATCATCCACTCATTCATTCAGGTCTACTGTGTTCACAGCATCCGTCCATTCATTCAATAATTATTTAATGAGCACCTACTCTATGCCAGATTCCAGAGATACAGCAATGAACAAAACAGACAAAGTCTCAGCCCTCAGGAAGTTTCTATCTAGTTGAGGAAATACAATAAGAAAGTAAATATATAATGTAATAAGTGCTGTGAAGAAAAACAAAGCTGAGTAAAGGTTTAGGGATGCTGGTGGGGAGGTAGGATGGTCAGAAGGGCTTCTTTGAGGATGTGGCACTTGAGTAGCAAGAATGGAAGGGCATGAGGAAAGAGGCAGGCCAGGCAGCCAGAACAGCCAGTGCAAAGGCCAGAGGCACAAGAATCCCTATGCTCAAAGAGTAGCACTGTTCTTGTGCTAAACAGTATCACTGAGAATTTGGTGCCATCTGGTATCTGATGGTTATCTGAGCAAACCCATAAGTCTATAAGTTGAAGAAGACTGGCCATAGAGCTTTAAATTCCTTTGCAGCTTGTTTGTTTGTTTGTTTGTTTTTACAACACTTCCAGAAAAGCATATAGGTCCCTGAGAAGTAACTTTTCATGTTTATCATTTTGTCATGGAACTAAATTTCAGAGCCCTGAGAACAGGTCTCACAGAATGGGCCTCAGGTAATCAATGTGTTGCATAATGGGAAGGCAAACCAACTTTGGAGTATGTGCTATCTGGTAAGGAGGAAAGGAACAGGAAATTGTGGAGTTCTTGCTCTATAATGGGGACAGTTACTTATCCTCTAAGTACCTCAGTTTCCTCAACTGTAAAAGGAAAAGTAATACCAACTCAGAGAGACAATGGAAGCAGAAAAGTGCCTGGGACATGTGGGTGTTTGATAAATATTTTTAACCAGCACTTGACTTTTTTCTACGGATTTTATTTTAAGGATTTTCACTTCTAATCACTTTGTGGAAAAAATGTTTCTTTAAAAATAAAAAAAAACCCCTAAAGTTTAAAACCTTTAATAGCTTCTGAGAACTTGAGCCCAAAAAACCTGGTTAAGAGCAAAGTAACTTCATCTTTAATAAGTCTATAAGTAAGAACCACAGAGGTGGTTTAGACCCATGTTTGAATTTGTCCCTACCTAACTTGCATTTTGTATTATCTGATTGTTTAAAATCAGAGTTTGGAAAATAAGCCCCTCCATAGCACACACTGAGTTAATTTACATCTGAGTTACTTTACCTGCTCAAACACAAATGCAGTTGAAACCAATAATCTTGAAAAGTAAACTCCTGAAAGCCATATTGTCTATAATTAAGAATAGCATTTGAAGTGAGAAACAGTGGAATCCAATGTTTAGAAGCACTAGTTCGGAAGCAGACCTTAATGCTCTATGATCTTGGGTTTGACCTCGCCTAGCTTCAGCTTCCTCATCTGTAAAACGGGGATGATAAGAATAGCTCATTAAGTGGTTCTGAGGATTAAATGAAATCATGTATACAAAGCATTTACTATAATGCTTGGCACTATAGTATGAGCTTATTAAAATGTTATAACTGCGAGAATAACCATCATTGAGAATTGCCTAAAGTCTAGCTGAACAGAAGTCCTATAATTAAGGGTATACAGAACAAGCCACATAACTACTGGTAGGAGGAGTGGAGTTGCAGAACAGGCAGGTCCCACACTCAAGTGTGGTGGTTAAAAATTGGGAGAGATATCTTGGCTGCAGAGGGGCTCCTTGAGGAGTGAGTTGTCCCAGCCCTATACCAGGCTCCCCAGCGCAGGGTTCCAGTGCCGGGAAGAGAAATCTCCACAACTTCTGACTGTGAAAAGCAGCAGAGTAGCGGCTGAGTGAGACAAAGGGCAGCTGGAGTCCCAGGTGTCCTCTTAAAGGACATGCACATGGACTCACTAACTCTGAGCTCCAGTGCTGGGGCACCAGCTCAAAAGGCATCGGGGAAATATGGGGAAGAACTGAATTGTCTGGCTTCAGGGTGAGGGCTGAAGGGGTGGCTTTATCCTAGACAGAAGTGCTGGCAAAAGCCATTGTCCCTTTGTTGAGCCCTCTCCCCACCCAGCCTGCAGGCAGAGGTGGACACCATATCTGAGTCTCCATCAATCTAGCTAATACCATTTGCTCTGCTCTGATGATTCCCTGTGACCCTGCCTCACCCAACTTGCAAGTGCATCCAAAACATCTTCCAGTGGCTTTTCTGTACAAATGGCCTGTCTTGGCTCATGCTGCAGACATTCCTAAAATCTCTCAAAGGTTCAGAAATCCCAAATAAGCATGTCCAGGCCTCTGTGTGCCCCATACATCTTACTAAGCAGTCCCAAGCCTGGCCCTAATAGGAGTCGACTTCAGTTTGCAGTTTAACCTTTCCTAGGAACCTCCAAGCCCAGCACAAGTGGCAACCATCTGCAGATAACTTTGTAGCCCTAGGCAGAGAACAGACCTTGCGCAAGGGTGGCTGACCTTGCACAAGGGCGCTCCCACCAAGATGCCCCAGAACCAACACACCCAGTGGCCAGCTTCAGACCACACCAGAATACTACACACCCACCTCCACAAGTGACACACCCAAAGGACAGACTCAGTAGGTACCAGAGCCCTGCTAAAGCAAATCCTGTGCCATAGGGTCCGCCCCTGCACAACAGTTTATGAACTATAGTCACAGCCAGTTCTCACAATCAATTGGCCTGAGGGTCAATCACTCTTCTTGGCATGCAGACAGTTATAATGGCTCAACTGCACCAGGAGGGTACACACAAGGGACACACCTGGAGTACCTGGCTCAAGTGAACAGGAAGACTGTGCTACTGGGATCCATAGGATACCTACTACATAAGACCACTCTGCCAAGACCAGGAAACATGGCAGCTCTACCTAATACATAGAAACAAACACAGGGAGGAAGCCAAAATGAGGAGACAAAGAAACATGTCCCCAATGAAAGGTCAGAACAAAACTCCAGAAAAAGAACAAACAAAATGGAGAGAAGCAATCTACCAGATGCAGACTTCAAAACATTCGTTATAAGGATGCTCAAAGATCTCAGTAAGAACTTCAACAAAGAGATAGGAAACACAAAAATGAAGATTAAAAAAAGAAACATAAAAAGGAACCAGTCAGAAATAAAGAATACATTGGAGGGAATCAACAGTAAATTAATTGGAGAAAGGATCAAATCAGTGATTTGGAACATAAAGTTACAGAAAACACCCAATCAGAACAGCAAAAAGAAAAAAGAATCCAAAAAAATGAGAATAGTTTAAGGGGCCTCTGGGACAACATCAAGCATACCAACATTTGTACCATAAGGGTAACAGAAGGAGAAGAGAGAAAACAAGATATTGAAAAACAATTTGAAGAAAAAAATGATGGATAACTTCCCTAACTTGGTGAAGGAAATAGACATAGAAGTCCAAGAAGAACAGAGAGTCCCAAACAAGGTGAACCCAAAGAGGCCCACACCAGGACACATCATAATTAAAATGCCAAAGGTTAAAGACAGAGAATCTGAAAAGCATCAAGAGAAAAGCAATTAGTTACCTAAAAAGGAACTCCCATAAGATTGTCAACTGATTTCTCAACAGAAGCTTTGCAGACCAAAAGGGATTGGCAGGAAATAGTTAAAGTGATGAAAAGCAAGGACCTGCAACCAAGATTATTCTATCCAGCAAAGTTATCATTTACAATGGAAGGACAGAGAAAGAGATTCCTAGACAAGGAATAGCTAAAGGACTTCATAACCACCACGCCAGATTATTAAAAATGTTAAAGGGACTGCTTTAAGAAGAAGCATAAAAATTAAAAATACGAATAATGAAATGGGAATATATACATATCTATAACAATTGTTTTAACTGTAAATGGATTAAATACTCCAATCAAAAGAAATAGAGTGGCTGAATGGATAAGAAAACAAGACCCTCACATTTGCTGCCTACAAGAGACTCACTTCAGAGGAAAAGACACACACAGACTGAAAGTAAAGGGATAGAAAAAAATATTTCATGAAAATGGAAACAAACAAACAAAAAAAGTCAGGGTAGCAATGCTTATAGCAGACAAAATAGACTTTAAAACATACACTATAATGAGAGAAAAAGAAGGATCCAGTAATAATCCCACTTCTGAGTATTTATCTGAAAAAACCCACTAATTCAAAAAGATATGTGCATCTATATGTGCATTGCAGCATTATTTGAAATAGCTAAGATGTGGAAGCAACCTAAGTGTCCATCAATTCATGAATGGATAACGAAGAAGTGGTACATATATACAGTGGAATATTGCTCGGCCATAAAAAAGAATGAAATCTTCCCATCTGCAATGACATGGATGGACCTAGAGGTTATTATGCTGAGTGTAATAAGATAGACAGAGAAAGACAAATGCCATATGACTTCACCTATCTGTGAAATCTAAAAAAACAAAATAAATGAACAAACAAAACAGAAACAAACTCATAGATACAGGAAACATTTTGATGATTGCCAGATGGAAGAGGCTTGGGGGATGGGAGTAGGGGGAAGGGATTAAGAGGATTAACTACTAATTGACAGTTACAGAATAGTCATGGGGATGTAAAGTATAGCATAGGGAATATAGTCAATAATATTATAATAACTATGTATGCTGTCAGATGGATACTAGATTTATCATGGTGATCACTTCCTAAGTTATAAAAATGTCTAATCATTATGTTCTATACCTGAAACTAATGTACTATTGTATGTCAACTGTCATTGAAAAGTAAAAAAATTATTTAAAATATAAAACAAAACGTTATAAGTGCAACCTGAGTGTACTAAGTTCTACGACATTGAGGAGAACGATATGTAAGATAGGGGATCAAAGAAGTCCTCTTTAGAAGGTGAATTTTGAGCCAAGCCCCAAATGATGTAAAGGAGCCAGTAAGGCTCTGTGAATCTCTAAGCAGTGCCTCTGATAGAGGCAGGAACAGTAAAGTGTGCACTAGAGGACCAGCAGTATGGCTAAAGAGCAGTGAGGGAGGGGGCAGTGGAAGGAGATAAAATCATAAAGATGGGCAGAGCCCAGGTCACAAGGGAACTTGCCAGCAGGATGAGACGTTTGGATTTCATTCTAAATGTGATGGGAAATTAGGGCCAGTAGCTTGGAGTTTCAGACATGTTGAGCTTGAAATGCTTTTTGGATACCTAAGGGGAAATGTTCAGGCAATTGCATATTTGAGCCTGGAGTTCAACATACAGGTGGGGGCTGATGATGTAAACACGTGATTTATCAGCTTTTTAATAATATTTGAAACCATAGCACCAGATGGAATGACATAGGGGGAGACTGCAGAGATGAGAGCTGAGGTCTGGGCCTGGGGCTCTGACATTTAGAAGAAAGATAGATAAGGAATATTCAGCCAAGAAGCCTGAGAAGGAGGAGCCAATGAGGTGAGTGAAAACTTAGTGAGATAATGGAATCCAAGTGCTGAAAATGCTTTCGGGAGGGAAGAGTGACCAACTGTGGAGAAGCTGGATATGATGAGGACAGCAACGTATCGTCTGGATCCAGCAAGATGGCGGTCAATGGTAACCTTGGATGAGTAGTTGTGGTGGATGGGTGGCTACAGAATCCTGACTAGACGGGTTAACAAGAGAAAAGAAAATCACAAGAAAGAGACTAGGACTTGAGGAAACAGAGTAAGAAAGTCTAAGTATATTAGTTTGCTAGGGCTTCCATAACAAAGTGCCATGGACTGGGTGGCTTAAAGAACAAATGTGTGTTTTCTCACAGTTCTGGAGGCTGGAAGTCCAGGATCAAGCTGTCGGGAGTATTGGTTTCTCCTGAGACCTCTCTCCTTGGCTTGCAGATGGCTGCTTCTCCCTGTGTCCTCACATGGCCTTCCCTCTGTGTTGTCTGTGTCCTAATCTCCTCTTCTGGTAAGGACATCAGTCATGTTGGATTAGGGCCTACTCAAACTGCCTCAGTTTAACTTAATCAACAGCTTTAAGGGCCCTCTGTCTTTGAATACAGTCACATTCTTTGGCGCTGGGGTTAGGGCTTCAACATATAAATTCCTGGGGGGAGGGGTCACAATTCAGCTCATAACACCAAGCAATTCTTTGTTAGGAATTTTGCTGTGAAGGAGAACAAAGAATTGAGGTGGAACTAGAGAAACAAATGGGGAAACAGGAAGATTTTGTCTTTATTTTGGATTTTTGCTGGGGGAGAAATACTAGCTGCTGGTATTGCTAGTAAGAAGGGCATAGTAGAGAAGCTGAAACTGTGGCTGCAGTATAGAAAGGGGTCATTACAATAGCAAAGTCCTTGAATACCCAAGAGGGGAGGGGATTAGGAGATGTTAAATGACTTACAGGAGTCACTAACTTCTGTGTGTTAGGGTTTGCACTTGACCCCGGGAATTCTGTGAGACTCTCTGTCCCACCAACTACATTTCAATATCTGTCCTTGGGAGCACAATAACCATAACAACTCCCCAGGAAGGAAACAGAGGAAGCATATTCACATATGGAATTACAGCTGTCCTGGCGGCCTACTAACACTGCACTCAAGGCTTGGCAGGGGTGAGGAAGGTAGGTCATGAATTGATGGAAGGGGAAAGAGGAGAAATAGATGAAGCCCTATGTGACTGATTGATAAACTAAACGATCAGTTCCAGGAAGTCCAGTTCCAAAAGTAGTTAATATTTTGAATCTGTCACCCAGCATTGACCTATTTATTTGGACTGAGTTTGGCTTCAGGTCACCACCAGTTTCAGACTTTTCATGTGCAGATCACTACTCTCTTTCTTTCACCAGTGCCAAGGAGCATGTGGCCTCATGATTTTGCTTCTACAAATCCTCTTATCATAGCACTTGTGTGTCAGAGCCCCGATGTTAAACAAATCAATCAATAAACCTTGGCTTCACATTTTGTACAGACAAACTTAACGGGCATACATACACAATCTCTTAGCTGCTGCATAGCCTCTGTGTCATGGGGTGTTTGCCTGCAAACACTTCCTTCTACTTCTTTTTTTTTTGTAACAACTTTTTTGAGATATAATTCACATGTCATATAATCCACTCATTTAAAGTGTACAATTCATTGGTTTTTAGTATATTCATAGAGTTGTCAACACTTCCTTCTTAACACTGTCGTTTTCACCTAAGTAGACTGGTCAATCTCCCATGTCAGTATGGGAGATGGCTATTTTAGTAATGGCAATTTCCAAACCTGAGGTTATCTGAAGGTTAATGCAGATCTGACTGTGACTTCCCTGGTGAATAGCTGATGTATTGTCCAAGTTCACCAGTGAAAACTTCTCAGTACCTGTTACATGGGCGACTGTTATGGAATGCATAAACACAGAATTGCTAGGGCAGGTTTTACTACAGTGAGAGATGGACATCTACTTGGTGCTCAGACAATGGCATCTCAGTATTTTTAATCCAAATGGCAGAACACCACACCCCTTACATTTGTTTTACATTTTCTTACCAACGCTTTGTCCCAAACGCCCCATTTCGTTATCCTCTGAGGTGTTTGTTTTGAAACCATGTATGTCCTCCTTCCTCTCATGGAAACCACCTGTAGCAGCTACCACCGGGGCTGCTGCAAACATTTGTTTTTGATAACAGTATATTTTGAAAGTCTGTGGTTTCAGTTTCTATTTTTGTCCCTTAGTGTTGTAACTTTTCGATCTCTTTATACCTTGTACGGGTAGTTTTGCTTTTCTCAGGCACTTGTACTCTGCTAAATACGTCAGCTACATAAATTGTGACATGATGATTGCAAGATTCCTCTATCATTATTAACCCAACAAAATGTCTTGTGAAAGACATCAAGACTCTAAGAGGCCAACACATGGGCATTTTTAGTCTTGTACTGATTATATACAACCATCCCCAAACACTAGAAACTGTGCTAAGAGAATATCCCTTTTCTGAAATGTTGGCCTACAACACAGAGGAGCACAATAAAATAAAGCACTCAGTCCCAGTTAGAATATTTCCTCTCTGTATTAGTCAGGGTTCTCCACAGACACATAAAATTAACCATCACACTCTCTTAAGTTTTATTTTGTCTCTGAACTCCAGGAACTACCTCATGTAGAATTTCTCCTCCTCCTTAGCACCAGCCAACTGTTCATTATATCAACGAAAACTTTTACAATTTTCAAATAGTACAATTTGAAAATAGTATTGATTTAATTTTCAAAATGTTTTCATCTACATTATTTCAGTTGGTCCTCAGAGCAATTTAGTGAATGAAGTAAGGGTAACCATTATTATTCCCATTTTATAAATCAGAAAACAAAGGTCTCTTAGCTAGCAGGTAACAAAACTTTTAGTAAAAAAATAGATGATTTGAATTCTAGTCTAGGATTTTTTCCTACCATAATACTAGCCTTTATACATGACGATGGTTCTCCAACTGCAGCTGAACCAGAATCGTTTAGAGGGCTTGTTACAACACAGATTGCTGGGCTCCACTCCCAGAATTTCTTTTTATCTATCTATCTATCTATCTATCTATCTATCTATCTATCTATCTATCTATCTATCTATTTATTTTTTATTAGTTTCAGGTGTACGAAACAATGTAATAGTTAGACATTTATCATTTATGTCCCTCACACAGTGATAACCCCTCTTCCCAACCTACTAACCATCTGACATCACATACAACCATTACATTTCCACTGTCTCTATTACTGATTCTGTACTCCACTTCTTGTATCTATATCTATATATATATCCATATATAAATATATATACACATATCTATCTATCTACATATATATAATTATAGTTGACATTCATTATTGTTCAGCTTCAGCTTCAGGTATACAGTGTAGTGATCAGGCATCTACATCATCCCTGAGGTGGTCTCCCTAACGAGACAAGTATCCATCGGTTACCCTACAAAATCTTTACAAAATTATTGATTACATACCCAAAATTGACTTTCGTATTCCCGTGGCAATCTTGTGGTTACCGATTGTGCTTTCTACTTACCTCACCTTCTCCCGTATCCCCGCCCCACCTCCCATCTAGCAACCCTCAGTTTTTTTTCTATGTCTCTGAGACTATTTCTGATTAGTTCGTTCATTTATTCTTTTCTTTAGATTCCACACGTGAGATCATATGGTATTTGTCTTTCTTTGGATGACTTACTTCACTTAGCATAATGTTCTCTAGGTTCATCCATATCACTGCAAATGATAAGATTTCTTTCTTCTTTATGGCTGCGTAATACTCCATTGTATAAATATACCACCATTTCTTAATCCAGTCATCTACCGATGGGCATTTCGGTTGTATCCATGTCTTGGCTATTGTGTATAGTGCTGCAATAAACATAGGGGTGCATAAATTTTTTCAAATTACAGTTTTGGATTTCTCTGGATAGATACCTAGAAGTGGAATTGCTGGGTCGTAAGGTAGTTCCATTTTCAGTTTTTTGAGATACCTCCATACTGTTTTCCACAGTGGCTGCACCAATCTGCAATCCCACCAACAGTGCACAAGAGTTCCCTTTTCTCCACATCCTTGCCAGGACTATTTGTTGATTTATTGATGATAGCCATTTTGACTCGTGTGCGGTGGTATCTCATTGTGGTTTTTATTTGCATTTCTCTAATGATAAGTGAGGTTGAGAATTTTTTCATATGTCTGTTAGCCATCTGTACGTCCTCTTTAGAAAAATGTCCTTTATGTCCTCTGCCCATTTTTCAATTGGGTTGTTAGTTTTTTTGGAGTTGAGTTGAGTGAGTTTTTTAATAAATTTTGGATATTAACCCCTTATCGGATATATCATTGGCAAATATCTTCTCCCATTCAGTAGGATCCCTTTTTGTTTTGTTGATGGTTTCCTTTGCTGTGAAAAAACTTCTTGGTTTGATGTAATCCCACGTGTTTATTTTTTCTCTTACTTCCCTTGCCCGAGAGGATATAACAGTAAAAATCTTACACCGGGTGATGTCTGTAAACTTTCTTCCTATATTTTCTTCTATGAGTTTTATGGTTTCAGAGCTTACATTTAAGCCTTTAATCCACTTTGAATTTATTCTTGTATATGGCATAAGTAGGTGGTCCAGCTTCATTTTTATGCATGTGTCTGTCTAGGTTTCCCAGCAACATTTATTGAATAGACTGCTTTACCCCACCGTAAATTCTTCCTTCCATTGTCATAGATTAAATGACCATATAGGTATGGATTTATTTCTGGGCTCTCTATTCTGTTCTATTGATCTATGTGTCTGTTTTTATGCCAGTACCATGCTGTTTTGATTACTGTAGGATTGTAGTATAATTTTATGTCAGGTATCATTATACCACCCACTTTGTTCTTGTTTCTTAAGATTGCCGAGGCTGTCCGGGGTCTTTTACGGTTCCATATAAATTTTAGGATTATATGTTCTATTTCTGTGAAAAATGTCCTTGGTAGCTTGATAAGAATTGCACTGAATCTGTATATTGCCTTAGGCAGTATGGACATTTTAACTATATTGATTCTTTCTATCCATGGGCATGGTATGTGTTTCCATCTATTTATATCCTCTTTAATTTCTCTCTTCAGTGTCTTATACTTTTCTGAGTACAGATATTTTACTTCTTTGGTTAAATTTATTCCCAGGTATTTTATAGCCTTTGAAGCAATTGTAAATGGGATTGTTTTCTTAATTTCTCCTTCTGATATTTTATTATTGGTATATACAAATGCAACTGACTTCTGAATATTAATTTTGTATCCTGCTACTTTACTAAATTCGTTTATCAGATCTAATACTTTTTTTGGTGGAGTCTTTAGGGTTCTCTCTATATAGTGTCATGTCATCTGCATATAATGACAAGTTTACTTCCTCTTTACCAATTTGGATGCCTTTTAGTTCTTTTTCTTGTCTGATAGCTGTGGATCAACATCCAGCACTATGTTGAATAGAAGTGGAGAAAGTGGGCAACCTTGCCTTGTTCCTGATCTTAAAGGGAATGGTTTTAGCTTTTCCCCATTGAGTATGTCAGCTGTGGGTTTATCATATATGGCCTTTATTATGTAGAGATACGGTCCCTCTTGTCCCACTTTCTTAAGAGTTTTTATCATAGATGGCTGCTGGATTTTGTGAAATGCTTTTTCTGTATCTATTGGTATGATCATATGATTTTTATTTTTCATTTTGTTAATGTGGTGTATCACATTAATTGATTTTCGAATATTGAACCACCGTTGCATACCAGGAATGAATCCCACTTGATCATGGTGTATGACCTTTTTAATGTATTGCTGAATTCTGTTCGTTAATATTTTGTTGAGGATTTTCGCATCAATGTTCATTAGAGATATCGGCCTGTAGTTTTCTTTTTTGTAATGTCTTTGTCTGATTTTGGAGTCAGGGTGACAGTGGCCTCATAAAAAGTGTTTGGGAGACTTCCCACCTTCTGGATTTTTGGGAATAGTTTGAGGAGAATAGGTGATAATTCTTTTTTGAACGTTTTGTAAAATTCAACTGTAAAGCCATCTGGTCCAGGGCTTTTGTTTGTTTGGAGCTGTTGATTACTGATTTAATTTCCCTGGTGGGTAATCAGTCTATTCAGGTTTTCCGTTTCTTCTTGAGTTAGTCTTGGAAGGTTGTATGCTTTTAGAAAATTGTCCATTTCTTCCAGATTGTCTAATTTGTTGGCATATAGTTGCTCATAGTAATTTCTGAAAATTTTTTATATTTCTGTGGTGTCTGTTGTCACTTCTCCTCTTTCATTTCTGATTTTATTAATATGGGTCCTCTCTTTTTTTTTGATGAGTCTGGCTTAAGTCGATTTTGTTTATCTTCTCTAAAAACCAGCTCGTGGATTCATTGATCTTTTGTATTGTTTATTTGGTCTCTATTTCATTTATTTCTGCTCTGATCTTTATTATCTCCTTCCTTGAACTCCCTTTGGGCTTATATTGCTGTTCTTTTTCCAGATCTCTTAAGTGCAAAGATAAACTGTTGATTAGTGATTTTTCTTGTTTCTTTAGGTAAGCCTGCATTGCTATAAATTTCCCTCTTAGGACTGATTTCACGGCAACCCATAGATTTTGGGTCGTCGTGTTTTTGGTTTCGTTTGTCTCGAGATGTCTTTTGATTTCTTCCTTGATCTCCTGGTTGACCATTCATTATTTAGTAACACGTTATTCAGCCTCCATGTAGTTGTGTGTCTTCCAGTTTATTTCCTGTAGTTCATTTCTAATTTCATAGGACTGTCGTCAGAGAAGACAACTGGTATGATTTCAATTTTCTCAAATTTATCAAGACTTGTTTTGTGGCCTAACATGTGGTCCAGCTTGGAAAATGTTCCATGTGCATTTGAGAAGAATGTGTATTCTGAGTCTTTGGGGTGAAATGCTCTGAAAATATTGATTAAATCCAAATGGCCCAATGTGTCATTTAAGGCCATTGTTTCCATATTGATTTTCTGTCTGGAAGACCTGTCCCTTGTTGTTAGAGGTGTGTTGAAGTCCCCTACTATCATAGTGTTACTGTTGATCTCTGTCTTTATGTCAGTCAATATCTGTTTCATATATTTAGGTGCTCCTATGTTGGGTGCATAAATGTTTACTAGGGTTATGTCCTCTTGTCAGATCAATCCCTTTATTATTATGTAGTGCCCATCTTTGTCTTTTAGTATATTCTTCATTTTAAAGTCTATTTTGTCAGATATAAGTATTGCTACTCCAGCTTTTTTCTCATTTCCAATTGCATGAAATATCTTACTCCAACCGTTTCACTTTCAGCCTGTGTGTGTCTTTTGATCTGAGGTCACTCTCTTGTATACAGCATATGCAAGGGTCTTGCTTTCTTATTCACTCAACCACCCGATGTCTTTTCTTTTTTATAAAGATTTTATTGGGGAAGGGGAACAGGACTTTATTGTGGAACAGTGTGTACTTCCAGGACTTTTTTACAAGTCAAGTTGTTGACTGTCAATCTTAGTTGTGGAGGGTGCTGTTCAGCTTCAAGTTGTTGTCCTTTCAGTCTTAGTTGTGGAGGGCGCAGCTCAGCTCCAGGTTCAGTTGCCGTTTCTAGTTGTAGGGGGCGCAGCCCACCATCTCTTGTGGGAGTCGAACAGGCAACCTTGTGGTTGAGAGGACGCACTCCAACCAACTGAGTCATCTGGGAGCTCAGTGGCAGCTCAGCTCAAGGTGCCTGTTCAATCTTAGTTGCAGGGGGCAGAGCCCACCATCCCTTGTGGGACTCGAAGAGTTGAACCAGAAACCTTGTGGTTGAGAGCCCACTGGCCCATGTGGGAATCGAACCGGCAGCCTTCAGAGTTAGGAGCAGGGAGCTCCAACCTCCTGAGCCACCGGCTGGCCCCAACCACCCTATGTCTTTTGATTGGAGCATTTAATCCATTTACATTTAAAGTGATTATTGATAGGTACATAGTTATTGCCATTTTTTTTTTTTATTTGTAGTTAGATTGTTTTCATCTTTCTTCTGCTTACAGAAGCCCTTTTAATATTTCCTGCAATGCTGGCTTGGTGGTAATAAATCTGTTTAGCTTATTCTTTTCTGGGAAGCTCTTTATCTCTCCTTCAATTTTAAATGATAGCCTTGCTGGATAAAGCAATCTAGGTGGTAGGCCTTTGTTTTTCATCACTTTAAGTACCTCCTGCCACTCTCTCCTGGCCTGCAAAGTTTCTATAGAAAAGTTATTTGATAGTCTTTTAGGAGTTCCCTTGTATGTCACCTACTGTCTTTCTCTTGCTGCTTTTAGGATTCTCTCTTTGTCTTTAATTTTTGCCATTTTAACTATAACATGTCTTGGTGTGGACCTGTTTGAGTTTATCCTCATTGGAACTCTCTGCACTTCCTGGGCTTGTATGTCGATTTCCTTCACCAGGTTAGGGATGTTTTCAGTCATTATTACTTCAAATATGTTCTCGATCCCTTACTCCCTCTCTTCACCTTCTGGTATTCCTACAGTGTGCATGTTGTTGCGCTTGATGTTATCCCAGAGGTGTCTTAAACGATTTTCATTGTTTTTTATTATTTTTTCTTTTTGTTGTTCCATTTGGGTGATCTCTGCTAAATTGTTTTCTAAGTCACTGATTTGATCCTCTGCCTCATCTAACCTGCTTGTAATTCCTTCAAGTGTGTTATTTATTTCAGTTATTGTATTGTTTAGTTCTAACTGGTTGTTCACTATGATTTCTCTGTTGTCCTTTTTTATGTCGTCACTAAGCTCCTTAAACATTCTTATCATCAGTGTTCTGAACTCTGTCTCTGATAGGTTGGTTATCTCTATTTCATTTTGTTCCAATTCTGGAGGTTTCTTCTGTTTTTTTTTTTTTTTTTTTTTAAAAAAAAACAGAAGAAAAAAGCTTTTTGTACTTGTGTTCCTTCTCACCTCTACCTTGGGGGCTAGAAGCTGGCCCAGCTGGAGGTGTGTTGGAACAAGGGCTCTAGCAGGATTTCTAGTTAGACAACAGAGGATTCCAAAAACCAAGCTATTAGCAGAGTCAACAGCTCTGCGGGAAACTCAAAGTCCAAAGGAGCAGGAGGGAAGTTGTGAGGGTTGGCACAAAACCCTGACAGCAGGCCTACGGAGCCAGAAATCTGGGGCCAAAGACAACAGCAAGAAATCAGAGGGCACGTGAGATGGGGCAGGACAGGAGCCTAAGAAGATAGGTAGAGGCTTGCTTTTCAAGAAGGTAAGAAACTTAGTGCACTAAATACCTCATTTCATGATTTCTTCTTCTCATTCAACTTCATTTTCACTTTCAGCCCCCATCCTATTAGGCTTGTAGGAAATTCAATCTTAGTTCTTCCTGAGGCTTCTCCCTGCACTGAAGGCTGTGCTAAAATCCTGGTACCATGTCTCCTCGAAAATAAGACCTAGCCAGACAATCAGCTCTAATGCATCTTTTGGAGCAAAAATTAATATAAGACCCGGTATATTACATCATATCATCATATCATATCATATCATATCATATCATATCATATCATATCATATCATAATCATATAATATCATATTATATTATATTATATTGTACTTTGTCTTATAGTGAAATAAGACCGGGTATTATATTATATTATATTAAAGACCCAGTCTTATATTATAGTAAAATACAACCGGGTTTTATATTAATTTTTGCTCCAAAAGACGCATTAGAGCTGATTGTGCAGCTAGGTCTTATTTTTGGGGAAACACCGTACGTTACTCAGCCTACAGAGCCCTTCAGTCTCTTGCACTGCTTTTTCTGTGACAGGAACCTGGCTGTAGGATCCCATCTCCCTAATGTATCATGGGTATTTCCACCAAGTGACTGATACATCCTCTGGTGCTTCTAGAAAGCAGGACACAGGTCCCTGCTCCTGGTGTGCCACAGAGACCTCTCTTTCCCTCCTTAGGCTCATATATCTCTTCTTGGTTTGGGGGAAATCCCTCTCTCTAGTCCTATTTTTGACCTGAGACAACTCTCTCACTTCAAGGCCTCTTCAGCTCAACAGGCTTAGGGTTTGGGACGTACGACCCAGAAAGGGAAGTATCTCTAGGCCAACTCTGCTGTCCACCTGCCCAACCTCCTCTGAGACTAAGAGGAAAACAGTTTAAGCTTTCAAATACTTATTGGGCCACATATTAATGGTAATGGTGTGGTTTAAAGGACTGAGGCCAGAATATGAACATTCCAACAGGTATGAAGACAGAGTCAGGAAAGGGTCTGACATGTTTGGAGAATGGTGAGTACCTGGGGAAAGAAGAGCAAGCGGCTGGAGGGGATGCAATGGGACAGCTTTGGATGACCAATTGTGGGATTTGGCAGCAGAATTCAGGAAAGGTCAATAAGCTATGTTGAGACATGATCTTGTTTTTTTAAGGGAAAACTCTGATAAGAGGGTGGGAGATTAAGTTGTGAAGAGCCTGTGGTTGGCCATAGAAATAAGCCAGACAAGGGCTAATAAGAGTTTAAACCAGGAAGTAATAATGAAGATAGAAAAGCATGGTCACACTTCTGGGATAAAATCAACAGAATTTGGTCATTGGTTGGCTATGAGGGAATGATGGGGAATGACCCACAGAAAGAGAAGTTGAAGCAGATTCGAAGATTTCTAGCTTGTAAGACTGCGTAGTTGGTAAAAGTATTTATTTAACTGAAGGTGAGAAAACAAAAGAGAGTAGATGTCTGCAGAGGGTGGGGAGGAGAGAACTAAGTGTATTTAACACTGGTTATATGCCAGGCACGGTTTTACATATATTTTTTATCATGAAAAACTTATGAAGTAGAATTATTATGTTCGGACTTCCGGAAAAATGGCGGCGTGAGGTGAGCCTCTGTAAAGCTCCCCCGGAATTTACAAAGAATCGAACAACAAAAACTCCACAAAGGACTCCCTGCACAGCAGACAGGCAACATGAAGAGGCCCACTACCGACTGAAATCACCTACAGGTGGGAGATTCGCGCGAGTGGAGGGAGGAGGAGGAAAGGGAGAAGCGCGCGGAGACGGAGCCGCGCGGGCGCAGGACGCAGACCTAGCTCAGTGCTCTGAGCTCGCTGCTTCCCGGAACTACCGCAGCTGCGGGAGAGGGAAGAACTCGGACTGCTAGGGCTCCGCCAGGGCTCCACAGGGCTGAGGGGACAGCATATACCACGGCTGAACCCAACGCTCACGGCAGAGACCTCGGAGAAAAGACTGAGGGAAAAAGGCTGAAAACAGTGGTTTAAGCCCGCACTGCCGAGCAGAGAACGGAGCCTTAGGCACTGAGACTAGCCGCCCCCTCCCTACCCTCCCAGAGCTCGCCCCGCCCTCACCTGCCCGGTGCTAGAAGTGAAACAGTAGCAGTGTCAGATCAAAACAACAGAAAATTTGCTGTTTTGAGATCTGTGGACCGCAAACACAAATTCACAGCCCAACTAGTTCCAGCAAAGGGGAGAGAGCTGTGGAAGCAGGACCGGCTGTGGTGGTGGTCGCCGCCATTGCTCTGGGCCACCTCTCACAACTCACCCCGCCCCTGACCCCACCTATCTGGGCGGATCCCTGCAGGAGTAAACAGAATTGCTGAAATATACGGGCTCTGAATCAGCAGCTGGAAGAGCTTTGGAACATCAAAAGCTCTCCGCATACCCACCGGGACACTGCGCCCTGTGACCTAGACGAACTATTAACAGAGGAGAAGCCCGTCTCCCAGGGAATCCCCCCTTTGCATGAGAAGTTGGAATAGTGCAGAGAAAACATAGCATTACTGTGTGGGAGAAGAAAAATAAGTTGCAGTTGGAGAAATAATAAAACATTCTACCAACAAGTACTGGCAAACAAAAGAAAGACTGCTTTCTATCAACCTGTTGCAGAAGTCACTCCTGTAGATGTCTAGGAAGAGAAATAGTAAACCAGTAATCGCCATGAATAACCAAGGCAACAAGATAGCTCAGAAAGAAAGTGAAAAATCTCCAGAGAAGGCACTTAAAGATACAGAAATATGTGACTTAAATGACAGAGAATTCAAGATTGCAGTTCTGAAAAACTCAACGAGATACAAGAAAACACAGATAGGCAGTTAAAGGAACTCAGAAACTCAATCAAAGAACAGCATGAGCATTTTACGAAAGAGATTGAAATCTTAAAAAGAACCAAATAGAATTTCTGGAGATTAAGAACTCAATAGAAGAAATTAAGAATGAAATAACCAGCTTAGGTAGTAGAGTTGACCAGATGGAGCAAAGAATCAGTGACATCGAAGATAGAAACCTGGAAATGACACAAATTGAAGAAGAAAGAGACTTGAGACTTAAAAGAAATGAAAGAACTCTACAAGAACTTTCTGACTCCATCAGAAAGAGCAATATAAGAATAATGGGCATACCAGAAGGAGAAGAAAGAGAGAAAACAGAGAATATATTCAAACAAATTGTCGATGAGAACTTCCCAAATTTGTGGACAGAACTGGACCCTCGAATCCAAGAAGCAAATAGAACACCTAGTTACCTCAATCCCAACAGACCTTCTCCAAGGCACATTGTATTGAAGCTGTCTAAAATCAACGACAAAGAAAGAATCCTCAAGGCAGCCAGGGAAAAGAAGACGGTAACTTACAAAGGAAAGCCCATTAGATTATCATCAGATTTTTCAGCAGAAACTCTACAAGCCAGGAGGGAGTGGAACCAAATATTCAAACTATTGAAAGAGAGAAACCATGAGCCAAGAATAATATATCCAGCAAAGATATCCTTTAGATATGAAGGAGGAATAAAGACCTTTCCAGACATACAGAAGCTGAGGGAATTTTCTAATACACGACCTGCACTACAAGAAATACTAAAGGAGGCTATTCGACCACCATCAACAGGGACAATTTGTGGCAACCACAACTCAAAAAGGGGAGAGTAAAGGCCTGAACCGAATATGGGAATGGAGAAAGTAAGCGTGCTGAAGAAAATGGAATACTCTAAATATCAAACTTTCTTTTACATAAACTTAAGGGTAACCACTCAAAATAAATCCAGAATTGAAATATATACTGAAATAACAGAAGAAACAGAGGGAAACATCATAGAATACCACCACACAGAAATAATAGACAACAACAAAAAGGCAAAGAAACAATGGAGACACAACCTTACCAGAAAACTAAAGATAGAATGACAGGAAATCCTCACATATCAATAATCACCCTAAATGTAAATGGACTGAACTCACCAATAAAAAGGCACAGAGTAGCAGATTGGATCAAAAACTAAACCCAACCATATGCTGTCTCCAAGAGACACATCTCAGCTACAAGGACAAGCATAGACTCAAAGTGAAAGGGTGGAAATTGACACTCCAAGCAAATGGTACCCAGAGAAAATCAGGTGTAGCCATAATGATATCAGATGAAACAGACTTCAAGGTGAAAAAGATAACAAGAGACAAAGATGGACATTTCATAATGGTGAAGGGACTGTACAACAAGAAGACATAACAGTCATCAATATTTATGCCCCCAATCAGGGAGCACCGAAATACACCAAGCAACTACTAACAGAACTAAAGGGAGAAATTGACCAAAACACAATTATACTAGGGGACTTAAATACATCATTGACAGCTATGGATAGATCATCCAAACAGAAAATAAATAACGAAATAGTAGCCCTAAATGACACATTAGATGAAATGGACATAATTGACATTTATAGAGCACTTCATCCTAAAACATCAGACTATACATTCTTTTCTAGTGTACATGGAACATTCTCAAGGATAGACCATATATTGGGACATAAAATCAGTCTCAACAAATTTAAGAAGATTGAAATCATACCATGCATATTCTCTGATCACAAGGCTTTGAAATTGGATATCAACTGTAAAAAGAAAGCGGAAAAACACAAATACATGGAGATTAAATAACATACTTTTAAAGAAGGACTGGGTCAAAGAAGAAATTAGAGGAGAGATCAAAAGATACATAGAAACAAATGACAATGAAAATACATCCTACCAAAATTTTTGGGATGCAGCGAAAGCAGTTTTAAGAGGGAAATTTATCTCATTACAGGCCTATCTCAAGAAACAAGAAAACTCCCAAATAAATAACCTCATGTTACACCTTAAAGAACTAGAAAAAGAACAAGTAAAACCCAAGGTCAGCAGAAGAAAGGAAATAACAAAAATTAGAGCAGAACTAAATGAAATAGAGAACAAAAAGACAATAGAAAAAATTAATATGACAAAGAGCTGGTTCTTTGAAAAGATTAACAAAATTGACAAACCCTTGGCTAGACTTACTAAGATAAAAAGAGAGAAGACACTGATTAACAAAATCAGAAACGTAAAAGGGGAAGTTATCACGGACACCACAGAAATACAAAGGATCATCCAAGAATACTATGAAGGACTATATGCCACCAAATTCAACAACCTAGAAGAAATGGACAAGTTCTTAGAAACATATAGCCTTCCAAGGCTGAACCATGAAGAACTGGAAAATCTAAACAGACCGATCACCAGTAACTAAATTGAATCAGTCATCCAAAACCTTCCCAAAAGCAAAAGTCCGGGACCAGATGGCTTCACTAGTGAATTCTACCAAACCTTCAAAGAGGATCTAATACCAATTCTGCACAAACTCTTCCAAAAATTGAAGAAGAGACAGTACTCCCTAACTCATTTTATGAGGCCAACATTACCCTGATACCAAAACCTGGTAAGGACAGCACAAAAAAGAAAACTACAGACCAATATCTCTAATGAATACCGATGCAAAAATCCTAAATAAAATTCTAGCAAATCGAATACAACAATGCATTAAAAAGATTATTCATCACGACCAAGTGGGGTTCATCCTCGGGCACAAGGATGGTTCAACATAGAATCCATCAATGTGATACATCACATAAACAAAATAAAGGACAAAAATCATATGATTATATCAATTGATGCAGAAAAGCATTTGACAAGATACAACATCCATTTATGATTAAAACACTTAATAAAATGGGTATAGAAGGAAAATACCTTAACATAATAAAGGCCATATATGACAAGCCCTCTGCTAATCTCATAATTAATGGAGAAAACTGAAGCCCTTTGCTCTACGTTCAGGAACACGACAGGATGTCCCCTATCACCTCTGCTTTTCAACATAGTGTTAAAGTCCTTGCCAGAGCAATCAGGCAAGAGAAAGAAATAAAAGGCATCCAAATTGGGAATGAAGAAGTTAAATTATCACTCTTTGCAGATGACATGATGCTATATATAGAAAACCCTAAAGACTCCACCAAAAAGCTATTAGAAACAATCAACGAATACAGTAAAGTTGCCGCAATAAAATCAACGCACAAAAGTCCATTGCCTTCCTATATACTAACAATGAAATCTCAGAAAAAGAAATACAATAAAACAATTCATTTTGCAATTGCAGCAAAAAGAATAAAATACCTAGGAATAAACTTAACCAAGGATGTGAAAGACCTATATGCTGAAAACTATAAGATATTTTTGAAAGAAATTGAAGAAGACACAAAGAAATGGAAAGACATTCCGTGCTCATGGATTGGAAGAATCAACATAGTTAAAATGGCCATATTACCCAAAGCAATATACAGATTCAATGCAATCCCCATCAAAATCCCAATGGCATATTTTAAAGAAATAGAACAAAAATCATCAGATTTGTTTGGAACCACAAAAGACCCCGAATAGCCAAAGCAATCTTAAGGAAAAAGAACAATAATGGAGGTATCACACTTCCTGACTTTGGCTTGTACTACAGGGCTACAATAATCAAAACAGCATGGTATTGGCAGAAAAACAGACACATAGACCAATGGAATAGAATTGAGAACCCAGAAATAAAACCACATAAATATGGACAGATAATTTTGACAAAGAAGCTAAAACATACAATGGAGCAAAGACAGCCTCTTCAATAAATGGTGCTGGGAGAATTGGATAGCCACGTGCAAAAGAATGAAACTGGACTGCTATTTGTCACCATGTACCAAAGTTAATTCAAAATGGATCAAAGACTTAAGCATAAGACCTGACACAATAAACTGCATAGAAGAAAACATAGGTACTAAACTTATGGACCTTGGGTTCAAAGAGCATTTTATGAACTTGACTCCAAAGGCAATGGAAGTAAAAGCTAAAATAAACAAATGGGACTATATGAAACTTAAAAGCTTCTGCACAGCAAAAGAAACCATTGACAAAATAAAGAGGCCACCAACTGAATGGGAGAAGATTTTTGCAAACAGTGCCTCCGGGGCTAGTATCCAGAATATACAAGGAACTCATGCAACTCAACAACAAAAAACAAACAACCCAATTGAAAAATGGGCAGAGGACTTGAAGAGACATTTCTCCAAAGAGGACATACAAATGGCAAATAGACATATGAAAAAATGCTCAACATCACTAATCATCAGAGAAATGCAAATCAAAACCACAATGAGATATCACCTCACCCAAGTCAGAATGGCTATCATCAACAAGACAAATAGCAACAAATGTTGGAGAGGCTGTGGAGAAAATGGAACCCTCATACACTGTTGGTGGGAATGCAGACTGGTACAGCCGTTATGGAAGGCAGTGTGG
The DNA here is from genome assembly GCF_036562045.2 of Rhinolophus sinicus. Classification (NCBI taxonomy): domain Eukaryota; kingdom Metazoa; phylum Chordata; class Mammalia; order Chiroptera; family Rhinolophidae; genus Rhinolophus; species Rhinolophus sinicus. Next base: position 36,474,022 of record NC_133761.1, on the reverse strand, counting down.
AGGTTTCTCAAAGAATTACGAATAGAATTGCCATATGACCCAGCAATCCCTCTTCTGGGTATCTACCCAAAAAATCTGAAAACATTTAGAGATAAAGACACGTGTGCTCCAATGTTCATTGCAGCTTTGTTTACGGTGGCCAAGACATGGAAACAACCAAAATGTCCTTCGATAGATGAATGGATAAAGAAGTTGTGGTATATATACACAATGGAATACTATTCGCTGTAAGAAAAGATGATATAGGAACATTTGTGACAACATGGATGGATCTTGAGAGAGTAATGCTGAGCAAAACAAGTCAGACAGAAAAAGCAGAGAACCATGTGATTTCACTGATATGTGGTATATAAACCAAAAACAACAAAAGAACAAGACAAACAAATGAGAAACAGAAACTCATAGACACAGACAATAGTTTAGTGGTTGCCAGAGGGTAAGGGGGGCGGGGGGTGGGGGGTGGGAGATGAGGGTAAGGGGAATCGAATATATGGTGATGGAAGGAGAACTGACTCTGGGTGATGAACACACAATGGGATTTATTGATGATGTAATACAGAATTGTACACCAGAAATCTATGTAATTTTACTAACAATTGTCACCCCAATAAATTTAATAAAAAAAAAAGAAAATTATTATGTTCATTTCACAGGTAAGAAAACTAAGACTCAGAGATACTGTTGTTCATCCAAGGTTACTCAGGCAGTAACAGAGTTAGAGTTGGAAGCTATATATACCTGACTCTCTAATTCGTGCAGTCCCCCCAGGATGCTTCTAAGTGCAATCTAGGTGGGATATCTACGAGTCACTCAGGACTCTGAGTCTGGAGTTTGGGAGATAGGCAGGACATACAGGCATCAGTCTTTATTGTGTAGATGGTTCCTAAAGTCCTGAAAGCAGCTGAGACCAGCTGGAAAAACTGTGTGGCCTGAAAAGAGAAGACAGGGACAGACACCATGGAAGTTCATATTTAAGGGTTACTTTGGTTACGTTACAGATATCAGAAAAGATAAGGAATAAGGTTAGGATTTGTATTTCTCTCAAGCCAGAAATTCTGAGGTGGAGTGCTCAGTGTTAGTGCATTGGCTTCATTAGAAAACCAGGTTCTCTCTTTCTTGTCTACCATATTTAGTGTGTGTGTTTCATCCTCAAATTTGCTTCAATCACAAAATGGCCCACCATCATATTTCAGGCAGCAGGAGAGTGGAAGAAATCAAGGGAAAAATACATCGGAGAGCCAAGTGAGCCTGCTTGTAAGGAAGTCTTTGCAGAACACCCACCCCATAATTTCTGATTACATTGGCCAGAACTTAGTCACATGACCTATCTTCAAGAGAGGCTGGGAAATGTAGTTCTTTAGCTCAGCCCCTTAATGCTCTAACTAAATCAGGGTTCTCTTGGTAGAGAAAAAGGCAGAATGTAATCTCTGTCATAAGGAGGTAGGCAGAGGAAAGAAAAAGAAAGAATAACATCTGGGAGCCAAGGAAAGAATTATGCCATAAAAACTGTAATAGATAGGATGCTTTTAGTTTCAAGTTACTGAAACTCTACCCAAGCTAGCTTAAACTTTGCTTAAGTAACCAAAAACATGTATAAGTAGAGCAGGTGTGTTCATTGGGCTCTGGCTTTGCAATTTTGCTATTTTCTTGGCTCTGCCCCCACTGTGTTGACCTTGTATTCAGGCTGGCTTCACAAAGAGTAATAACATGGCTGAAGTACTTCCAGGACTCATACATGCACACCACATTGTCCAGAGTAAGACAGAGCATCTTCCTAGCACAAGTCCTAAAATTCATTCATTCATTCAGAAATATTACTGACTTAATGACTATGTATATTTTTCTAGATGCTGGGGATAATGTAAATAAAACTAACAGGGATCCTGTCCCATTGGATCTTATTTTAGTCACCTATTGCTGTGTAAAAAATTACTCCAAAATGGAGAGGCATTTAACAACATTTATATTTCACAGCTTCTGTGGGTCAGGGATTTGGGTATGGCCTGATCTGTGGATTGTGGGTGCCTCTGACTTGGGGTCTCTCCTAAGGCTGTAAGCAAGCTATGATCTGGGGCAGCAGTCATCTCAAGGCTTGGTGAGGATCTGTTTCCCAGCTCACTCATGTGGCTGTCAGCCTCAGGTCCATAGTGGCTGTTGGCCAGAGACATCAGTTCTTTGTAATGTGGGCCCCTCCATTGGGCTGAGGGTCAGGAGAAAAGCAGGATAGATGTCAGTCTTTTTGTAACCTCATTTTGGAAGTGACATCCATTAATTTTTCCATATTCTATTTGTTTTGAAGTAAGTCACTAGGTCTAGCTCACACTCAAGGGGAGAAGACAACATAAGGGCATGAATACCAGGAGGTGGGGATTATGGGGAACCACTTTGCAGCTCTCTACCATAGAGCTATATCCTAGTCAGTAGAACAGACAATTAAAAATAGATATATCATATGTAGGTGACAATAAATGCTATGAAAAAGAATTAAGCAAAGTAAGGGAAGGCCTCTCTTATGAGATGACATTTGAGTAGAGTCTGAACCAGATGAGGCAGCAAGTCATGGGGGTATCTGTGGAAAAGCATTCCAGGTAGAGAGAAGAGTAGGTGCAAATTCCCTGTGGCAGGAACATGCTTGGTGCCTTTAACAAATCACACAACCAATGTAGCTGGATAAAGTCAGATAGGTGGGATGGAAGACAGATTACACACAGACATTTAGGACATGGTAAAAACTTTATTGGAAGATTCTGGGCAGTAGTGTGACATGATCTACCTTACTTTGAAAAGGCTGGTCTGATCAAAATGGCGGTGTGAGGTGAGCCTCTGGAAATCTCCCCTAGAATTTACAACAAATCGAACAACTATAACTCCACAAAGAACTCCTTGCACAGCAGACAGGCAAGACAAAGAGGCTCACTACTGAATTCACCTAAAGGTTGGCAAATTGCTCGAGCAGCGGAGAAGGGAAGGGAGAAGTGTGGAGACGGAACTGTGAGGGTGCAGGACTCAAACCTAGATCAGTGCTCCGAGCTTGCTGCATCCTGGAACTAAATGTAAATGGACTGAACTCACCAATAAAAAGGCACAGAGTAGCAGACTGGATCAAAAAACTAAACCCAACCATATGCTGTCTCCAAGAGACACATCTCAGCTACAAGGACACGCATAGACTCAGAGTGAAAGGGTAGAAATTGACATTCCAAGCAAATGGTATCCAGAGAAAATCAGGTGTAGCCATAATGTATCAGACGAAACAGACTTCAGGGTGAAAACGATAACAAGACACAAAGATGGACATTTCATAATGGTACAAGGGACTATACAACAAGAAGACATAACAGTCATCAATATTTATGCCCCAATCAGGGAGCACTGAAATATACCAAGCAACTACTAACAGAACTAAACGGAGAAATTGACCAAAACACAATTATACTAGGGGACTTAAATACATCACTGACATCTATGGATAGGTCATCCAAACAGAAAAATAAATAATGAAATAGCAGCCCTAAATGACACATTAGATGAAAAGGACATAATTGACATTTATAGAGCACTTCATCCTAAAACATCAGACTATACATTTTCTTCTGCTGTACATGGAACATTCTCAAGGATAGACCATATATTGGGACATAAAACTAGCCTCAGCAAATTTAAGAAGTTTGAAATCATACCAAGCATATTCTCTGATCACAAGGCTTTGAAATTGGATATCAACTACAAAAGAAAGCAGGAAAAACCACAAAAACTTAGAGATTAAACAATATACTCTTAAAGAATGACCGAATCACAGAAGAAATTAGAGGAGAGATCAAAAGATACATAGATACAAATGAGAATGAAAATACATCCTACCAAAATTTTTGGGATGCAGCGAAAGCAGTTTTAAGAGGGAAATTTATATCATTAGAGGCCTAGCTCAAGAAACAAGAAAAATCCCAAATAAATAACCTCATGTTACATTTTAAAGAACTAGAAAAAGGAGAACAAATGAAACCCAAGATCAGCAGAAGAAAGGAAATAATAAAAATCAGAGCAGAACTAAATAAAATAGAGAACAAAGACAATATAAAAAATTAATGTGACAAAGAGCTGGTTCTTTGAAAAGATTAACAAAATTAACAACTCTTGGCTAGACTCACAAAGATAAAAAGAGAGAAGACACTAATAAACAAAATCAGAAACGAGAACGGGGAAGTTATAACGGATGCCACAGAAATACAAAGGATCATCCAAGAATACTATGAAGGACTATATGCCACCAAATTCAATAAACTAGAAGAAATGGACAAGTTCTTAGAAACATATAGCCTTCCTAGGCTGAACCATGAGGAATTGGAAAATCTAAACAGACTGATCACAAGTAACAAAATTGAATCAGTCATGCAAAACCTTCCCAAAAGCAAAAGTCCAGGACCAGATGGCTTCACTAGTGAATTCTACCAAACCTTCAAAGAGGATCTAATACCAATCCTGCTCAAACTCTTCCAAAAAATTAAAGAAGAGACAGTACTCCCTAACTCATTTTATAAGGCCAACATTACCCTGATACCAAAACCTGGTAAGGACAACACAAAAAAAGAAAACTACTGACCAATATCTCTGATGCATACAGATGCAAAAATCCTAAACAAAATTCTAGCAAATCGAATGCAAGAATGCATTAGAAAGATTATTCATCATGACCAAGTGGGGGTTTATCCCAGGGGCACAAGGATGGTTCAGCATATGCAAATCCATCAATGTGATACATCACATAAATAAAGGAAAAAAATCACATGATTATATCAATTGATGCAGAAAAAGCATTTGACAAGATACAACATCCATTTATGATTCAAACACTTAATAAAATAGGTACAGAAGAAAAATACTTTAACGTAATAAAGGCCATATATGACAAACCCTCAGCTAATCTCATAATTAATGGTGAAAAACTGAAGCCCTTTCCTCTATGTTCAGAAACACGATAGGGCTGTGCCCTATCACCTCTGCTTTTCAACATAGTGTTGGAAGTCCTCGCCAGAGCAATCAGGCAAGAGAAATAAATATAAGGCATCCAACTTGGGAATGAAGAAGTTAAATTGTCACTCTTTGCAGATGACATGATGCTATATATAGAAAACCCTAAGGACTCCCTAAAAAGCTATTAGAAACAATCAACCAATACAGTAAAGTTGCCGGCCACAAAATCAATGTACAAAAGTCCATTGCATTCCTATAAACTAACAATGAAATCTCAGAAAAAGAAATTAAAAAAAACCAAACAGTTCCTTTTGCAATTGCAGCAAAAAGAATGAAACACCTAGGAATAAGTTTAACCAATAATTTGAAAGACCTATATGCTGAAAATGTAAGACATTTTAAAAATAAATTGAAGAAGACACAAAGAAATGGAAAGACATTCCTTGCTCATGGATTGGAATATCAACATAGTTAATATTCCCCAAAGCAATATACAGATTTAGTGCAATCCCCATCAAAATCCTAATGACATTTTTTAAAGAAAATGAACAAAAAATCATCAGATTTGTTTGGGACCACAAAAGACCCTGAATAGACAAAGCAACCTTAAGAAAAAAGAACAATGCTGGAGGAATAACACTCCCTGACTTTAGCCTATACTACAGAGCAACAATAATCAAAACAGCATGGTATTGGCAGAAAAACAGACACATAGACCAATGGAATAGAATTGAGAACCCAGAAATAAAACCACATAAATATGGACAGATAATTTTTGACAAAGAAACAAAAAACATACAATGGAGAAAAGACAGCCTCTTCAGTAAATGGTTCTGGGAGAATTGGAAAGCCACGTGCGAAGGAATGAAACTGGACTGCTATCTGTCACCATGTACCAAAATTAATTCAAAATGGACCAAAGTCTTAAGCATAAGACCTGAAACAATAAACTTCATAGAAGAAAGCATAGGTAGTAAACTTATGGACCTTGGGTTCAAAGAGCATTTCATGAATTTGACTCCAAAGGCAAGGGAAGTGAAAGCTAAAACAATGCATGGAACTATATCAAACTTAAAAGTTTCTGCACAGCAAAAGAAACCATCAACAAAATAAAGAGGCAACCAACTGAACGGGAAAAGATTTTTGCAAACAGTGCCTCCGATAAGGGGCTAATAACCAAAATACACAAGGAACTCATGAAACTCAACAACAAAAAAACAAACAACCCAATTGAAAAATGGGCAGAGGATCTGAAGAGACATTTCTCCAAAGAGGACATACAAATGCAAATAGACATATGAAAAAATGCTCAACGTCAATAATCATCAGAGAAATGCAAATAAAAACCACAATGAGATATCACTTAACTTCAGTTAGAATGGCTACCATCAACAAGACAAAGTAACAAGTGTTGGAGAGGCTGTGGAGAAAAAGGAACCCTCATACACTGTTGGTGGGAATGCAGACTGGTGCAGGCGCTATAGAAGGCAGTGTGGAGGTTCCTCAAAAAATTACGAATAAAATTACCGTATGACCCAGCAATCCCTCTCCTGGGTATCTACCCCAAAAAATCTGAAAACATTTATACATAAGGGCAAGTGTGTTCCAATGTTCATTGCAGCTTTGTTTACGGTGGCCAAGACATGGAAACAACCAAAATGTCCTTCAATAAATGAACGGATAAAGAAGTTGTGGTATATATACACAACGGAATAGTATTCGATGGTAAGAAAAGATGAAATAGGACCATTTGTGACAACATGGATGGATCTTGAGATTATAACGCTAAGTGAAATAAGTCAGACAGAAAAAGCAGAGAACCATATGATTTCACTGATATGTGGTATATGAACCAAAAATAACAAAAGAACAAGACAAACAAATGAGAAACAAAAACTCATAGACCCCGACAATACTTTAGTGGTTACCAGAGGGTAAGTGGGGAGGGGGGTGGTAGATGAGAGTAAAGTGGATCCAATATATGGTGATGGAAGGAGAACTGACTCTGGGTAGTGAACAAACAATGTGATTTATAATACAGAATTGTACACCTGAAATCTATGTAATTTTACTAACAATTGTCACCACAATAAACTTTAATTAAAAAAAAAGAAAGAAAAGAAAAGGCTGTAGTGTGGGGAACAGATTATATAAGGGCCAAGAGTGAGCCCAGGAAAACAGGTTGGGATTCTACTGCAGTAGCTCAGGTGAGAGATGATGGAGTCTTGGATTGGGTGGTATTGGTTGACGTAAAGTGAATGATTGGATACCAGATATATTTGGTAAGATTTGCTGACAGATTGGATTTTGGGTATGACATAGACGAGTCAACATGACTCTAAGGCTTTTAGTATGAGCATCTGTAAGGTTGAAGTTGCCATTTCCTGGGATGGGGAGAACAAGTCTGGGAGAGTAAATCAAGGATTTGACTGGTCTTGTGGCCACATTAAATTTGAGATGCCTGTTAGATATCCAAGTGCAGATACTGCAGAGGAAGTTGGAATCTGGAGTTCAGGGGTGAGTTTCAGGCTGACAACAGAAATATGGGAGTTATGAGCATTGTGTTGGCATCTAAAGCCATAGGACTAGATGAGCTTAATCACCTAGAGAATAGGCCTTAAAGGATTAAAGAAGACATCTCTTGGAAACTTTGGAAATGGTTAAATGAGGAGGACCTGATGAAGGGGATTGAAAAGGAATAGCTGATGATAAAGGGTAGATGGTGCTGGGTAGGCAGTCAACAGAGTCCACCTAGGGGGCTATGGGGAGAGGTGCTCTCCATCTTCCAGATGCCTTCAGGGGATCAGGTGGGGCCACAAAATTTTAAAGGCAGTAGGGTACTGGTGGTTTTAGAGAGAGCAGGTTGCAAAGAGTGCTAGAGTCAACAACTGGATATGGTGGATTTTGGAGGGAGTGAAGTTTAGAAAAAAGGTCTAGTGGGTATGGGCTTCTCTTTCATGAATTTTGATGTTAGAAACAATAAAAGCATGATGGAAAACACTTATTAAGTTACTAAAAATCAGAAAATATCTGTATCAATAAACAATCACTATAACATTAAAAGCCAGGCCATGGAAAGAAGAAAATTGTTTTCAGTAAATATAACAAGGATTAGAATCTTCATAATGGAAACAAACAAACAAACAAACAAACAAAAAACCTCATGCAAATCGAGAAGAAGAGTACTAAGACCCTAATAGGTAAATGGACAAAGAACATGAACAGACAATTTACAAATACAACTAGTAAACATAGATAAAGAAAAATGTTTGGCACCTTAGTAAAGAAAGAAATACAGATGAAAACCACAAGATGACATATTTTAAACTATCAAATTAGCAAAAAGTTATTCATACCCTTTAACCTAGTAATTCCAGTTCAGGGAATTCTAAGAAACTAATCCAAAATGCAGATGAAAGAGCTGGGCACAGTTTTATTTATAATAGTTAATAAGAGGAAATAATCTAAATGCTGTCACCAAATAAGTGGCTTAGGAAATTTGAGTACATTCATACAAAAGAGTATTAATCAACCACATACACATATCAAAAAATGTGAAGAATTTCTGATAACGCAGTGTTTTAGGCCATTTGGTCTGCTATAACAAAACACCAGACATCAGGGTGCCAGCACCGTTGGGTGAGGGCCCTCTTCTGGATGCAGACTTCTTGTGGTATCCTCACACGGGGTAAGGGGTAAGAGAGCTCTCTGAGGCCTTTTGATAAGGTCACTAATCCCATTCATGAGGCCTCCACTCTCATGGCCTAATTTCCTCCCAAAGGCCCCACCTCCTAATACTATTACCATGAGCATTAGGTTTTCAGCATCTGAATTTGGGGAGACACAAACATTCAGACTATAGCACACAGGAAAATGCCTATATAGTGTTATTTTTTTTTTTTAAGTAGAATTGTAAACTGTGTATATTTTATGGGAAAAATATTTACAGAGAAAAGGAAACCCGTCAAAAATGCTCCCTCCAGGTCAGACAGGAAGTTGGCTACCTTTCTTTTATGCAGCACACCTTTGTTGAGTTCTGCACCTACCTCTCTATGCCAAGTCTTGGGATTACAAAGATTCAGAAATTTGGAAAACTGTTTTGTGGGAGTAAATAATGGAGTCTCAAAATATACAGACGTAATTGGGATCCCAAAATATCACAGCGAAAATGAGCCTACACAAAGTGAACGTCAGCTGCATAGCTGGGTCTTTGGTGACCCTGCCCAGACCTGCAGTCCCAGGTCAAATGTGATAGGGCATTGAGTGGGTAGACTTAGGTGTCTGTTGAGTTCTTAGAGGTCTTAGTGCTGGAGTTGAGGTGACCTTGACCCCAAGGAATGCAAGTCAAGGAATAGCTAATGGAATTAAAAGATGAAGCCGATGCTCACAAAAAATACGTGTTATCTAATTTCCTGCTGTTAGTGTTTTGGTGCAACCATGCCTCTGCTGGCCTGTGCTCAGAAACGCCTGAGCATCAACAGGTGGGTGGTTGTCTCCTGCCCTCTGAGGCTGCTCCTCCAGCCCACCTCTTTGGCAAAGACTGGCCTGGAAGATCCTTCTGCAGTGTTGGGGTCAGGCTGGTTGGCATGCTTCTGTTTTCAGGTTTCTCACAAGTGGAGATGACAAAGAATCATAACTTCTATTTCTCTAGTCCTTTATGTATATTTCACGTATATTTTTAAAAATTCTAACTGACCTGCAAATTGAAGAATGGTGTCGTTGGTTGTGAAACCAATCAACTGTATTATTTATTTTCTGGCAGTGACACCTCAACCTTGCTTCCTTCACCTATTAAAATGCAGTAATTTGATAAATGCTAAATAAAAAAAATAATGGCACTGAGAGCATCAGGGAGAAAGTTCTCTTGGAAAGCTGTTTCATGAAAGTTGAAAGAGATTATTTTCAAAATGGTTGTGTTTTAGTCAATGGCATAGCAAGACAGATTTAGAGAGCAAAGACATAATCTTTAAAATAGATCATAAAGGTCATCCTAAAGGAAATGTGTTTCTGGTTGTAAAAATAAGTACATTAAAAAAAAAATTTCTCCGAATAGAATTACCATATGACCCAGCAATCCCTCTCCTGGGTATCTACCCAAAAAATCTGAAAACATACCTAAAGATACGTGTGCTCCCATGTTTATTGCAGCTTTATTTATGGTGGCCAAGACATGGAAACAACCAAAATGTCCTTCGATAGACGAATGGATCAAGAAGCTGTGGTATATATACACAATGGAATACTATTTGGTGGTAAGAAAAGATGAAATAGGACCATTTGTGACTATATGGATGGATCTTGAGATTATAACACTAAGCGAAATAAGTCAGACAGAAAAAGCGGAGAACCATATGATTTCACTGATATGTGGTATATGAACTAAAAACAACAAAAGAACAAGAAAAACAAATAAGAAACAACAACCCATAGACACAGACAATAGTTTAGTGGTTACCAGAGGGGAAGGGGGTTGGTAGATGAGCGTAAAGGGGATCAAATATATGGTGATGGAAGGAAAACTGACTCAGAGTGGTGAACACACAATGTGATTTATAGATGATGTAATACAGAATTGTACACCTGAAATCTATATAATTTTACTAACAATTGTCACCCCAATAAACTTTAATTGAAAAAAAAATCATTTCTCAAGAGGAACTCTTAGTAATTACCATGTAATCGGGACTGTAATGTCTAAAGACAAATTGCCTGGGTTCAAATCCTGCCACTTACTAGCTCTGTGACCTTGAGCAAGTTATCAATTTCTCTTTTTCACCTTTTCTTTACCTAAAAATGAGAATAATGATAGGACCTACTGTATAAAGGTTGTTAATGGAACTAAATGAGTTAATATTTGTAGATAGTTCTGAGCAGTACCTGATATGTGATACCTGCTATGTAAGTGCTTGTTAAATAAAAACATTAATTAAAAAAAAGTAAATGCTAATTTTTCTTACTATCACTTCTCACTAAAGCAATCATAACAAGTAAAAACAAGTACATAAAATACTTCTGTGACAATATATTGAAGTATTCATTTCTGTTTCTTCTTTCTCTAGTTGTCCTTCCCTCCCCTTTTAAGCAGGTAGCCATGCTCTCTTGTGCTGTGGCTTGAGTGATTCTCTTAGAGCAGGAAACCCATGGGAAAGGAAGGAACCTGCAGCCAGTGGCTCTTCCAGTCTTTAAGGAAAGCTTAAGCCCACTGAAGTGATAGGTAATGCTGAGTGTCCCAGGAGAGGTGGCAGTAGGTGAGCCTTGCGGGTACAAGAGCAGAAAGAGGAGTTCCCAGAGAAGGTTCTAGGAGATGGGACCTGTACAGGGCCCCAAGTGGTAACACCTTCTCAGCAGCTGGTTGTTCTTTGTGGTAAGGAAGGCAGCGATTGTCGTCCTATGCCTCATGGCCCAGAAGCAAGGAGCTCCAGACTCCTGGGGTCTCCTGGGGTCTTGGACTAGGAAGATGTCAGTTTTGAACATGAGAATTCAATGGTTAGAGCAGTGCTGACCAATAGAAATATAATGTGAGCCACATATGTACTTAATTTCAAATTTTCTGGCTACTAGAATCTAGTAGCCACATTAAAGACCATAAAAGGACACAAGTGAGATTAATTTTAATAATATATTTTATATCTAAAATGTTGCCAATTCAACATATAAACAATATAAAATAATACTGAGATAATTTATTTTTTTGGACTAAGTCTATGAAATATTGTATGTAGTTTGTACTTACAGCATATCTCAATTCGGACTGGCCCCATTTCCAAGTGCTCAATAGTCATGTGTGGCCAGTGGCTACTCTATCCGACAGCCCAGGGTTAGAGGCTCTTTTCTTCTCTTGCTTTCCTGGTTCCACCTAAGATTCCTGGATTCTAGTGTAACTCTGACAAGGAAAGGGCACCCCAAATTGTTTACAAAACAAATATTTATGGAATGTCTACCGTGGGCCAGGTCCATGGTTCCCAAAATGTGTGTGAAGAGCCCTAGCGTGCTGCAGCGAAACCACAGAAGCTCTGAGGGGTGTTGTATTTTCGAGGGAGGCATGTGTTGGATACCACACCCCTTTATATTGCAAGGAAGGTCACAGTTTCAACATTAGACTGTGCTACATTCCTCCTTAGATGCCATCCATCTTTGGGAAGCTGAGGTTTTCAGCAGCTGCTATGATAAAAATGCAGGGACTGTAAGAAAATCAATCTGGAACAGGAAGCCAGGGGAGAAATGTTCAATCTAATTCCAAGGTTGGAGGAGCTGGCGGTGCCAGCAGGGCACATGTCCTATTGTTAAGTAATGATGGTAGGAGTTAAATAAAATGGGAGGGTGGGGAGGGTTGCGTGGGACAAAGGGAGCAGAGGCCGGAGCTGCGGGTGCTTTTTCTGCACGTGGTGTCTCAGGTTCATTCTTAAGGAACTGAGAACTTAATCTTCTAAAATGTCAAAAAGACCATCTTATGCTGTCCTCGCTACCCCAGCTCCTGCAACGCAAAAGCCCAGCACACCAGGGTTTGTGGGATACAATCCATACAGTCATCTCGCCTACAACAACTATAGGCTGGCAGGCTGGGAGGGAACCTGGGCACCAACAGCCGGGTAATGGCATCCTCTGGTATTCCGATTCTAAAACCCCCAAAGCCACCAGGTAAGCTGCTGATGCCCTGCATGAGGTACAGCAGAAAGGTCTGCAACCAAGTAAAGGTTTCCAACTCTGACCTAAAGTTGTGGGAGATAGGCAAGATCATTGGTGACATGTGGCGAGATCCCACTAATGAAGAAAAACAAGAATATTTAAATGAATATGAAGCAGAAAAGATAGAGTACAATGAATCTATTAAGGCCTACCATAATCTCCCCGCATAGCTTGCTTACATAAATAGAAAAAGTCGTGCAGAAGCTGCTTTAGAGGAAGAAAGTCAAGAGACAGTCTCACATGAAGGAGAACCTTACATGAGAATTCAGCCTGTTGAAAACCCAGATGATTATGATGATGGCTTTTCAATGAAGCATACAGCCACTGCCCATTTCCAGAGAAACCATCGCCTCATCAGTGAAATCCTTAGTGAGTGTGTGGTGCCAGACGTTTGGCCAGTTGTCACAATAGCTAGAATGCAGGTCATCAAATGTCAGATCCAGTCCTTAATGGTTCATCAGCAAAAACTAGAAGCTGAACATCTTCAAATAGAGGAGCGACACCAGGAAAAGCAGAGATTCATTTGACAATGAACTTAAAAGTTTGTGGGGTTTGAAAGTAGATGTGGATATGGAAAGAACTGCAGCTGAAATTGCACAGGCAGAGGAACAGGCTTGCCAAAGGCAGGAGGAAATGGAAAAAGAGGCAGCAGAATAAGCTGAACACAGTCAGAGCAGTATTGTTCCTGAGGAAGAGCAAGCCGCTAATAAGACTGAAGTAAAGAAAGAAGACATGAGTGTTTTGGTGGAGACAAAGGAGACACACCTTGAAGAAATGACAGAAAGCCAACAGAATGGTGCAGAAGGCATGTCTACTCCTGAGGACAAGGAGAGCAGGCAGGAGGGGTTGGACAGTATGGCAGAGGAAGGGCCCAGAGATAGTAACACTTGCTCAGAGAGCAACAGTACAACAGTGGAGGAGTCACCAACAGATCCCATACCAGAAGATGAGAAAAAAGAATAAATGTGGCCTTGTTTTATGTGTTCTAAATATTTTTTTAAATGAAAAAATGTTTTTGAGTTTTTTTGGTTTTTTTAAAGAATGAAATAAAATGTAATTTTCCTTCCAGTTTGTGTGCTTTATGTTTTTTAAACAACTACAAAGTTGTTAGGACACAAATACTTATAGTTTGGACCTAACTACTATTAGGTATCTCTTTTGCCCTAGGCGCTCCATGAAAAATCTACTGAAGCACCAGGTGCACAGAGAATGTCTGGGAAGCACCCTACAAGGCACTCACCTAGGCCCTCGGGATGGTGGGCAAACAAAACAAAGATCCTGCTTTGTGGAGCTTACATGATAGGTGCACTGGGGAGACAGATAGTAAGCAATCCGGTGAAAAGCAAAGCTTGAGTTGGGATTTCCTCTGAGCCCACAGGATAGGGTTTGGGAATCAGAATTAGGTTGATTTAAAGGGAATAAAAAGGGTTGTATTTCTTATATACCAGACTCTGTAGATGTTGATTTATTACATATACACTTGTGCTGAGCTGTGTGCAATTATTTTAATGGGTGATTTATTTTAAGAGTGTTCATGGAGCAGAATCAAGATGGGTCAAAGTCAGAGTGGTGGTCATGGTCCTGGAGGTGGCAAAAAGGATGACAAGGACAAGAAAAAGAAATATGAACCTCCTGTATCAACTAGAGTGGGGAAAAAGAAGAAGAAAACAAAGGGACCAGATGCTGCCAGCAAACTGCCACTGGTGACACCTCACATTCAGTGCTGGTTAAAATTATTGAAGTTAGAGAGAATTAAAGATTGTCGTCTCATGGAAGAAGAATTCATTAGACGTCAGGAACAAATGAAGCCTTTAGCAGAAAAGCAAGAGGAGGAAAGATCAAAGGTGGATGATCTTAGGGGGACCCCAATGTCGGTAGGAAGCTTGGACGAGATCATTGATGACAATCACGCCATTGTGTCTACATCTGTGGGCTCAGAACATTATGTCAGCATTCTTTCATTCGTAGACAAAGATCTGCTGGAGCCAGGCTTCTCAGTTCTGCTCAACCACAAGGTGCATTCTGTGATAGGGGTGATGATGGATGATAAGGACCCCTTGGCCACAGTGATGAAGGTGGAAAAGGCCCCACAGGAGACCTATGCTGACATTGGGGGGTTGGACAACCAAATCCAGGAAACTAAGGAATCTGTGGACCTTCTTCTCACTCATCCTGAATATTATGAAGAGATGGATATAAAGTCCCCTAAGGGGGTCATTCTCTATGGTCCACCCGACACATGTAAAACCTTATTAGTCAAAACAATAGCAAACCAAACCCCGGCCACTTTCTTTAAAGTGATTGGCTCTGAACTTATGCAGAAGTACCCAGGCAATGGGCCCAAACTCACTCGGGAATTGTTTCAAGTTGAAGAACACGCACCATCCATCATGTTTATTGATGAAATTGATGCCATTGGGACAAAATATATACTCAAATTCCAGTGGTGAGAGAGAAATTCAGCGAACAATGTTGGAACTGTTGAACCAGTTGGATGAATTTGATTCGAGGGGAGACCTGAAAGTTATCATGGCTACAAACAGAATAGAAACTTTGGATCCAGCACTTATCAGACCAGGCCTTATCAAGAGGAAGATTGAGTTCCCCCTGCCCGATGAAAAGACCAAGAAGTGCATCTTTCAGATCCACACAAGAAGAATGATGCTGGCCAATGACGTGACACTGGATGACTTTGGCTAATGATGACCTCCCTGGTGCTGACATCAAGGCAATCTGTACAGAAGCTGGTCTGATTGTCTTGAGAGAATGTAGAATGAAAGTAACAAATGAAAACTTCAAAAAATCTAAAGAAAATGTTTTTTATAAAAAGTAGGAAGTCACCCCTGAGGGGCTCTATCTCTAGTGAACCGCAGTTGCCTTCAAGGAAATGATTGGGGTGCCCCACCCCTTAGAGGGATGAGGTTGGGGAAGGTGCCCAGATGAATCCATGTCCCAGTTGATCTTCATTAGCAAAACCTCCTGTGTACTTTGTACCTTTCTGAACATGATGTGCAGTGTTCTCTTCCCAATAAAGCATGCTCTTTCTCAACCAAACAAGCAAACAAACAAACAAGCAAACAAACAAACAAACAAACAAACAAAAGAGTGTTCATGGAAGTGAGGAAAACAAATATCTTTCATGGGAACTCTGCAAAGCCACTGCACCAGTCCTTGGGGTTAGAAAAGGACTACTGGTGTCTCTGCACCCCATGGAGATTGATCATTGGTCAGGAATGCGAAGGTCAGTCTGTACTCTACTCAGCTTTCTTGACTAGGCTTCTCCTCACCCATATGCACCAGGAGTGGGTTGGCGTCTATTTACAGCCAAATCTGTTTCTGTGTGTCCTTTGCATTCTGTTCCCAATACCAACTGCTCTCCCTCATGTCTGCCTCCTACCTTCTGGTTTTTTTTTTTTTTTTTTTTTTTTTTACAGCTTCTGCTTTCTTTCTTTGAGTGTTTCTTCACTTCTGCCCTACTATAGCCTGCTAACTCTTTCCACATATCTCCGAGTTACATTTCAGAAAGAATCTAATTGATTTAGTAATTTGTCCCTACTGGGCAAAGCTCTTATTTGTGTCCCGCTTGTAATCCATTAGTCAGCAAAGTCATTGACAGTACTTGTGTCTTCCTTGGCCTGGTCATCTGTGGTCACAGTTGTGAGCAGCTTGTGAGGAACCATCTAAGGATTCTTTCTCAATAGAGCTGTGGATAGAACGTTGCAGATATGCAATGTCTGAGCCTTATACTCCCAGAGTAGATGTTACCCTCTTCTGGTTTTATTTTTTTTTAATTGGAACATTGATTCACTTACATTGAAAGTAATTATTGATACATGTGTAGTTATTGCCATTTTATTATTCATATTTTTAAATCTTTTCTCCTCCTCCTCCTCCTCCTCCTCCTCCTCCTCCTCTTCCTCTTCCTTCTTTTTCTTCTTCTCCTCCTCCTCCTTTTTCTTCTTTTCCTTCTTCTTTTTCTTCTTCTTGCAGTCCCTTTAACATTTCTTGTAACACTGGTTTGGTGGTGATGAACTCCTTTAGTTTTTCCTTGTCTGGGAATCCTTTATCTGTCCTTCAATTTTAAATGATAACTTTGCTGGGTAGAGTAATCTTGGTTGCAGGTTTTGCTTTCCATCACTTTGAATATTTCATGCCAATCTCTCTGGCCTACAAAGTTTCTGTTGAGAAATCAGTGAGAGTCTTATGGGAGCTCCCT
Source organism: Rhinolophus sinicus (assembly GCF_036562045.2). NCBI lineage: Eukaryota > Metazoa > Chordata > Mammalia > Chiroptera > Rhinolophidae > Rhinolophus > Rhinolophus sinicus. Next base: position 36,457,149 of record NC_133761.1, on the reverse strand, counting down.
TGTATGTAACTAATTGCTTTTCTCTTGCTGCTTTTCAGATTCTCTCTTTGTCTTTAACCTTTGACATTTTAATTATGATGTCTTGGTGTTAGCCTGTTTAGGTTCATCTTGTTTGGTACTCTGTGTTTCCAGGGTTTGCATGTCTATTTCTTTCACCGAGTTAGGGAAGTTTTCTGTCATTATTTCTTCAAATAGGTTTTCAATTCCTTATGCTCTCTCTTCCCCTTCTGTTATGCTTGTGATGCAAATGTTGGAATGCTTGATATTGTCCCAGAGGCCCCTTAAACTATCCTCATTTGTTTTGGATGCTTTTTTCTGTTTGCTATTCTCATTGGGTGTTTTATGATACTTTATCTTCCAAATCCACCCCTATTTGTTGGACAGATGTGTCTCTCCCCTGGAGAAACATTCATTCACTCAGTTAGCTTAGCATGATAAAAATATCTTAGCATGGCATCCAACTCCTATTTACCAAACTGTCTTCCAATTGTGATTTGGCCCTGTGGGGACAGAGTCCCAGAGAGCAGTTTCCAGGCTCTCGGCCTCACATGGAAAGGTGCTGACTTGGGTAGTAGATGGCCATCAGCTGTGGCTAGTTGGCCATCAACTGTAACCAGTTAGCCAATTAGCCACTGATATAACTGCCTCAGCTATGCTGGTTGGTCAGTCGATTGGTTGGTAGGCAGAGAAGCAGACAACAGGTTGCGGATTGTGTGGCTCCAGCCTTCAGTGAGACTGTAGTGGTATGACTCCCCTACCTATGGCTCCATGGGTGTTCCTTTTTGGCCTAACCATATCCTGCGTTCTTATGTGGGGAGCGGGAGCTGAGACCCCACAAGCCGCCTTGCATGACAAATGGCACAGCGAGCAGGGTCTCCCGCATGACAGGCCCCTTCCCTGGATTTGATGATCAGGTAGGCATCTTCCCATTGTCCATAAACACACTGGCATTACATGTGCTCAGTCAGCTTCCTGTGAGTTTGGGTAAGCAATTAATTGCTAGAGTTTGCATGAACTGGAAACCCTGAGATTCTGGCTGCAAAGCTGACAACAGTCCCGGCTCCACAGTGACCTAACGATCTTAATACGGAGGAGCCAACGAACTCAAGACTCTTTACATCTCTTTTTAGCTTTGACAAGGTGTGGGGACAGAGCCAGGAGAGCAGTTTCCAGGCTCTCGACCTCATGTGGAAACGTGCTGGCTTGGGTGATAGATGGACATTAGCTGTAACTAATTGGCCATCAGCTGTAACCAGTTAGCCGTTGGCCACAATATAACTGCCATGGCTAAGCTAGCAAGAGCAGATTGTGGTTAACAAGCACGGATTGCGGCTGGCAGGTTGGTTGGTTGGCAGAGAAGCAGGCAGCGGATTGCAGATCGTGTGGCTCCTGCTTCCTGTGTCTCCAACCCGGCTGCCAGCAAGAATATAGTGGTATGACTCCCCTATCTATGGCTCCATTGGTGTTTCTTTTTGGCCTCACCATAGCCTGCGTTCTTGTGTGGGGAGCGGGAGCTGAGACCCTGCATTACATAAGGTCATATTAGTCCTTTGACAAGGATTAATAAAGGCAGAGTATGCATATTCAGTATGTAGTCCTTATAACACTAGTTGGCTTTGGGACATAATAGACTTGGATTTGCATTGCCACTGTTTCTGGTATAGTCTTGGGCAGGCCACCAGCTCCTTAAGCCTCTCTTTTGATTCTTCTACTATAAAGTGGAGATAATAACACTTTTCTCATGAGGTACTTGCAAGAACTAAATGGAACAATATAAACGAAGCCTGAGCACAATAAAAGAATAGCTACTTAGCAATGTATTTTTCATGAAGCTAACAAAACTTAAAGGCGCTAGCAATGTGTTCACATTGTCATATGTTTTTGTAAAATTTGTAAATTTAAGATATTATTCAACTCTTTTTCTTAAATCAGATCCCCTAAATCTTGTACCAGTATTATCTCATTTAAGCTTCACCACAATACTTTGAAATAGAACTGTTGTTTTCATTTTACAAATAGGCAAACTGAAGCTTATGGGTGTTAAGTAACTTTTCTAAGACCACACTGTGACTGGTGGAGCCAGAATTCAGAACCAGGCAGTCTGCATCCAAGGGGTCCAGAGCCCATGGCTTAATCATTCCACCTGGTTTCCCCAACTTGCATAGGCTGAAGAATCACCAGGCAAGAATCACATTTTGAAAGAGCAGATTTCAGGGCTCACCTCAGAGCTACCAAATTAGGATCTCTAAAGGATAGACTTGGGAATCTGTTTTTTATACTCCTCCCAAAAGAATTTGGTGAATAGGCAGATAATTGCTTTTCAAACTGTTGTCTCTGTATAATGAGTTCAATACAAGTTGGCTAAGAATGTAATAAAAATTGTTTTTATTATAATAGAAACCTCAGTCTTGAGAGTTTCACAGAGCAGGCAAAATTTAAGTCATAGAGAACAGACAGAATTTTTCAAAGAGGAAACAAGAGCAGAAAGGCCATTGTTTATATCTTGTACCAAAAGAAAAAAAAAAGTGATAAAATGCAATCTCTGTAGTTCCTTGTTTATGAAAATTGACATTTACTGAACTCACTTAAACAGTGAAGTTGTTTTCTCACCTAAAAGAATTTTGGTTAATCTTGCTCCTGGTTTACTGTTGCCAAAATTTGGTGTCAGCTGAGACAAAGTTATTGTTATTTTTTTAAAATGAAAGTTCTCTAGCTTATTTGAACAAATGTGAAATCATCATATTTGGGACCCACCTGACAAAGACCCAACATGGCCACAGAAGTATCCAATTGAAAGAAAACAAATGCATGTCAACAATTAAGAACTTTAACATACTAATGAACTGGTATCCACACTACACTGGCACTATTTTTTGCCAGAAGTAAACGGAAGAATCAAGCTTCATGACTCATTGAATCTGGGGAAGCAAAGAAAAAAAAAGCAACCACAAGGCCAGCAGATTTTGTATCTGAATTGGCATCCTGGAAACTAATTTCCCATGTATAACATTTCAAGTCCCACTGTATGTTCTCCTAGCTACATAGCCACAGGCTTCAAAGATTCTGAAACATGGAGAAACAATTTGTTTTTAATTTTATTTATGGTAATTTTTAACATACACAAAAGTAGTGTAATTGTGGGGCAGAGCCAGGAGTGCAGTTTCCAGGCTCTCGGCCTCACGTGGAAAGGTGCTGGCTGAGAGGCCCTGGCTGTATCCAGGAAGTCTGGCTGTGCCCAGAGAGAGTGGCAGTGCCCTGAAAGGCCCTGGCTGAGCCCGAGGAGACTGGGGTACTCTAGAAGCCCAGGAAGTCTGGCTGTGTCCAGAAGGACTGGTGGTGCCCTGAGAAACCCTGACTGTGCCTAGAGAGCCTGGCTGTGTTCAGGATATTGCATTCACCTCCAGGCTCCTCGTACAGGGCCCCTCGCGTAAGACACTTGTTGCATAGATTGTGAGGCGAGACCCTGTTGGGGTGGACTGTGGGGACAGAGCCAGGAGTGCAGTTTCCAGGCTCTCGGCCTCACGTGGAAAGGTGCTGGCTCAGGTAGTAAATGGACATCAACTGTGATTGGACGGCCATCAGCTGTGGCTAGTTGGCCGTCAGCTGTAACCAGTGAGCCGTTGGCCACTAATATAACTGCTATGGCTACACTAGCAGCAAATGGGGGGCTAGCAAGAAGATGGTGGCTGAGCTAGCAAGCGGCGGATTGCGGGTTGCAGATTGCAGAGAAGTGGACCGTAGGTTGCAGATAGTGTGGCTCCTGATTCCTGTGTCTTCAAACCAGCCGCCAGCAAGAATATAGTGACATGACTCCCCTACCTATGGCTCCATGGGTGTTCCTTTTTGGCCTCACCATATCTTGCGTTCTAATGTGGGGAGCGGGACCAGAGACCCCGCATGACACCCTGCATGACAGTAATCAATTCCCATGTATCTATCACCCAGATTCAACAATTATTAACATTTTACTAATGTTGAGAAGCAGTTTAAAGATCCTTAGAGACCAGTACTTAGAAGTTAAATAATTTGAAAGGGTTAAAACAGTCATTCAGATAATTTGGGAGAGGAAAATAAGTACTTTTAGTAAATTTTCTAAATGCTTTGGGCAAGAAAAAGATTTTTTTAATTAAAACAGTTTAAAGCAGAAAAGATAGTATTAACCTTTGGGTTGCTCTTTTGTGTAACACCATTTCACTCAAATCACTCAAAATACTATACTATATGAAGAGAAACCTGTTTTCTATTACGTTTCCTTCTGCAGCCCAGAGGCAGAACAGTTCAATTTAATTCACCAGACTTGTTGAGCGTTTGCAGACCCTGGGCTAGACCCTGTGGGGGAGTTGCCTAGTGCTATGGGAGACCAGAGGGAAGAGTTGCAATGTTTGACTAGTTATTTGAAAGGTTTTGTTGAGACAGTGGTGTTTGAGTGGCATCTTTATGAGTGAACACTATGTCTAAAAGTAGATGTGGAAGGGGACAGAATCACAGGCTGAGGGAACTGCATGTCCAAAGATGGGAAGCAGGAAGGTATAGGGTGAGTGTGGGGATGTGGTTACATCATATTTCAGGGGAAAGAAAGACAATTTAAGAGCTGGAAGAACCTTAATGGTGATGTCCTGGAGCAGAGGTTAAAGGCGTAGGGTCTGTCTGCAAACAAATTTGTCTGGTTACCTATTGCCTTGGCTGACAGTGCTGGATGCCAATCCAAGATCCATTCCCCATGTGTTTTCCTTGCTGGTAGAGCTGTCTCCCTCTATAAAGGCTGAAAATGCCAGATACTCATTTACCAGCTTCTCTTGCAGCTAGGGTGTGGCCATGTGATCCAACTCTGGCCAAAGGGACCTGAAGGGGAATCTACAGGGGAACTTTTGGCACAAGTTTTCTCCCTAATAAAAAAAGACTTTAAAGCTAGAACTTCTTTGTGCCTTTGAACACAATCATATGACAGTGTGAGCTTTGAAACTATGGCAGTCATCATGTGACCATCAGGGCACAAGCTGAGGATGAATACCAAGGTGCTAAGGCTGGCACAGGAGGAAGATGGAAGGTGACTTAATCTTTGAAAACATCATTATGCCACTCTACACATGCCACTCTATGTTTGGAACTTTATGTTATGTGAAATGATACATTTTCCTTATTGTGTAAGCCATTTTGATTTGCATAATTTCTGAATTAACATAAACCCAGAAAGCAGGAAAGAAAAGAAATAAATCTCCTACTTAGATTATTTCCCTTTTGTAGCTTTTTCTTTATTTTTAAATTAAATATTTAGAACATACAAGTATATGAGGTCTGACAATTAAGTTCGTGAACTTGCCACTGTGTGCTTACATTGGCAGCACTGTACAAACAGCTCATTAAGGTTTCATAACCTTGTTATGTCAATGTCTCACAGCTGTGTTCATGTTGACGTGTAGCGGTGTCTTGCTGAGTGGCATTCATTATTATTGCGTGTTTTTGTGTGCTGTCGCAAGAATGTCTGAGCTTGAATTAGAGCAAAGAACAAACATTCAATTTCTCGTTAAACTTGGCAAGAGTGGAAGTGAAATCAGGGACATGTTAGTCCGAGTTTATAGGGATAATGCCATGAAGAAAACGGCAGTGTACAAATAAATTAAGCATTTTTCTGAGGGGAGAGAACACATCACTGATGAAGAGAGGTCAGGGTGGCCAGTAATGAGCAGAACTGACAAAAATATTGCAAAAATTCGTCAAATTGTGCATCAAAATTGTCTGCTGACTGTGAGAAGCACAGTAGACCAAGTAAACATTGATAGAGAAGCATTTTGGAAAATGTTAACTGAAAATCTTGGCATGAGAAAGGTGTGTGCAAAATGGTCCTGAAGGAGTTCACCGATGAACAAAAAAAGCAAAGGAGAGTCGAAGTTTGCCAAGACCTTTTGGAGAGGGAAGACAATGTTTTAGGTCATGTTATCACTGGTGATGAAACATGGGTGTACCAATAGAATCCTGAAAGAAAGTGTCAAAGTGCACAATGGAGGTCAGCCAATTCTCCATGGCCAAAAAAGTTCTGTCAGTCCAAATCAAGAGTCAAAATGACATTGCTAAACTTTTTTGATCTCAGAGGGATTATTCATTATGAATTTGTACCAAATGGACAAACAGTTAACCAAGGTTACTATTTGGAAGTGCTGGAAAGGCTGTGTGAAAAAGTTATGAAAACAACCTGAACTTTCTGCCAACAATTCATGGCTCTTGCATCATGACAATGCACCAGTTCACAGGGCACTGTTTGTGAGGATGTTTATAGCCAGTAAATAAATAACTGTATTGGAACACCCTCCCTACTCATCTCATCTGGCCCCCAATGACTTCTTTCTTTACCCAAAGATAAAGGAAATATTGAAAGGAAGACATTTTGATGACATTCATGACATCAAGCGTAATACGATGGCAGCTCTGATGGCCATTCCAGAAAAAGAGTTCCAAAATTGCTTTGAAAGGTGGACAAAGCACTGGTGTCCGTGCATAGCTTCCCACGGGGAGTACTTCAAAGGTGACTGTAGTGATATTTAGCAAAGAGGAATGTAGCACTTTTTCTAGGATGAGTTTAGGAACTTAATCGTCAGACCTCATATCTAGAGAGTAAACTAAAAATACAATCTAGAGGTAGCTTTCTTAAATCACTTTATTTAAACATAAGGGAAAGTGTCTCATAATTTCTCATCTGCACTCTCAGTTTCCCCAGGTAGTTTACTATAGTGAAAAATGTAGAGGTTCTTGAACCACTAAATCAGTCACTATATCAACTACAGAAAGACACTTCTCTGGGACTTTCAGCTTTTTCCTTAGTGTCAACAAATATGGCTTATTTTATGTAGTGTATATTTTACTACAGTTAGAAAAATAAAAGAATAGACTGGCACATGAAACAAATTGAGGACCAAACAGCACTCTTTTTCTATGTGGATTATAGCTATCAGTGTTTATTAGTCATTAAAACTGAGAAATTAAAAAACAAATACTGTTGTAAACAGACAGTGCTAACACTCTTGTAGCCACAACTCAGCTTCAGAAATAGAACTCCTAATATCATTGATTTCCCTTGTGTGTCTCTCTCTGACATTGCTTCTCTGTCACCCAGAAGTAACAACTATCTAGGATTTAGTGTTTATTACTCCCGTATCTTTCCTTATGGTTTTTCTAAATTTGAATATATTCCTGGGGTCATACAGTTTTAAAATTTTAGGCCAATGCAATCATACTGTATGCAGTACTCTGCAACTTTTATTGGTTTTTCTTGGTTCATTTGCCCTTACAGGTGACCTTGGTCACCCACTCCCACCTAAATCAGGGGTGCAGTTGTTCCCAGTACTTTATTAGTATGCCTTGATGTCTTGCTCCTAGTCACTTTCAGAAATTATGGTGGGACACTGTGAGATAACAGAAAACATATTGGTGTCTGCCTGACTTCTGACACAGCAGTCTGGAAATCTTTGTAATTTCCTGGATGATAGGAATGTCTTTTATTTTCATGAGGCAACTTTAGGTGGGCTCCTGGATGACTCCTGGATGAAGGCTGGTCACTGAGAAGACCAAACCATGATTAGAAACTTGGAATTTTCAACCCTGCCCTCATTCTCTTGAGATGGGAGAAGGGCTGAAAATAGAGTTAATGATTGATTAGGCCTATGTGATGAGATCTCCATAGATTCCCAACAGTATGGGGTTCAGGGAGCTTCCAGGTTGATGAACACATCTACACAGGGAGGGTAACACACTCCTGAGTACAGGAGCTTCCATGGGGATGGGAGCTCCTGCATTCAGGACCTTCCCAGATCTTGCCCTATGTATCTCTTCATCTGAATGTTCATCTGTATCCTTTATCATATCCTTTAATAAATTGGTAAATATAATTGTTTCCTTGAGTTCTGTGAGCCACTCTAGCAAATTAATCAAACCTAAGGAGGGGGTCATTGCAATCTCCAGTCTATAGCTGGTTGGTGAGAAGCACAGGTGATAATCTATCCTTGTGACTAGTGTCTGAAGTGTGTATGTGTGTGGGGGGGCAGGGGGTGTGGATGGGAAGACAGTGTTGTGAGACTGAGCCCCTAACCTGTGGGATTTGATGCTATCTCTGAGTAGAAAGTGTCAGAAAGTGTCAGAATTGAGTTAAATTGCAGGACTTCCAGTTGGTGTCAGAGAATTGTTTGTTTTTGTGGGGAAAACCCTCCACATATTTGGTGACTAGAAGGTCAGAATTGAACTGTTTTGTGTAAGTAGTGAAAGAAACAGGAGATAGACTTAACTGAGGTTTTCCCCTACAGCAGGAGGGAAAGAACTGGGTTTTTCATTTTAGACACACACTCACCTACCCTCACACACACCCTTCTCTCTTCCTTGGGAGCGCTCTCCCCTGAATGAGTTCCATTGTCCTGAAGCACTCATTTGGGGAAGTCAGTATGTCCCCACCCATGCCAAGACAGATAATTATATTAGAATAGGAGATGCATGGGAATCAGAGAATGTTTAGAATTAGATCTTAGTACACAAATATTCGTAAGAGGAGCAGCAGACACTATTGACTGGAACACTCCTGGCTGGCGGATCTGCCCAATTTTAGGCTGGTTAGTTTAACTAGGGAACTGGAATAGGAAGCCCCAATCCCTCCACAGAGAGGAAAGCTGGAGCTAAAAGAGGAAGTGAGAGATGAAGTAAATGCAAAACACTCACTGTCGTTGAAACCTCAACCTCAATAAGGTCTGACAATGTTTTCTTATTTATGTCAGCCTCCTTCTGTTTGCCTGGCTTAGTAGGGTGGTATTTAATTTTGATGCTTATGAGTTAATTTGTTCAACTTTATTATTCTTACTATATGCTACAGACTGGATCTTTGTGTACTCCCAAAATTCATTATGTTGAAATCCTGATAATCCCCAATGTGATGGTATTTAGAAGTGGGGCCTTTTGGAGGTGATCAGGTCATGAAAATGGAGCCCTCATGAGTGGGATCAGTGCCCTTATAAAAGAGACCCAGATAGCTCCCTTGCCCTCTCCTGCCAGGACACAGTGAGAAGACGGCCATTTATGAAACAGGAGTGGGCCTGCACTAAACACCAAATCTGCCAGTTCCTTAACCTTAGACTTGCCAGACTTCAGAACTGTGAGAAATAAATTTCCGTTGTTTATAACCCACCTATTCTGTTATAGCAGCCTGAAAAGATCTTCATAGTACTGTAATTAATGTATCCAGATTCTTTTCCTAGTATTTCCAGCTTAGAATTTGTGGATTGTTTCATTTGCATATAGATTAGTTTCCATAACATAGAGCATCTGTTGATTGCTTATAGAAGAACTGCTACCAGGATTAATGTTGCTGTATGTTACAGTAAAGTTATCTAGAGAGAACACAAAAATGATTTTGGCATATATACCATTAGAGAAACCATCTGTAAAACTCAAATGACCACATAAAGCTTATCAAGGAGTCTAGATTGCATTTGTTTTATACCATATGGGATGAAGAAAACAGAAATGTTAATAGAGTTCATCATCAAGGGTGCTTTTGCCAGCTGCTGAAAAACAGAAGTTGCCTACTCTTAGAATTTGGTTTAAAGCTGGACAGATTTGCTTTGTTACAGGGTCAAGGCTTTGTCTAACCTCATTTTCTTTTAAAATTAAATAAAATCTCTGTATATATAAAAATTATTATGGTAACCTCTACTAGTATATCCCTCCACCAAGGCCTCATCTAAATGTATAAAATTATTAGGGAGACGAGTAATCAGGATGAATTTCATAATACGTTCACATGGCCTATAGATTCTGGGGCTTGTGCCATGGTAACAGAAGCTGAATGGTGATGGTTGTTTTGACCTCTAACATACTCCTTTTTAATCAGGAACTTATTCTGCCTCTTGCTCAGCTCCCAAAGGCCCATTCTAATGACCTATGACGTGTACACAGGCAACAACAGAGAAAAGAGAATCAGAGAAAGGGGCGGGGTGCTGGTGAGGGCTATGTTTTACAAAGAACCATTTTTTATTGACTTCTGTTTCACCCTGGACATTCCTTTTCCCCTGGAAAGTGTGTGTGTGTGGGGGAACCTTAAATAACAAAGCAAATAATGAGGCTGCCTAGACTGCCTAGAAGGCAATCTTAGAAGCTATGATGCGTTTCTTGGCTTCATTCCCTATTGCAGAATTTCTTGGGTATGTGTTTTGAAAGTAGAAATGAACATGTACTTTTAAGTTATGGGATCTAATGGATCTAATGAAATGAGCACTGAAGACTTGCTTTGAATGGTCTCAGCCCAGCCATTTATTTGCTTTAGTTTCTTTACACATAAAATGAAATATACCATCTACTAATAAATGGATAATTAAGATCTGAAATATCCACAAGATAGAATATTATTCATCCATAAAAGGTAATGAAGTAGTGACACATGCTACAACATGGATGAGCCATAAAAACATTATGCTAAGTGAAAGGAGCCAGACACAAAAGATAATGTATTATATGATTCCATTTATGTAAAATATACAGAATAGCTAAATCTGTAAGGACAGTAAGTAGATTAATACATTAGCTAATGGGTATGGGGTTTCTTTCTGCGGTGATGTATTCTACAGTTGATTTTGGTGATGGCTATATTTACAACTCTGTGACTATACTAAAAATCATTGAATTGTACACTTTAAATGGTAAGTTATATGGTAAGTGAATCATATTGCAATAAAGTTATCTAAAAAGAAATAAAAAAGAAACAATAATTTCTATCTACTATAGATTTGTCAGGAGGCTCAAATGAGTTGTTTTTCAAATAAGAGAAGTATTTCAAACCATAGAATAATCATTTTTAGACTTCATTACTTCCTTAAGTTGGAAACTGATATACTAAGAGTTCTCCAGTGATAACTGGCATTTATATAGACCAGAGAGGCAGCGCTTACTGCTCTGTGCGTGAAGGTCAGATAAGAGGGAGCATCCTGAAGTTCATGAGTGATGAGCTGGACTGTCAGCTCCTTGAGGCCAGGGATTGTTTCTGTCTTGTTCTTTTTTGTAATCCCACTACCTAATATGATGTCTGCCTCAATAAGTGTGAATGAATGAGTAAATGAATAATGAATAATTGGTGAAAATAATGAACATAATTTCAACCAATGAAAATGATGAGACACTTTCACCCAGCCAATAAACCATTTATGCTCACCCAGCCAATAAACCATTTTACCAGCCAATGCAGTCAGGTCTTGCTTTGATGCTGACAGTTACTTGGGGATTTGGGGGTTACACTTATTCCACTGCCAAAGGAGTGTTAATTCTCTTTCAAGTGTTGCAGATCACAATGGTTCTAATTTCTCGTGAAGAATGCAAAGAGGGGGAGTTTTGCTCTATATTGACTTTAACAGTGTCATGGCTAAGATTTGCTTCATTTTCTATTATTTGTGATGAGCTGAGGAGAGGATTGGCCTCCAGAACAAAAGCATCATAAGATCTGGTCTGGTTATGCTGAGAGCACTGAGGGCCTCTGGGGCAAGCCAGGAAGTCAGCTTTACTCCAAGACAAGGACAAAGCATTCATAAGGTGGTTTGAAATTAAGGCAACAATTTTGTGTGGTCCTGGCATTGTCAGACACTGGGAAAAGGACAGGAGTCACCAGCCTCAGGAAGAAGCAGCTACTCTCTAATTTTCCATTTTTACCAGCTGGGAAAGGATTCATGAGTTTGGCTGGAGTTAACATCGCAAATCAGTGCCACTGTATCTGAAATCAGGTCTTGGCAGAGAGTAATCTGAGGAGAGGACCCTCCACTTTCTACTACGGGTTCTTGAGATTCCCCTCTCTTTCACTAAACTTAAAAAAAAAAAAAATCCTTGCCACCCACGGAGCTCTAATTAGAACCCCTCAAAGGACACGGAAGTAACAACCATGAATATGTAACTGATGGACTTTAACATCGAGACTGCTCAGAGCGTGAAATACTTCATTCAAGGCCTGGATAGTTCCATTTAGAAGATAAATCTGTCTTAAAAGAGATTTCTTCATGACAGGGGAAAACACAATTAATTAAGAAAATGTCTAGAACACACAGTGTAACTTAACTGGGTGCGGAAGCCTTCTTGCAGGCGGATGAACTCCAGATTTTTCCGTTTATGCTCAGTCAGTCCTTCCTATCCAGGAGACTTGCCAGCACTGACAGCAGAAACCTTCTCCAGGAAGAGAATTTTCTTCACTTTTTGTTTCCCTTCCTATATGACCAGTCACTTTCTTGGACAACATGTCTTAGAGGTAAACAGCATAAACTCTAAACTTCAAAATCTTCAACAAAAAATTACCTAAGGGAATTGTATGTACCACATAAAGTAGATCATCTTTCTATCTCCTCCTCCACTTATTTCTTCCAAAACAGACATCTAAAAACCCAGGAGATCAACAAAGGAACAAATAAACAAACAAAAACCTCCAGTAAAACCAGCTCTGTTAAAAAATATCTCCTAATCTTCTAGCCCCTGGTATTTGTATATACACCTTAAAATATGTTTGGCTATGACTTTTGATTATTCTGCCTTTGATGTTATTTATTTTAGATCATAAGTCTGAAGACCAGGGGCTTGTGTTTATTCATGAGTCTGAATAACGTTACAGCATGGACTTTGGAGTTAGGCAGAGCTAGGCTGGAATCAGGCTCTGTATTTACCTGCTTTGTAAATTGGTAAATTAGGCAAGTAAGTGACTTAGTCTTTCTAATCTTCCCATGTAAAATGGGCATAATATGCCTCAGATTTTCTTAAGGATCTAATGACACTGTGTATATAAATGAAAAAATAATCTACAATAACCCCTCCTCTGTCCCTATGTATACCCTTCTCTCCAGATAACCAGTTCTATTTGTTTCTTATCCCTCCAGAGTTTCTTTATTCAAATAAAAGCAAATTAAAGAAATATATATATATACATTATACTTATATGTATAAGTATATTCTTTTGCCTCCTTGTTTACATAAAATGAGGATACAACTGCTCTGTACCTTGTTTTTTTCACTGAATCTATCTTGGAAATTTTTCCATATCAGTACAAGGAGAGCTTCCTTATTCTTTTTTATTTTTTTTTTTAAACAGCAACACAAGATTCCATTGTGTGGCTGTAGCACAGTTTATTTTACCACCCGTAATTAGAAGACACTTGGATTATTTCCAGACTTTTTCTATAACAAATAAAGCTATAGCAAATATCCTTGTACATAGTGTCATTGTGCATGTGTGAGAGTATATCTGAAGGGTTTATGTATTTGAAATATTTTTAAAATAACTTTTTTGAGGTATAATTTACTGCATTTGTAATTTTGATGGTTTTTTGCCAAATTGCCCTCTAATGGGGTCGTGTCATTTTGCACTCCCCAGCAATATATGAGAATGTGCCCTAAACTCCTAGAAGTGGATACTTCTGAAAGGTAGGGGTGGAGGGTCCAGAGAGGATTTTGACTTTCTTTCTTTAAAAATTACTATATGTTAAAATTTTTTTTACTTGTGTGTATAATCTTATAGTAAAATATTTCAAGCACTAGAAATATATGGTAAGAATGTAAAGATCTTGACCAACACTCTTTTATTCCCTGCAACCAATGCTAGCCCTGCCCACATTGTGAACTATTTGGTGTGTCAATTACCATTGTCAAATCCAATGGCCATTTCTCAGTTCCCATCTTCCTCAAGATTTGAGATTCCCAAAGATCTCTTCCCAAGATTCTCTCTTTCTTTGGCTTCTGTGACACGAACATTTGTCTGGTTTGCTCATATTTCTCTGATCCTTCACCATCTTCTCTGGCTTCTCTTTCTTCTCTTGCCTTGAAAAAACAGGCCTAACTACAAGCAATATTCACTGAATGCTGATCATGTACAAGTACAACAGAACCTCAAACCACAAAGAGCTTAAGGTCTTGGGGGTGTGGCAAATTGTTGGAAAAGGTAGCTGCGACAATTCCTCCCATCTCTTTAAGTGTATTTAGTCCACTTAGGCAGCCATAACAAAATTCCATAGACTGAGTGGCTTAAACAACAGAAAAATTTTTTTCTCACAATTCTGGAGGTTATAAGTCCAAGATTACGGTGTTGGCAGGATTGGTTTCTTCTGAGGCCCCTCCCCTCTCCTTGGCTTGTAAACAGCCATCTTCAGGGTCATATGGTATTCTCCCTCTGTGTGTATGTGTGTCCTAATCTCCTCTTCTTATAAGGACATCAGTTAAATATTGGGTGGTGCTCACCTTGATGGGAAGGACAGCAAAGTCATATTATGAAGGAGCATACTTACTGTTATGGGCTGAACTGTGCCCCTCACACCCCAATGCATATGTTGAAGTCCTAACTGCTAGTACTTCAGAATGTAACTGTGTTTGGAGAGAGGGTCTTTAAAGAGGTGATTAAGTTAGAATGATGTCGTTGGGGTGGGCTCTAATCCAACATGATTTGTGTCCTTATAAGAAGAGGAAATAAGAACACAGACATACACAGAGGGAAGACACTGTGAAGACACAGGAAGGAGAAGATAGTGTGGGGTTCAGAATAATTCTCTGTGATATGTGGATTGTTTTGAGTTAAAGGTAACTTTAACTGTGGACCCAAGAAAAACTTCTGCCCCTCCCTTAACTACCTAGAACTTGAATTAGAGCCCTTTTCCATAATAAGAGGTTATCAGAGATAACCATTTTTAACCTACGTGAATGGCCTGGCAAACTACTAATTACTGAACATGTGCTCTCCCTGCAATGACCTTCTGAAGCCCCAAGGTGCATGACTTCATCCCTAGCTCAGGCTGTCTTATAAACCCATTTTCCCTTTCTGTCTCTGAACTTCTTGTGCATGTGAGGTCTCTGACGCTCTCATGTAATATATATATATATAAAATTAAATTGGGTTATTTTGTCTTGCTAATCTGTCTCATGTCTATTTGATTATTAGACCATCTGAAAGAACACTGAGGGTAAAGGAAAAGTTTCTTCCTCTCCCACAGTGACCACCTATAAGTCAAACAGAGAGGTTTAAGAAGAAACCAACCCTGCCAATACTTTGATTTGGACTTCTAGCCTCCAGAATTGTGAGAAAATAAGTTTCTGTTGTTTAGGCCATCCAGTCTGTGGTACTTTGTTATGGAAGCCTTAGCAAACTAATACAAAGGATTATGCCATTTGCTTTCTTTACAATAAGTCAAGAACTTATGTCTGAAAATATGAATCAGAAAGGGTCCATCTCAGGGCTCCCTGTTTGGAGTTCATACTCCATTCTGAGGAAAGGAACATGGTAGATGCAGGAGAAGGCTGCAAATTCCCTTCTGCTTTCACTGGCAGCCACAGGGCAGGCCTGGCCTGGGGCCAAGATCATCCCTGCCAGGATTCCAGCAGGAGAGAGAGAGAGAGAGAGAGAGAGAGAGAGAGAGAGAGACCTTTTCTCCCACCAGCAGATGTCCTTAGAACATCCTGATGATAATCCTAAAGTAGCCATGAATATTTTTTTGACTCAGAATCATTTCAATGACTTTAACAAAAGACATTTGGACATTTGTTGGGTTTTTAAAAGTTTGCAGATCTCCTCAGCCATTCTTGTTACAACACGTAGAGTAGCTGACACCTAATGAGTTGTTTTATTAAAGGATTCACAGGGCTACCTATTATTAGTGTATATTACTTTTCTTAATGCTTCAGACACTTCGGCATTTATTTTACTGTTGGCAAAGAAGCCCAGGTCTGTAATAGCAGCTCTTTTAATTCTGACAATTAGGGTTATATAAAAGGATATTTTAATGAAATGAAGAATTTGGAAAGTCCAGCCAGAGGACTGGTGGAAGAATCTTGTTCTCCAAACGATTACACAATTAGCTTACATTATCCTGTTACAATTGCCTTCTTTGAACACTGCAGAGTGTTCATTAGTCCGGACTTTCTAATGATCTGCAGTTTTTCATAAAGACTGGAAGTTTGCTTATTTCTTAGAAACTGCAATTCCATCCACTCCTGTTTCTTTCTTATTCCCAGGCTGCTCTCCTGGTTAGAGGGAGATGCTACTTCTCCTTTGTGCTGTAAATTAGAAAAAGTCTATGTTTACCTTTTCGCTTTACAGACAACAAAGGCGCTTTTTAAAAAATCAGTTAATAAGAAACATTTATACCTTTTCATATTATGGGATATGTAGAAGCCATAAATCTTTCTTTTATCCATTGCTTATAAAAATATTTTGGAGGAATACTTACTAGTTAATTTTAGTGATAGGTAACCCATGCACATAGTGCAAAAATCGAGGCATATAGTAAAATATTAGTTTCCTTTGTATGCCTGTTCCAGGTGGCAATTGTTGTTACCAGTTCCCTTTGATAAATCTATTCCCTGTGATACAATACACACACACACACACACACACACACACGCACACACACACACAGTATACTATGCTGCACCTTGCTTTTTTTCACTTACTGTTGAAAAATTTGGACGCTTAAATTTGGATGCTATTCTATTTCATTACGTAAAGAGGTGTCTGCTTCATATAAAGGATTTTCCCTGTAATTATTTAATGGTCGTGCACTGAGTGGTACGTGGGGCCTGGCAATACCAAGGTGAGGACCACAAAGTCCCCACTCTCAGGAGCCACACTAATAGAAGAGACAGCCACCTGTGGAAGTGACCGCTGCCCAGTGCACAATGCTGCGATGGTGGGAGGGGAGGTAGAAGAGCACAGGAGGGAGTCTGGCTTTGCTCAGAAGGGTCACAGAGGGTTTACAGGCAAGGTGTTTGAGCAGCATCTTGAAGAGTAATCCAGGGGCCCCCGATAGACAAGGAAGGCAAATACATTTCAGCATTCCAGGTAAAGGGAACAGCAAGTGCCAAGGCCTCCAGAGTACAAAATGGCATGGTGTTCTAAGGAACTAAAAGTGTTTGTTACGTGGCTGGAGAGCGGTGTGTGTGTGTGTGTGTGTGTGTGTGTGTGTGTGTGTGTGTGTGTGTGTTCGATAAGTTCTCAAACTTTTTGACCACAACCCAGAGTTAAGAAATACATTTTACATCATCACACAGTGTATGCAAAACAGAAACAAAATTTCATGAAATAATACCTTTATTAAATGTACTGTTCCCCCTTCCCCCCTCCAAAATTCTGCTTTTTAAAAGGCCAGTCATGACTCACTGCACTGATTTCATAAAACACTATCTGCAAATTGGGAAATTATGGACTATATAGTGTCTAAAGACTCTGATAGTCTATGAATAGTCAGCCTTTCCCTGATTTACATGACTTTTTAAATCAAAATAGATTGACAAAAGAAGCTCATTTGGATATTTATTCAGCACCTACAATGGGTTAGACACTGTGCTACATGTGTACAGTGACAAAGCCAAACAAAACATGGTCCCTACTCTCATAGAACCAAAAATTGGTCTCACAGATGAATTATTTGACGCAATAATTTAAAATGCATACTTGACTATAAAAGTAAAACATACCTTTTGTAAAATAATTTAAAAAATTAAAACTATGTAAGAAAGTAATATACAAATCCCCTCATCATATAAGCAAAAAACGTTTTAAAAATCTCTTTACCTTTCTGTGTATAAAGTTTCTGTATTTATTTCATTAGAAGGACTGCATTTCAGATTGGTTGAATCTCTGACCCTTTGGGAAGTGTTTTGGGGGAGTGCAACTCAGTTTCCCAGAGTTTGATCACCCCTATTATGATGGTTAACTTTATGTTATCAACTTGACTGGGCTAAAGGATGTCCAGATACTTGGTAAGACATTATTTCTGGGTGTGTGTGTGTGTGAGGGTGTCTCGGGAAGAGATGGGCATTTAAATCAGTAGACTGAGTAAAGAAGATCGCCCTAACCAATGTGGTGGGCATCATCCAATCTGTTGAGGGCCTGAATAAAATAAAAAGGCCACGGAAGGGCAAATTTGCCCTCTCAGCTTGAGTTTAGACACTCATCTTTTCCTTTTCTTGGATACTGAGGATACAGGTTCTTGTGCTTTCTGACTCAGATGGGAACTTACATAATCACTTCCCCCCACCCCTCCATTCTCAGGCCTTTGGACTCAGAGAGAATTATACCAACAGCTTACCTGGTTTTCCAGCTTGCAGATTGTGAGACTTCTTGGCTTCCATAGCCACATGAGCCAATTCCTATAATAAATCTCCTCTTATATATCTCTATATATCCTATTAGTTGTGTTCTTCTGGAGAAACCTGACTAATATACCTGTCTTGAAAGAGTAGGTCTAATCAAGTTTCTGATCCAGAAAAGTTGAGGTTCTAAGACTTTTGCTGCCTCACCTTGGTAATGTTGCTTTGTGATGACATCCTACTGAGTAGCCAGCCAACTGGTCTCTCCATATCTTAGCTGCAACAGGAAAGCTTTCAGGTGACTGAAGACACTGAACAATGCTTTTACTGCTGAGATGACATAATCAATTTGGACATATTTGCCCAGATGTCTTTCGCCTGATTCCACCAAGGCTGCCAGAGATTAGACTAATATTCCTGGATTCTTGCATAAACTTTTGCATCAATTTGGCTGTTCAGGCTGGACTCTTAAACCTATAAACGGGGCTGAAGAGGAAACAACATGAGAAAGTTGGAGATGATCACACCTTCGGTGAAAAGATTTAGTTTGAGTTGTTCTCCATTCATTCAACAAATATCCGCAGAACACCTGCAGATGGGAAGTTTCTGTGTGGGTAGCTATAGGGACCTCAGAGTTGAACAAAGTTCTCCCACCATATTTAACACAGTGGGAACAATGCAAACTTCATTGAGCGTTCTCTGGAGAAGATGAGCATTTTATAGCCATTGTGTTTACCCAAGGTTAGACACACACAGAGGTTCAGATTAACCTACCCTTATTTATTGGGGAAAAAAAATTGGAGACAATGAAAAGAGGATTCAGTGACTCTTACAGTTGCTAAATTATGTTCAGGGAAATGTTGTGTTTGACTTTATTTATGAGGGGTTTTATATTTCCAGTATATTTGTTTTCTGATCTATTTATAAAATGTTTCTGAGCGCTTTCCCATTCTTTTGACATTTGCTGATAAAAGTATCTTTTGCTCTCAGTCTAGAGGTTTGTTTCCCCATAAGGGATATATGTTACTTTCTTTCTTTTCTATTCATCTTCTATTCAGGTCAAGGTAATTCAAAACATTACTTGTTGAACATGTGCTACAAACATCTTGAGAGCAGAAACTGAGTCTCACCCATCTCATCTTTTTTTCCTCTGTACAACTGGCACATAGGAGTGCAATTTAGAACAGTTAACTTTTATTGAGCACCTATTACACAGACTTAAGCCCTGCATCCAACTTATTATCTGGTAGGGAGAGATGGCCAAGAACACAAACAACTAAAATGAGATGCAGAATCTATAAAGTACCACCAGGAGTCACAGGCAAATGCTATAGGGTTCTGAGAATGATCCTAATTGGTTTTGGGGGTTCAGTAAAATTTTTTAAAAGATCTTTATTAAAATATAGCTAACATACAATATTACATTAGTTTCGGGTGTATACCATAGTTATTCAACATTTATATACCTAAAGAAATCACCATAGTAAGTCCAGAAACCATCTGACACTGTACCATGCTATCACAATATTATTGATTGTATTCCCTATGCTGTATATTACTTTGCCATGATTTATTTGTTTTATACCTGGAAATTTGAACCTCTTATTTCCCTTCACCTCTCTCACTTTTTAATTTTTCAATTACAGTTGACATTTAATAATATTTTATATTAATTTCAGGTGTACAGCCTAGTGGTTAGACATTTATATAAGTGATCCCCCTGAATAGTTTAGTATCCACCTGGATCTGTACATAGTTATTATCATATTATTGACTGGATTCCATATTCTTTACATCCCCATGACTATTTTGTAATTACTAATTTGTATTTCTTAATCCTTTCACCTTGGTTCAGTAAAAATTTTATAGAAGTAAGTGAAATTTGAATTGGACCTGGTGTGATAGGATTTCAACATATATTTCAGATTATTGAGTACCCATTACGCTAGGTGCTGGACTATAGACTCTCTGTGTCTAGTCGAAGACTTAGAGTCTAGCAGAGGAGACAACATGTGTATTCATCGAGATCCTTTCAGAGACAAGTAAACAAAACCAGCTCATGCCAGCTGAAGCAAAAGAGGCAATTGAATGGTACAAATGTGAGGTGCAGGAGGGGAGTCAGCTTCGGGCATAAGCAGATCTCAGAGGTCAAACAATGTGATCCCTGCTTCAGTCTCCTCTTTTTCTGGTAGGGAGGAGACTATTATCCATTATAATGGGGTTTCCTCTATGTAGTAGTGGTTAGAAGTCATAGTATGGAAATTGGCCACTGACAACTTTTGGCTTACATCATCTCAGTTAGTAGACCTAAAGGAGAGATCTTTTCATGTTCCAGGTATAGGATCCAAGAAGAGACGCTGATTGGCCTTGTTTGGGTCCTGTGCCCATAATTATAGCCAGACAGTCCTGGAGCCACATCCAGGAACACCAGCTCCACAATGAGTGAAGGAGGGGCAATTCTCTAACTTCAGGAGGACCTGTTACCACAGAAAGGGAGGGGCCATGGAGGAAGGGATGTTGGGTAGATGAGTACAACAGATATCCTCTACAAATGTAACCAAAAAATGACAACAAAATGTGACAAGGGCTGTAATAGACATGTGCATTAAGTACCATAAGAACACTGGTAAAGGAGTGATTTATGTCATGAAAAAGGTATTCCTTAGGGAGCAAAATATATAAGTAATGTCATAGATGTGAAAAAGCAATGGAGATACTTATGGTCCAATTTGGTTTAGCACTGGGTAGGTATCCCAAGAAGAACAGAAGGAGCGGAAGACATGACAGAAGGTTTTGGAGATATATCTGAGCAGTGTCTCCGGGTCCTAGTGGGGAAAGCTCTTAATGCAAGCTCAGTCTATATTTAAACTGGCGGGTTCAAAAAGAGGGACGTGATTGGAATTGTACTTTTAAAAAGCTCCCCTTACAAGTGTGTATGGCACACACCATGCTCTGTACTTCCTAACCCCTGACCCTGCCTGCCACTGCTCACCCACCTCTAGAACCTGGGGCCCCCTTGAACCTCTCCATGGTCTCTGCCTCTTCAGCATTAAACGCTCCTGCACCTTCAATTTGGTATTATGTGGGAAAACTCTAATGCAGGGTGAGGCCCTCTTTCTGTGTTTTCTCCATATCTCACTAGAGTAGCTGAGCAGTGTTGGAGAAAGTCATGCTCCACAGCAAAATGGTGCAAGATAAATTCTAGATGGCCAACTGTCAACAAGCCCTCAGCAGTCCTGACAATGCACCTCCATTCCTCTGTTCAGTTTTCCCACATGATTATTTCAAACCTTTTTCAGTCTTTTAAACCTCTATCTTCCCCTCTCACACCACCCTAAGTGCCACTGGCTACACCTAACTGGTGGACATTAACTTTTACTTCACAGGGCATACCCTCAACTTCCCATTGCTCTCATCTTTCCTTCTCTTCCTCTTGCCTTTGGGCTGAGTTCCAATTTCTCCACATCCTCACCAACACTTATTATTTTCCATTCTTTAAATGATAGCTATTGTATTAGTTTGATCGGGCTGCCATAACACAGAATGACACAGAATGGGTGGCTTAAACAACAGAAATTTATTTTCTCACAGTTCTGGAGGCTAGAAATCCAAGATTGAGATTCCAGCAGGATTGGTTCCTGACTAGGTCTCTCTTCCTGGCTTGCAGGCAGCACCTACTTGCCATTTCCTCACATGGCCATTTCTTTGTGCGTGTGGGTAGAGAAATCTCTGGTGTCTCTTCTTCTTTTTATAAGAACATCAGTGTTATTTGATTAGGGCCCACGCTTATTCTTTTAACTTCAATTACCTCCTTAAAGTCCCTATCTCCAAATATTGTCATATTGGGGTTAGGGCTTCAACATATGAATTTGGTCAGGGGACACAGGTCAATGCCTAACAGTTATCCTGGTAGGTGTGAGATGGTATCCCATTGTGGTTTTTCTCTAGCCATTTTTCTATCTCCTTTGATGATTAAACCTCCTCTACCTAGCCATTAAATGTTGTACGTGTCAAGACTGGGCCAGAAGCCCTCTCTTCTTATTCATCTCTCTCTCTAGGCCATTGTTTTCTTCTCTACGGTATCAGTTACATGCCAGTGCTTCTCAATTTTAAAATGTGTAACTCTCTTCTGAATTCCAGACTCCTATAACCAACTCTGTTCAATACTCGGATACTTTAGGTATTTGTCTACATTTAAATAAACTCTTCTAAAGTGCTTACTTTGTGCCATGTACTGTTTTAAGTGCTTTACAGTCAGCTCATTTGGTCCGCCTAATAAACTCTATGAGAAAGGTAATACTGTTCCTACCATGTTTCCCCGAAAATAAGACCTAGCCGGACAACCGGCTCTAATGTGTCTTTTGGAGCAAAAACTAATATAAGACCCGGTCTTATTTTACTATAATATATTATATAAGACCGGGTCCTATATTAATTTTTGTTCCAAAAGATGCATTAGAGCTGATTGCCCGGCTAGGTCTTATTTTTGGGGAAACAGATGAGGAGACTGAGGCTAAAAGACTTATATTAACTGTGTGTGCTCCCACAGCTGGTAAATAGCAGAGCGTGGGTTCATACCCAGGCAGGTGGCCCCAGTCTAAGCTTATAGCCATTTTGCTGCTTCTCAGATACAACCTTCAACTCAGTTTGTCCAGAGTCCAATTTCTGATTTTCATCCCTATCTTGTTTGCTAGAGCTGCTATAACAAAGTACCACAAACTGGGTGGCACAAGACATTCATTGTCTCACAGTTTTGGAGTCTAGAAGTGCAAAATGAAGGTGTTGGCAGGATTGGTTCCTTCTGAGCATGATGAAGAAGAATCTCTTCATGCTTCTCTCTTAGCTTCTGGTAGTCTCAGGCTTTCCTTGACTTGTAGATTATGTTCTCCCTGTGTCTCCACATGGTCCTCACTCTGTGCATGTCTATGTCCTAATTTAAAAGGACATCAGACATTTTGGGTTAGGACCCACCCTAATGACCTCATTTTAACTTCTTTAAAAACCCTATTTCCAAATAAGTTCACATTCTGAGTTAATGGGGGATAGGACTTTAATATATCTTTTTTTTAGGGGACACAGTTCAACCCAGAATAATCCTCAGACCTGGCCTATCATGTTTTCCTAGCTCCGTGAACACCTTAATCATTTTTTCAAGCCAGAAACCTAGGAGTCATCCTGGCATTTCACTTCACCTCCATGTCCAATGCACTGCCAAGTCTTGTTATAGCTCCCAAATCTTTCTTAACATCCTTACTGCCTTCCATCTCCACTGAGACCATCATAGGTCATGCTCTCATTCTTTCCCTCCTTAACTTCCACAATAGCCTAGAGTTGGTCTCTACCCACCCCTCCAATTCCGTCTCCATATTGTTGTCAGAGTAATCTTCCAAAAACAGAAGATTTATTCAATCTTCCAAAGTCTGACATCTGACTGTCTACGCCTATCCTCATTCCCTCCCTGAATTAAAACTCTGTTGGCTTCCCACTTGCTGTTAGAGTATAAACCAAAATTCTTAACCTGGCCCACAAAGCTTTCCATGATCTGCCTGGCTCCACCTTCTAGCTTCACTAAGGCCACTTGTCCTTCCAGCACTCCCTGATCTCTACATTGCACTTCTCTTTTTCCTAGGATGAGCCTTGCCCCCTCCTACCACAGGTGAGCACTGTGCCCTATGGTGCCCTCTGCTTAATTGCTCTCTCCAGTTCTTCCTCTCCTCTCTTAATCTATTCCTGCACTCTCAGCTCCTGTCCCTTTCTTTGGGAAGCCTTCTCTGGATCTCAAAGTTGATTCAGTTTCCTTCATTATACTCTCTTATGGAACTGGATTCCGTTTCTTCTCAGCTCTTACTTACATCCGAATTAGGCTCATTAGTAGTTTATTTAATTTTTCTCAGCAGCATATCCCAAACTGTAAGCTCCATGGAAAAAATATCCATCCTGCTCACTATTATAGCCATCATGCCTATCGTGGACCACACATTCAATACATATTTGTTGAGTGAATGAATAGATAGCTGGTTATTATTCTCCATTTGTCTATACCTGATCCATTCCCCACTTCTCGGCATGGGGTAGCTGACCCCTGCAGATTGCAGACCTGCTGGCTTTTGAGTTAGATCAGAGGGCGACACCAGTAGATTAGAAGGTAGGAGGAGAGAGGTTTCCTAGCTGCTTCCCTCAATGACTACAGTTCCTAAGGGGAAGCAGCTATGGAACACTTTGGCCCTAGGCGTTGTCAGAGCTTCCCACTGTTGTTAGTTTCTAGATGTCTCATTACTTTTTAAAATTTTTCATCCTGTCCACAATTCTGTGAGTTGTTCTCCTGTGACTCTGGCTAATAACAGATACAGACCAGTTATAAGACTATTATAAGACCAGCAGGCAACCAGGGCCTGAGCCAGAGGGCCTGAGTCAGAATAGAGAGATGGGCATAGATGCATGAGAAATTAACCCAATAAGGTTTAATAACTGATTCCATGTATAAACTGTATACTGAGAACAGGCATTGTGTTTCATTCATTCTTTAACCCCAATGCCTAGCTCTTTGTAGGTGTTCAATAAATATTGGTGGAATCATTGATTGGAAGGGTCAAAGATATTCCAAGGTTCAAGCCTGGGTAATTCTCCTTAAAGAAAGGGAGAAATCAGGTTAATTTGCCAGCAATAGTTAACAGTAACAATGATACAGAATTATACTGTAGAAATAGCATCAGTTTTAGGGTAAGATGGATCTAAAGTCCAACTTTTCTACCCATTCATGGGCAAATGACTTGACATCTCTTTGAAGTCAGTTGCCTTATCGAACCCAACCTCCAGTACTGCTATGAGGAATACTTGCAATTGTATATGCAGAGCACCCTAAGATCCTCACCAAGCTAGACAACTTGAGATGTGACACAGAGACCAAAAGACATCAGAAGCCGTTCACGGGGTTTTCCTTTAAGGTGTATTTCTTGTTATTATTGAAATAAAGCATTAGTTTCCTGTGTCTGTTACCGTGTTTCCCCGAAAATAAGACCGGGTCTTATAATAATTTTTGCTCCAAAAGACACATTAAGGCATATTTTCAGGGGCTGTCTTATTTTTTCATGTACAACAATCTACATTTATTCAAATACAGTCATGTCATCTTCTTCTGGAACATCGTCACAATGTACTAAATGCATCTGTCTGGCTGACGATCTTAACTGGGGCTTATTTTCGGGGTAGGTCTTATTTTCGGGGAAACATGGTGCACTCCTTCCTGAAATACTACTGCTGATTTTAAAATCTTCCTTCCATCTGCCTTTGTGGAATCCTAGAAAGTTACAACTTGTGCCATCATTACTCAAAAGGCTATATTTTTAGCTTTTAGAACTCTGGGCTCCTCAGGGTGAGTCTTACAATATGAGCCTTCCTCCTTCATTGTGCTTTTATTTTAAGCACTTAGGTTAAGACCATTAGGAATATATTAATCCCGTAGCAGAGATGGAATTCAGACTCAAATCCTTTTTTCACCTTTGGTGCCCTTTGTAGCTTTCTCTTCCCTATTCTTCTCTAAAAGCCCTTAATCAGACCAATTCCTATTGGTCTCAAAAGATATTTCTCCACCCCAACTGCACAGCTGGCTTCATATTTCAGTCTGTTAAGGGAAACCAAATAGTTGTCTCCAACATTCTGTGTTGGATTTGCTGGAATAGCTATGACTGCTTCGCCAGGAGACAATGCAGTTGTGGGAACTAGGCAGACAAGAGGAAGAAGTTCTCTTTCAAGATATTTATCATTCAGATATGACCTCTGTTGACCTGCTACCCAGAATTAACCTTCCCTTCTAACTCGTGAGAGCAGATTTTCCTATTGTTTTAATTGGCACTCCTTTCTCCTTTAAAACATCTCTGTAAGACTTATCCTTCAAAGAATCTCTATCAGATTTTATATCAAATCTGGCCTTTGGTATCCAAGAACTCTTGTTCGTGATGCAATTTACTTTGGTTGAGCATTCGCAATTTCATACACATGCTACTTCTTTCAGATTACCAAGGCAGATGAGTGACTTCAGACTGAAAAAGCATACTTTAAAGGTACAAATACTGTGTATTTTAAATATGCATTAACTTTTTGGAATAGTGTGACTCCTTGAAGTCCATAAAATCCACTATAGAGGAGAAAAAAAGGAATGCATAGAGTTTTCATTTGAAACATGCAACTCTTTCTTTCCTACAATTTCCTTATTTTCTTCTTAGTCTATAGGTCATTATATGAACTATATGCTCTTGCTGCCTCATGGAACTATTTGCATTTTAATCAAATAATTTCAGGGCTTCTCAAAGGCTGAGCGAGATCGAGCCTGCCTCCATTATTTTTGAAGTTCCCAGTTCATTAAATATTCTTTTAATCCTAAAATGAGGTTAAAAAGTAGTGGTGTTTTGAATGTTTACATTTAAACAGTTGATGCCTTTAACACAAAAAAATTACAACACAGAACAGTTGTACTACTCAGAAGATAATGAAAAGATTTAACTTTAAAAGTCTAGAGTATACTAAAGGTGATGTAGTTAAGTCATGGGTTTCAATTTTAAATTTGGATAGGGGTGTTTTCTTTCAATTCCATCAGAATATCTTTGTGTAACCTCCTTTGGAGGTAATATCAAAAGCCTAAATTTAAGACCTTTCGTAAGTATGGGACCTGGGCCAGATGGTGTTCTGACTCTGTGTTCTCTTACCCTCCTCTCCCTCACCATAGGCTGAGAATATATACCTAGTTAATAATTGAGTGATACATCATAAATTAAAGATCATCATCATCAAGTCTTATCCATTCCAGTTGTGTAAAGAAAAACTTTGAATAATCCTTGCTTGGGTAAATGCAACAAAGGGCAGATTCTAAGGCCAGTGTATGTGCCACATGCTAAAGCCTCAGTTTTTCTAAGCTAATTTTTACAGGTGGTGTTGGTTTGATCTGTCTTGTTTAGATCACAAGTTCCTTACAAAGGAACTCAATTTATCCTGAGCTATTACTAAAAATGCTAATTACTATTTTTGGGTAACTCCTAGTTAAACTGCTTATTTTAAGATTTAAACAGGAAAACAATTTTCCGTTTATATTATGGATATATTATTTCTACATATATATTTATAGATGTGGAAATATCCTGAATTCCATGCTTGTGAACATAGATACCATCACTGTTAGTCAACACATAACATATATGCATCTACATATATAAGTAAATGTCATTCACTCAAATAATTGCCTTTGATTTGGAAACACCCTGTGTCAATTTTAGTAGCATAGAAAAGATGCTTAGCCATTGGTGTGTAATTTGTAGCTGAAACCACCCTTTTGTGTAGATGAGTTAGCTGTTCCATGGTGTCAGTAGACACCAGATATAGTTGGACTTAGATCATCAGCCATCTTTCTCTGGGAACTACTGGGTCAGTGGGTCATGAGAGAGACAGGGTGGATGGTACAGCAGAGATCCTCAAGGCAGCAACTGAGAAAGGTCTAGGGGCTGGGGTCTTCCTAAGAGGCTGAGAATTTCACCATAACCTCATCTGCTCCAGGCCAGTCCAGGCAGAAAGTGGATTAGTAAAGGTTAGACAGCCTGGGTTCGAAGTTGAGCCTCTCCTTTTTGTAAAGGAGAAAGAGCCAAGTGGAGATGTAATTTCAGCAGAGATCGAAAAAGAGGGCAGAGAAAGGCCCTCTGCTTAAAGAATAAAGAGAATTGACAAATATATTCCCTATTAAATGCAGAAAAACCATTCTCAATGTCAACCTTCCCCTTAATATATTTAAAAACATTAAAGAAATAATAATTATATATTAATTATTGTTTCTTTTAAAAGTTATACATTTTTAAAGTCATTTTTTCTTAACAAAACAGAGAATGCCATCCCCCCCAAAAAAACATACTGCACTGAATTAATATGCTTGTAAACCCCAGCATATAGACAGAAAAGGCCATGTGCCTTATGTGTTGCTTTTCTGAAAGAGAAAACTGAATTGTCCTTTAAAAAAATACAGTTGGTATTTAAAGAATACAGTAAATACAGTTGGTAAGTTGAAAACAATGAAAATAAAAATATATCTAATTGAAAAAAATATTAGATCCTAAAGATTGAATTTTATCTTTTACTCTGATGACTTAAACATTAGTTTATCTAGGTGGGTGTTAACCACCTGGTACTACCGTAATTCTGACTAATGTAAACATAAGTTATAATTATTTGGAACTATTTTTACTAAGACAGTTGTAAAGTTCTTTTTTGTTGTTTGTTTGCTTTTGTAACTGGAGGTCTGGATTACAATTTTCAAGGGCTCTTTGGACAAATGCTCTGATGGAAAGTGAGGGTCTTTCTTATTCTAAGAACCTTTCTTATTCTAAAATTAAGACTATTGCTAACAACAGAAAGTTTTATAGCGGGGTGGCCAGTTAGTTCAATTAGTTAGAGCGCGATGCTCATAACACCAGTGTTGCCAGTTCAATCCCCGCATGGACCAGTGTGAGCTGTGCCATCCACAACTAGATTGAAACAACTACTTGACTTGGAGCTGATGGGTCCTGGAAAAACACACTTAAAATAAATTAAAAAGTTTTTAAAAAGAAAGTTTTATAGCAATATTTGCAGGTTCCACCCCTGCCCCCGCCCCCCCACCCCAGAATTTTTTTCATTTCTCTTTAACAAGAAGAAAGAAAAATATATATATATTCCTGAGGGAATTTGTGATTGTTGGCTCAGACAAAGCCAGTCATCCTCTAAAGTTCAACAATGACTGTGTGGCAGAGAACAAACTAGCAATTATTTGGCTTTAATTCGGGAACTTGAAATTAAAATGAGAAATAGTTCCTTTCAGAATCTTTAAAAAAAATCCCACTAGTGTGAAACTTCGGTAGTTGCAAATGAGGGTTCTTTAGTTGTGCCAATTGGGCTCTCCCAGGAGCAGATGCTGTGGCAGGGAAGGGATGGGAAGTGTTCCTGGGGGAGTAAAAGCTGTGAAGACAAAGGGGAGGGAAGTCCCCTGGGGCAGGGGGAGCCATCAGACAAAAACAGACTTGACAAAAGCTTTGCCAAAACCAGGGGCACTCAGAGCACAGCTTGTATGGTAAAGGAGTCCTCTTTCCAGTGGAAATGTCTAAGGCCTGGCCACTGCCTCCCTGTCATTGCTAGGGGATGCTCCGGAAAGAGCAGGACCTCAGTAGTTCCTGAATGTTAAGATAGGGGATTGTAACGGTGGCACTAAATCTTCTATTTTTGAGAATGGATCTCCGGTATAATTTGATTTAACAAGTTGTGGGGACAGAGCCAGGAGTGCAGTTTCCAGGCTCTCGGCCTCACGAGGAAAGGTGCTGGCTCAGGTAGAAAATGGGCATCAACTGTGACTGGATGGCCATCAGCCGTGGCTAGTTGGCCGTCAGCTGTAACTCGTGAGCCATTGGCCACTAATATAACTGCCGTGGCTACACAAGCAGAAAATAGGAGCTAGCAAGAAGATGGTGGCTGAGCTAGCAAGCGGTGGAGTGTGGACTGAGGATGGCAGAGAGGCGGATTACAGTTAGCAAGTGAGGTTGGATGCAGACAGAAGTGGGCAGCAGGTTGAGGATCGTGTGGCTCCTGCTTCCTGTGTCTCCAACCCAGCCTCCAGCGAGACTGTAGTGGTATGACTCCCCTATCTATGGCTCCATGGGTGTTCCTTTTTGGCCTCACCATGTCCTGCGTTCTTATGTGGGGAGCGGGAGCAGAGACACCGCAGACCGCCCCGCGACACAAGTATAACTTAGCTTGGGACTTTTTGAAAGCTTTCTTTTCTTTGCTTTTTAATGATTCTGTTTCCTATACATTTACTATGCATTTCAGTGTTTCTATTTACTTAGACCCAGTGCTAGCCCTGTGATTTGGGAGAGGTTTTGCACCTGTATGGGATCCACTCTCCTGGTTCCAACTTAAATCTACATAGCATATGCAAAGGGTGCGATAATCAGCTTTACCACACCTTCCCCCACCCTCAACTACAGGAAAACGTAAAACTGGAGGCCAAACAAAGACCTGAGGCAGCAGTTTGCAGTAGTTTCTAGCAGACTTTGCCCAGCCGAGCCTCCTCTTACTTTAATAAATCTTCTATACTAACTTTTATCTGACTCGTGAATTCTTTCATGGCCTATGAGCGAACAGACATAACACTGAAGGAGTTTAAGCTGGAAGCTCAGTCAACCACGCTTCTGGGGCTGCGTGGCAAATGGTGAGGGCGCATCAGAGACCTTCCAGGGCCTCCAGTGCTCCGCGGTAGCCTCGCTTTCATCACATGTCTCGGTGAACCTCTCCTTTTACTCAAATCTCACCCATTTCCCTGACCCTCACCTTCTCCCATGCCCAGGAAAAATCTAGGTCCTTCTCACTCTGTAAAATACCATATTCTTGATTTGTTTAAAAATAAATGGCTACCCGTGTCTTTCCTATATTGAAATTCTGGAGCCTTATTGAAATGTATCATTTTGAGGGTTGCCTTTTTTGTATGACAGATTCCTAAATATGGGATTTTTAGGTCAAAAGGGCAGTGTAATTTGAATTTGAACATATTCATACTGTCCCACACCCAAAAGTATGAGAGTGTCTGATTATCTACACTCTCTCCAGCCTGAGTTATCAATCTTTTCAACCTTTGCCAAGCACATCGACAAAAATTCAATTTTGTTATTATTTTAATAATTTGAAATTAAGAATTTACATTTCTCCAGCTACTAACAAAATTAAGCAACCTTTCATATGTTTATATGGCACCTGCACTTTCTTTGATCCACTGGGTTATTTATCTTCTTATTGGTTTATAAAAGCCTTCGGTAAAGTAAGGGATCTTAACTCTTTTTTATGTGTGCATGCTGCAAATATTTCCTTTTAATTTACCATTTGTCTTTGGACTGCCTGTGGGCTAGCAAAGACAGAGCCCTCTGTCCCTCAGTTCATATTTCAATGGGGGCATCAGATGAAACACAGATAATAACATAACTTGATAAGATTATACATAGATAATACATCTCAATAAATGCTAGAGGGTAACTTCTAATATTTGCAGCAGGCAAAACTTGTTTTCACAATAAAAATACTTTTTAATGGGTAATGAAAACAGTATAACTCCATTGAAGGCCACTGGCATACTTCTATCATGAAGTCAGCAATAAGAATCACTACCATAAGTGTAGATTTTGCCAGAGCTTGACCACTCTTAACCTCACTCAACATTTACCACTTCTCACAAGTCCCGTTCTCCATCTACCACTCCCAAACTCCATTCTTTCTCAGACTGTTTCTATCTACCCTTCTATATCCAAAGGAATAGTATTTGTTAGTTTGTGCTAGATTTTGGATAGATCTCCAGTGAATCTTTACACTCTGTATATACATATTAAAGAGATCTGAGAAGCCTTAGTTTCTTCAAAAATAGTTGACTATGCAAAATGAAGTTTCAGACTTTAGTATTTTAAAATAGGATAGCCTATTTTTCCGTTTAGTATTCACTCATTTAATACATATTTGAACATTATATCCACATGTTCATAGAACTTACATCCTCCTTGGGGGACAGAAAGACATTAAATTAATGAAAACATAAGTTTATAATATGTCAGAAAAATAAGACAACATAAGAGGAGTGTTATGGAGAATTGTGTCCCCCCCAAACGATGTTGGAAGTCCCAGTACCTGTGAATGTGACCTTATTTGGAAATAGGATATTTGCAGATTATCAAGTCAAGATGAGGTCATTAGGATGGGCCCTAATCCAACATGACTGGTGTCTTTATAAAAAGAGGAAATTTTGACACAGAGACTGACATGCACACAAGGAAAATGCCTTGTAAAGATGAAGGCAGAGATCTGGGTGATGCTTCTACAAGCCAAGGAATGACAAAGATAGCCAGAGAACTGACCAGAAGCTGGCGAGAGGCATGGAACGTATCTCCCTACCTGCCTTTAGAACAAAACAACTCTACCAACACCTTGATCTGAGACTTCTTTTAGTCTCTAGAACTGTGAGACAATAAATTTGTTTTGTAAGCCACCCAGTGGTATTGTGTTAAGGCAGCAGTTGGAAACTAACATATAATAGAGAGGGAAAGTAAGATTTTAGATGGGGTGATGAGGGAAGTTCACATATGGACAGAGGACAAAGTGAAGCAGATAACAAGAAAAAGCACATATTGGGAAGAGGGAACAGAAAGTACAAATACTCTCTAGCGGGAGTATGCTTGGCAAGTGTATGGATCATCAAGGTCAGGATTCCTAATGCATAGTGAGCAAATGGGGGAAAGTGGGAGGAGATAAAGCCAGACAATGTAGGGGCCTACTGCCATGTGTGGGCAGCTTTTTTTGCTGGGTAAGATTAGAAACCATTGGAGGGCTGTGGTTCACAAAACTCAAACAAGCAGCATCTGGCTTTGGCATGTCCCCTACCACTTGCTGAGCATCCTTAAGCCTGGCGCTAGCGACAGCCGGCCTTGGTTCACAGCTTGGCCTCCTAAGGCACCTTGAAGTACAGTGCTTGTGGCGGCCATCTCTGGATTGCTTTGTGGCTCATGCCAGGTGGCCCCAGACAGGGCATAGGTTGTGGCTGAACTTGGCCTGCAGCGGGCCCCCTCCCAGGAGGCCCCAGCGCTGGCAGTCCCAGTGGCCAGCTTTGGACTGGGCCTGAGCCTCACCCAGCCACCTCCAAGGATGACTCACCCAAAGAGCAGACTGAGCAGGCACCAGAGCCCTGCTAAAGCAAACCCTGCTCTGTAGGGTCAGCCCCTGCACAATAGCTCCTCCACTGTAGTCACAGGCAGTCCTCACAGCCAATCAGCCTGAGGGTCAATCCTTTCTATTAACATGCAAAGAGCAATCAAGTCTTAACTATAAAAGGAGGACACACACAATCCACACAAGGGACACACCTGAAGCACACGGCTCTGGTGACCAGGAATACTGCATCACTGGGTCCCATAGGACACCTACTACATAAGGCCACTCTACTAAGATGAGGAGACACAACAGCCCTACATAGAAGCAAACACAGGGAGGCAACCAGAATGAGGAGACAAAAAAACATTCCCAAATAAAAGAGCAGAACAAAGCTCCAGAAAAAGAACTAAATAAAATGGAGACAAGCAATATGTAAGATGCAGAGTTCCAAACAATGGTTATAAGGATGCTCAATGGTCTCAGGGAGAACTTCAACAAAGAGGTAGGAAACATAAAAATGGAGATCAAAAACATTAAAAAGAACCAGTCAGAAATAAAGAATATAATCACTGAAATAAAGAACACATTAGAGGGAATCAACAGTAAATTAGATGAAGCAGAGGACTGATTCAGCGACTTCGAAGATAAAGTAGCAGGAAACACCAAATGAGAACAGCAAAAAGAATCCAAAACTGAGGATAGTTTAAGGGGTCTCTGGGACATCAAGTGTACCAACACATAGGGGTACCAGAAGGAGAAAAGAGAGCAAGGAATTTAAAACCTATTTGAAGAAATAATGATGAAAAACTTCCCTAACCTGGCAAAGGAAATAGATATACAAGCCCAGGAAGTGCAGAGTCCCAAACAAGATGAATCCAAACAGGGCAACATCAAAACACATCACAGTTAAAATGCCAAAGGTTAAAGACAAAGAGAGAGCCTTAAAAGCAGCAAGGGAAAAGCAGTTAGTTACCTAAAAGCGAGGTCCCATAACTCTATCAGCTGACTTCTCAACAGACACTTTGCAGGCCAGAACGTACTGGAAGGAAATATTCAAAGTGATGCTTTTCACTTTATAGGAAGGACCTATAACCAAGATTACCCAGCAAAGCTATCATTTAGAATAGAAGAACAGATAAAGTGCTTCCCAGACAAGAAAAAGCTAAAGGAGTTCCTCACCACCAAACCAATATAACAAGGAATCTTAGAGGGACTTGTTTAAGACAAAAAAAAAAAAAAAAAAAAAGGAAGAAGAAGAAAATATGAATAATAAAATGGCAATAACTACATTTCTATCAACAATTACTTTAAATGTAAATGGATTAAATGCTCCAAACAAAAGACATGGTGGCTGAATGAATAAAAAAACAAGACATTTACATATGCTGCGCACAAGAGACTCAGTCCGATAAAAAACACACACAAAGATTGAAAGTAAAGGAATGGGAAAAAGATATTTCATGAAAATGGAAAAGAAAAAAAAAGCTATGGTAGCAATATTTATACCAGACAAAATAGACTTTAAAACAAAGGCTATAACAAGTGACAGAGAAAGACCCAGTAATCCCACTTCTGGGTAATTATCCAAAGAAACCCAAAACGCTACTTCAAGAGAATGTGTACATCCAGATGTTCACTGCAGCATTGTTTACAATGGCCAAGATGTGGAGGCATCTTGGGTGTCTGTCAATGGATGAATGGATAAAGGGGAGGTGGTACACATACACAATGGACGATTGCTTGGTCATGGAAGGTGTCGTGCGGGAGACCCTGCTCGTTGCGCCATTTGTGCGCGGAGGCCTGCTCGCCGTGCCATCTTTCAGGCGGGGTGGCCTGCGGAGTCTCTGCTCTCGCTCCCCACACAAGAATGCAGGACATGGTGAGGCCGAAAAGGAACACCCACGGAGCCATAGGTAGGGGAGTCATACCACTATGGTCTCACTGGAGGCTGGGTTCACCGGACGTGCGACCTGCCGTCGCCTTTCCGCCAACCAACCGACGGACGACTCTCCTCCACTCTCTCGACTCTGTTCCTCTCCTCTCTTCTGCTCTCTCGGCTCTCCTCTTCCACTTTCCTCAGCTCTGCTCGGCTCCTCGGCAATCCTCGTCAGTCCTCGGCTCTCTTCCGTAGCCACAGCAGTTATACTGGCGGCCAATCGGCTAACCGGCCACAGCCGACAGCCAATCAGCCACAGCTGAGCCAGCACCTTTCCACGTGAGGCCAAGAGCCTGTAAACTACTCTCTGGGGCTCTGTCCCCACAGAAGGGAATGTGTTCTTGCCATCTGCACCAGCATGAATGGACCTGAAGGGTACTGTGCTGAGTGAAGTATGTCAGGCAGGAAAAGACAGATGCAGTGTAATTTTGCTTATACATATGTGGAATCTATAGAACAAAATAAACAAACAAAACAGAAACAAACTCATAGATACAGAGAACATTTTGATGGTTGCCAGATGGGAGGGGGTTTGGGAATATGTGAAAAAGGGGAAGGGATTAAGAAGTACAAATTGGTTGTTACAAAGTAATCATGGGATATAGGGTCAATAACATTGATATTTCATGAAAAGGAATATAAGGAATATAGTCAATAACATTGTAATAACTATGTCTGGTGTCAGATGGGTACTAGATCTATTGGGGTTATAGATGGGTGGGGGTTAGGGGACAGGGTGAAAAAGATGAGGGAATTAAGAAGTACAAATTGGTAGTTACAAAAGAGTCATGGGGATGTAAAGCATAGAGAATATAGTCAATAATATGGTAATAACTATGTATAGAGACAGGTGGGTACTAGACTATTCATGGGGATCACTTCTTAAATTATATAAATGTCTAACCACTATGCTGTACACCTGACATTAATATAAAATAATATTGAATGTCAACTGTAATTGAAAAATTAAAAAGGGGGGGAAGGCGAAAGGGAATAAGACGTTCAAATTTCCAGGTATAAAACACGTCATGGGGATGTAATGTACAGCATGGGGAATAAATATAGTCAGTAATATTGTGATAGCGTAGTACGGTGTCATGTGGTTGCTGGACTTGTGGTGATCACTTCCTTAGGTATATAAATGTTGAATGAATATGGTATACACATGAAACTAATATAATGTTATATGTTAACTATATTTTAATAAAAATAAAAATAATCTGTTTCCTTTTCTCCTTTCATTTCTGCTTGTCTCTATGTTGATTTCATTTCCAGGTAGACTTTTTACTGTTGTGTGGCAGAAGAACCCCTAGCAGCTCTAGACTTTCATGTTTCTCAGTATTAGAAATCTCAGGAGAGGCTCTTTCTCTTCTACAATCCACCTAATTCTCCTAAAAGGTGCTAGTTGGTGTAGGCACATGGTGCAAGTCATGTGCCTACACATACAATAATCAATGGTGATTTCTAGAGATAATTGTCTGACTGACTGGCTTGGATCATATGTCCACTTCTGTGGCAAGGGAGCAGACCCAAAGGGTGGATAAGGAGAGTTTACCAAAAGAGTGATATATGTCAGGGCCACCATGTTGCACAGATTTGGAACTCTAATTCATGTTATAGTTTATGTAAATGGGACCTCCTGGAGTTGGGCAGCATACAACCCTTGAGAGGCCACACATGATGGTCCTTGGTTCCATAACCTAAGGAAGAGGGAAAGGAAGCTGTACAGGCAAACACAGTAGGTATCCCTTAGTATATCTAATTACTAAGCTAGTCATTTATAAATTTAAGAAAGGACTTATTTTTTAAAGACTATTTATGGCAAGGTTTTGGCTGGGCTTTCGGCTTCCTGGAACAAAATATGACTCAGAAAATGCAAATTTACATAGACATATAAATACATTTATTTTATTTTGGAAATAATATTCAATATCTCTAATTGAGGAATCCTCAAACTTAATGCAAGCAAATAATTCACCTTTAATAGCAGTAGTATAATGAGGTTGCAATTCATAAATGCAATCATTCTTCATTTGTAAGAGCTTTGCACATTTATTTATTTCATGACTATGGATTAGGTCCCTAATGTTGATAGACTCTGTGTTAGGAATTGCAAATATGTGGGGGGAACCAAATAAGCCTGGTTCCTCTCCTCATGGGTGAGATAGACATCAGACAATGAACACGCAAATAAATACATACTTTATATTGTGATAAGTACAAAGGAAAATAACTGAGTTCTATCAAAGAAAATTGACAGGAGGAGGGGGATTTAATTTAGACTGTGATCAGGGATTTATCTGAGATTGTGACATTAAAGCAGAATGCTGAGGAATAAATAGGAATTAGCCAGATGAAGAGAGGGAGAGGAAGGGAAGAGTATTCCAGGTAGTGGGAATGGTATGTGCAAAGGCCTGAAAGAGTTCTGGATATCACCAGACATGTCTGGCCAGGTCCAGGAACATTATCCCAGAAAGTTACCATTTCCGTTGTTACTTTCCCTAATACTTCAAATTAAATGAATCACACAATTCCCTTTTCATCATTACACGGTAGATTGACTGTTTAGATTTTCTGGTCCAGTTATGATTTACATATATTAATACATGAAGATCACAAAGTAACCAAAAGTGATCAAAAGGTAGAATTTATTAAAGGATGATTGCATTTATTTCATGCTAATAATATGTTTTCAAGTGTTTTGTAGTCATTTAACATTTCTGTTTCTATAACTTTATGGCAGGAAAGAAGAGGATGGAAGAGGATGAAAGAGCTAAAGATACCAGGTACAGATAACAGTTTAGCATTTAAAGTGAATTCTCTGAAGTTCTATTCCAGCATCTGCTAAGTGAAGGACAGAGAACTGTGTGCTAACTACTAGTAAGGAGTTAAAACTTGGATATCATGGTCTGGGCCCTTGATCAATCAGAATCTCAATGGGAAACAGATGGCACACTCAGAAGAGGCTAATTTGGGGTATTTTATATACAAAGGGACTGTTTTCAAAGGTGTGTGTATGAAGGCATTTGGCACTTCTCAATGAACTCTTCTTTTTTAAGAACAATAAAAATTTTTTTTAATTACAGTTGACATACAATATTATATTACTTTCTGGTGTATACGACATAGTGATTTGACATTTATGTAACTTATGAAGTAATCACCCTGATAAGTCTAGTACCCACCTGACACCATGCATAGTTATTACACTATTATTGACTATATTACCTATGCTGTACTTTACATCCCTGTGACTGTTTTTATATCTGGCAATTTGTACATCTTAATCCCTTCCCCTTTTTTCACCCATCCTCACAGTCCCACTCCCATGTGGCAACCATCAATTTGTTCTCTGCATCTATGAATTTATTTCTGTTGTTTGTTTCTTAGATTCCACATATAAGTGAAATTATATGATATTTGTCTTTCTCTGTCTGATTTATTTCACTTAGCTTAATACCCTCTAGATCCATCCATGTTGTCACAAATGGTAAGATTTCATTCTTTTTTATGGCTCAAAAATATTCCATTGTATGTATGTACCACTTCTTTATCTGTTCATCTATCAACGAACACCTAGGTTTCTTCCATATCTTGGCTATTGTAAATAATGCTGCAATGAACATAGGGATGCATGTATGTTTCAAATTAATGCTTTGGATTTCTTTAGATAAACACCCAGAAGCGGAATTGCTGGGTCATACGGTAGTTCTATTTTTAATTTTTTGATGAACTTCCATACTGTTTTCCAAGGTGGCTGCATCAATTTATAATCCCATCAAGAGTGCATGAGGGGTCACTTTTCTCCACATCCTCACCAACACTTGTTTGTTGACTTACTGATGATAGCCATTCTGACATGAGTGAGGTGGTATCTCACTGTAGTTTCAGTTTGCATTTCCCTGATGATCAGTGATGTTGAGCATGTTTTCATATGTCTGTTGGCCATCTGTATGTCCTCTTTGAAGAAATGTCTATTCAGGTCCTTTGCCCATTTTTTAATTGGATTGTTTGTTTTTTTGGTGTTAAGTTGTATGGGTTCCTTATATATTTTGGATATAGATGTATCACAAATATCTTCTTCCATTCAGTAGGTCATATTTTCATTTTCTTGATGGTTTCCTTTGCTGTGCAAAACCTTTTTAGTTTGATGTAGTCCCATTAGTTTATTTTTTCTTTTGTTTCCTTTGACCGAGAAGATATATCAGAAAACATTATCACTAAGTGCAATGTCAGAGAGTTTACTGCCTATGTTTTCTTCTAGGAGTTTTATGGTTTCAGTTCTTACATTTAAGTCTTTAATCCATTTTGAGTTTATTCTTGTATATGGTGCAAGAAGATGGTCCAATTTCATTTTTTGCATGTATCTGTCCAGTTATCCCAACACTATTTATTGAAGACTGTCTTTACCCCTGTCTATATTCTTGCCTCCTTTGTCTTAGATTAAATGACCATTTATTTCTGGACTCTGTTCTGTTCCATTGATCTATGCATCTGTTTTTATGCCAGTATCATGCTGCTTTGATTACTATATCCTTGAAATATAGTTTAGTCTCTGGTAATGTGATACCTTCAACTTTGTTCTTGTTTCTCAAGATTGCTGTGGCTATTCAGGATCTTTTGTGGTTCCATATTAATTTTAGGATTATTTGTTCTAGTTCTGTAAAAAATGCCATTAGTATTTTGGTAGGGATAGCACTGCTTGTGTAGATGGCTTTGCGTAGTATGGACATTTTAACTATGTTAATTCTTCCTATTCATGAGCACAGCATATCCTTCCATTTATTTGTATCCTCTTCAATTTCTTTTTTCAATGTCTTATAGGTTTCTTTTGACCTCTTTCAATGAATTCTTAATACCCAGGCCCAAAGGGATGAGGAGAAGAGATGGTTACTAGACTCTAGAGACAGAGACAGATAGAGAAGTAGAGAGTCATATAGAGTTGCCACTCTTATGAGAGAGATGCAGTGGCCTTGATTCAATGCACATAGTCAACTGGAGGCAACTTTACAGGAAGGGAACAATGGGATTAAGCAACCTGACTGCCCTCTTCTTCCTCCGTCCCTTTGACTTCTGGCTGTACCCAACTGTAAGCCAGAAGTCATGAGCATCCACTGATGTGGTCCATACAGGTTAATCTTCCAGGAGACTAGGATGGAGAAGAGGAAGAGTAGATCTGACCTGAAGGGGCAAACAGAGAAATTTTGCCACAGTTCTCTATAGGATTTCCACCAACCCCCAGGTATTTAGCTAACCAATACCATGATGCTGAAATCCATCCAGTTCTTCTTGACCATATTTCATACTCCATAGAGGTTGGATATGTATTTAAAAACACCCAAAGTGCTTATCTGTTAATTTCTAGGCTACACTGCAAACTAGACAAGTAGGTCTAACTCCTGCTTTTCTAGTTTCAGAGTTATTTGCTGCTTTTTTTTCATCTAGCCAGTCAACTCCTAAAAATGTACATTCCAATAGACGTCTGCAATCTTGTGCACTTGGAACAATTCCCTAAATAAATGATGACATTTTGTCATAGTGTTATCAACTCCATCACTCATTTTGGTTTTGAAATACTGTAAAAATATTCAAACATGAAACATAGTATGGAGTATAAGATAAAGTACACTTTTATATCCAGCACCTTGACTTAGAAAATGTTAATATTTTGACATGTTTGTTTCAGAATTTTTAAATAAATAAACTATCACAGATAGAGCTGAAAGCCTCTTTTCATCTCTCATTACCTCCTATTTATTCATTCATTAATGCCTTCATTCATTAACTTTCGTTTAAGAAAGATGTATTGAGCAAGTACTTACTATACTATAAAGCCAGGGGATAAAAATAAATAAGATTGAGACTTGTTTCCTTTCTTCAAGATGCTCCTAATTTAGTAGTATGAGGGAAGATAAGAAAACACCTGGGAACAAGATGAGTGGGAGTGGGAGAGGCAGTGTACATTCCAGACATCAGGATAAAAACACATGTGTAAAGATGCTCATTAAATACCGATGTATTGAACTGATCTTTGAATAGCTGTTGATGAAAACCCAATGCAGATGCCAGAGAGGACTGAGGAAGAGAAGAAATAGGAGGAGATGAGAAAAAAGACAAGAAAGAGAAGAAAAAATGACATCATAAGCCCTTGGGCTCCTAACCATTTCCTCCTACAACACACACAATGAGTGAGGGGTGATGTTTACAGATATGTTATGTCCCCTGGGCATTTGATACTGTACTATAACTCCTCCCTTTTCTCTCCCATGTTGGAATGACATCATAGGGCTAACCTGGAATCACTGTGTGTGTGTGTGTGTGTGTGTGTGTGTGTGTGTGTGTGTGTATGAAACTATTTTCTTTACTCTTTTTCTTTTTTTCTAAATTAAATTTATTGGGGTGACAATGGTTAGTAAAATTACATAGGTTTCAAGTGTACAATTCTGTATTACATCATCTATAAAGCGCATTGTATGCTCACCACCCAGAGTCAGTTCTCCTTCTATCACCATATATTTGACCCCCTTTACTCTCCTCTACCATCCCTCCTTCCCCCCTTCCCCTCTGGTAACCATTACATTGCTGTCTGTGTCTATCAGTTTTTGTTTCTTTGTTTGTCTTGTTCCTTTGTTGGTTTAGTTCTGATTCAGAATAATTTCTGTAGAGGCAATCCACCATAACCACACGGCAACTATGATACGTCTTGTTGCATTTTGTGTAGGAGCCACTATCAATCTTCTTTCTTCACACATATGATTTTGTGCATCAAGTCTATGGAACATTTAGTAGTGATAACCCCAGAGTGATTGACGGTCTATTTTCAGTAGGTGGGTGGTAACATACAAAGGGGGGGGGGAAACTAAAGAAATGACAGTTTCTGTATTGAAATATTGGCGATATAAGACCATAGTGGAAGCCAAACAGTGAAATGGATAAAACTGCAATTGCACTAAGACAGTAACTACTTTGCCAATAGTAACTACTTTTTTACATAGTAACTACTTTTCTTTTTGTTTCTGACAGAATTGTATGGTAGACACCCTTTTAGCAAATGAAAAACCTGCCACTAAATAGGTATTTGACACTGGCCAATTTTATTACAGTTTCTAGTGCCTCGTCCATACTAAGCATATAGGCAATATTAAATAGTCAAAAAAAAAAAAATATATCAATAGGTAACTTTCTTTCAGGTCTAAAATTGCATAATTGTATGCATTTTTTAAACATAGTAACTAAGGATAAATACACTCTATTGAAAGGTACCATGCATTCAAGTTCCTCTTACTCATAGTTGACAAGTTCTCTAAAGTCAGATAACTGTAAGACTTGACTTAGTAGTGGAAACTTTTAATAAGGGAACTATTCCTAGCCAGCTTGAATTTCTTCTGACATTCTGCTGGGTCTAGTTTGCTCTTCCAATTGGGAAGACTGAAAGCCTACATAGTGTCTTGGTGCAAATTAGGAGGTGCCCACTCTGGTCTCATGCAATCTTGCAAATTGTGCTGGGCAGAGTTGTGCAGTACACAAACTGCACAACCAGGTCCCTTGTTTCCAGTGCCAAAATATAATACACAAAACATCTTCCAATGCTGGGCACTTGGCCAGGCACTGGAAATAACAAAAGATTATCACAGAGTCTACTTTTGGACTCTGGGAAAAGGGCTGTGTAAATCGGTTACCACAATAAGACCTAGTAAATTGATTAAAGAGAAACACACAGATTGCTATAGGATCACAAATAGAGGAACTATTCATTTGTCTTGGATGGGGTTGTGATCAAGGGAAATTCAGAAAGGAAGGGGAATTTGAATTGGGGTTAATAGGATGACTAGAAATTCATGAGGTAGGAAAAGGGCATTCGGACTTTTGGTGACAAGTAACAAGAGTCTCTTCCCAAACCCCCAACCTCAGGAAAGCCTTGGGTTGCAGCTTCATCACTTTGACCTAGGTCTTGGTTGACCAGTTTTATTGGGTTTGTCTTTGACATCTCTTTTTGCCTTTAAAGTAATCCAGACAAGCTCAATAGTGGGGCTTGTATAAACACTGTAATAAACATGTTGTATCATTGGAATTAACCCCTGGTTATTCGCAAAAGATGAAAAGAATTCACAGACTCAGCCTGAAATGAGGAGAGCAAGGAAGTAAGTTTACTCAAGAAGAAAGACACAGGCATAGAAGTTGCTGGGGCAGAAAACTGCACCTAACTTTAGGAAAGGGTAGGTAAATTTCCTTACAGCAGGAGATGTGACATATAGGCTGAGGTCATTTGATTGACATATGTTGGTTATATAACTAGTTTCTTTCTGTGCATGCTCTTACCCAGAATGCATACAGAAAAACCCATGGGGGGGTGAGAGGGCAAGTCTTAATGTTCATTACATTCTAATTGCATTATAATTAGGCTAGAGTTCAACTAATGAGAAGATTTTAACAGTTTGTGCATGAGTGAAGGACCAGTTAATACCATATGGTTCTTACCTCCTATTTTTATGACAGTTTGGACATCTTAGATTTATTTCTAGGGGATAAGCCTGAGCGGTTCCTGGGGAAGGGATGCAAGCCTGGGCAGTCCCCCTTTAGGGTCACTTTTATTAACCCCTTTTTTGCCTCATCAAAACAGTGTTCATTTGTCAAGACTGTGCCCTGTATAGCTCTCTTGGGAGTCTGTGGAGGCAGTAGGTGGGTGGTCAAAGGCCAGGGATTTGGGAGAGTGGCCAAATGGCCTCCTTGAAGATACAACACACACAAGGACATTTCAGGAAGTGGGAGCAGCATAATGCCACAGTATTTTGTTTGCCAGATGGAAATATCCTTAGTGACTAACATATTTAATTTGCTGTAGGTGTAACCTTTGGTTATGCAATAGAATTGTGGATCAGAATGTAATTTTTGAAGGCCCTAGACTGCTTATTTCCCTAGAAGGATCAGTTAGATTTGCCCAGAAAAGCTGTTCCAAGACCACAGACTACAGTCCTAACTCTAGTGAACCCATTCCCTTGTTGACACATGCTACTGGGTGCCAAAATCAGGAAGGAATATGTGCATAGCATAACTCCACACAAGCCACCATCAATCTCAGAAAAATAATTCAGTGTGTATCCTTTTGGCAGGAAGTCAGAAGGGGAAAATGGTCATATGCTAGCATCAGACTGTATGGGGTGGGGTGGGGGGGGTCTGAGGCAATGACTTTTATTTCTTCCCCTATAGTAGGGACTCTGATATTGCTGTGATGTTCTGAAATGATAATGTCCTCTGAACCTGTTTACGGAGTTCAAGGAAGACTAGAAGCTTCACTGAGTACTGCTCTGCATAGTAACAACATCAACAACAAACCTGCTGACTGCGTTTTTACTGATTAGTCCAAACTAGCTATTCCAGGCCACACACTCATAAACCAAGTTCTCCTTTGATGACCCCTATGTTGAAATAAAAGGTGGTGGTGAGTTATGTAGCATCAGTTCTCAGGAACTGCCTGAGGGCCCTCATTGCAACAATCTGATAACCACAAAAAGCACTGCGGGAGTACCTGCCTGCCCTCGTTTGTGATCCTCCCGTGCTCAAACCACTCCTTCTGAAATTCCCAGTGACTGGGGAATGGAAAACCCTGGCCCACATTAGTACCCAGGAAGGACTCATTAAAGAGAACACGAGGCAAACCTAAGAACACTTTGTAAACATAAAAAGAACAGTCCCACAAAGTAGGCAGTCACATTAAAACACATCAGGTCAAATAATACAGCCACAGAGAGTTGAGGGATGTGTCTGCCTGTATTTAAGGATACTGCCAAAGAGAATTATATGTCGATAAATATCAGCGGGAAAATATCATACACTAAAATATCCTCAATCACTCCATAAAGACATCACATTCTTCAGTTAAGGAATGAATTCTTCAGCTTATTCCATCAGTGGCTTATGCCAAAAATCTGAATTCATTGTTTATTTCTCTCTTTTTTTCATTACCTTCCTCCCACCCTACCATCAATCCATTAGCAAGTCAACCTCCAAATTATATATTGATCTATACTCTTTTTATCTCTACTGACACCATCCCAGCCCCAGACACAATAACTCTTGCCCAGGCAACCTCAATAGCCCAACTCTGCTGGTCTCTCTATATTTTCTCTAGCTCCCCTGCACCTCGGATTTCTGTATGGAGGAGGTCCTTCTAAGCATAAACAAATGGAAAAAAATTATCAAAGAAAAAGTTCTATAG
Organism: Rhinolophus sinicus; assembly: GCF_036562045.2. Classification (NCBI taxonomy): domain Eukaryota; kingdom Metazoa; phylum Chordata; class Mammalia; order Chiroptera; family Rhinolophidae; genus Rhinolophus; species Rhinolophus sinicus. The sequence goes on along the minus strand of NC_133761.1, from coordinate 36,412,237 downwards.
ATTTGACAACATAAAAACCTTAAAATTTTAAGTGTAAAAGAAAGCAAAACAAAAAACTCTCACCACACATATCCCTTAGCAGTAAGAGTGAAAAGGGTGGGAGAGAGAGAAATTTTACTTTTTACTACATATGTTTTTGTATTACTTAATTTATTCAGTGAGTATGTACATCTTTTAAAGTAAAAAAAAAAAAGACATACTATAACATGATATAAACAAGTAAAATAAAAAACAAACGGGAATATTTGATACAAATATGATAAAGACAATAGATTTGATAGGCTTAATATATAAAACCTCACATAGATCAAAAAGAAAAACATTAAGACCATCAAAAATATATCCCATTCTTGAAATGGGTAAGGAAAAAACATTATACTTTGAAACAAACTACTAGGTTTTTAAGAAAAGAAATGGGGAGTCCTGAACCAAGATGGCGCAGGTAAACATTGTTTACCTTCTCTCACAACCACATCAAAACTACAACGAGTCTACAAAACAACCATTATTGAGAATCATCTAAAATCAAGCTGAACTGAAGCCTTTCAACTAAGGAATTGCAGAAAAAGTCACCTCCAGACTGGTAGGAAGGTCAGATATGTGGAACGGGCTGGTCCCACACATGCGTGTAACCATTAAAGATCGGGAGGACTATTTCGCATGTGCCCTCTCCCCCGTATCTCATAAAGTAGTGAGGGATCCCAGCCCCATCCCAGCCCAAGGTTCCAGTGCTGGGGAGAGAAGTCCCCATAATTTCTGGTTGTGAAAGCCAGCGGAGATTGTGACTGAGTGAGACGGATGGAGACTGCACTCACAGGTGCTCCTCTTAAAGGGACTCCACACGGACTTACCCACAACGGAATCACTCACTCTGAGCTCTAGTGCTAGGGGCATCAGCTGGAAAGGCGGCAGGGACAAATGGTGGGGAATTGAATTGTCTGGCTTGGGACGGGGGCTTGAGAGGCGGCTTTCTCCTGGACAGGGGAGCTGGCAGAGAACACTGTTTCCTTTTTAAAATTTTTTTATTTTTTATTGGGGAGTATTGGGGAACATGTGTTTTTTCCAGGACCAATAAGTTGTTGTCCTTCAATCTAGCTGTGGAGGGCACAGCTCAGCGCCAAGTCCAGTCACCATTTTCAATCTTAGTTGCAGAGGGTGCAGCCCACCATCCCATGCGGGAATTGAACCAGCAACCCTGTTGTTAAGAGCTGGCACTCTAACCAACTGAGCTATCTGGCCACCCAGGAAGTTGTTTCTTAGTTGTGCCCTTCCCCTTTGCAGCATGCAAATACAGGTGGCCACCATATCTGAGTCTCCATGTTAGTTCGCCTTGCCCTGGCGATTTGAGACCTGGCCCTATACAACCTTTGGGCACACCCAGGCTGCTTTCAGTGTCTTTTTCATGCAGAACGCCTGCTTTGGCTCAAGAGACTTTCCTAGGGTCTCTCAAAGGTTTGCAGAACCCAGACAAGGAGCATCTGGCTTGAGCGTGTCCTGTACCTCTGGCAGAGCAGCCCTAAGGCAGCACTATCGACAGCCAGCTTTGGTTCAGGGCTTGGCCTCTCAAGGCGCTTCCAAGCACAGCATGGGTGGCAACCATCTCAGATTTCTTTCTGGCTCTCACTGGGTGGTCCCGGGTGGGGCACAGGCTATGGCTGAAGCAGACCTGCAGCAGATCCCCTCCAAGGTGGTCTTGGGGCAGGACAGATTCAAAATGAACTGGAGCATCACCTCACTGCCTCCAAGTACCACCACACACCCAAGGGGTGGACTGGGCAGGCACCAGAGCCCTGCTGAGGCAGATCCTGCTCCATGGGATCAGCCCCTGCACAATAACTCTTCCACTGTAGTTAAGGCCAGTCGTCACAACAAGTGAGTCCAAGGGTCAGTTTCTCACACTGATGTGCAATTATCAACCAAGGTTCAACTACAAGAGAAGGGAACACACAATCCACACAAGGGACACATCTGGAGCACGAGGCTAAGGTGACCAGAAAGACTGAGCCACTGAACCTCACAGCACACCTGCTACCTAAGGTTACTCTACTAAGACTGGAAGATACAGCATCCCTACCTAATACATAGAAACAACCACAGGAAGGCAGCCAAAATGGGGAGACAAAGAAACATGTCCCAAATGAAAGAACAGAACAAAGCTCCAGAAAAAGAACTAAGCAAAACGGAGATAAATAATCTACACAGAGTTCCAAATACTGGTTATAAGAATGCTCAATGATCTCAGGGAGAACTTCAACAGAGAAATAGGAAGCACAAAAATGGAGATGGAAACCATAAAAAAGAACCAGTCAGAAGTAAAGGATACAATAATGGAAACAAAGAATATATGATAGGGAATCAACAGTAGATTAGATAAAACAGAGGATCCAACCAGTGATGCAGAAGATAAGGCAGCAGAAGATACCCAACCAGAACAGCAAAAAGAAAAAGGAATAAAAAAATTGAGGAGCGTTTAAGGGGCCTCTGGGACAATATCAAGCATATCAACATTCACATTATAGGGGTACCAGAAGTAGAAGAGAGAGAGAGCAAGGAATTGAAAACCTATTTGAAGAAATGACAGAAAACTTCCCTAACCTGGTGAAGAAATGGACATACAAGCCCAGGAAGCACAGAGAGTCCCAAACAAGATAAACCCAAAGAGGCCAACACCAAGACATTAAAATGCCAAAGGTTAAATGCAAAGAGAGAATTCTAAAAGCAGCAAGAGAAAAGCAGTTAGTTACCTACAAGGGAGTCCCCATAAGACTGTCAGCTGATTTCTCAACAGAAACTGCAGGCAAGAAGGGAGTGGTAGGAAATACTGCAAGTGATGAAAGGCAATGACATACAACCAAGACTTCTCTACCCAGCAAAGCTGTCATTTAGAATTGAAGGGCAGATAAGGAGCTTCCCAGACAAGAAAAAACTGAAGGAGTTCATTACCACCAAACCAGTATTACAAGGAATCTTAGAGAGACTTCTTTAAGATGGGAGGGGGATTAAGGATGGGTGAAGGGGGAAGGGATTAAGAAGAACAAATTGGGTGTTATACAGTAGTCATGGGGATGTAGGGTATAGCATAAGGAATATAGTCAATCATATCGTAATAACTAGGTATGATGCCAGATAGGTACTAGATCTATCAAGGTGATAGATGGGAACAGAGTTGGAGGCAGGGTGAAAAAGTTGAACAGGGTGAAAAGGCATTAAGAAATAGAAACTGATAGTTAATACAGTGTGGGGAATATAATCAACAATGTTGTAAAGATCATGTAACTTGCCAGATGGGCACTGGACTTATCAGGGGGATTATGTCATAGACTGTGTAGATGCCTGACCAATGAGCTATACACCTGAAAAGCTGAAGTACAATAATATTGAATGTCAACTACAACTAAATATATAGGTATATATAGTCACGGGACGTGGAGTACAACATAGGGAAGATAGTCGATGGTATTGTAACAGCTATATAAGATGTCAGAGGGATAGTAGCTTGGGGGGGTAGGTTATCACTTGATGAGGGGTTTAAATGTCTAATTATGTTGCTTTGTACACCTGAAACTAATAAAAATAAATTTAAAAAATCAAAAAAGAAAAAAGAAATGGGTAAGGATGTTAATAAATCACTGAAAATCAAATACAGATACATAGTAAAAAAGTAATCTGTCTCAGCAATAATCAAATAAATGAAAATTACAAGTGAGATAATCACTTTTGTCTATTAAAGTAGCAAGAATTTTTTTAAAAATTAATAAATCTATTACTTTTTCATCCATATTTTGTGGGAGTACATAATTTCTTTATAAGAATTTTGGCAATGTCAGATATTTCAGTCATGATTTTATTTCTAGGAATTTATCATAAGGCAATAATCACTGATATGAATAAAGATTTAACTGTAATGGTTCATCTAAGAATTATTTATAAGATCAAAAATTGGGTAAAATATAAAGATAAATAACAAGAGCACAATTCGATTGATGGTGTTACATGTATCAATAAAATAAATTGCGTCATCAAAAATGTTTATGGGGGGGTTCACACAGTGTGAGGGATATAAATGATAAACGTCTAAGTTTTGCTTTGTCTTGTGCCCCTGAAACTAATTAAAAAAAAGTTTATGAAAGCTTAATAAAAATATGCATTTTCTATAAGTTAGGCATAAAATTAACATACTTCCAATAAAAATAAGATTTTTTTTCTTAGAAAATCTCATCCTGGACTATGGAAAAAGATGGCAGAATAGGTAAATACTGTATCTGATACCTCCCATGACATTAAAATTACAACTAAAGTATAGAACAATCAACCTCAAGGACCATCTGAAGACTAGTTGAACAGAACCCATATAACCAAGGATATAAAGAAGAGGCCACAGCAAGACTGGTAGGAGGGGCAGAGACATGAAACAGGCTGACCCCCGCAGCCACAGGTAGTGGTTGAGCATCAGGAGGGATACCTCGGCAGCGGAGGTCCCCCCTGAAGAGTGAGGGGTCCCAGGCTCACACCAGCTCCCCAGTCTAGGGGTCCAGTGCCAGGAAGAGGAGTACCCATAACATCTGGCTGTGAAAAATCAGTGAGGATTCTGCCCATCCTGGTGAGATGGAAGATGGCTGGAAACTCAGACATCCTCTTAAACGGCCCATGCACAGACTCACTTGCTCGCAGGCACTCACTCTGGGCTCCAGTGGAGGGGCAAAAACTCGAGAGGCACCAGACACATCCAGGGAAAGACTGAGCTGTGTGGCTCCAGGGTGAGGGCTAGAAGGAAAGTGCCATTATCCCTGGAGGGAGCCTGCCTCACGTGTAGCTTATAGGTGGGCACCATCATTCCTGTGTTGAGCCCTCCTGCACATGGCCAAATCTGAGACCACATTGGCCTGGTGAACTCCACACGCCCCACCTCAGTGATGCCCTGGGACCTAGCCCCACCCAGCTCATGCAGCATCGCAGGGGGCACTCTCAGTGCCTGGGCAGCCAGCCCCGCCCCACAAACTGCAGGAAGCTTTTCCAGCAGCAGACAGCACACAGTGGCCTGTGTGGCGACCTGGGACACTTTTGGTGGTAGGTAATCAGCCCCAACTTGTACAGCAGCCATTCTTAGACAACTCTGGAGAAACTGCAGGCCCCCCAAAATGGGCAGCTGCCCTCAGTGTTCTCTGGGCGTTTTGTGGAGTGGCCACAGGCTCATCACTAGCCCAAGAATTGAATTTGCATTAATCTTGTGAAACCACCTGCCCCACCCCAGTGATTCCCTGGGACTCCTGTCCTACCCAACTTGTACAGCACCACCAGAGGCACTGTCAGCACTGGGCAAACAGCCCGGCTTTGCACACCTAGAGAGGCTCTTTCAGCAGCTGAGCCTTATGGGCAGCTGGCAGATGGTAACAGGCCTATGGGTGCCCTGGGCCTTTTGCTAAGCTGTCCTATCCCTGATACTGGTGGCAGTCAGCCTCATTCAGAGTGGCCACCCCCACATGCCTCCAGGTCCAGTACAGGCAGCAACCAACGGCATATAGCTTTGTAGCTTCTACCAGGTAGCCCAGGATGGGTACAGGCAATGGCTGAACTTGGTCTGCATGGCAGCCCCTCCCAAGAGGCACCAGAAACAACACACCCAGAGACCAGCTTCAGACAAAAACAGAGCACAACCCAATAAGCCGCACAAGTGGAACACCCAAAGGGTAGTCTCAACAGGCACAAGAGCCCACTGGAGCAAATCCCCCTCTGAGAGATGAACCCTAACACAGAAACTTGTAAGCTGTGGGTGTAGCCAATCCTCATAGCCAGTCAGACTGAGAGGCAATCCCACAAACTGAAGTGCCAAAAGCAATCAAGGCTCAACTACAACAGGAGAGCACAAACAATCCACACAGGGACACTCCTGGAGCACACAGGACAGCGGACCAGAGAGAATATGCCACTGGACCACACAGGATACCTACTACATAAAGCCACCCAGTGAAGAATGAGAGAAATAGGAGAGCTACCTAATACACAGAAACTCACACAGAGAGGCACACAAAAATGAGGAAACAAAGAAACATGTCCCAAATAAAAAAAACACACAGGAGAAAACTCCAGAAAAAGAACAAAGTGAAATGGAGGCAACCAATCAACCAGCGACAGAGTTGAAAACACTGGTTATAAAAATGCTTGAATAACTTAATGAGAACTGCAACACACAGATAATAAGTACAAAGGACATACAAATCATAAAAAATAACCAGTCAGAAATAAAGAATATAACAACTGAAATAAAGAATACACTAGAAGAAATCAACAGAAGATAAAATGAAGTAGAGGATCAAATCAATGATTTGGAAGACAAGGCAACAGAAAACACCCAATCAGAACAACAAAAAGAAAAAAAGAATTAAAAAGGAAGAATATATTTTTAAGGAACCCCTGGGATAAAACCAAGTGTAACAACATTCACATCATAGGAGTGCCAGAAGAAGAAGAGAGGAAGGAAGGGATCAAGAACCTACTTGAAGGGTGGCTGGATGGCTCAGTTGGTTAGAGACTGAGCTCTGAACAACAGGATTGCTGGTTTGATTCCCATGTGGGCTAGTGAGCTGCACCCTTCACAACTAGATTGAAAGACAACTACTTGGAGCTGATGGGCCCTGGAGAAACACACTGTTCCCCAATTTAAAAAAAAAAAAAAAAAAAAAAAAGAACCTACTTGAAGAAATAATGACTGAAAAATTCCCTAACTTGACAAAAGAAATAGACATGCAAGTCTAGGAAGCACAGACAGTCCCAAACAAGATGAACCCAAACAGGCCCACATCAAGATACCTCATAATTAAAACTGCAAAGGTTAAAGACAAAGAGAGAATCTTAAAAACATCACGAGAAAGGCAACTAGTTACCTACAAGGGAGCTTGCTTTAGGCTGTCAGCTGATTTCTCAACAGAAACTTTGCAGGCGAGAAGGCAGTTGCATGAAATATTCAAAGTGATGAAAACCCAGGACCTACAACCAAGACTACTCTACCCAGCAAGGCTATCATTTAAAATTGAAGGAGAAATAAAGAGCTTCCCAGACAAGAAAAAGCTAAAGGAATTTATTACCACCAAGCTAGGATTACAAGATATGTTAAAGGGACTTCCTTAAGAAGAAGAAGGGGGAAAACAAAAAGAAGAAAAAATATGAATAATATGACAATAACTACATTTCTATCAACAATCACTTTAAATGTAAATGCTCCAATCAAAAGACACAGGGTGGCTGAGCGGATAAGAAAACAAGACCCTTGCATATGCTGTCTAGAAGAGATCCACCTCAGATCGAAAGACACATAGACTGAAAGGAAAGGGATGGAAAAAGATATTTCATGTAAATGGAAATGAAAAGAAAGCTAGAGTAGCAATACTTATTACAGAGGAAATAGACTTCAAAACAAAGACTATAATAAGAGACAAAGAAGAACATTATATAATGATACAAGGATAATCCAACCAGAGGATATAACCTAATAAACATGTATGCATCAGAGCGCCTAAATATATAAAGCAAACAGTGACTGAAATAAAGGGAGAGATCCACAGTAATACAATTATAGTAGGGGACTTTAACACCCCATTGACAACAATGGATAGATCTTCCAGACAGAAAATCAATTACAAAACGACCTTAAATGACACAATAGACAAGACGGATTTAATTTATATTTGGAACCATTCTATCCCAAAGTAGCAGAATATACATTCTTTTCAAATATACATGGAAGATTTTCTAAAACAGCCCAGGTTAGGCTACAAAACTAATCATTTTTTCTTTTAAAGTTTATTGGGGTGACAATTGTTAGTAAAGTTACATAGATTTCAGGTGTACAATTCTGTATTACATCATCTATAAATCCCATTGTGTGTTCACCACCCAGAGTCAGTTCTCTTTCCATCCCATGTATTTGATCCCCTTTACCCTCATCTATCATCCTCCGCCCCCCTTACCCTCAGGTAACCACTAAACTATTGTCTGCGTGTCTGAGTTTTTGTTTCTCATTTGTTTGTCTTGTTCTTTTCTTGTTTTTGGTTTATATACCACATATCAGTGAAATCACATGGTTCTCTGCTTTTTCTGTCTGACTTATTTCGCTCAGCATTACACTCTCAAGATCTATCCATGTTGTCACAGATGTTCCTATATCATCTTTTCTTACCGCCGAATAGTGTTCCATTGTGTATATATACCACAACTTCTTTATCCATTCATCTATCGAAGGACATTTTGGTTGTTTCCATGTCTTGGCAACCGTAAATAAAGCTGCAATGAACATTGGAGAGCATGTGTCTTTATGGATAAATGTTTTCAGAATTTTTGGGTAGATACCGAGGAGAGGGATTGCTGGGACATATGGTAATTCGTAATATTTTGAGGAACCTCCACACTGCCATCCATAGCGGCTGCACCAGTCTGCATTCCCACCAACAGTGTATGAGAGTTCCTTTTTCTCCACAGCCTCTCCAACACTTGTTACTATTTGTCTTGTTGATGATAGCCATTCTGATTGGGGTGAGGTGATATCTCATTGTGGTTTATATTTGCATTTCTCTGATGATTAGTGATGTTGAGCATTTTTTCATATGTCTATTTGCCATTTGTATGTCCTCTTTGGAGAAATGTCTCTGCAGGTCCTCTACCCATTTTTTAATTGGGTTGTTTGTTTTTTTGTTGTTGAGTTGCATGAGTTCCTTGTATATTTTGGATATTAGCCCCTGATTGGAGGCACTGTTTGCAAAACTCTTCTCCCATTCAGTTGGTTGCCTTTTATTTTGTCGATGGTTTCTTTTGCTGTGCAGAAGCTTTTTAGTTTCATATAGTCACATTCGTTTATTTTAGCATTTTCTTCCCTTGCCTTTGGAGTCAAATTCATAAAATGCTCTTTGAACCCAAGGTCCATAGTTTAGTACCTATGTTTTCTTCTATGCAGTTTATTGTTTTAGGTCTTACGCTTAAGTCTTTGATCCATTTTGAATTAATTTTGGTACATGGTTGACAGAGAGCAGTCCAGTTTCATTCTTTTGCACGTGGCTTTCCAATTCTCCCAGCACCATTTATTGAAGAGGCTGTCTTTCCTCCATTGTATGTTTTTTGCTTCTTTATCAAAAATGATCTGTCCATATTTATGTGGTTTTATTTCTGGGTTCTCAATCTATTCCATTGGTCTATGTGTCTGTTTTTCTGCCAATACCATGCTGTTTTGATTATTGTAGCCCTGTAGTACAAGCTAAAGTCAGTGAGTGTGATACCTCCAGCATTGTTCTTTTTTCTTAAGATTGCTTTGGCTATTCAGGGTCTTTTGTTGTTCCAAACAAATCTGACGATTTTTTGTTCTATTTCTTTAAAAAATGCCATTGGGATTTTGATGGGGATTGCATTCAATCTGTATATTGCTTTGGGTAATGTGGCCATTTTAACTATGCTGATTCTTCCAATCCATGAGCACAAAACGTCTTTCCATTTCTTCTATTTCTTTTAGTACTATCTTGTAGTTTTCAGCATATAGGTCTTTCACATCCTTGGTTAAGTTTATTCCTAGGTATTTTATTCTTTTTGCTGCAATTGCAAAAGGAATTGTTTTTTTTTTTTTTAATTTCTTTTTCTGAGATTTCATTGTTAGTACATAGGAATGCAATGGATTTTTATACATTGATTTTGTGGCTGGCAACTTTACTGTATTTGTTGATTGTTTCTAATTGCTTTTTGGTGGAGTCTTTAGGGTCTTCTATATGTAGCGTCATGTGATCTGCAAAGAGTGATAATTTAATTTCTTCATTCCCAATTTGGATGCCTTTTATTTCTTTCTCTTGCCTGACTGCTCTGGCAAAGACTTCCAAGACTATGTTGAAAGGCAGAGGTGATACGGGACAGTCCTGTCACATTCCTGAAAGTAGAGTAAAGGTCTTCAGTTTTTCACCATTAATTATGAGATTACCTGAGGGTTTGTCATATATGGCCTTTATTATGTTAAGGTATTTTCCTTCTATACCTATTTTATTATGTGTTTTAATCATAAATGAATGTTGTATCTTGTCAAATGCTTTTTCTGCATCAATTGATATAATCACATGATTTTTGTCTTTTATTTTGTTTATGTGATGTATCACATTGATGGATTTGCGGATGTTGAACCATCCTTGTGCCCCGGGGATGAACCCAACTTGGTCGTGATTAATAATCTTTTTAATGCATTGTTGTATTCGATTTGCTAGAATTTTGTTTAGGATTTTTGCATCTGTATTCATCAGAGACATTGGTCTGTAGTTTTCTTTTTTTGTGTTGGCCTTACCAGGTTTTGGTATCAGGGTAATGTTGGCCTCATAAAATGAGTTAGGGAGTACTGTCTCTTCTTCAATTTTTTGGAAGAGTTTCTGCAGAATTGGTATTAGATACTCTTTGAATGTTTGGTATAATTCACTAGTGAAGCCATCTGGTCCCAGACTTTTGCTTTTGGGAAGGTTTTGGATGACTGATTCAATTTCGTTACTGGTGATCGGTCTGTTTAGATTTTCCAGTTCTTCATGGTTCAGCCTCGGAAGGCTATATGTTTCTAAGATCTTGTCCATTTCTTCTAGGTTATTGAATTTGGTGGCATATAGTCCTTCATAGTATTCTTCGATGATCCTTTGTATTTCTGTGGTGTCCGTGATAGCTTCCCCTTTTTCATTTCTGATTTTGTTAATTAGTGTCTTCTGTCTTTTTATCTTAGTGAGTCTAGCCAAGGGTTTGTCAATTTTGTTAATCTATTCAAAGAACCAGCTCTTTGTTACATTAATTTTTTCTATTGTCTTTTTGTTCTCTATTTTATTTAGTTCTGCTCTGATTTTTGTTATTTCCTTTCTTCTGCTGACCTTGGGTTTCACTTGTTCTTATTTTTCTAGTTCTTTAAGGTGTAACATGAGGTTATTTATTTGGGAGTTTTCTTGTTTCTTTAGATAGGCCTATAATGAGATAAGTTTTCCTCTTAAGACTGCTTTTGCTGTATCCCCAAAATTTTGGTAGGATGTATTTTCATTGTCATTTGTTCTATGTATCTTTTGCTCTCTCCTCTAACTTCTTCTTTGACCCATTCATTTTTAAAAGTATGTTGTTTAATCTCCATGTGTTTGAGTTTTTTCCTCCTTTCTTTTTGCAGTTGATATCCAATATCAAAGCCTTGTGATCAGAGAGTATGCTTGGTATGACTTCAATCCTATCAAATTTGCTGAAGCTGATTTTATGTCCCATAAATGGTCTATCCTTGAGAATGTTCCGTATACACTATAAAAGAAGCTATAGGCTGATGTTTTAGGATTAAGTGCTGTATAAATTCAATTTTGTCCATTTCACCTAGTTTGTCATTTGGGCTGCTCTTTAGTTATTTATTTTCTGTTTGGATTATCTATCCATAGCTGTCAATGATGTATTTAAGTCCCCTAGTATAATTATGTTTTGGTCAATTTCTCCCTTTAGTTCTGTTAGTAGTTGCTTGGTATATTTCGGTGCTCCCTGATTGGGGGCATAAATATTGATGACTGTTATGTCTTCTTGTTGTATAGTCCCCTTTACCATTATGAAATGTCCATCTTTGTCTCTTGTTATCTTTTTCACCTGAAGTCTGTTTCATCTGATATCATTATGGCTACACCTGATTTTCTCTGGGTACCATTTGCTTGGAGTGTCAATTTCCACCCTTTCACTTTGAGTCTATGCTTGTCCTTGTAGCTGAGATGTGTCTCTTGGAGACAGCATATGTTTGGGTTTAGTTTTTTGATCCAATCTGCTACTCTGTGCCTTTTTATTGGTGAGTTCAGTCCATTTACATTTAGGGTGATTATTGATATGTGAGGATTTCCTGTCATTCTATCTTTAGTTTTCTGGTAAGGCTGTGTCTCCATTGTTTCTTTGCCTTTTTGTTGTTGTCTATTATTTCTGTGTGGTGGTATTCTATGATGTTTCCCTCTGTTTCTTCTTTTATTACAGTATATATTTCAGTTCTGGATTTTTTTTGAGTGGTTACCCTTAAGTTTATGTAAAAGAAAGTTTGATATTTAGAGTATTCCATTTTCTTCAGCATGCTTACTTTCTCCATTCCCATATTCCGGTTCAGGCCTTTACTCTCCCCCTTTTTATGTTTTGGTTGCCACAAATTGTCCCTGTTGATGGTGGTCGAATAGCCTCCTTTAGTATTTCTTGTAGTGCAGGTTGTGTATTAGAAAATTCCCTCAGCTTCTGTATGTCTGGAAAGGTCTTTATTCCTCCTTCATATCTAAAGGATATCTTTGCTGGATATATTATTCTTGGCTCATAATTTCTCTCTTTCAATAGTTTGAATATTTGGTTCCACTCCCTCCTGGCTTGTAGAGTTTCTGCTGAAAAATCTGATGATAATCTAATGGGCTTTCCTTTGTAAGTTACTGTCTTCTTTTCCCTGGCTGCCTTGAGGATTCTTTCTTTGTCGTTGATTTTAGACAGCTTCAATACAATGTGCCTTGGAGAAGGCCTGTTGGGATTGAGGTAATTAGGTGTTCTATTTGCTTCTTGGATTCGAGGATCCAGTTCTGTCCACAAGTTTGGGAAGTTCTCATCAACAATTTGTTTGAATATATTCTCTGTTCCCTTCTCTCTTTCTTCTCCTTCTGGTATGCCCATTATTCTTATATTGCTCTTTCTGATGGAGTCAGAAAGTTCTTGTAGAGTTCTTTCATTTCTTTTAAGTCTCAAGTCTCTTTCTTCTTCCATCTGTGTAATTTCCAGGTTTCTATCTTTGATGTCACTGATTCTTTCCTCCATCTGGTCAACTCTACTACCTAAGCTGGTTATTTCATTTTTCAATTTCTTCTATTGAGTTCTTAATCTCCAGAAATTCTATTTGGTTCATTTTTAAAATTTCAATCTCTTTTGTAAAATGCTCATGTTGTTCTTTCATTGTGTTTCTGAGTTCATTTAACTGCCTTTCTGTGTTTTCTTGCATCTCATTGAGTTTTTTCAGAACTGCAATCTTAAAGTCTCTGTCATTTAAGTCACATATTTCCGTATCTTTAAGTTCCTTTTCTGGAGACTTTTCCCATTCTTTCTGAGCTGCCTTGTTGCCTTCATTATTCATGGCAATTACTGATTTATTATTTCTCTTCCTAGACACATACAGGAGTGGCTTCTGCAACAGGTTGATAGGAAGAGGTCTTTCTTTTGTTTTCCAATACTTGTTTGTAGAATGTTTTATTTTCTCTCCGACTGCAGCCTTTTGTTTCTCTCTCACACGGTAGTGCTATGTTTTCTTTGCACTATTCCAGCTTCTCACACAATGGGGGGATCCCCTGGGAGACGGGCTTCTCCTCTGTTGATAGTTCACCAGGGTCGCAGGGTGCAGTGTCCCAGTGGGTATGCGGAGAACTTTTGAAGTTCCAAAGCTCTTCTTGCACCAGATTCAGAGCCCGTATGTTTCAGCAGTTTTGTTTACTCCTGCAGGGATCCACCCAGATAGGTGGGGCCAGGGGTGGGGTGAGTTGTGAGAGGTGGCCCAGAGCAATGGGGGCGACTACCAGCACAGACGGTCCTGCTTCCATAGCTCCCTCCCCTTTGCCAGAACTAGTTGGGCTGCAAATCTGTGTCTGCAGTCCACAGTTCTCAGTACAGGAAATATTCTGTTCTTTTGATCTGACATGGGTACTATTCCGCTTCTAGCAGCGGGCAGGTGGGGGCGGGGCGAGCTCTGGGAGGGTAGGGAATGGGCGGCTAGTCTCAGTGCCTAAGGCTTCCGTTCTCTGCTCAGCAGTGAGGGCTTAAACCACTGTTTTCAGCCTTCTACCCTCAGTCTTTTCTCCGAGATCTCTGCCATGAGGTTGGGTTTAGCCGTGTTATATGCTGCCCCCTCAGCCCTATGGTCCATAAGTGGAGGCCTAGCAGTTCGAGTTCTTCCCTTTCCCGCAGCTGTGTTAGTTCCGGGATGCAGCGAGCTCGGAGCACTGAGCTAGGTCTGCGTCCTGTGCCCATGCAGCTCCGTCTCCGCACTTCTCCCTTTCCTCCTCCCCCGCTTGTGTGATTCCCCCACCTGTAGGTGAATTCAGTAGTGGGCCTCTTTGTCTTGCCTGTCTGCTGTGCAGGGAGTCCTTTGTGGAGTTATTGTTGTTTGATTAGATGTAAATTCCAGGGGAGCTTTACAGAGGCTCACGTCACGCTGCCATTTTGATCCAGATCCTTTGCAATTATTTTTAACCTTTTAAACACAATTGCTTTTGTACCAACCTAATATATGGGAAAAAATTCATGTTATATTTTAAAAAGCAGAGGGCAAGAGTTCCAGTCAAGATAGCAGAGTAGGTAAATGCTGTGCTTACCTTCTCTCACGACCACATCAAAATTACAACTAAACTACAAAACAATTATCATTGAGATTGCCTAAAATCTTGCTGAACCAAAGCTCCACAACTAAGGACATATAGAAGATGCCACCTTGAGAACGGTAGGAGGGGCAGAGATGCTGAACTGGCTGGTCCCACACCTGCATGTGAACATTAAAAATTGGGAGAAACTGTGTGATGAGAACCTTTTCACAAACCTGTACTGAATTCCATGAGGATGAGAAACACTGAGGAGAAAAAGAAAAAAAAAAAATTGGGAGAGTCATCTTTGAGCGGAGGTCTCCCCAGAAGGAATAAGGGGTCCTAGCACCACACTAGGTCCCCCAGCCCAGGGTTCCAGTGCCAGGGAGGGAAGTAGAAACAGTAGGTCTGTTCACAACCCATAATTTCTGGTTGTGAAAACCAGTGGAGATTGATGCCAAGTGAGACAGAGGGTGGTTGGAGTCCCAAGCACTCTTCTTAAAGGGACCACATATGGACTTACTGACAGAATCACTGGCTCTGGGCTCCTGCGCTGGGGAAACAGATGGAGAGGCAACAGGGACACATGGGGTGAACTGAGTTGTCTGGCTGCAAGATGAGGGCTGGAGGGGCAGCTTTCTCTCAGATGGAGGAGCTAACAGTTGTTTCTTGGTTATGCCAAGCTCCTTCCTGGCATGTGGATACAGGTGGCCGGGATATGTGAGTCTCCATCTGCTGCCTGACACCAATTATTCACCATGCTTTGGTGATTCTGAGACCCTGCCACACCCAAATTTAGGGCATATGAAAGCTGCATCCAATGGCTTTTTCATACAAACTACCTGCCTTGGCTCATGCTGCAGACTCTCCTAGGTCTTTCAAAGGTTTGTGGAACCTAGAAAAGCAGCATCTGGCTTGAGTGTGTCCCATACCTCTGGGTGAGCAACCCTAAGCCTGGCACTAGAGGCAGCTGGCCTTCCTTGGTTTGCAGCTTGGCCTCTCAAGGCATTTACAAGCACAGTGAGGGTGGCAGCCATCTGCAGATTGCATTGTGGCTCCTGCTGGATGGCCCCAAGTTGGGCATGAGGTGGGCTGAACTTGACCTGCATTGGTCCCCTCCCAGGTGTCCCTGGGGCTGGTGCTTCTAAAGGAGCTAGAACATCATCCAGCTGCCTCCAAGGATGACACATCCAGGGTCAGACTGAGGCAGATCCTGCTCTGTAGGATCAGCCCCTGAACCACAACTCCTTCACTGTAGTCAAAGCCAGTCCTCACAACCAGTGAGCTTGAGGGTCAGTCCTTCCCATTGATGTGCAAATAGCAACCAAGGATCAACTACAAGAGGAGGGCAAACACAACCCACACAAGGGTCACCCCTGGAGTGCTCAGCTCAAGTGATCAAGAAGATTGTGCCACTGAGCCCCACAGCACACCTACTACAAAGTCTGACAATTACATTTGTGAATGTATTGCAATGATGTTGCTAAGCTTTTTTGATATCAGAGGGATTATTCACTATGAATTTGTACCAACTGGACAAACAGTTAACCAACTTTACTATTTGGAAGTGCTGAAATGGCTGTGTGAAAAAGTTAGATGACCTGAACTTTTCACCAACAATTCATGGCTCTTGCATCACAACAATGCACCAGCTCACATGGCACTGTCTGTGAGGGAGTTTTTAGCCAGTAAATAAATCACTGTATTGGAACACCCTCCCTACTCATCTGATCTGGCCTCTAATGACTTGTTTCTTTACCCAAAGATAAAATAAATATTGAAAGGAAGACATTTTGATGACATTCAGGACATCAAGGGTAATACGATGACAGCTTTGATGGCCATTCCAGAAAAAGAGTTTCAAAATTGCTTTGAAGGGTGGACTAGGAGCTGGCATTGGTGCATAACTTCCCAAGGGGGGTACTTCGAAGGTGACCATTGTGATATTCAGCAATGAGGTATGTAGCACTTTTTCTAGGATGAGTTCGTGAATGTAATTGTCTGACCTTGTACATAAGGCCACTCTATGAAGACTAGGAGTCATAGAAGCTCTACCTAATACATAAAAGCAAACACAGGGAGGCAGCCAAAATGTGGAGATAAGGAAACATGTGCTAAATAAAAAAGAACTAAACAAAATGGAGACAAGCAATCTACCAGACACAGAATTCCAAACACTGGTTATTAGGATGCTCAGTGATCTCAGGGAGAACTTCAACAAACTGATAGAAAACATAAAGAAGAACTAGTCAGAAATAAAGACTACAATAATGGAGATGAAGAACACATTACAGGGAATCAACAGTAGATTAAATGAAGTAGAGGACTGAATCAGCAATTTAGAAGATAAGGGAGCAGAAAATACCCAATCGGAACAGCAAAGAAAAAAAAAAAAATCCAAAAAAAGGAGAAGAATTTAAAGGGACTATGGGATAATATCAAGTGTACCAACATTCACATTATAGCGGGACCAGAAGAGAAGAGAGAGAGCAAGGAATTGAAAATCTAATTGAAAAAAATAATGACAGAAAAGTTTCCTAACTTGGTAAAGAAAATAGATATACAAGCCCAGGAAGCACAGAGAGACCCACATAAGATGACCCCAAACAGGGCAAAATCAAGACACATCACAATTAAAATGCCAAAGGTTAAAGACAAAGAGAGAATCTTAAAAGCAACAAGAGAAAAGCAGTTACCTACAAGGGAGCCCCCATAAGACTGTCAGCTGATTTCTCAACAGAAACTTAGCAGGCCAGAAGGGATTGGGAGGAAATATTCAAAGTGATGAAAAGCAAGGACCTACAACCAGATTACTCTACCCAACAAAGCTATCATTTAGAATTGAAGAACAGACAAATAACATCCCAGACAATAAAAAGCTAAAGGAGTTCACCACCAACCAAACCAGTATTACAAGGAAATTATAGAGGGACTTCTTTAAGATGAAAAAAATACACATGAATAATAAATTGGCAATAACTACTTACCTATTAACAATTACTTTCAGTGTAAATGGATTAAATGCTCCAATGAAAAGATGGGTGGCTGAATGGATAAGAAAACAAGACCCATATATATGTTGCCTACAAGAGACTCATTTCACATCAAAGGACACACACAGACAGAAAGTAAGATAGAAAAAGATATTTCATGAAAATGGAAACAAACAAATAAAAAGCTGGAGTAGCAATCCTTTCCCAGACAAAATAGACTTTAAAACAAACACTATAACAAGAGCCAAAGAAGGATCTAGTAATCCCACTTCTGGGTATTTATCCGAAGAAACCCAAAATGCTACTTCAAGGGGATGTGCTCATCCATATATTCACTGCAGCATTATTTACATAAGCCAGGATATGAAGGCAACCTGGGTGCCCCTGAATGGATGAACAGATAAAGAACAGGTGATACATATATACAATAGAATATTATTCAGCCATAAAAATATGAAATCTTGCCATGTGCGACAACATGTATAGACCTAGAAGGTATTGTGCTGAGTGTAGTAAATCAGACAGTGAAAGACTAATGTCATGTGATTTCACTTACAAGTGGAATCTAAAGAACAAAATAAACAAACAAAACAGAAACAAACTCATTGACACAGAAAACATTTTGATGGTTGCCAGATGAGAGGGGGGTTGATGATGAGTGAAAAAGGGGGAGGGATTCAGAAGTACAAATTGGTTGTTTACACAGTAGTCATCGGTATAAGCATAAGAAATATACACAATAATATTGTAATAATATTGTAATATGTATGTATAGTGCCAGGTGGTTACTATTCAGGGGGATCACTTCATAAATTGTATAAATGTCTAAACCACTATGCTGTACACCTGAAATTAATATAAAAAATATTGAATGTCAGCTGTAAGTGAAAAATTTTAAAAGGGGGGGAAGGACAAAGGGGAATAGAGGTTCAAAGTTCCAGGCATAAAACAAATAAGTCTTGGGGTGTAATATACAACATAGGAAATATAGTCAATAATATTGTGATAGCATGGTAGAGTGTCAGATGGTTGCTGGAGTTATCATGGTGATCACTTCTTTAGCATAGGAAATATAATCAATAATATGGCAATAACTATGTATAGCGCCAGGTAGGTATGGTTGAATAATATTGTATGTTAGCTATATTTTAGTAAAATTCTTTTTTCAAAAGCAGAGAGCAAAATTGTAAATGAATTATGATTTATATCTGTACCACTGTTGTCTTCTGGCTTCCCTGTTGCATACATGACTACTCTATTTTCAGTCTTTTTCCAGTCTCCACTAGAGATAACGGCTCAATTCAAAATGGCTTAAATAGTATGAAGTACGGTTTATTTCATGTAACAAAAAATTCTGAGGAAGAGCAAGTCCAATGGCATTTACTCACTAATGTCATCAAGGACCCAGAATCATGTCAGCATTTCAGCTTGATTCTCAGGCTAGTCTCCCTCATGGCTGAAAGATGGCTCCTTCAGGTACAGGAATCACATACAGAAATGACAACATCCAAAGGAAGAGGAAGTATTCATCTTCCTTGTGACACTGTGCTCTTCTAATATCTTTCTTTTGAAAAAATTGTAAACATACAGAAAAGTTAAGAGTGGTGCAATGACTACACATACATCCTCCACCTAGATTCAACAATTGATAACATTTTGCCACATGACACAATTGTTTAATCTCTCTCCTTCATTGTGATATATATAATATACATATCAGAGGTGCCAAAGAAGTGTATATAAATGGAGACTGATTAACGTTTCTCAAGTAGTCGTTCACTGTAATCAGAAGTGTCTGGACGCTGATGGTAACCACTTTGAGCTGATGGTAACGACCTCTTGCAGAAGTCAATCGTGACTTGATTTCATCTTTTGTTATTGGTATATACTGAATACTACAATTTTAATAGTTTTTTTCCTTTCTTAAAATCTGTATACATTTTTTTTGGCACCATATATAAATGTATGAGGTTCGACAATTAAGGTGGCGAACTTGTTGCAACGATGTTGCTAATATATATATTTTTTATATCAGAGGGATTATTCATTATGAATTTGTATCAACTGGACAAACAGTTAACCAACTTTACTATTTGGAAGTGCTGAAAAGGCTGTGTGAAAAAGTTAGATGACCTGAATTTTTTGCCAACAATTCATGGCTCTTGCATCATGACAATGTACCAGCTCACATGGCACTGTCTGTGAGGGAGTTTTTAGCCAGTAAACAAATAATTGTATTGAAACACCCTCCCTACTCACCTGGCTGGGTCCCCAAGGACTTCTTTCTTTATTGGAAGATAAAGGAAATATTGAAAGGAAAAAATTTTGATGATATTCATGACATCAAGGGTAATACGATGAGAGCTCTGATAAATATTCCAGAAAAAAGAGTTCTGACATTGTTTTGAAGGGTGGACTAGGCACTGGTGTTGGTGCATAGCTTCCCAAGGGGAGTACTTCGAAGGTGACCATAGTAATATTCAGCAATGAAGTATGTAGCTCTTTTTCTTGAATGAGTTCGCAAACTTCACTGTCAGACCTTGTGTGTGTGTGTGTGTGTGTGTGTGTGTGTGTGTGTGTGTGGTGATCAAACAATATGGTGAATGTTTAAATCCAAAAAAATTTATTACAGTAAAAAACACTGCCATTAATCCCCCTCAAAATATTTCCCCTCACTTCGAACATACTTATCTCAAGCAGTACTGGAAGCCCTCTTTCGTGAGTGTCTTTAGTTGTGCTGTTGTCACTGCCTCGTAGTCCTGAATTGATTCAAAACGTTTACCTTTCATGGTCATTTTGACTTTGGGGAAGAGCCAGAAGTCTCACAGTGCCAGATCCGGCGAATAAGGTGAATGAGGACACACCATAATGTTTTTATTTGACAGAAATTGCCATACCAGAAGCAATGTGTGACACAGAACCTTTCCATTGTGATAAAAAAATACAGTGAGTGCTGCTACTGAGTGTCATCCAATGGAAAGGCAGGGATCTTCAATATGGGAAGTGTGCATGGAACCTAAGTAACTGTGTGACAAGTTTCAGTTTGTTCGGTGCAGTCAGTCGGGTGTGAGCTACAGTTGAGAGAAGGTCGGTTTTAAAGAGTGTCTAAATCATCCTCTATCATGACAACACTCCATGTCACACATCGCTTCTGGTACAGCAATTTCTGTCAAAAACAATATGGTGTGTTCTCATCCACCTTATTCACCATATCTGGCACCGTGTGACTTCTGGCTGTTCCCCAAAGTCAAAATGACCATGAAAGGCAAACATTTTGAATCAATTCAGGGTACTGAGGCAGCCACGATAGCACAACTAAAGACACTCTCGAAAGAGGACTTCCAGAACTGCTTCAGAAAGTGGCAAGAATGATGGCATGTGTGTTCGAAGTGAGGGGGAGTATTTTGAGGGGGATTAATGGCAATATGTCTTTACTGTGCTAAATTTTTTTATTTAAACATTTACCGTACTGTTTGATCATAATACACACACGCGCACGCACACACACGGAGCCAAAAGATGTATACACATATTAAGAAAGAAAAAAACTGTATTAAAATTGTAATACTCAATATATACCAATAACAAAAGATGAATATAATTCACGCATGACTTCTGCAATTACAAGAGGTGTTCAATGTGGTTACCATCAGTGTAATTTTAATACAGTTTTTTCTTTCTTATAATGTGTATATTTTTTTTGGCACCCTCTGTGTGTGTGTGTGTGTGTGTGTGTGTGTGTGTGTGTGTGTATGTGTGTGTATGGTATATGAGTGTATGTTTTTTTCTGTATCATTTGAAAGTTGTAGATAGCATGACACTTTACTCCTACACAATTCAGCCTATATTTCCTAAGAATAAAGATGTCTCCTGTAGAACCACAATATCATCACACCTATGAAAAATGAACAGAATACTCTAACATTACTTAACACAGACCAAGTTCAAATTTCTTCAGTTGTTCCTAAAATGTATTTTATAGCGTAACTTTTTCAAACCAGAATCTACTCAAGTTTCATTCATTGCATTTGGTTTTATATTTCTTTAGTACCTTTCAATTTAGAACATTCCCCCAATTGGTTTTATCATGACATTGAGCTTTCCTTTTGAATTATTCTATGTTTCTTCATGGTATCATTTGTCTTGTTCCTCTCATCTTTGTAGTTCTTGTAAACCTCAAAATTAGATTTAGAAGCTTAAATAGATTTACAAATATGTTAAACCTTTTTTGCAAGAATATTTCAGAAGGAGTATTTTGTACCTTATGGCTCCTTTTATTAAGGAGACAACTTTCTCAGAAACCCCATAGTGGACTTTTTCACAAGTGTCATTGCCAGAGCAGGGAAACACATTTTCCTGGGCCAATTACTGGTGATGACAGTGGAAACACCATGCTTAGGTTCAGTCATAAGATGTACATTGGTGAGCACAGGATGGTGTCTGACTCTTCTAAGGGAGGAAGGTGTACATACACAAAAAGGGTTTTGACAGGTGGAGGAAGCAGGCAGCATCCTTTGTCTGACCCTTGTGTGCATCAGCAAGTTCCATTGGTGCTACCTTCACCACATGTCTGATATTCACCCTCTTTTCTGAATCTCCACTACTACACTTGTCCAAATCACCAACAACTCTGGCCCAGTCTCCAGCCTAAAGCTCCTAACCAGTCTCCCTCCTTCCAATCTATTCTCCAGACACCAGAGTTGTCTTTCAAAATCCAAGTTGGATTACATCAAATCACTGCTTTCCCCCCTCCAGTGGTCTCCCAGTGTACTTAAGATAAAATCCTGAAATCTCAACTAGGCCTACAAAATGTCACATAATTTGGTTCCTGCTTACCTCTCCATTCTCACATGGTCCACCCTCTTATAACACTCAGTAAGTGCCAGCCACACCAGCTTTCAGTCTGTTCTTTGAATGTGGTGAACTGATTCAGGGCTTTTGCACACGCAGTTCCTTCTTGTGGAACACCACTCTCTTTGCCAGGCAGCAGAGTACAGTAGTTGTTATAGGCTAAATTGTGCTTCCCCACACCATTCTCATGTAGAAATCCTAACCTCTAGTACAGTACCTCTGAATGTGACTGTTACTTAGAGATAGGGTCTTTAAAGAGGTAATTAAGGTAAAATGAGGTCATTAGGGTAGGATCTAATCAACTACGACTGATGTCCTTTATAAAAGATGAAATTAGGACACAGACACACGAGGGAAGAGCAGATGAGGACACAGAAAGAAGGCAGCATTCTACAAGCCAAGCAGAGAGGCCTTAGCAGAAATCAATCCTGTTGACATCTTGATCTCAGATATCTAGACTTGTGAGAAAATAAATTTCTGTTGTTAAAGATTTCGATAAAAATGGTGGCGTGCGGTGAGCCTCTTGAAATCTCCCCTGGAATTTACAACAAATTGAAAAATTATAACTCCACAAAGGACTCCCTGTGCAGCAGACAGGCAAGAGTAAGAGGCACATTACTGAAATAACCTAAAGATGGGCAAATTGGGTGAGCAGGGGAGAAGTGTGGAGATGGGGCCACACGGGCACAGGACACAGACCTAGCTCAGTGCTCGGAGCTCGCTGCATTCCGGAACTACTGCAGCTGCACGAAAGGGGAAAATCTCGGACTGTTAGGGCTCCATTTATGGCCCACAGGGCTGAGGGGACAGCATATAACATAGCTGACCCCAACGCTCATGGCAGAGACCTCGGAGAAAAGACTGAGGGAAGAAGGCTGAAAACAATGGTGTAAGCCCTCACTGCTGCAGAGAACGGAAAACTTAGGCACTGAGACTAGCTGCCCCCAGAGCTTTCCCGCCCACACCTGCCCAGTGCTAGAAGCGGAACAGTAGCGATGTCATATCAAAAGAACAGAATACTTGCAGTTCTGAGAACGGTGGTCCACAAACACAGATTCCCAGCCCAACGAGTTCCGGCAAAGGGGAGGGAGCTGTGGAAGCAGGACTGGCTGTGGTGGTGGTCGCTACCATTGCTCTGGGACACCTCTCACAACCCACCCCGCCCCTGTCCCCACCTGTGGGGACAGAGTCCCAGAGAGCAGTTTCCAGGCTCTTGGTCTCACATGGAAAGGTGCTGGCTCAGGTAGTAGATGGCCATAAGCTGTGGCTAATTGACCCTCAGCTGTTATGTTAGCTAATTAGCCCCTGATATAACTGCTGCGGCTGCGCTAGTTGGTGAGTCGAGAGTCGAGTCCAGAGCGGTCGGTTGGTTGGCAGGCAGAAAAACAGACAGCAGGTCGCACGTCGTGTGGCTTCAGCCTCCAGTGAGACTATAGTGGTATGACTCCCCTACCTATGGATCCATGGGTGTTCCTTTTTGCCTAGCCATATCCTGCATTCTTATGTGGGGAGCGGGACTAGAGGCCCCGCAGGCTGCCCTGCATGACACCATTTATCTGGGTGGATCCCTGCAGGAGTAAACAGAGCTGCTGAAACACACGGGCTCTCAATCTGGTGCAGGAAGAGCTTTGGAATTTCAAAAGCTCTCCGCATCCCCACACGATGCGGTGCCCTAAGACCCAGGCAAACTGTTCACAGAGGAGAAGCCCACCTTCCAGGGAATCCCCCCATTGTGTGAGAAACTGGAATAGTGCAGAGAAAACATAACAGTACAGTGTGTGAGAGAATAAAAGGCTGCAGTTGGAGAGAAAATAAAACATTCTACCAACACCTCCTGGAAAACAAAGAAAGACCTCTTCCTATCAACCTGTTGCAGAAACCACTCCTGTAGATGTCTAGGAAGAGAAATAATGAATCATTAATTGCCATGAATAACCAAGGAAACAAGACAGCTCAGATAGAAAATGAAAAGTCTCCAGAAAATGAACTTAAAGATATGGAAATATGTGACTTAAATGACAGAGAATTCAAGATCGCAGTTCTGAAAAAACTAAATGAGATGCAAGAAAACACAGACAGGTACTTTAATGAACTCAGAAACAGAATCAAGAAAAAATGAACATTTTACTGAAGAGATTGAAATTTTAAAAGAGAATCAAATAGAATTTCTGGAGATTAAGAACTCAATAGAAGAAATGAAAAATGAAATAGCCAGCTTAGGTAGTAGAGTTGACCAGATGGAGGAAAGTATCAGTGACATCGAAGACAGAAACCTGGAAATTACACAGATAGAAGAAGAAAGAGGCTTGAGACATAAAGGAAATGAAAGAACTCTACAAGAACTTTCTGACTCCATCAGAAAGAGCAATATAAGAATAATGGGCATACCAGGAGGAGAAGAAAGAAAGAAGGGGACAGAGAGTATATTCAAACAAATAGTCGATGAGAACTTCCCAAACTTGTGGACAGAACTGGAACCTAGAATCCAAGAAGCAAATAGAACACCTAATTACCTCAACCCCAACAGGCTTTCTCCAAGGCACATTGTATTGAAACTGTCAAAAATCAACGACAAAGAAAGAATTCTCAAGACAGCCAGGGAAAAGAAGATGGTAACTTACAAAGGAAAGCCCATTAGATTATCATCAGATTTTTCAGAAGAAATTCTACAAGCAAGGAGGGAGTGGAACCAAATATTCAAACTACTGAAAGAGAGAAATTATAAGCCAAGAATAATATACCCAGAAAAGATATCCTTTAGATATGAAGGAGGAATAAAGACCTTTCCAGACACACAGAAGATGAGGGAATTTTCTAACACACGACCTGCACTACAAGAAATACTAAAGGAGGCTATTCGACCACCATCAACAGGGACAATTTGTGGCAACCAAAACATAAGAAGGGGCAGAGTAAAGACCTGAACCAGAATACGGGAATGGAAACTGTAAGCATCCTGAAGAAAATGGGATACTCTAAATATCAAACTTTCTTTTACATAAACTTAATGGTAATCACTCAAAAAAAAAAAAAAATCCAGAACTGAAACACATACTGTAATAAAAGAAGAAACAGAGGAAAAATCATAGACTACCACCACACAGAAATAATAAACAACAACAAAAAGGCAAAGAACCAATGGAGACACAGTCTTACCAGAAAACTAAAGATAGAATGACAGGAAATTCTCACATATCAATAATCACCCTAAATGTAAATGGACTGAACTCACCAATAAAAAGGCACAGAGTAGCAGATTGGATCAAAACACTAAACCCAACCATATGCTGTCTCCAAGAGACATATCTCAGCTACAGGGACAAGCATAGACTCAAAGTGAAAGGGTGGAAATTGACACTCCAAGCAAATGGTATCCAGAGAAAATCAGGTGTACCCATACTGATCAGATGAAACAGAGTTCAGGGTAAAAAAGGTAACAAGAGACAAAGATGGAGATTTCATAATGGTAAAGGGGATTATACAACAAGAAGACATCACAGTCATCAATATTTATGTCCCCAATCAGGGAGCACCGAAATATACCAAGCAACTACTAACAGAACTAAAGGGAGAAATTGACCAAAACAAACTTATACTAGGGGACATAAACACATCATTGACAGCTATGGATAGATCATCCAAATAGAAAATAAATAAATAGCAGCCCTAAATGACACATTAGACGAAATGGACATAATTGACATTTATAGAGCACTTCATCCTAAAACATTAGTGTACATGGAACATTCTCAAGGATAGACCATACATTGGGACATAAAACTAGTCTCAGCAAATTTAAGAAGATTGAAATCATATCAAGCATATTCTCTGATCACAATGCTTTGAAATTGGATGTCAACTGCAGAAAGAAAGCAGGAAAAACCACAAATAAGTGGAGATTAAACAACATACTATTAAAGAATGACCGGGTCAAAGAAGAAATAAGAGGATAGATCAAAAGATACATAGAAACAAATGCAAATGAAAATACATCGTACCAAAATTTTTGGGATGCAACGAAAATAGTTTTAAGAGGGAAATATATATCATTATTGGCCTACCTCAAGAAACAAGAAAAATCCCAAATAAATAACCTCATGTTATACCTTAAAGAACTAGAAAAAGAACAAATGAAACTCAAGGTCAGCAGAAGAAAGGAAATAATAAAAATCACAGCAGAACTAAATGAAATAGAGAGCAAAAAGACAATAGAAAAAATTAATGTGACAAAGAGCTGGTTCTTTGAAAGGTTAACAAGATTGACAAACCCTTGGCTAGACTCACTAAGATAAAAAGAGCAAAGACATTAATAAACAACATCAGGAATGAAAGAGGGGAGGTTATCATGGATGCCACCGAAATATAAGGATCATCCAAGAATATTATGAAGGACTATATGCCACCAAATTCAATAAACTAGAAGAAATGGGCAAGTTCTTAGAAACATATAGCCTTCCAAGGCTGAACCATGAGGAATTGGAAAATCTAAACAGACCAATCACCAGTAATGAAATTGAATCAGTCATCCAAAACCTTCCCAAAAGCAAAAGTCCAGGACCAGATGGCTTCACTAGTGAATTCTACCCAAACCTTCAAAGAGGATCTAATACCAATCGTGCTCAAAGTCTTCCAAAATATTGAAGAAGAGACAGTACTCCCTAACTAATTTCATGAGGCCAACACCTGGTAAGGATAAAACAAAAAAAGAAAACTACAGACCAGTATCTCTGATGAATACGGATGCAAAAATCCTAAACAAAATTCTAGCAAATCGAATGCAACAATACATTAAAAAGATTATTCATCACGACCAAGTGGGGGTTTATCCCAGGGCACAAGGATTGTTCAACATACACAAATCCATCAATGTGATACATCACATAAACAAAATAAGGGTCAAAAATCATGATTATATCAATTGATGCAGAAGAAGCATTTGACAAGATACAACATCCATTTATGATTAAAACACTTAATAAAATAGGCATAGAAGGAAAATACCTTAACATAGGAAAGGCCATATATGACAAACCTTCAGCTAATCTCATAATTAATGGTGAAAAACTGAAGCCCTTTGCTCTATGTTCAGGAACACGACATGGCTGTCTCCTATCACCTCTGCTTTTCAACATAGTGTTGGAAGTCCTCGCTGGAGCAATCAGGCAAGAGAAAGAAATAAAAGGCATCCAAATTGGGAATGAAGAAGTTAAATTGTCACTCTTTGCAGATGACATGATGCTATATATAGAAAACCCTGAAGACTCCACCAAAAAGCTATTAGAAACAATCAACGAATACAGTAAACTTGCCTGCTACAAAATCAACGTACAAAAAGTCCATTGCATTCCTATAAACTAACAATGAAATCTCAGAAAAAGAAATAAAGAAGCAATTCCTTTTGCAGTTGTCGCAAGAAGAATAAAATACCTAGGAATAAACTTAACCAAGGATGTGAAAGATCTATATGCTAAAAACTATAAGACATTTTTAAAAGAAATTGAAGAAGACTCAAAGAAATGGAAAGACATTCCATGCTCATGGATTGGAAGAATCAACATAGTTAAAATGGCTGTTACCCAAAGCAATATACAGATTTAATGCAATCCCCATCAAAATCCTAATGGCATTTTTTTGAAGAAATAGAACAAAAAATCATCCGATTTGTTTGGAACCAGAAAAGATCCCGAATATCCAAAGCAATCTTAAGAAAAAAGAACAATGCTGGAGGTATCACACTCCCTGACTTTAGTTTGTACTACAGGGCAACAATAATCAAAACAGCATGGTATTGGCAGAAAAACAGACACATAAACTAATGGAATAGAATTGAGAACCCAGAAATAAAACCACATAAATATGGACAGATAATTTTTGACAAAGAAACAAAAAACATACAATGGAGAAAGACAGCCTCTTTAAAAATGGTGCTGGCAGAATTGGAAAGCCATGTGCAAAAGAATGAAACTGGACTGCCATCTGTCACCATGTACCAAAATTAATTCAAAATGGATCAAAGACTTAAGCATAAGACCTGAAACAATAAACTACATAGAAGAAAACATAGGTACTAAACTTATGGACCTTGGGTTCAAAGAACATTTTATGAATTTGACTCCAAATGCAAGGGAAGTAAAAACTAAAATAAATGAAAGGTACTATGTTAAACTTAAAAGCTTCTGCACAGCAAAAGAAACCATAAACGAAATAAAGAGGCCACCAACTGAATGGGAGAAAATTTTCTCAAATGATGCCTCTGATAAGGGGCCAATATCTAAAATATACAAGGAACTCATGTAACTCAACAACAACAAAAAACAAACAACCCAATTGAAAAATGGGCAGAGGACCTGAAGAGACATTTCTCCAAAGAGGACATACAAATGGCAAATAGACATATGAAAAAATGCTCAACATCACTAATCATCAGAGAAATGCAAATAAAAACCACAATGAGATATCACCTCACACCAGTCAGAATGGCTATCATCAACAAGACAAATAGTAACAAGTGTTGGAGAGGCTGTGGAAAAAAAGGAACCCTCATACACTGTTGGTGGGAATGCAGACTGGTGCAGCCTTTATGGAAAGCAGTGTGGAGGTTCCAAAAAAAATTACGAATAGAATTACCATATAATTCAGCAATCCCTCTCTTGGGTATCTAAAAATCTGAAACGATTTACACATAAAGACAAGTGTGCTCCAATGTTCATTGCAGCTTTATTTACAGTGGCCCAGACATGGAAACAGCCAAAATATCCCTCGATAGATGAATGGATAAAGAAGTTGTGGTATATATACACAATGGAATACTATTTGGCGGTAAGAAAAGATGAAATAGGGCCATTTGTGACAACATGGTTGTATCTTGAGATTATAATGCTAAGTGAAATAAGTCAGACAGAAAAAGCAGAGAACCATATGATTTCACTGATATGTGGTATATAAACCAAAAACAACAAAAGAACAAGACAAACAAATGAGAAACAAAAACTCATAGACATAGACAATAGTTTACTGGTTACCAGAGAGTAAGGGGATAGAAGGGTGGTAGGAAGGATAAAGGGGATGAAATATATGGTGATGGAAGGAGAACTGACTCTGGGTGGTGAACACACAATGCGATTTATAGATGATGCAATACAGAATTGTACACCTGAAATCTATATAACTTTACTAACAATTGTCACCCCAATAAACTTTAATTAAAATATAAAAAATAGAAAGAAAAGATTTCAACAAATGTAATAGAGGGAAAAGCAAGTGTTCAAAATGTAGTGATAATAGATGAAGTGAAAAAAAAAATTTTTCTGTTGTTGAAGCCACCCAGTGTTTTGTTATGGCTGCCTTAGCAAACTAATGCAGTAGTTAAGCAGCTGAATTCTAGAGCAGCCTTCGTAGGTGTAAATCCTGCCTCTGCCAATTACTAGCTGTGTAACTGTGGGCAAACCACGTAACATTTTCCTGCCTTGGTTTCTTTTTCTGTAAAATGAGGGTAATAACAATAGTAAAAATAGAGTGAAAACCGTCTGGTTTGCCCCAGTCAGGGGAGTTTTCCAGGATGCAAGTCTTGCTGTGCTAGAACATGAAGAGTCACCCTAAAATGAATAGGGTTGCTGTGAGACTGAATTAATACCTGTAGCATATTAGAAGAATGCCTAGGACATGGTACGCACTCAGTAAGCAACAGGTATTGTTACTATTAATTATATTTCAGACCTCATCTTAACTGTCACTTTCTCAGACATACTTTCCCTGACCCCATAATCTGGATTAGACTCTGTTAAACTCTTTCATGGTATCTGGTTCTTTTTTTGTCAGTGGTTCCCCAAGATCCATTTTCCTCATTTGCAATAATAATAGGACCCCAGATTTCTAACTAGGTACGTGGCTGTCTGGAATAAAGACTATTTCCCAGCTTCCCTTGTAGAAGAGTAAATTCTGACCAATGGGATATGAGCAGATATGATATTTGCAAATTCTGGGTTGTGCCTTTACAGCAGGAAGTTCTTATACCAAAGAAGCTGTGGACAGAATTCAGGGTGTCTGTGAATTTGAATGGGAAAAAAATTCCATCTGTACGTTCACTAACTGCTAACTGAAATTTAGCCTTTGCTTCAATTATTAATATATGCAACAAAGCTCAAAGTAGCAGCAGTAACTGTGATCTTGTCACCAAATGAAATCAACATTTTCTTATCACATAACATATTTAATATATTGTTTATGATCATCACTAGTATGAAATCTGAAACTAGACTCACTGCTAGATCTTATTATTTAATGTTTAAAGTAGCACATATTGCTATAAGCCATGGCACAAAAATGGTTAAGGACTCCTGTCTTAAAGAGAAGGGCATCTTGCCCCTTACCCTTTCACTTTTGCTGCTGGCTGATATGCGGAACTAGTAGTAGGTCATCTTGGACATGCAGGTAAGGGCTAAACTCAGATGGTGGAATAACCAGATTGAAAGAGCCCAGGTCCCTGGGACTAGGTCCCTAGGTCCCTCAGAATCGCAGTGCAACCCAAACTGCTACTTGAAAGAGGAATAAATGTCTACCTTGTTTACAGCACTGTTATTTTGTGTCTTTATTTGAGCAGCTGAAACTATATCCTTATAAACACAATAGCAGTTACCACATTTTATAATTATATATTTGTGATGATTTGTGTTTGTTTAAATGTCTTTACTACTGAAGAATAAGGTCTTTGAGGACATGAAGCATGTGTAGTTGTTCACTCTGGAATCTTAGTAACTGGTAAAGTGTGGGCACAGAGTAGACTCTCAATAAATGTTTTAAAATAAATGAAATAATAATATGTTAGGCTAATATTGTACAGGCAATATGTAAAAAGAAGCAAAAAGCCTATGTATAGAAAAAGAGTTAGAAGAAAATACCAAAATCAATCAATCAATCTAACTAGCTACCTATAAAAACACATAACAAAACAAAATGGATCAAGGAGCAGTTGATCCCTGAGAGCCTTGGAGAAGGAGGAGGAGGTGTGTGGAATATCTTGTCCAGGGAGGAGGTTTAACCAGTTGTGGTTTGGTGTAGATCCTCTCAGACCCTTTACTCAAGGTGTCATGTAAAAGCCAACAGGCCAGCCCGACTCTTAACATAGAAAATGAAATTCACTACTTAAAAGAGGCCATGGGAAAAAACAAGGTGAAGAAATAGGAACAATAAGGCATAACTCTTTAAAATGTAGCAATCGACCATTGGACAATCTTTACTAGTTGGATTTCTAAGCGGAAGCTTGGAAAGAAATGTTATTATATTTCACCCACAATTACACAAATGGATCAGTTATAATCATCATGAAGAGAGTCATATACTCAAAGAGGACATAGTGAGCAAATGCTACAGCTAAAGGTCAAGTTAACAAATTGTGCTTCTGTGGTCATTTATTTGTTGTTAATTTTTTCGTTAAGCACTGAGTTTCTGCCTTGATTATAACCCTGGCTGAATAAAAAGATGTATGTATATTTTAAATATATTGGTTTGATACCAAGAAATTAGAGTAAGGAAATATTTTCATGTACTCATAATTTAAAAAAAATTAATTTCAATATTAGTAAATAGGGGCCGGCATGGTGGCTCAGGTGTGTGGAGCACCATGCTCCTAACTCTAAGGTTGCTGGTTCGATTCCCACATGGGCCAGTGAGCTGTGCCCTCTACAGCTAAGGCTGTGAATGATAGCTCTCCCTGGAGCTGGGCTGCTGTGAGCAGCCAGAAATTGGCGTGTGCTGCCATGTGCTGCCGTGGGCTGCTGTGTGCTGCTGTGGGCTACCGTGTGCTGCCATGAGCAACCGGTGGCCAGCGTGAATGGCTGGCAGCCAGTGTGTGTGGCTGCAGCCATCGTGAGTGACTGGCAGCTGGTGAGAGCTGCTGTGAGCTCCTGTGAGCGGCTGACCAAGGCGACTGACTGCCTCAGCTGGGGGAGCGCAAGGCTCATAATACCAGCATGGGCCAGGGAGCTGTGTCCTACACAACTAGACTGAGACACAACAGCTTGAACTGGAGTGGGGAGGGGGGAGGCAGAAGAAAGGGGAAAAAAAAGATTAGTAAATAATAGATGTTCCATAAATGATAGTTGGTGACTATGTTATCCATAGCATAATTTTGAAAGTTTTTAATTTTTCATCTATTGCCATTAATTGGAATTCTGCCTTCAAGTTTATAGATCTACAGGATCATAATACCTTTAGTATGCATTTGTAATTACTAGAAATGGCTGTATTTTTCAATATAGATTGATTGGCCTGGAGACAAGGAAGCAAATGAAATAGTTCCATCAGAAAGATGTGAAACTGGGTACTGGAAATAAAATGGAAGAGAAGTTAATAATAGCTAATGGTAGCTATAATTATAAAAAATAATTTTAACAAAATTGTATAATCATGACTCTCATACATCTATAAAATGAACACATGTCCAAAATTTCATTTAACTGATTAATGAGGGAACCAGTAAGATGTAGCAACCAATTCAAAGTATTCAAAGTACCAGATATATACAGGCAGTTAGGAATGCTTAAGCAAATCTACTTAATAGATACAAAACTGGAAAAACTGATCAATATCCATAGAACAATAATCACCTGAATCTCCTAAGGCCATAATTTGCATATTTATGGAAAAGAATCATTTGCATTATGTCAATATTCTGCAACTTACAGAATTGTAAAATAGCTCAAAGACAATGAAAGGCACAAACACCTTCATAGAATTAGATAACCTGGACAATGTCTAACTTTCCATTGAGACACCCAGCAATCTCTTTGGTCCATTTAAACAGTCTTTATTAATGCTTTCCCTACATAGTAGACTCGTATTGAATGCTATTTATGGGCCAGGCACAGCTCTAAGTGCTTTAAATGTATTTCATGTAATTCCCACAAGAACCTTATGAGGTCGGTTCTATTATTTTTCATTCACAAGGCGGGAATCTAAGGCACAAGAAAAGGTTAAGTCTGTTACCCAAGGTCTCAGAGATAGTAGGAGGTGGAGTCAGGATATGAATGCAGGTAGTTTTGCACCAGCTCTGCTGCCATGGATGTGACTGTGAAGGAAAAATAAGTGATAGGACCTGACCAGTTAGATTACATTAGATATAGAAAAAGGAAGAGGTAAGAATGACTCCAAAGTTCTTCCCCTGGTTTTGAGACAGGGGACACTGTCCAAATAAATAGATTAAGGAGTTAATTTGATTTGGTTTTTAGACAAGTGGACTTTGAAGTAATGGCAAGATATCCAGATGGAAAAGTCCAGCTGGGCGGGAGATCAAAACTGGAGGTGAAGATGAGTGATTTTTTTTTTTTAAATGGAGCAGGTTTAAACTGATATGAAAGCATGAATGTTTGTCAATCAGAGCTCAAGGACTGAAGCCCAGAGGGAAAAGAGAACATTATGCAGGAGACTGGGGTCCTGCATAGGCTGAAGAGACGCAGGCTCAGGGAGTAAGACCAACGCAGGGTGTATTGGCTAGAGTTCTGAGGTCCAGGCAACAGGGTACTGTCCCTTGTGTTTAAGGAGAAACATTAAGCTGGAGTCACAAATGCAAATAGCCAGAGTTGAGGCTGGAAGGTAAATAGAAGCGGCATCGTGGCGCTTGGGTTGGCCCTGGGTGAGGGTGTTTGAGGGAGTGGGGCTTTATCCAATGCACAGTAGAGACTGACAAACAGGTAAGTGTCATGATCAGACGTACATTTTAGAAAGAACCAGGCTGGCTGCAGCATGAACAATTTGGGCAAATCTGGAGGCAGGAGATGTCATTAGGATCCAGACAAACGCAGCTGGTGGCCTGCACCAAGTCAGTCGTGACAACTAGACCCAAGTCTAATATTTGAGGGACCTGAGGATAAGAGTACTTGTGGGGAGCCATGGTTTCTTGCAACCCTGAACCTTGCAGACTGGCTCGGTTTCTGCCCCCATAACATTGTCTCTGCCTTATCTGAGAAGCGCCTAACGGCTGCTGAGGAATGTGGTGAAAACGGCCAGTTCCCAGACACAGAAAACTAAGGGCTTTCTAGACAAATAGTAGATTCTGTCTCCTTGAAATATTTACTTTTGTGAGTTTCAGTGACCTTGTATCTTCTATGTCAAAGTAAGGTTGAAGCTGGAAAGATTTACTTTCACTGAGATAATGCATATCTTCTTCGTTTAACTGCACGTACTCAAATTGTATATATTGGTTAGAGATAATAAACTCAGGGCTTCAGCATGACTGAAGACCGGCCGCATTAGCATTTGTGTGTGTCTTTTATTTCATTCCCACTCCCCCATTCAGGTACTGATCGACTCGTGGCGGCTGGCCCGTCACACTTGGCGCCCGAACAGGGACCTGAATACGGGGGTAACAGTGAGGAACACCACGTGGCAAGGGCCCAGCTCGTAGAGAGCTTATCAGTGGATGCGTGGTGAGTAAGACACAATACCCCTCGGTCGAATGAATGTGTGAGTGAGTGATAGCTCCACGACTTCGTGTTACGGAGCTTGATTGGGCCCTAATCTGCGGTTCCGGTTCTGTCATACGGCATAACGGCGACTGGACTTCTGTCTACCTGTCCGGGGAATTATACCGGAGCGCCTTAGCCAAGACAGATTTGGCTCCGCGAGGGGCACGGCCAGACGGGCATCAGAGTGTTTTCTTTGTTTGAAAGAAGGGCCGAGTTAGGGTGAAGGATGGGTCACGCTAGCAGCAAGGACCTGTATGTTAGAGGACTTAAGAAATTGCTTGCCGCCCGTGGCAGTCGGGTGAGCAGAGAACAGTTAGATAAGTTTTAGAATTTGTAAAGAAGTTTGTCCATGGTTTCCAGAAGAAGGCACTGTCAGTCTGGAAACTTGGGAGAAAGTGGGAGAGCAGTTACAAGATTATTATGCTGCCCACGGACCTCAGCAGATCCCTGTAGAAACATTCGGGTTGTGGACCTTGATTAGAGATTGTTTAGATCTCAGGCGTAAGAGCTGTAAGCTAGAGAAAGTAAAACAAGCTGGCAATGAAGAAATTCTTTCATCTGCCGCTTCTCTGGCAGAGAGAGAAAAGGGGGAGGAAGCCAAACCCACAGAAGAATTTTTTAAAGATACAGAGCCTATTTATTATGAACCTCCGGTCGAGGACTGGGAAGATTTAGACTCTCAGGATCAGGAAGACTCAGAGGATGAAGCAGCCAAACATAATAGGAACATATACCCTCCTTTGGTGGCTATGGCTCAAGAAGGCAGACAACCTGCAGGCACTACACTTTCTCTTGCAGATCAGATAAAGATGATTCAGGGACAGTTGATTGAACTTAAAGTTGCTGTGGACAAAGGAAATTGTCCTCGGGGTCCCCAGATTCCTTTTAGAGAACAATGGAATCCTCGGGGCAAAGATCCCCCCAGAGTTATTCCTTTTGCACCACCTCCTGAGGAGCTCTGTATGTGGGGTCCTCCGTTGCAGCCCCCAGTTTGGGACATGCCTACTAAGCCTCCGCCGAATTATGTTAAGCCAGGATCAGACTCTAATGTGCGTTCCCCTCTTCAAATGGCTTGTGAGGAAGCTCACAAGCAGGGGGAATCCACAGAACAATTTGGAGTATATCCTCTTTTTGACAGGATTGACCAGGAAGGAAATAGGTTTAGAGAATGGAGGCCAATTCAATGGAAACAATTAAAAGAGTTAAAAGAGGCTTGTGTACAGTACGGCCCTATTGCCCCTTTCACCTTAGCAATTCTGGATGCTTTGTCTAATGAAGCTACTCCTCCAGAGGATTGGAAGCATATTGCTCATGCTTGCCTTTCCGGGGGCGATTATCTTTTGTGGAAATCCGAGTTTTATGAAAATTGCAAGAAGAAAGCTAATCAGAATGCCTCAGGACAAATTCCCATCACTTTTGACATGTTAGCAGGAGAAGGAATATATGCTGAATTAAGGAATCAGATGGACTTTGTGGCAGGAGCTTATGTTCAGACCACTGCTGCAGCAAAAGATGCCTGGCGTATGCTGCCAGATACTTCCCGCAAAGAGGATCATGTTTCTCAGATAAGGCAAGGACCCGATGAGCCCTTTCAAGATTTTGTATCTCGCCTCTGTACAGCTGCAGGGCGGATTTTTGGGTCATCAATGGCCACTCAGTCCTTTATAACACAGCTTGCCTATGAGAATGCTAATTCTGCATGTCAAGCTGTTATTAGACCATTCAGAAAAAAGGGAACCTTATCTGATTATATTCGCTTGTGCTCTGATGTAGGTTCCTCTTTTACACAGGGCATAGCCATAGCGGCTGCTATTCAGGGAAAGCCTATGAAAGAAATACTGTATCAACAAGCAAGATTTAATGCAGGAAGTCGCTCTGGAGCTTGTTTTACTTGTGGCAAAAAGGGACATCGAGCTGCTCAATGCCCTCATAAAGGGGAATCTGAGAACTCGGCTGCTCCTGTGAGAAAGCCTCCAGATGTGTGTCCTAAATGCAGGAGAGGAAAACATTGGGCCAATGAATGCAGATCCAAGACAGATAAAGATGGAAAGCCCATCCAGGAAACTGGGTGAGGGCCAGCCCCAGGCCCCGAATCAACAATGTTATGGGGCACTGCAGATCCCAGCGCAGATGCAGGGACAAAGAGGGAACGAGCCTCTGAGAGGAAATACATCACAGATTTGTTTCAGGCCACCTCAGGTAGCGCAGGATTGGACCTGTGTTCCACCACCAACATTGTACTAACTCCCGAGATGGGAATGCAAGCATTGCCCACAGGAATCTTTGGGCCACTACCACCAGAAACTGTAGGTTTATTATTAGGAAGAAGCAGTACCACTATGAAAGGGATTCAGGTTTCCCCGGGAGTTATTGATGAGGATTTTACCGGAGAAATTAAAATCATGACTCATTCACCCTTGAATGTTTCAGTCATACCTGCTGGAACTCGCATAGCTCAGCTAATTATTTTGCCTCGTGTAAAAATAAGAAAAAATAGGCAAAATCAGGAACGTGGAGACCGAGGATTCGGTTCCTCTGATGTTTATTGGGTTCAGGAAATAAAAAGAGATCGACCTGTTTTGCAGCTTAAAATTAATGGAAAAAGTTTTCAGGGACTTTTGGATACTGGCGCTGATGTCTCCTGCATATCTGCACAACACTGGCCATCTAACTGGCCGATGCAAAACACTATTACAGATTTGCAGGGCATAGGACAATCTCATTCCCCTAAGCAAAGCAGTAATTTGTTGTCATGGCAGGATGAGGACGGACATCAAGGGACTTTCCAGCCATATATTATTCAGGCCTGCCTGTTAATTTGTGGGGACGAGATATTATGAGTAATATGGGAGTCTATCTTTATAGCCCAAGCACTCAAGTAACTCAGCAAATGTTTGATCAAGGGCTTCTCCCAGGACAAGGCTTAGGCATTAAGGGACAGGGACGTCAGGAACCTATTTCGCCTAACCCTAATTTACAAAGAACAGGTCTGGGATATTTTCCCCAGGGGTCATAGATTTACCTGTACTCCACCAAAAAACTGCAGAAGCAATAACTTGGAAATCTGATACGCCTGTGTGGATAGATCAATGGCCCCTTACTCAAGAAAGAATATTCTCAAGCGCTAGTACAGGAGCAGCTTGATAAAGGCCATGTAATTGAATCTACGTCGCCCTGGAATTCACCCATTTTTGTAATTAATAAAAAATCAGGGAAATGGAGATTATTGCAAGATTTGAGAAAAGTAAATGAAACTATGGAAGTTATGGGTGCTCTCCAGCCAGGGTTACCTCATCCTTCTGCTATTCCAAAGGATACTTATAAAATAGTGCTAGATTTGAAAGACTGCTTTTATAATATACCACTCCATCCCCAAGATTGTAAAAGATTTGCCTTTAGCATTCCTAGTCCAAACTTCCAGGAACCTGTAAGAAGGTATCAATGGAGAGTCCTTCCCCAAGGTATGGCCAATAGTCCTACCTTGTGTCAGAAGTTTGTTAGTAAAGCAATTGATAACACCAGAAAACAGTTTCCTTCTGTGTATATCATTCATTATATGGATGACATCTTATTGGCTTGTAAAAAAGAAGGAATGTTGTTAGCTTGCTTTGCAGATATGAAAAAGAACCTTCTAGCCTCAGGTCTTATTATTGCACCTGAAAAAGTGCAAAGAAGTGAGCCTTATTCTTACTTGGGATGGCAGTTATTTGCTCAGTATTTCACTCCACAGAAAATAGAGCTTAGGAAAGATCATCTTAAATCTCTTAATGATTTTCAGAAACTGTTGGGAGATATTAATTGGCTACGCCCTTCTTTGGGATTAACTACTGGAGATCTTAAACCACTGTTTGAAATTTTAAAAGGAGATTCTGATCCGACCTCTTCCAGGTCTCTTACTGAGCCTGCAAGGAAGGCTCTTTCTAAGGTTGAGAAAGCCATTCAGCAACAGCATGTTTCCTTTTTAGATTATTCTAAACCTCTATATGTGTATGTTCTGGACACCAAGCATACACCCACAGCAGTGTTGGCAAGAAGGGCCACTTAGATGGATACACCTCCATGTGGCTGCACAAAAGAATCTTACTCCTTATTATGAATTTGTGGCCAGTTTAATTCAGGAGAGCCGCCTAGAAGCTCGAAAATATTATGGAAAAGAGCCAGATTTTATTATTATCCCTTTTACAAAAACACAAATTCAAGGCCTGATGCAGTTTACAAACAGTTTTCCTATTGCATTGGCTCATTTTGTGGGAACTTTGGATAATCATTATCCCAAGCATAAATTGCTTCAATTTTTTCAACATCATGATCCAATTTTTCCTTCAATAGTGTCACATACTCCTCTTCCTGCTGTACCTAATATTTTTACTGATGAATCTAGCAATGGTGTAGCTGTTTATGCGCTCGATGAAAAAGTCATTAAAAGAGTACAGACACCTCCTGCCTCAGCTCAGATAGTTGAGCTTCGAGCAGTTCATATGGTATTGCTTGACTTTGCTTCTCAGTCTTTTAATTTATTCTCTGACAGCCATTATGTGGTTCGTGCCATCAGGAATTTAGAAACGGTACCTTTTATTAGCACCAGTAATCCTGTTATTCAGGACCTGTTTCTTCAGATACAACAGGCCATTCAGTTACGCTGTAAGAAATTTTACATTGGCCATATTAGAGCTCATTCTAATCTTCCAGGTCCTTTAGCCTCAGGAAATCAAATTGCAGACTCTGCTACTCAGCTCATTGCCTTGACTCAAATAGAAAAGGCACAAAAGGCTCATAGTCTCCATCATCAAAATAGCCAGAGCTTGAGACTGCAGTATAAAATAACCAGAGAAGCAGCACGTCAGATAGTAAAACAGTGTCCGGATTGTTCACATCTCCAACCTGTGCCTCATTATGGAGTCAACCCTCGAGGCCTGCGTCCTAATGACTTATGGCAAATGGATGTGACTCATATACCTGAATTTGGAAAGTTAAAATATGTTCATGTCTCTATTGATACCTTCTCCGGATTCGTTGTGGCCACGGCTCAGACCGGAGAAGCAACGTCACATGTAATCAGACATTGTCTTGCTGCATTTGCCATGATTGGAACCCCTAAAAAACTTAAAACAGATAATGGCTCAGGTTATACCAGCAAAAAATTTTTTCTATTTTGCCAGCAATTTTCGATCAATCATGTTACTGGCATTCCTTACAATCCCCAAGGACAAGGGATTGTTGAGCGCACTCATGGTACATTGAAAGTTAATTTGCATAAAATAAAAAAAGGAGAGTTATATCCCCTGACGCCTCATAATTATCTGTCTCATTCTCTCTTTATTCAAAATTTCTTGACCTTGGATGCCCATGGTAAAAGTGCTGCAGAACGCTTTTGGCATCCTTCTACTGCCCCTCAGGCTTTAGTCAAATGGAAAGATCCACTTACGGGCTCTTGGCAAGGCCCAGATCCAGTCCTCATATGGGGACGAGGACATGTATGTATTTTTCCACAGGATGCAGAAGGCCCTCGGTGGCTGCCAGAACGATTGGTGCGACATGTGGACCCTCTACCTACTGATGAGGCTGATAGTCTTCAGCAATGCAGAAGATGACCAGACGTATTGGGCCTATGTACCTGATCCACCAATCCTCCACCCCGCAGTGTGGGACGGTCCTGAGATTCCAGTCTATGTTAATGACACCCATGCCTTAGGACTGCCCTCTGATGGACACATGAAACAGCATTTGGAGAAGAAGTTCACTTTTAATGGTATAGGAATAGGTTTGCCTATTTGTATTGCAAAAAATAGGTCTACATCTGGGTGCTTGCGCAGTTCTCCTGTCACTATGCACATTAATGACTCTTTAGTTGGATGGACTATTCGTCTTAACATGCTAGGCGATTGGTCTGGAGGAGAATAAATCTGCCCGTCCCTCCATCGCGTCCATCTTGCAATAAAAGATTGAAATTAAATACTGAGACTGTCCCATGGAGAGCCTGTCCTGGCAATGATCCTGTTCGTTATGACATCCCGGGACAAACAGATATATCATTGACTGGTCAAGAAGTAACCGGTCAGGATGGGCCAGAGAACTGACTTCTGGACTTTGGACTTCTGATACGCAGTATCAGCAAAATTCACTATGGAGGCTTATGGGAGCAATGGATAAGGTTGAAACCAGGCTCTCTCTGCCCATGAGGATTTTGGAAGACGGAACTAGCGATTGGACTATTGTTGCTGAGACTGTTAATGTATCTGCTTGTGTTCCTTCTCCTTATGCACTGTTGATTGGAAATGTTAATGTACACTTTGTAGGAAATCAATTTCATGTATCCTGTAGCAATTGTTCTTTAGCAAATTGTATTTCTTGGGTACCATCAGGAACTCATGTTATGATACTTAAACAACCATCTTTTGTTATGCTTCCTGTTAATATTTCTGGACCTTGGTATACTGAAAGAAGTTTGCAGATTTTCAAAGAAATTGAGTATGCTTTGAGTAGACCAAAGCGGTTTATTGGACTTCTAATTACAGGAATTATGGCTTTGGTTACTATTATTGCAACTGCTGCTACAGCAGCTGTGGCTCTTTCTCAGACTATTCAAAATGCTCATTATGTTAATACTCTTTCAAAAAATGTTACTTTAGCTTTAGGGACCCAAGAAGCTATTGATGAGAAATTAGAGCAAAAAGTGAATGCCCTTTATGATACAGTTCAGTATATGGGAAATGTCATTCGGTATGAAAGTTAAATCTCATTTAGAATGTCATTCAGAATATCATTGGATATGTGTCACTTCTAAAAAGTATAATAGTAGTCAATATGATTGGAATCGGGTTCGTTTACATCTTCAAGGAATTTGGCATAATGCTAATTTGTCTTTAGATATGCTTCAGCTTCATGATAAAGTTCAAAGTATGAGAGAAGCTGAACCCTTAAAATTTGATGCAGCTCAGGCTGCCTCTGAGTTTGTTGATGTTCTTAGGAGTGTTTTGCCCTCTATGCCTTATATTACCCATTCTGTTATAATATTTCTTACATTGAGCATCTGTGTCTGCTTGGTTCTGTGCCTACTCCCCATCCTCAT
Organism: Rhinolophus sinicus; assembly: GCF_036562045.2. Lineage (NCBI taxonomy): Eukaryota > Metazoa > Chordata > Mammalia > Chiroptera > Rhinolophidae > Rhinolophus > Rhinolophus sinicus. Next base: position 36,370,548 of record NC_133761.1, on the reverse strand, counting down.
CAGATGTTTCATCAGCAGGATGTTAGACTTACGAGCTGACATCCATCAGCTTGAGCTTAAGGCGAAGCCTTAAGTCTTTCTCCCCCATGCATTTAGAGGGGCGGGTTAGTCAACGACGGGCAAATACTTGGGAGCCGCTTCAACACCTAAGACAGGGCTTGTATTAATAAAATATGAGTACCAATGACGGGTAAGTTGAGGCAGGCGTCCTGGGATGCCTAAGTCAGGCACCGTCACCTCGCCATCCTGGCTGGATGGACTTTGCTTTTATAAAATAAAAAAGGGGGAGATGTGGGGAGCCATGGTTTCTTGCAACCCTGAACCTTGCAGACTGGCTCGGTTTCTGCCCCCATAACATTGTCTCTGCCTTATCTGAGAAGCGCCTAACGGCTGCTGAGGAATGTGGTGAAAACGGCCAGTTCCCAGACACAGAAAACTAAGGGCTTTCTAGACAAATAGTAGATTCTGTCTCCTTGAAATATTTACTTTTGTGAGTTTCAGTGACCTTGTATCTTCTATGTCAAAGTAAGGTTGAAGCTGGAAAGATTTACTTTCACTGAGATAATGCATATCTTCTTCGTTTAACTGCACGTACTCAAATTGTATATATTGGTTAGAGATAATAAACTCAGGGCTTCAGCATGACTGAAGACCGGCCGCATTAGCATTTGTGTGTGTCTTTTATTTCATTCCCACTCCCCCATTCAGGTACTGATCGACTCGTGGCGGCTGGCCCGTCACAAGTACTAAAAGAGGTTCACATATTGTGTGAATAAATATTTAGAAGTTATAAATAAAGCTAGTAAACTGTCAAATGAAACATTCTCCATCCTCCTACCTGTATAAATACATCTTCAGAAGGACCTGGAAGGGAGGGAGAGAGGAAGGCCGATCGGCTGGATTTAGGTGGGGCTTTCCTAGAACCAACAAGGCAGAAGAGCGCGGCAGTGGCCCAGATGCAGAGGACCACAGCGACACCTGGCTCTTCCCTGAGCGGCGTCTGGAAGCCGCCTTCCCGCTGCTAAAAGGAGAGCGAGTGGATGGGCCGGGGGTGTGGCGTGGTGCGGGGTCGAAGGGCACGCGACGTCGGTGTCATGGCGGCCTCCACGCTGGGCTCGGCCTCGGGCCCGTTACCCCTCTGCTTATACGGCCTTTGCCGTCGCCGACCTTCCCCGGGCGTCTGGGCGGGCGCGCGGCGGCTGCCAGTGCCCGCGGGCTCCAGGCGGAGCGTGGTTGCTGCCAGCGGCCCGGGCGCCTCGGGAACTGACCGCTACTGCATGGAACTGCTGCGGTGAGCGAACCCGGCCTGCCCTGGGCAAAAGATCGCCTGTTCAACCGGAAGGGGCCCCGGATGGGAGCCGCGGGACTCAGGGCCGCCCGGGCGAGCGGACCTGCTCCTTTCTCTCGTTCCTCAGCGTGTGCACTTGGGTTGGCCCTGGGTGAGGGTGTGAGGCAACAGGAACTTTCACATGGGTCACAAAATTGTGGTAAAATGCCTTCTCTGTTACCTTGCCTGAACCTTAATTTACCTATTTAAACATTTTTCATGCATAGCTTTTTTCAATTTGAAAGGTGACTAGTAATTAATTTCAGTTACAAAGTAGCTAACTGAGTTCTTACTGTGTGTCCGCACTGTGCAAAGTAGTTTGCAAGTAAGCAGACCCTTGAACAACTCATGGGTTAGGAGCACCCACCCCTCCCTTGGAAAATTCCAGCATAACTTTTGACTCCTTCAGAACTTACCTACTAATAACCTGCTGTTGACCGGAAGCCTTACTGATAACATGAACAGTTGATTAACACGTTTTGTATACGTATTATAGATTATTACTCTAAAGCTAGAGAAACTAATGTTACTAAGAAAAATCATAAGGCAGAGAAAATACATTTACAGTATTTAGTGGAAAAAATCCCCATGTAAGTGGACCCACGCAGTTCAAACCCTTGTTGTTCATGGGTTAACTGTAATTTACTTAATCTTGATTACAAGTTGAGATAAACAAATGTAGACCTACCCCTTAAGGTTATGAGAATTAAAGCATTTAGAACAATGCCTGGCACAAAGCAAGGGCACAGTGAGTATAAGCCATTATTACCTCATTTAGTGGACTGAGAAACCAACGTTTAGAGAGATTAGGGAATTTACCTGAGGTTTATTAGAATAGCCTCATAAAGTCCGGAGCTTGATGGCAATTTAGTTCACTCTGATAACACTGAAAAGCCTCACACATGGGAATCACTTAGTCATTTGTGGAGTGGAGTCAGGTGAATCAGGTCCCCCGACACATCTAGGCAGGTTCCTGCCTTGGAATCCAGGCCTGACTGCCTCCCACTGCTCTTCTGGTGAGATTGATTCATAAGTGATACAAATAAAGTACCTGATCTCAAGAACTTCTGAGGTGTTAGAATAATTAAACTACCTTGAGCTTGGGCTAGTAAATCCAAGTTTTTAAAAATTCATTTTAGCAAAATGCAGCATAACACAACAAAATTCCCATGTGTTTTGTTTTTAATCACTTTTTTAATAGTGTTCCTCTCCCACCTTATTTATTTGTTGATTACTTATAGGGGAAACAAGATAGCAGTAGTGGAAATCAGGGCATTAAGAATTTTAAAAGCCAAAAACTGCTAAAAGATTATGTTCATTTTTATATATTTTAAAGTTATCATTTTTTGATGGTAAAAAAATTTATGACCAAAATGTTTACCACCCATACACATTTGTCCAGTGAAATTTTTCTTTGATGCCAGTAGTGTTCTAACTTTCCAGTCTAGTGGTGAATAACCACTCTTACTAATTTCTTACGTATTCTTCCAGTGATAGTCTATGGATATCACGTGACAGCTTTTCTCAAATATGTATTTACAAATGGCCAGATACTTAAACTTTCCACGAGTGGAATGGAGACTACTGACTCGTGATTTATTTAAAAGCCTGGATTTTGCAAGCAGACCTGATCTAAATTTATTAATCCTAGTTTTGTCTCTTGGGAAAGTTACTTACTTTAAGATTCAGTTTTTTTCCTCATTTATGCATTTCTACTCCTACCTTATAGCTTGGTCTTAAGGATTAAATGTGATGACGTATATAAAAATGCTGGCACATAATAAATGCTCAATAAATACTTTTAAAATAAAAAAAAACCTTGAAGATTAGAACTTCTAGCTTCTAATTATCCATTAATCTTTGCAATATTTGGTCTCTGAAATTATTTGTGTTGTTTTAGAGACGAATGTTATGTAAGGACACCAAATATCAGAAAAGATGCCAGGCCATAACTTCAGTTTAGCCATCTGGGCTCTCCTAGGAATCTAGGTTCCTGGGAAAATCTGTCCTAATTTACATAGGCTTCTTGGGGTTTTTCTGTTGTTTTTTTTTAATGTCTTTTCAGTCTTTTTAATTGGATTTTCCATTAAACATCAAAATGGTGAACTTTGCATATAATGTCATAAAATATTACGCTTTTATAAAATTTTAAAAACTCTAAAGGTTCCATTGTATGAATGTGTCCCAGTGAATTGCATCAGTGTCTGATAACTAGACACTTAGATTGTCCCTAGTTGTTCAGTATTATAGTGGTGCTGACATGCACTTTGTATATTTTTTCGCTATTTTCTTGGTAGCTGACACTGAAATCATGATAGGGCATTCCAGTCTTAGAAATTAAGACAGGTAGAGGTGTGTTCAAGAAGAGTGATTGCTCCGTTAGGCCTTGGGATTATTGCTATAATGAGGAGGTGCTAGTGGTGGTGTATGGAAGTACACTTGTTCTCCATCCTCCAGCCTCACTGGGGAACCAGTTTTTCCTTTGTGGTTCGATGGCACCAGTCCATGGAATTAGCACAGCCGTCCTAACACCAGACAGGCTTATTTCATCTGTCCCTATTAGACTGACGCCTTTACCTATCTTCAGTGTCTAGTGCAGTGCCTTGCACAGAGTAGGCACTGAATAAATGTTAGAATTAATGAATGAATGAAAAGTTATTGGCCCTGTTACTGTATAAAGCCATCATAGTATGGCATTTCTCACTATCTGGAACAGTTCTTAGGTAACTTGGGCTTCAGTTAGCCACTTAGGATATCTTTGTGTACTAATAATTGATATAGCTATGATTCTGAGTGGATGAAGGAATCGTTCTTCAGTATGTCCTATTTTTAATGTAAGGAAGTGGGTAATATTGTTTAGAAAAATTATTAACAGGGCAAACCCTTAGCTGTATAGAACATCTTATTTCCCAAAGGTTGTTACAGCTCTATTATGTCATTTCATTTTTCATTTCCCTATAAGAAACTTGAAGTACTTCACGTATTGGTTATTTTTAGGGTATATGAAACATGTAGGTTATCAAGCTTCATTTTGCAAATTAGGAAATAGACATGGCTGGTATCATTTCTGTCAGTAACTATAATAGGTGAGTGATAGAAATTAAGATTGTAGTTTTCATTCCTATTCAGTGTTTTCCCATTGTTTCATATTACTTCTAAGTGTTTTAAATACTTTTGAAGCTGAGAGACTTTTTATAGTAAAATAAATTGAAAATGTTTATATTTATATATATTTAAAAATATAAACTATAGCGCTGTTTTACCCATACTGTTCATTTTGTAGCTGAAACAAATTATGTTGAGATTTTTAAAAATAAAACTATCATGGGATAGCAAGGTTACTATTCAGGATCTCTTTTGTTTATGTGGAAGTTGGGGGAAATTTGAAGGGAATGGCTAGAAGGCTTTTAAGTTCTCTGTTAGGCACGTGACAAAATGTAAATCAATTTAAAAGTGGCAGTAGTCTGAATCTCAGTACCTAAAATTCAGGAAGTGAGGCTGGACCTATTTTGTATTGAATACTGTTTCATAGGAAATAGTGTTATAATAAGGTTCTAGTGTATTATAATGAAAGTAGCCTTGTCCATAGGCAGTCTGGTAAGTATACTTAAGTGTACTAGAATGGATATAGTAAGGACTATATTTTTAAAACTTTATTTTGAAGTAATTTCAAAATTTACATAAAAATTGCAGAAATAGTACACAGAGCTCCAATGTTGAGCTTCACCCAAATTCTCTTATTGTTAACGTTCTGAACCATTTGAAAATAAGATATAGACATGATCCCCCGTGACCCTTACATTTTAGTGTGTATTTCTTAATACACAAGGATTCTCTTCCATATAACAACCCTAGTATAGCCGTCAAAATCAGGATATTAAAGTTGATCCAAAATTATCTAATCCACAGACTCCATTTGAACTTTGCTGATTATTCTGTTATATCTTTCATATATCCGGGATCATGTGCTACATTTAGTTGTCATATCTCTTTAGTCTTCTCCAATCTGGAACAGTTTCTCAGTCTTTCCTTATTTTTCACAAGCTTGACATTTTTTGAAGAAACAGGCCAGTTGCTTTGTAGAATCTCTCAGGGTTTATTTAGTGTTTTCTCATGATCTGTGCAGTTTTGGCAAGTATATTACAGAAGTGATGCTGTGCTTTTCTCAGTATCATATGAGGAACCACATGACATTGATTTATCCTATTACTGTAGTGTGAAATTTTTATTACTTGATTGAAAAGCTGTCTTTCAGTTTTCTTCCCTGTAAATTTAATTAATAAGAATGTTAACTAGTAAGTAATACATATTTTGTGACAAGCTACTTTAATACTGTATAAATACCCTGTTTCTATCGAACTTTCACCTGTTTAACATTTTCAGGCAGGTATTGACTTTTTTTTTTTTTAATTTATTGGGGTCACAATTGTTAGTGAAATTACATAGATTTCAGGTGTACAATTCTGTATTACATCATCTATAAATCCCATTGTGTGTTCACCACCCAGAGTCAATTCTCCTTCCATCATCATATATTTGATCCCCCTTACCCTCGTCTCCCACCCCCCCACCTCCATTACCCTCTGGTAACCACTAAACTATTGTCTGTGTCTGTGAGTTTTTGTTTCTCATTTGTTTGTCTTGTTCTTTTGTTGTTTTTGGTTTATATACCACATATCAGTGAAATCATATGGTTCTCTGCTTTTTCTGTCTGATTTATTTCGCTTGGCATCATACTCTCAAGATCCGTCCATGTTGTCACAAATGTTCCTGTATCATCTTTTCTTACCGCCAAATAGTATTCCATTGTGTATATATACCACAATTTCTTTATCCATTCATCTATCGAAGGACATTTGGTTGTTTCCATGTCTTGGCCACGGTAAAAAAAGCTGCAATGAACATTGGAGCACACGTGTCTTTATGTATAAATGTTTTCAGATTTTTGGGGTAGATACCCAGGAGAGGGATTGCTGGGTCATATGGTAATTCTGTTGGGACGGTTTTTCCTGCAGGTCCCCCCTAAGAGCTCAATCCCCCTCCTCCTCCCTCCTTATCAGAGCTGTCTTCTGCAGGGCCTCCGGCTCAGAGCTCTGTCCCCCTCCTCCTCCCATACCTTATCGGAGATGTCTCCCGCGGGCACCATAGTTAGAGGCCTCCCTGTCAAAACAAAGTTGAGGGATCACAGCTGCTAGGGATGGATCTCCCTGACACCCCGGCCAGATTTCCCCCCCAACCCGGAGGCCTAAACATATAAAACAAAGCGCCTGACCCCAGTCAGTGCTCAGTTCTTTGGGAACAATCCCACTGGGCCCGCTGGCTTAATAAAGCTGTGTTCTCCCTGATCTCTGCGTGCCGCTTGGGTCTCTCGGTCCTCGCCACTTTTCTGCAACAATTCTATTCGTTATTTTTTGAGGAACCTCCACACTGCCTTCCGTAACGGCTGCACCAGTCTGCATTCCCACCAACAGTGTATGAGGGTTCCTTTTTCTCCGCAGCCTCTCCAACACTTGTTACTATTTGTCTTGTTGATGATAGCCAATTGTTGATGATAGCCATTCTGACTGGGGTGAGGTGATATCTCATTGTGGTTTTTATTTGCATTTCTCTGATGATGAATGATGTTGAGCATTTTTTCATATGTCTATTTGCCATTTGTATGTCCTCTTTGGAGAAATGTCTCTGCAGGTCCTCTGCCCATTTTTCAATTGGGTTGTTTGTTTTTTTGTTGTTGGGTTTCATGAGTTCCTTGTATATTTTGGATATTAGCCCCTTATCGGAGGCACTGTTTGCAAAAATCTTTTCCCATTCAGTTGGTTGCCTCTTTATTTTGTCGATGGTTTCTTTTGCTGTGCAGAAGCTTTTAAGTTTCATATAGTCCCATTCATTTATTTTAGCTTTTACTTCCCTTGCCTTTGGAGTCAAATTCATAAAATGCTCTTTGAACCCAAGGTCCATAGTTTAGTACCTATGTTGTCTTCTATGCAGTTTATTGTGTCAGGTCTTATGCTTAAGTCTTTGATCCATTTTGAATTAATTTTTGTACATGGTGACAAATAGCAGTCCAGTTTCATTCTTTTGCATGTGGCTATCCAATTCTCCCAGTACCATTTATTGAAGGGGCTGTCTTTCCTCCATTGTATGGTTTTAGCTTCTTTGTCAAAAATGATCTGTCCATATTTATGTGGTTTCATATATTGATTTTTGCTTGAATCACTTATTACTTTGATAGTTATCAAATGATGATTTAAAATTCCATAATGTCTTTTATATTTATCGATTGGCATTCTATTGGTTATCATGTTTTTCCTTCTCTATATATTTATTTGTTATTTTATATTGATCAGGCTTATGGAGTTTTTTGCAATCTGTCACTATCATTTTTTTGATGTTCAAATGGTCCCAGACTTTGCAAAAGAGAACTTTGTAAAACCGATTTCTTTGTCCTTTTGATAAATCCCTCCATTCTTTGAACATTTCTTTCTGCTCAAGAAAATGTTTCAGGCTTATCTTGTATTTCCTTGCCCCAACCCCAGAGTCAGTCATTTTCCACGGATTGCTAGTTTTTTTTTCAGTGGAGAATGGTATTTAGAAACCAAGGTCTAGGTGGTTAGGTGTGTTTGCTGATACCGGAGGTCTGGGAGGCATTATTGCTTCTAGGCCCTCTTGTTACCGGATTCTGGTGTCTGGTGCCCAGAGATCATGGTCTCACGTACCCAAAGAATGAGAACATACTCAAAGAATGGGGACTCAGACGGAGAGGTAGAGGAGAAAGATTTTTATTAAAAAGAAAGTATAGCTCTCTTACGAGAGGGGGTACCCGAAACTGGGATGCCCACTGGCTAAAGCAAAAAGATCTTACTTTTATACTTTCTCTTGCATGCTTGGGGAAGGGAGTTGGCCCCTTCTGATGGATTTTTGTCTATCAGATTTGCTCTGTTTGTCCAGCTTAAAGGGATTTATGAAATAACCCATTTACCCCCAGAACACAATTACTTTTTTGCCCTAGAGTCTTCTGAACCTGGAGTTCCAAGATATGGCTGCCTTTGTCTATTCTACCAGGGACTTCCCTGTTTACCTACCAACATGCTGACTAACCTGTCTCACTCTCAGCAGGTACTGCTAGGAAACAGAAGTACAGTATGTACGTGTGTGTGCATACACACGAATACACTCCCCACAAACACCTCCATATAGTTCTCTGTCTTTATGTCTTATCTGTGTGTTTATCTATGTATTAAAAACTGTGAGTTCATGCCACTACTTGCTGAAATTTTTCTTGATTTCTACTTTGATAGCTCATTTGAATTCTTACAAAGTGATTCTGAAACAATTCAAATTATAAATACTGTATAATCCAAAATAATAGAGATTGATTATTCTTTTAACTGATCTGGAATTGTGGGCAGATACTTTTTTTTTTTTTGTAATTGTAGAAAAACAGGTATAGAAGATGAGAAATTTCAGACCTATTTTGAATTGAAGGCTCATTGTTTTTTTAATGTTAATTCTGGTCAGTCTATGTTTTTGTGTAGTTTGGAAAGTGAAAAGTAACTGTCTTTTTTTTTGGCCTATTTGTTGTAGGAAACGAGATTATGAAGGCTATTTATGCTCCCTGCTGCTTCCTGCAGAATCCAGAAGCTCTGCTTTTGCACTGAGAGCCTTCAATGTGGAACTGGCCCAGGCTGGTATTAAAATACCTTAAAAAATTATTTGCAAAAATGGTGATATAATGTGTTCAATACTGAACAATAAAGAAACATAGTTGTAATTTATATGTTAGATGTGTTTAAGGTCTCTGCTGGTGATTATTTTTTCTGTTAGGCTTATTTCAATTCAAAAAATAAAATTAGCCAATGAACTTACTTTTTCCGGAAATACAATTCTGGAATTTTTTTTTTCTGAGGATATTATAAAACTGTGCACTTAACATTGCACATTTGTTAATTGAATAGGTTAATCAGAGTATTACTGCTTATCCTCCAACATTTTCATAATTTACATATATATAGCAGTTTTTCAGAGCACTTTTTAAATTGAGCTTTTAGCTTTAATGTGAATTGGGGAATGGAAACAATTATAGCAAACCCAGACCTTAGATCACACTAACTCACTTTTGTCTAAAGAATTACAAAGGAAGGAGAGACCCTTCTTTTTCTCTGAATGGAAAGATACATTCAGAGAAAACATAAATGGAAATGGAGGATGGAAATGAGGGAGTTGAAATAGAATGGCCTTGATCTTTTCAACATCTTAAATGGAGAGGACATTTATGTAGAATGTGGGAGTAGGGGAGGGTTTGGATTCTGGAAGGAAGTGGCAAGTTTTGGTACAGCTTCTCTGGTGAATATGGTAGGACGTGAACAAGGAACAAATAAAAGGATGCAAATATAGCACTGAGGCATGGTTGTAGATAGTCATTCTGAATCTGCAGAGAGTCTAATAGATGCTGGCTATTTTTCCTTGGTGTATTTCTAGAAATCATGTGTCCATATTTTTCACCTTATCCTTTTTCAGGTATAAACTATACATCAGCATCTTAGGTCAATCTCTATTTAGCAATAAAGAATCCCCATTAATGGTCTTCCATTATAACTTTAAAATTATTAAAATTCCATTTTTAATAAATAAACCCTTAGGATTCCCCCTGAATCTTCTATCAGTTTGTAGGATTGTCTTGTTACATTTTTGTGCATACTATCTTGTGTGTTCATTCATTCATTCAACAAGTATTGTCCAAAATATGCTAGGCACTGTTTTAGATACTGGGGTATAGCATTGAATAAAACAAAGTCCCTGCGCTCAAGTAACAAGAGCTATGTAATGTGTTAGATGGAAACAAATACTGTGGAGAAAACTTTAAGGGGATAGGAAAGGATGGGTATAGCAGGGGTTCCTATTATATGTAGGGTGGTCAGGAAAAACCTTATTGTGAATATGGCATTTGAGCAAAGAGTTGAAGGAGGCAAGAATGAGATATGTGGGCAAAAACAGAAGGAGCAGGAAGTGTAAAGGCTCTGAGGTACAAGTGTACCTGATACATTCAAGAAAAGAAGGCCAGCTTCTCCAAGATAATACCAAATGGCAGATGATGCCATTGCTGGTATGGGAGCTGGAATGGGAGGCCACAGTGGATTCAGCACCAGCGTCTGGGGCTGAGGTCATGGGTGGGTGGAGTTGCCGCCCCTGCCAGGGCTGAGGCCATGGAGCAAGGCCGAGGACAAGGAGTGGATCCCTGTCACCAAGCTGGGCCACCTTGTCAAGGATATGAAGATCAAGTGCCTGGAGATCTGTCTCTTCTCCCTGCCCATCAAGGAATCTGAGATCATTGATTTTTTTCCCCTGGGGTTTCCCTCAAGAATGAGGTTTTGAAGATAGTGCTGGTGCAAAAGTAGACCTGCGCTGGTCAGAGGACCCAAAGGCATTTTTTGGCCACTGGGGACTACACTGGACACATGGGTTTGGTTAAGTGCTCCATGGAGGTAGTCACTGCCATCCGTGGGGCCATCATCCTTGCCAAGTTCTCCATCGTCCCTGTGCAGTGAAACTATTGGGGGAACAGGATGGACAAGCCCCACACCATCCCTTGTAAGGTGACGGGCTTCATCCCCATCCCTAGGGGCACTGGCATTGTCTCAGCCCCTATACACAAGAAGCTATTGATGATGGCTGGTATCGATGACTGCTACACCTCAGCCAGGGCCTGCACTGCCACCCTGGGCAACTTTACCAAGGGCACCTTTGATGCCATCTCTAAGACCTAACAGCTGTCTCACCCCTGACCTCTGAAAGAGACCATGTTCACCAAGTCTCCCTGTGAGGAGTTCACTGACCATCTTGTAGAGACCCACACTCCGTGCAGAGGACACAGGCTCTATGTGGCCACCACATAGTTTTATACAAGAAAAATAAAGTGAATCAAGCCTGTTAAGAAAGAAAGAAAGAAAAAAGAAAAGGCCAGTGTGGAACAGCAGAGGAGGCAGGGGGAGTGTTAGAGGAGATTGGGTTAGAGGTACCTGGACCAGAAAGGTAGTCTTGGAGACCACTGCAGTCACTTTGACTTTTATTCTGAGTGAGATGGGAAACCATTGGAGGGTTCTGAGCAGGTGTGAGATGATACATCATTGTAGTTTTGATTTGCATTTCCCTGATGTTAGTGATGTTGAGTACTTTTTCATGTACCTGTTTGCCATCTAGGAGGTAAATTTTGATGAGGACCATGGTCTTAAACTATCTCATATATGCCAGAGGTAAAAATATTAACATCTTGACTGGTGACCATCATCTCGTGGTCATGTTTTAAAAGGATTACTCTTTATTCTGTATTGAGAATAGTCTACATGCAACTGGAATCTGAACAGTAAACATTGCTAAGAGACCCACCCAGTACCAAGACCATTAAAAAAACCCCAACTTTTTATTTGGAAATAATTTCACACACACAAAAGTAGGAATAGTACAAAGAATACCCATATACCATTTTGTTAATATTTTACCCCATTTGCTTTATCATTTTGTCTATGTAAATATACCCACACCCACATTTTTCTTTTTATGAATCATTTTAAAGTAACTTGACTACACCATGGCCCTTATCCTTAAACACTTGAGTGTGTATTTCATAAGAATAAGAATATTCTGTTACATAACCACAGTACAGTTACCAATTTGACATTGATACAATACTTTTATTTATCACTTTGACATTGATACAGTACTTTTGTTTAATCTGCCATCTGGTTTCCAGTTTTGTCAAATCACCCAATAATGTTCTTTATGGAATTTTTCCCCCTTCTGTACAGTATCCAGTCTAGGATCATGTATTGCATTTACATGGAACATTTCTTTGTCTTTTATGACATTGACATTTTAAAAACAATACTGTTCCTTTTAAAAAATAGAATGTTTCTCATTTGGAGTTTGTTTTATTTTTTGTCATCATTATAGTGTGTATTCCTAGCCTAATACAACCTAAGTGGTGTGTGTCCTTTGCACAGAATCACAAGGAGGCATGAAATGGCCACCTGCTTCTTATTGGTGATACTAATTTTGGTCATCAGTCAAGATGTTAATATTTTTCCCCTGGTATATATAAGGAGACAATTTAAGACCATGGTCCTCATCAAAATTTACCTTCTAGATGGCAAACAGGTACATGAAAAAATGCTGAACATCACTAACATCAGGGAAGTGCAAACCAAACCACAATGATATATCACCTCACTCCTGTTAGGAAGGCTGTTATCAAAAAGACAAGAAATAATTGTTGGTGAGGATGTAGAGAAAAGGAAACCCTGGCATACTGTTGATGGGAATGTAAATTGGTGCAGTCACTAGAAAACAATATTGACTTTCCTCAAAAAATTAAAAATAGAACTACCTCATGACCCAGCAATTCCGCTTCTGGGTTTTTATTAGAAGGAAAGGCAAGCACTAACTTGAAAAGACATATGAATCCTCTTGTTCATTGTAGCATATAATAGCGAAGATATGGAAGCAACCTAAGTGTCCATCAGTGGATGAATGGGTACAGAAAATGTGATACACACACACACACACACACACACACACGAATATTATTCAGCCATAAAAAAGGAAAGACTGCCATTTGTGACAACGTAGATGGAACCTGAGGACATTTTGCTAAGTAAAATAAGTCAGACAAGGACTAATACCATATGATTTCACTTATATGTGGAATCTAAAAAACAAAATAAACCCCTCAAACTCATAGCTACAGAGACCAGATTGGTGGTTGCCAGAGGCAGATGATGGGAGGTAGGTGAAATGGGTGAAGGTGGGCAAAGGTTGCAGTTATAAATAAGTCCTGGGGATGTAATGCACAACGTGGTGACTATAGTTAATAATACTGTATTGTATATTTGAAAATGGCTGAGAGTAGATCTTAAATCTCACCACAAGAAAAAATGTAACTGTGGTGATGGATGTTAACTAGACTTATTGTAATGATCATTTTGCAATGTATATATACATCAAATCATGTACGCCTGAAACAAAGTACTGTTATATGTCAATTATATCTCAATTTAAAAAGTTTTACTTCTTAGATTTGGCATGTATTGGTGATTCTTGCCTGAATCTAACAAGGCCATTCTTAATCAGTAGTGAGTGAGGGAGACAGCCTAATAATCTTCTTTTTTAAAAAATTAATGAATGAATGAGTTTATTTAAAATGTACATATAGTAAAATTTACTTTTTGTGGTGTACAGTTCTATAGGTTTTGAAAAATGTATAGAGTCATGTATTCACCATTATAGTCATTATGCAGAACAATTTCAACAACCCCAAAAATCCACTCGTGTGCTCTGTTGTAGTCAACCCCACCCCTCACCCATAATCTTGCATATCCTTCTGGTTCCAGGTTATTTTGAAGTAAGTCTCAGATAAAATTTTCCACCTGTAAACATTTCAGTATGCATCTCTAAAAGATAACTCACTTAAAAAAATAACCACAATGCTATTATTATACATTAAAATTTTAACAGTGTCTTAATATCATTAAACATCTGGTGTTCAGATTTTCCCAATTGTCTCTTCAAATCAGGATTCAGATAAGGTCTACATGTTATGACTGGTTGATCTAGCTCTTATATCTCTTATTAATCTAAATGTTTCCCCTCCCTCTTTGTTTTTTTTTCCTTGCAAATGTTTTCTGGAAGAATCTCTTATTTTTGAATGCAGACCTTAAAAATATTTTTAAACAAGCACCAAATAATTTGCAGCTTTTACTTAGGAAACTCATAATAACAACAGTTTAACTTCAAGGAAATATTAAAACAAATATAAAGATTTAAACTTAATTTTTGGCTGAATTATGTGATTATGCAAATACTGGTTTTATGTGATTATACAAGTACTGGTTTTGAGACTATTAGCAGTGCATTTATTAAAGTTTTTAAACCCTATTTATAGGTTAAGGACATGGTCTCTGAAAAAACAATTGGACTAATGCGGATGCAGTTTTGGAAAAAAACCGTGGATGATATATACAGTGACAATCCACCACATCAGCCTGTGGCCATTGAACTATGGAAGGTAAAAAAAAAAAAAAAAAAAGTGCTACTTTTAATTTGTAAAAATTTTATTTGAGCATACTTTTTGATGTACACAGTTAGGATAATAGCGATGGGCGATCTACCCTGAAAATATTCTTAGGCTCATGTAATGTTCAGGTATATATTAGTTTGGACAGAAGAATTTCAAATCATCCACTAATAATTTGCACAGATGTTTAGTGTATTTCTTTCTTTTTTTTTTTTAAATTTATTTATTTATTTTTATTTTTTTAAATTTGTTGGGGTGACAATTATTAGTAAAATTACATAGATTTCAGGTGTACAATTCTGTATTACATCATCTATAAATCCCATTGTGTGTTCACCACCCAGAGTCAGTTCTTCCATCACCATATATTTGATCCCCCTTACCCTCATCTCCCACCCCCACCCTCTTACCCTCTGGTAACCACTAAACTATGTATTTCTTTATTAAATGAAAAAAAGAAATCTGATCTCTTTATTTTATAAATTGTTTTCCACATGTTTGGTTGCAGAATTTAAACCCTCCACATTTTGAAGCAATGGCAGGTAAATTTTCTGTTCTGTCTGCCTAGCAGCTCCTGATTCCAGTGCTTTAATCCATACTCTGGGCTGTAGAAAAACATGTATTGATCTTTTGTGAAGGGAGACGTGCTCTCACTATTATCCAGACACAAATCTAAAACTGCCTTTCTAGTTTGGTAGAATTGCCTATTCGTTAATGAATTTTAAGTGTTAAAGAATGGAAACCTATGGGCTGGAATATTATTTTTGTAGATAGATGTATGTAGTAATTAGTTTTACATTAAAGTAGCTATATGGATCCCTCATAAACAGCCATGCACAGTGTAGAAATATACTAAACTGTGAACAGAGGAAGGGAATTAGGTTCCTTTCATTACTGGTCTGCGTCCCAATTGTAATACAATGAGTGCCAAAAGAAAGTTTCTATAACAGGAGCCACTGACAGATCTTACAGTGGTACACCTCTTCTCAGGTCTGCACACCAACAGAGACAGACCCCGTTTCTGGGCCCCAGATTGACTCCACAGAGCCCCAGTAAGGATGGAAAGCCAGCCCCTCTCCCTGCCCCACCAGGGACTGAGAAGAAAAAGTGGATGGGAAGCTGTATTAGATTAGTTGTTTACCTCTATTCATCTCACTTCAAGAACCTCAACCTTGGTAACTCAGTTTAGAAAAAAGTTTCTCTAAAATCCAGAAAATCTTTCTATTTATTATTTTATGCACAAACCTGACTGCACTAGAGGTTTATGCTAAGACTTACGTGCATTGAAGGTTCTGGCCTTTGGCAGGAAATACCAGGGGAGATCGGAGATTCCTTTAAGCACATTTACGTTTCGTTGGCTTCTCTTAAGAAAACTAGAAAACACACCTGAATTACAGAATGTTTACATGTGTGCCAGTTTGTCTGATTTTATAATAGCTGACTAAATTTTGGTGATTAATCTTGGCCAGCTTTCTGATATGACTAGTGTATGAATATTTGAAAGAAGCAGGTAGCGTTCAGAGCTTTTGCCTTCCTTGTATGTTTTCTATTGTTCCCCATTCTGAAGGATCGTATGTTTATTGTACCAGTGTCCAGTAAAACTTTCCATTGGTTCTCTGAAGTGTCAGGTTCTTTAGAAGATTAAGTAGGAAAACAATGACAGTGTGTTATCCAGAGAGCACTTTCCTGCTGCACTCTTTCATTGGTGCTTTTAGGATACAAAATACTTGAATATCTATAATTTATTATACATTTCGTATGGGCTTTTACATTCTCTGTTTATTAATATTAGGTGCAGTTCAAATTTATGTTTATAGCTAAGGTTTTTATTTTATTTGACTTCTGTTCGAAAAGTTTTGATACTGTATTTAGCTGGTTTTCTTTCAGCCTCTTATATTTTTTTACCTTGATCTCGGATTTCCTTCAGAATTAGAATTGTATTTTGTGGTCAAAGAAGTGCAGCCATTATAGCTTCTGTCTTGAGTAAATAGGAGTCTGACTTTTCAATGATTAAACATTTATTAACCATTTTTACTTTTATGTGTCAGGAATGGTGTTTGATGGTGTAGTTACAAAGCTCAAATGTGCCCTGCCCAACTCACACACACAAAATAAAGTAAGACTAGGACTCTATAAAGATTGAGGAATCCCAGGCTGATTCCTGGGATTGGAGAACCCTGCTGTGTAATAATAGTAGTGCTGAGGGCACTTGGGAACCAACTCCATGGAGCCCTTTAGCTTCTGTTAGGTTCCTATCAGGCAAAGTGGGCTCTGTTCTTCATACTTCCTCCTTTTGTCACATAAATGTGTATTGGATGCACTTGCTATCTGTCCTTTACATTTTAGTGTCAATGACATCTTAGAGTCTTAGTTGAAGTATAGGATATTCCTATGACATGTTTCACTACTGTTACTATTGTGAAAATATATCATAATGTTGACTTGGCAAAAAAAGAAAAAGTGTTTTGAAAACTTATTTGGAAATAATTTCAAACTTTCAGAAAGTTCTCAAAATTATAAATAGCACAAGACCCTCTATACCCTTTACCCAGATTTACCTGTTGTTAATATTTGTTAATTTGTATGTGTGTACTCATATGTGTGCGCTTGCATGCGAGCATTCTCTCTCTCTATATGTGTGTGTGTGTGTGTGTGTGTGTGTGTACGTATATATTTTCACACTCATAACTTTTTTCTGAATCATTAGAATGTAAGTTACACTCATGATGGCCTTTTATCCCTAAATACTTCAGTATTTCATAAGAATAGACACATTCTCTTAAACAACCAGAACAGTTATTGACTTTAGTAAACTTAACTTTGATATGACACTTTTACTAATTTTCCATTCATCTTCCAATTTTGTCAGTTGACCCAATAATGTCCACTATTGTATTTTTCCCCTGCAGTATAGAATTCAGTCTAGGGTTAGGTATCATGTCTCTTCAGCCTACTTTGATCAGGACCATTTCCATAGCTTTTCTTTATCTTCTATGACATTGACATTTTTGAAGAGTATATATAGCCCCTCCAATTTTTTAAAAATAGAACATTCCTCATTTTGGATTTGTCTCATGTTGTCTCATAGTGAGATTCAGGCTATGCATTCTTGTCCATAATACTGCATAGATGATGTCTTCTTTTCAGGGTATCACATCTGGAGGCACATTTTGTGCATCTGTCCTTTATTGGCATTGTTAATTTTCATCATCCAGTCAAGATGTTGCCTGGTTTTCCCATTGGATAATCCACTGTATAATTATAATTTCTCTAGCAACGAATCAACTTTAAGACAATGCAGATACCCTACTCATTAATTTCCCCTGAAACTTAGTATTCATTTGATGGTTCTTGTCTGATTCAGTCTTTACTATTATGATTGCAAAATGATAATTTTCTAATTCTAATGCTCTGTCCACATTTACCAGTTGGCACTCTACTATAAACAAGAGCTCTCATTCTCCTATATTTGTTTATTATTGGTATGGACTCATTAATTTCTATTTTTTCCCGTAGTTTATAATTCATTACTATATTTAATTGTTTTGGTGTTCAGATAGTCCCAGATTTGGACAATAGGAGTCCCCTCAAACTGACTCCTGTGTCCTTAGAACATGCCCCCCCCCATAATTTTTTGAGCACTTTCTATTTTTCTGACACAATAAAATATTCTAGGATCATCTTGAATTTCTCTTGCCCCAACTCTAGAATCACACATTTCTCTAGAGCCCTGTTTCTTTGGGGGGAATGGTAAAATCTGGGAACCAAGTGTGCTCTTTCCTACTGGAGTGTCTTTACTTGCTAAGATAACACTGCCCTGCAGATGATGCTTTTTGGAGTTTTAGTTACTCTTTTCTTTTATTAGAGAAGTGCTTATTTTCATTAAATAGTATCTTTATCCTATGGAAAAAAGTCTGGGTGTAATAGATAAGCATAGATGTCAGGGTGTATCATATAACAGAAGTTCAGTATTCAATTCTTGTTTTGTTTTTGTTTTGAAAGTGGAATCATTAAATTACTAATAGTGTAAGAAAAAAAGATTTGGAAACATTTTGGTTTTATTATGTTTACTTGGAAATGTTTTGAAATGTTTTCTGGGGACATTTTCTTTTGCCCTGGTATTTAACACCGCTAGCTGTCTTATCTGGTGATGATTTATTACAAATATTCCCCACCTTGTTTTGTATTTGGTTTGTTTAGTTTATTCAGGTCAACAGAAGTCATTTCTTGTACTTTCTACTTACAACCCTTTTGTTTTTTTAGGCTGTCAAAAGGCATAATCTGACTAAAAGATGGCTTATGAAAATCATTGATGAAAGAGTAAGTTGAAATTGCTCGTCTTAAGTTTTTTCTTCCTTTTTAATTCTTAAGCTTATTTTTTAGGGAGAAAATGTTTTAATATGTGTATTAATATTGTGGAAGAATGAAACTTTTAGAGAATTATGTGATTTATTCATTTTCTATTATTGCATGCTGCCCACCTTAGCTCTCCTCTCCCTTGCACTTTGAGATAGACAAAGACAGGCACCCAGGCAGAGGCATGCCCACACTCTACTATTTGGGCTTTTTTAATGGAAATTTTCAGACTTACACAGAGGTAGAGAGAATAGTGTAATGTACTTTCATGTGTCTGTCACCCAGCTTTAATAATTTATAAACACATGTCCAATTTGTTTCATCTATATACTACCAATTCCCCTCACTAATTGCCATTGGATTAGTTAGAAGTAAATGCCAGACATCGTTTGATCTACAAATATATATGTGTCTTAAGAAGATAAAAACTTTAAAAAAAAACCATAACACAATATGATCAGCAAACCTTAAAAAATTATGGATAATGCCTTAATATCAAAACTTGAGTAGTCATACACATACCTTTATATACACCCAGTGTTTGGATCTCTGTCCAAATAGTAGAGGAAATAAGGAAAGTCTGATGGTTCCAGTGAATGGAATCCTATACTAAGTTTTTAGAACTGAGTTGTATTCTAATTCTGACTAAGCATGCAAATTACTTGATGACCTGTGCTAAGTTGTGTAAATTTTCTGACACATTGTTTGCTCAGTGTCCTCATTGGCCTGATATTTATCATGTACTGTTGTCATGAAAATGTAAGTTTACTTACGTTTTTTGGATATAATTATTAATAACCATAAGTTACAATAGTAATAATACAAGCCAAAATGAGATAGATAATGGCTTCAGAATTAAGAAAATGCTCAGTTATAGAGTTAATTTGCACTAGGAAATTCTGTTTTTCAGGTGTCTTCTGTTTTTATGATGTAAAGAAAATTAGAGGACTCAAGCCAGAGGCAACTTTTCTGTTTAATGAAACATAACATTTGGCATTTGTAGGGAAGGATATTTAAAATGACTAGGATCAATTTTCCCTCATTGATCTATAGATTCAGTGCAATCTCTAAAAATTCCAGCTGCCTTTTTTGCAGAAATTGACAAGCTGGTCTTAAAATTCATATGGAAATGCAAGGGACCCAGAATCGCCAAAACAATCTTGAAAAAAATAAAGTTAGAGGACTCACATTTCTCAATTTTAAAACTTAATTACAAAATTACAGTAATCAAACTGTGTGGTATTGGCATAGCATAGACATATAGATCAATTGAATGGAATTGATAGTCCAGGAATAAACCCATATATTTATAGTCAATTGATTTTTTAAAAAGGTGTGAAGATAATTCAATGGGGAAAGAATACCCTTTTCAACAAATGTTGCTGGGACAACTGGATATCCACATGCAAAATAGTGAATTTGGACTCCTACCTCATACAATATACAACATACTCGAAATGGATTAAAGCACTAAATTTAAGAGTTTAAACTGTAGAACTCTTAGGAGAAAGAATAGATGTAAGTCTTTGTGACTTTTGGTTGGGCAGTGATTTCTTAGATGTGATGCTAAAAACACAAGCAATAAGAGAAAAACAGATAATTGGAATTCATCAAAATAAAAAAATTCAAGAAAGTGAAAAAACAATCCATAGAATGGGAGAAAGTATTTGCCAGTTATATATTTGATAAGGACTAGTATCTAGAATATGTAAAGAATTCATCAACAGTAAAAAGCAATAATCCAATTTTAAAAGAGGCAAAGGATTTGAGTACACATTTCTCCAAGGAAGGTATATAAATGACCATTAGGCACCTAAAAAGATGTTCAACATCTTTTCATTATGGAAATGCAAATAAAAACCATAATGAGATATCACTTCATCCCCATTAGTATGGCTGTAATAAAGATGCACAATAACAAGTGTTCGTGAGGATGGAGAAATTGGAACACTTCACGCATTGCTGATGGGAATTTAAAATGGTGCAGCTGCTTTGGTAAAACAGTTCGGCAGTTCTGTAAAAAGTTAAACATAGAGTTACCATCGACCCAGCAATTTCACTCCTAGGTTTACAGCCAAGAGAAATGAAAACATATGTCCACACAAAACTTATGCACAAATGTTCATGGCAGCATTATGCATAATAGTCTAAAAGTGGGAACAACTAAGTCTAATGAATGAATAAACAAAATATGGTATATCCGTACAATGGAATATTCATAATTTCTTCAGTTAAAAAGAATGAAGTACTGATAGATGCTCCAACATGGATGAACCTTGATAACATGCTAATTGGAAGAAGCCAGATACAAAAAGCCACATGTTGTATCATGGTATTTTTATAAAATGTCCAGAACAGACAAATCCATGGAAACAGAAAGTAGATTAGTGCTCTGTCAGGAGATGAGGGGAAGAAGGGAAATGGGAAGTGACTGCCTAATGGATATAGGATTTCTTTTTGAGGTGATGGAAACATTCTGGAATTAGCGGTGATAGTTGCACAATTTTGTAAATATACTAAAAACCATTGAAATATATATTTTAAAGGGTAAACTTTATGATATGTGAATTATATGTGAATTGTTTTAAAATGTATCAGATTTGAACGTATTATTTTCCTGGGATCATTGCTGGTGCCAATTTCTCCTGATTTAACAAAAAAAAAAAAAAGGAAGGAATGTATTATCTTGGCAACAGAGTCTTTGTTAATGTATTATAGAAGTGACTAGATTTTACTAGGATTTACATTCTTCTGTTTCTTGAATAGAGTGGGTCATCAACCCTGTTACTTTATTCAGCATGGTTTCTTTTGGGGTGGGGGCTGGTTATGAGTCTCCTTTCTTTTTCTAGACACCTTTTTCTTATTAAGGGCATGGAATTAACAGTCAAAATGTGTGGGTTTGAATCCTATCCCTACCATTTATTAGCTGTGTAACCTTGGACATCTTACTTAATGTGTCCATGACTCAGTTTCTTCATCTGAAAAATGGAAAAAGTATTAGTGTGCTTTGTTGTGAGGGGATTGCTAGGATTAAGAAGATAATGTTTCAAGTGTTTAAGAGCTCAGTAAATTCAGTTTCCCATGATACCTTGGGCTTTCAAAGGAATTAAAAATTAAGCCAACCCATGTTCTGGGTAATTTCTGTGTTGAAATTATTCCTGAAGCATTACTTTGAGGGATGATTTGTAAGACTGAATGTGTAGAACTTTAATATTTTAATCTTATTGTGTACTAAACAATATATACTTAACATTTTTATTATTTATTATTCAGTCCTTTTTGGCAAAAAAAGTGTCTTTATAAATTTTGATAATTCAGCAAATTATTTGCCTTTTGTTTGACTGTAGGAAAAAAATTTGGATGACAAAGCATATCGTAATATCCAGGAACTGGAAAATTATGCCGAAAACACACAGAGCTCTCTTCTTTATTTAACACTAGAAATATTGGGTAAGGTTTTTTTTTTTTCTTATTTCATACTTCTCTTTTTCAAATAAAACACTTTTCATAATTTGAAAATCTAACTAGTTTAACACTAAAGTATTTTTTTTTGTACTATTTACAAAAGAATGGCTTCTTTTCTTTTTTTTTTAAGCAGGAAGGGGAATATATGTTTTTTCTTGGAGTGCAGACTAATCAAAATACTTAGGCTCTCATAAAAGAACTTTAGTTACTTCATGGGAATGCTGTAGTTAATAATCTGGTAATTGAAGATGATTTTACTTTTTTAAACATCTACAAATTAGAAGGCCTGTAGCGTGACTCTTCCTTCCCTGTCAATAATACTTCCCCATGTAAAAAAATAATAATAATAATAGAAGAAATAAACCTGCATTTCTAAGTTTTTATGGAATTTTTCTTTTAAAAAGCAACAATGTAAAAACTAATTTAGATGGTACTTTTCCTCCTCTAACTTTATTCTAAGTTGGTGAGCTCTTACTGTAATGAGGTTGTAATGAGGAAATTATTTGGGGCAAGGACAATACCATCCATTTGAAGAAGGCAATATATCTTTATGTCACCCTAAAAGAATAACACAAGTTCCTATTGAATTTCCCAGGCCTGCTTTGCCTACACATTTGGTGACATGTTTGCCAACACAATGAAAGGAGGGAGCGAAAAGCAGAATGTTTGTTAGCATATACCTAAAATGAGGTCATGTGGAAATTGCACTGAGGAGAAGAAATGGAAAACTTGTAATGTTTGTCCATGATAGCTGATTAAAATTCCACATGTGTTCTTGGTGTGCTGTAGTGTAAGGAAAACTCTTTTATTTAAAAGTTGAAGTTCAGAAACCTGCTCGTGGTAAATGATCAACTTGTTTTCGTGCCCAGTTTTACTCAAAGATCCTGTTTTTCAGATATAAATGAAAATTAGATAAACACCTAGTCCTACATATTTAGGTGATTTCTCCTTGCTACTTCTATCAAGCTGTTATGCATTTAAAGAGAAAAGAGCAGCCCTACTGTTTCATTTCTAAAATCGTAGGTATAAAGGATCTTCATGCAGATCATGCTGCAAGTCACATTGGAAAAGCACAAGGCATTGTCACGTGCTTGAGAGCAACACCATATCATGGTACCAGAAGAAGAGTGTTCCTTCCCATGGATATTTGTATGCTGGTAAGGCTGTTATTTTTATGCTCTAACAATTTACCTCAGGATCATGGGAGGGATGTTATCTCTTGGTTCTTTACTCAGGCTAGTCAAATAATTGCTTTGAAATGAATGCGTATTGCTTTTTTGGTCCATAGTTATCAAGTGAGAGTTTTACCAGTCAGGCATTGTAGATCTCTGGTGGAGCTATGAGTAAGAAGATCCGGAGAACCTCAGTTGGTGGAGCTTCATGTTGCTGTCTTACTCCCTTTTAAGCAATTACAGTAATTATTCCTAGTGTTCATCATACCCTGTTCTTTATTTTAAAGGAGAGAATCCTTAAAAAAGTAATATTGTTTATGAGAACTTTTGTTTTCTGTATGAGATTCATTATTATCTGTACTTTAAAACTTATGTTTTTTTGTTGCTTGTGTATTTTTGTTCTACCTGTTAATTGTCGTTAATTAACATTTTGTGTTGCATATTCTTCCAGGAGTGTGTGTATATATGTGTGTGTCTCTATATAACCACACACAGACACACATACCCATATATGTACACATACACATATTTTAAAAAACAAAATAGGCATTATACTGTACATACTGTTCTCTTGAGCTAAGTTAGTTTTAAGTGTGTTTTTCAATTGCTAACATACTGTATTTTCCAAAACAGCATGGTGTTTCACAAGAGGATTTTCTGCGGAAGAACCAAGATAAAAATGTGCGAGATGTGATATATGACATTGCCAGTCAGGCACACTTGCACCTAAAGCATGTAAGTGGCCTCTTTTTGCCAAATCATTTAGGAGCCTATCATTTCTAGGTGTGGCTATTCCTAGAGCATAGTTATAGTATTCCCTACTTGGTAGTCCATATTCCATTTCTCATTGAAATTCCAGTAGATTTATCTCAGGGACTATTGTAAACTTCCTTTATTTTTAAAAAAGTCTCTCTCTCAGCAGGTGTATACACCTTTCACTGAGTAAGTCAAGCCTGAGCTCCCCCAGTTAGGCTCCTCTCTGATCCATTCACTCACCATTTCTCTGTCTCAGGGCAACGTGTTTCTGCCTTGCAATCCAATGCCTCTCAAACCTCTTCTAGGACCTTGGTATCCTCAGTAGTTCCAGCTGGTGTTTTTCAGTCAGCCTCTATGATAAGATCCCTTTTATCTTCTGGATTGTTGCTACTGCCTTCTGAAGTTATAGGCAGCCAGTGGACCCTTCTGTTTCTTATTTTTCCCTCACAACCTTTTTTGAGTAAGTGGTCTGCATTCATTGTTCCCTCAAGACCCTCACCCTCCTGGTACTGTTTATCGTGCTGTGATTTGGCTCCCATTCTGCCTACTCTAACAATAATCACTAGTAAATAATCACTAGTAAATCTCCTACAGATTTAACGAGTATCTGTTTTAGAGGGGGTAGATGTTTGTGTATATGTATGTATGTATGTGTATACATATATATATATACATGTACATCCACACACACAACAGAGGTAGAATTGGCTAGACTTGATAACTGATTGTGGCAGGATTAGGAAAAGGGAATGTTGAGGGCTGCACAGAGTTCAAGTAGAAATAATGATGATGCTATTCAGAGACTATAATAAAAAAGCATAGTATGCTAGGTGCTGATCAGTAGACTTTGGACTAGCTACTGGATATCATTGAATAAGGGGTTTAGAGGATGTTTAGGGAGACGGGCTATTGAAGAATGCAGGATTTTAAGTGGAGTACAGCATAAGGAATAGAGACAGTGGAAGTGTAATGGCTGTATGCGATGTCAGAGGGGTGGTAGATTGAGGGAGGGGGTTATCACTTTGTGAGGGATATAAATGATAAAGGTCTAACTATTTCATTGTTTTGTACACCTGAAATTAATTAAAAAGAAAAAAAAGAATGCAGGATTTTGACTTTTAAGGGAGTGCAGAACTGGAGAGATAGATTTGGGAGTCATCCACCTGGGAGGTTAAAGCTCTGAGTTTGGATGGTGTTGCCCGAGGAGAATGTTCATCTAGATAAGTGGACCAAAGGCAGAACCTTGAGGCCCACCTCCATTTCTCAGGTAAAAGGGAAAAGGGCCATTTATTGGGAAAAAGAAGGGAACAATGATGAAAGAAGTAGGAGAACTGAGAATCAGTGTGTTCGAAACCAAGGGAGAAGCAAATTCCAAGAAAGGGGAACAGTAAAGCCATGCATGCTACAGGGAGATTGAAGAGAAAAGATGGGTGTGATAGTGAATCGTGGGCAATTTTAGTAGATGGGGATAAAGCCAGAGGATAGCAGGTTAAGAAGTGAGCCAGGAAGTAGAGGCAATATCTGATAATATAATTGAAGGCTTGGAGACAGGAGTAGGCTTGGTGAGTGTGGAATGGTGGACATCAGCCTGAGTGGATCCTGGCTTCATAGTCCAGAGTAGTAGGGAAGCAGGTTGGATAAATGAGGTGAGAGTCAAGATGTGGATTCCAAGATGAATAGTTGAGACTTGATCTATCAGGGAGGTAAGTTAAAGTAAAAATAAAACAGTGACTTAAGTGCATTAATTTGGCTGGCTTTGTGGCATGAATTAAAGTTTGGGGAACACAGAGACAGGAAGATCAGCTAAGAGGATCTTATATTCATCTAAACAGGAGATAATAATGATCTGAACTGGGGAGGTGCTGGAACTTGTTAATGCAAGTATTTCTTCATTTATCCCAACCACCAAGCTAGAGGGTCAAAGTTTTAAGATGTTATATGGCAGCTGGAAAATGCCAAAGCCAATCTGTAAGGAAGAATGGAATTCTTAATAATAGTACTTTTTCCTGAGTCATTTAGGCTTAAGAAATTAATCATAGTTAGCAGGAGATGAGAGCTGTTTTCTTGCTTTTGAGAGAGGACCTAGCCATGTTGTAAAACTGCTGGTGTCGCTTTGTGTTCACATTCTGGGGGAGAGTGTTTCCAGCAATACTTGTTTTTCAAAGCAGTTTCCTTTTGTCTTCCTTCTTTAGGCTAGATCCTTTCGTAAAAGTGTTCCTGTGAAAGCATTTCCTGCTTTTCTTCAGACGGTAAGTAGATTAACAGAGAAGGCTGTTTAATTAATGAAGCAGATGTGTCTGATCTCTTTTTCTATTTTATGAACTTCCCAGTGCAGTTCTCTAGTTTGGAGGCTTTGCTTTTGTTTCCCTCCCTTATGGTGGGTTTTATTAGTTGTATTCTGCTTTTGTTGATGGTCATGCTGTATTTCTCAGAGGCCGGTGAATGAGTTAGTGGTAGCACTGACTGCAGCCAGACTGCATCAGTTTGAATCTGTTTTGCCACTTACTGGCCATGGGAGTTTAAGGTCATTAACCACCATGTTCCTCAGTTTACTCATAGGTAAAATGGGAACCTATGTAAAACCACCTTGTAGAATTATTAGGCTACATATAGTTACATGAGTATTATTCTAGTAATATTTTCTCCTTTGGGACCATTGTAGCACTGCTTTCTAACAGTGGTTCACAGACCAGTGCTGCATCAGAATAACCTGGAAAGCTTTAGGAAAAAATACAGATTCTTGGGGGTCTTCATACTAAATAAGACTCTTGGGATTGGGGGTGGGTATTCCTAGGGGAATCTGTGATTTTAAAAAGTTCCCCAAGTGATTCTGATGTGTAGTCAGGTTTGGAAAATGAGAATAGTGTCCAATTATTTAGCACCTATTATGGGACAGGTGCTGAGCTAGGTCATTTCATACTTTATTCCTAATCATTCTTAGGCATGGTTTACTTCATTTTATAGATAAAAGCCAAGGTTCAGACATTTGGGATCTTTGAAAATTGAAAACTCATGCTTTTTATATAATACTAAACATCCTTCTACCTTTTTTCCTAAAATATGTTTAAAATTTCATTTCTGCCCCGTAATATCTTCTATCCTAGGTCTCAGATCTGAGTATTCAAAATCATTTTGTTTCTTTAGTGGGTTTACTTATTATAAAAGTAGTACAATAATATTTTAGATGTTCATATAATATAAGAGGAGGCAAAATAGGAAATCAGAATCCTCTCATAATTCCATCCTTTCCAGAGATAATGTCTGTTGATATTTCTGGACTTTTAATGTTCATATAATTACATATGTATTTTTTTGTGTAATTGGGGTGTCAAGCATCTTTCTGTGTCAACACATACTGTTCTGTCTTACTGTTTTTAATATTTATTTGATCATTTGGTTTTAATGATTATTTGATGATGTACCATCACCTGTTTAACTTACTAAGCTCCGTGAAGGTTAAGGACTTCGTTTTGTTCACTTCTGTGAAAAAGGTTATTCTGAACTCTGATTGCCCATTAGAATCACTTGGGAAACTTTAAAACAAAAGAAAAAACCCAAAGCAGTGTTGCCCCCCAACCCCCAACCAGTTAAATCACAATATCTAAGAGGTTGAATCCAGGCATTAATACTTTTTTAAAAGCTCCCCCAGTAATTGTGCAGCTAGGCCTGACAACCACTATCTTAGACCAGTGGTTCTCATGGTGTGTTCCCTGGACCAGCAATATCAGCCTTACCAGGGAACTTGTTAGAAATGCAGATTTTGGGGCTGACGTCTAGCTCTCAGTTTCCATCCAGTGCCAGGAGGAACTGGAGGGACTACATGGCAATTCCTGAGGGACTGCTTGCTACTGTCCTTCATCCTCATTCCAGCTGAGCCACATCTCTTATTTGTTTTACATATGAGGCATCTGTTAATTATTTTGTTCAAAGAAAAGATTTTGCTGTTTAAAAACTATTTAAAAATAACTAGTCTAGTGTATAGTATGTTCTTCACCATAGATGAAGCTTTAAGAAGCCATATTCAGAAATTGTAATGTGTTTGAGAATTTTACAATGAATTTGTTATATTGAACAATTTATTTACCATTAACTAAACTTCCTTTGGAACCAAATCCTAGTTTGTGACTGTCCAGTTGAGCTCTAATTTGGAGGTCATATTTCATCAGTATTTTAATGGAATTTCTCCTAATTGTAAAAGCAATACATTCTCATAATAGAGATTTGGACAACATAGAAAGAATATTGGAAGAAAATAATTACCTATAACTCCAGGACCTAGAGATAACCACTATTTATTCTGTTCTTTTTTTAATGAATTTTTGTGTGTAGTTGAAATCACACTATGTGTCAGTGTCCTACTCATCAAGCATTTAATCAAAGCATTAAAAGTATTTATAAATATATTTAATGATTGTATAATATTCTATTATGTGCCTGTACCTTAATTTCATTAACTATTCCTTATAATTAGATATTTTATAAAACTATTAAAATTAACATAATAGAATTCTTAGAGATGGATAGTTGATCACAATATATTAAACGATAAAAAAAGCAGATTACAGAACATTATGATTAACATGAGCTCCTTTTTCCAAGAAATGAACATGTGAAAGTATACTAAAGTATCAATTTTTTTCTCTTATTCTCTTTTAAAATATTTAATATTTGATATATACAAATGAATATGATTTATCTGTATATGTATGCATGTATTATAAAACATAACATAATGAATACCCATGAACTCACCACTCAATCCAGTAACTAGAATGTCACCATTAAATTGCATTCATGTGTTTTCCCCATCTCATCCCCCTGCCTCTGCCTTCTTCCAAGTAGCTATCCTGAATTTTGTATTTGTTATTCTCTTGCTTTTATTCCAAAAAAGCTTTCCCCGTTTTATGTATTCCTAAACAATATGTTGCTTAGTTTTGTTTTTGAGCTTTATAAAAATGGATCACTTTCTGTTTATGTCTTCTAGGTCACACACGTTTCTAAGATTTATCTGTATTATTGCATCTAACTATAGTACATTCATTTCACTGTAGCATAATATTTCTTTATGTGAACACTTTGCCTTTTTTTTTTTTTTGTCAAAGAAGTTCTTCTGGGTTGTTTCCAGGTTTTTTTCTAATATAACACAAGGCAGCTGTGCACATTCATGCAGTTGTCTCCTGTTGTCCACATATATAAGTTTAGGGTTTAAAAAGTAGATACCGAATTTGTTTTTATGTACACTCATCTGTTTATAAATGTATAGGAAAAAAGTGGGAGAAAATCCAACCCTTTTTGTTTTCTTTTTGCTCATCTGAATAGAGAATCCACAAGCATGGTCTCTGTTGGATCACACAGGTACTGCTGCAGAACTCTAGGGGGAGCTGTGCACATGGACTGAGAACTGTGCAGTGCAACACTAAGTGGCTTCTCTGTTTAATAGGAAAGTTACTGAAATAAAAATTTATAAATTAATAAAAATAAGTAAAAACCATAAAGTAAAGAGTACTGCCCATTGTGAGTGTTTTCCATCCTGCCCCCCATCCCAATGAAAGCTTTGTCAAGTTGTGTGAGGGGGAAGCATTGGTGACATTATGGGGACCTATGATTTTTCTTCCTAATTGCAAATTGTATTCTAGCAAAAGCATGGGGACTGTTATTCAGAGTGTCATGCGGGGTCTCCGGTCCCGCTCCCCACATAAGAACACAGGGCATGGTGAAGCCAAAAAGGAACACACACGGAGCCATAGAGAGGGGAGTCATACCACTATAATCTCTCTGGCAGCTGCGTGGGAGACATGGAAAGCAGGAGCCACACTATCTGCAACCTGCCGTCCACTTCTCTCTGACAGCCAACCTCACTTGCTAACTGCAGTCCGCTGTGCTAACTGCAATCCGCTCTTAGTAGCTCAGCCACCATCTTCTTGCTAGCCCCCATTTGCTGCTAGCGTAGCCACGGCAGTTATGTTAGTGGCCAATGGCTCACTGGTTACAGCTGATGGCCAACTAGCCACAGCTGATGGCCATGCAATCACAGTTGATGGCCATTTACTACCTGAGCCAGCACCTTTCCACATGAGGCCAAGAGCCTGGAAACTGCACTTTTGGCTCTGTCCCCATAGGGACCCATTAAATTTTTTCACAAAATAATTTTTTAAACAAACAGCTTGAGCTCCTCCTCTGGCATAGTGCATTTCTACAGGCAGGGGTGGTGGTAGTGGTGGTCATTTTCCTTGTTCAAAACACCCCTTTTGTATTTGGCAGAGCTTGGTAATAAGACCTGGTGAATAATAATTTATTTCTCTGATAGTTTAAATTTTGAGCAGAACACTGTAAATTATCTGAATTGACTTGATATTTCTGCTACTAGCTTTATAATCCTGTTTTACTGGCCTAATAGAAACTTCTTAAAAGATATCTTTATTTTCTCTTTCTCTTTTAAAATTCACATTTAAATTTTTAGTGTGTAGAAAACCATCTCAGGGAAATGAAAATAGCCTTAATACTTGTAATTTTTCTTTAGTTTCTTTTAAAGACTTAATCATTCTGTGATCTAGTAACCATTTTCCTTTTTTAGGTTGTTCTGGAGGACTATTTAAAGAAAATTCAACAAGTGGATTTTAATATATTCCACCCATCTTTACAGCAGAAGAATCCATTGCTTCCGTTATCTTTGTATTTTCAATCATGGAGAAAAAGATATTAAAATAATTTCATGGCACTGATATTAATTTACTTTAATTAGTTTTACAAAAGTATACTTGTTAGGGTTCTGCTTTATAAACAACAGGAACTGACTGTTTACATAAGGATTGTCATGAGGAGACCCTGCTCACTGCGCCATTCAAGGCGGCCTGCGGGGGTCTCTGCTCCCGCTCCCCACATAAGAACGCAGGATATGGCTAAGCCAAAAAGGAACACCCACAGAGCCATAGATAGGGGAGTTGTACCACTATGGTCTCACTGGAGGCTGGATCCACATGACCTACAACCTGCTGTCCACTTCTCTGCCTGCCAACCAACCAACTGACCAACCAACGCAGCTGCGGCAGTTATATCAGTGGCTAATTGGCTAACTTGTTACAGCTGACGGCCAGCTAGCCACAGCTGACGGCCATCTACTACCCGAGCCAGCACCTTTCCACGTGAGGCCGAGAGCCTGGAAACTGCTCTCTGGGACTCTGTCCCCACATTCCACTCCTACAGTGTCTCACCTCACAATCTACACGACAATCTACACGACAAGCGTCTTCTGCGAGGATTCCTATGCGAGGAGCCTGGACAGCCAGGGTTTCTCAGGGCACCACCAGTCCTTCTGGGCACAGCCAGACTTCCTGGACTTCTTAGGGTACCACCAGTCTTCTCCCTTCCTGGCAGGCGGTGCTGTCGCACTGTAACCACGCGCACTGTAACCACGCGCCGGCGCTGTGCAACACTTGAGGAGGGTGGTGAGCATGCCCGCGTATCACTGCTTTCACCACCTAGATCTGGAGACGGAACTCTCCTACCGATATCTGTAAGCTGAGGCCATGTGGCCCGTCCACCCCTAGAATATACTCCAGAATGGGGGAGAAATAAACCTTGTAGGTACGAGGGGGAACCCTTCCTATACCCAGTGGTAAGCAAACAACTTTTACAGTTACAGTCTTTCCCCCGTAGCCATCAATGCAGATTGCTGGTCCGGGGAACAGTTCTGGGTTCCCATAAACAAGACTGCAGTCTGCGCCAGTGTCAACTAGGGCTAAAACCCTCTGCACATTAGAAGGGGACCAATGTATGGACAGTTCCACGTGGGGCCTCTGGTCCCTGCTCGTCCCCTCTGACCGGGTACTTTGGCCCCACCCCTAATCAAGCTGAAAGGAGTCGGCCTCAAGCGGCCACATGATGTCCTGGAGGGACATGGGTCTCGCTTTCCAGATTTCTTTAGACTTCGCCAGAAATGCTGTTCCGGACGCAACTGTTTCCAAAGTTCCAACAAGAATGCATTGGGTTGTCAGTCTATTTTTTCCCGATCGACCCCTGCTGCCACGAGATCATGCCACATCTGTGCGTGTGTTACTCTCTGAGTCCTGCGACCTCGCCCCTTTCCCTTTACTTTTGATTTGGGCTTCTAGGTCTCGACTGCTCGGACCTCCTGTCTTAACTTCATTTGCCTCTGGCTTTCAACATCCCCTAGGGTGGCCATGGCAGTTGTAACTTCATGGATCTGTCACCCCACATAGGGTGTAAGAATGGCAACCAAGGATCCAAAAGCACT
Organism: Rhinolophus sinicus; assembly: GCF_036562045.2. Classification (NCBI taxonomy): domain Eukaryota; kingdom Metazoa; phylum Chordata; class Mammalia; order Chiroptera; family Rhinolophidae; genus Rhinolophus; species Rhinolophus sinicus. Next base: position 36,338,152 of record NC_133761.1, on the reverse strand, counting down.
CGCAGGTGCAGTATCCAAAACCAGATCTCTCATGCTGGCTGTAAAAAGCTCGTCATCCAGCCCCTGCATATTAGGGTTGAACATAGCATGTCTCATACCCATTTCACGGATGATTTGAGTTAAGTTCCGTATATGACTGCCATTTATTCACAGTGTCTGGCAGCTTGCGGTCCCCATACTGTGTGTACCGCAGCAGTGAGCCTCTCTTAGAGAATGGTTAGCCTGGTTTTGGGCCAACCTATGGCAGTTCTGTAACCTTTGTCTCAGGGACGGATGCACTGTCACAAAGGCTAGCTTTTCCATCTCGCCTGGGGAGCAGAGAATGCTGTCTGCCCCCTCATCCCATAAACATAGTAGCCAAGCTGAGACCGCCTCCCCAGCTGCTGCAACTCAGTGGGAGTGTAAGGGGTGTAGGTTGTGAACTCAGTCACAGCTGGATTGCCAGCAGCAATGCCCCCGGGGCCCAAAGGTTGCTCACGTTTTACCCTTTGCTTCAAGATTGGCCAGGCTTGGGGCTTGGGAGCTACATTGTCTCCACTCGCTTCCTCCGCCTCTACCTCAGAGTCTCCAATGTGGGGCCCCTCTTCTAACAGGCGGACCCAAGCTTCCAGCGCCTCCAACTGGGACACCTGGTCCGGCACCTGGGCTGTTTCATGAAGCGCATTTTCCATGTTACGACTCAAGGCTGTGAGGAACATCCAGCCCACACGGCCGGCTGTAGCCTTCACCTCCTCTGGCAACCACTCAGCCAAAACCTGCAGGGCCCTCTCCTCGCTGGGTGGAGAGCCATCCATGTCCTCCCGTTCCCAGTGTTGCTCCTAACGGGCCTCCCGAAGCTGAGCTCTCACACGCACAAACTGCTCCACCATCCTTCGGTAGGCCCTGGCCTGCACCACACCCTGCTCACTGCGCCATTTGTCGTGCAAGGCGGCCCGTGGGGTCTCTGCTCCTGCTCCCCACATAAGAACGCAGGGTATAGCTAGGCCAAAAAAAAACACCCACGGAGCCAAAGATAGGGGAGTCATACCACTATAGTCTCACTGGAGGCACTACAGTCTCACTGGAGGCTGGAGTCACACGACCTGCAACCCGCTGACTGCTTCTCTGCCTGCCAACCAACCAACTGACCAACCAACGCAGCCGCGGAAGTTATATCATTGGCTAATTGGCTAACCGGTTACAGCTGATGGCCAACTAGCCACAGCTGACGGCCATCTACTACCCGAGCCAGCACCTTTCCACGTGAGGCTGAGAGCCTGGAAACTGCTCTCTGGAACTCTGTCCCCACAAGGATGATGTGTGTAGCTCACAGAATTGATGAGAAGTTGCTGTGGTACTAGGGTGCCAAGATACTGCTGAGATTCTGCCACAGGCACTGCCATTGTTACCACCAGCCCTGAAAGTGTCTGCTGTGTCATCCTGTAAAATTGGAGCCCCAGGAGGGAGCATTATTTTAGCTGTGCTTAGTCTGCAGGCCATGCTTCACCAGCAGAGGGCAGGGAGAAGAACTGTCTCCTCCCTTTCTCACCTCTGGAGAAGAGGGAAGGGGCTCCAGTAGTGCTGGGTTTGCATGCTGAGAGCCAGAACTCAAATGTCTAGTACAGCTTGGAAATGTTTATTTAGGGGTCATGAAGAGTGAAGTTAATATTTCAGGAGTGTCAGTCACTATGCTGAGGGCTTTATATCCCTAACATTTAATTTTTACAATCCTGTGAAAATTTCTCCATGATGATAAAATAACTTCTTTAAGGTAAGACAGCTGGCTATCAAGAGCTGGAAACCTAATTTGAATTTAGTTCTGATTGATTTGAAAACTTTTTCATTAACACTACTGCTCACTCTCTGTCTGCATCATCATGATCATGAGCAAAATTGTACCGTCTTTCACCGAAAACAATATCTAGGTGGACCATCGGCTCTAATGCATCTTTTGCTGCAAAAATTAATATAAGACCCGGTATTATATTAACATTATATATTATATTATATTATATTATATTATATTATATTATACCCGGTCTTATATAAGACCTGGTCTTATATTATGTAAGAACAGGTATTCTATAAGACCTGGTATTACATTATATTACATAAGACTGGGTCCTATATTAAAATAAGACCCGGTCTTATATTAAAATAAAACACGTTAGAGCTGATGGTCCGGCTGTCTTATTTTCGGGGAAACACGGTTTTGAACAAAATTGTATTACCATGTATTAATATAAATCATATTAACAAAATTGTATTGAATATTCCTTAAGGGGATACTACATTTTTAAAACTAGTATACTAGTTGAGTGTCCCAGTGATAAGCTCTGTGCTATACACTTCCATCACTGTTCTCATTTGATCTTTAAAACTGAAATAAAGAATGTTTGGTAATTAAAAATTTTAATTATGAAATACACACTAATTGCCAAATCAGATATGTTTGCATTGCTGGTAATGGCAGGTCTGGAATCTGAATGAGTCTGTTACTCCCAAGACCAAGATTATGCTATAGTTTTCTTTTCCTGCCTCTTCAGTGGCCTTGTCTCCTGCCCACTCACAGCTCTGGGGTACTGTTCTGCTATCCCATCTCAGCTATGAATTAGTGCCTACTTCAGTTTTGAATTAGTGATGACTTAAAATACTACTGTTTTGTAAGTCAAGCTCAAACTTAGAGCTGCCTGTGGGTAACAATACATTGTTTTGTTCATCTTGGGACTCCCCCAGCACCTAGAATGGCTTCTGATTTAGAACAAGTAGAGATTAATGTATAATTGAATCAGTGTGCAATGTGATTGTATATGTTAGCATACGCTTAGTTGATACTGATGCTGAAAGAATATCCGTTTGTTTAATTCTGTGGCTTTAGAGACCGCCTTTTAGTTTATCTGAAAAAGGCAAGTACAAGGAAATGGGACACATTTCCTCTTGGGATTCTGAATGAACCAGGGTTGAAGAGTTCATTAGGTGTAGTCTTTGTTAGTCAGCATTGTCTGTGGGTCTTTCCAGGTTAAACTTGGCAGCAGTCAGCTGCTAAGCATATTGGTTCTTGTCTAAGGGTCTTAAAAACAAGGGTTTAAACACTCAACTGTATTACTGGATTTTTTTACTGGCTCAGAAGCCAGTTTACTATTAAATGAGTTGAAAATACTTTCTAAGTTATTTTAAATTTGATGCTTAGAGATTTGGATGAACTGAAGTTTCTGTCTCCTAGAGATTAAGGTGGTGTTTTATTCAGAGACACTTCCTGGCATGAAAGATACTCCCTTAAATGGTGCCAATATTCTTTGTAATTTTTCAAAACTCTTTTTTTATTAGAGCATTTTAAAGGAGTCAGATACATTTTTTAAACCATTTAAGATGTATTTCGATACTGAATACGTGGATAGATAACAATGCTAAGTATAAATTACAGATTAATCCCAATGTAGGTAAAGTTGCATATCATTACAAAATATGTTTTGGGTAGTTCCCAGTCAACTGGCAACAATCTTTCATTCCTTTTGGTTAAATCTCTCCCTTTGATTAAATTACTCTTGAAAAATATAACAGCAGCTAACACTTAGCATGAATTTGGACAGGTGGTGTGCACTGTACTCTTATGCATTAATCTTCACAGAGAAGTACGTCTTTATTTTCCTAATGATAAAACTGCCTCAGAGACATAAAGTTCAAGGTCACGCAGCCATTAGAACTAGAACTAGATGCCAAACCCACATTACTTTAGTGCCAAAGCCCACAACCCATGTATTTTTACCATTCTCAAGATTGTAATATAAATTGCTAAGTTTTAAAGTTCAAGGGCACAACTTTTTTCAGAAGAATTTACTACATAAATTTTAGGTACAAATTATGTTTAAAAAAGTATAGTTACTACATCAATTCCAACTACAAATTAGGCGAGAGAGAAATAGACAACTGAAATAGATATTAAGTGCCAGTCTCTCAGAGATATATTCGGGGGGCAAGCACCACTTTGGAGGACAAAGAAGGTTTCCAAGAGGAGGTAGGATGTGAGGAGTGTTGGGAAGGTTGTGTAGCAGCTAGGGTGTGGGAAGAGGGTGTAGGTGTTGTGGGGAAGTCCTGGCTGAGGGAGCAATATGAACAAAGGCGGGGAAGCAGAATGGATAACCTACGTCAAGCTTCTTAATTTTTGGCTTTAAATTAAGTGAAAAGAACAGAATGTAATGTTCAGAGTTGTTAGGAAAGTTTTTGAATGAAAAGTGGCCACATCCCCTGTGCTAGTAAAATCCGTTGAATTAAGATCAAAGACTTGCGAGTTAATATTTTCCCATTTCAGCAAATCCCTAGGTGCCCTTAGATTTGTTTTGGCTCGTATGAATAGGATGTCTCTGCAGACACTGGCCTAATCGATTGCCTGGTCCAGAAAGATCTACAGAGTTGTAAACATTATGCAGATGGTTATTCAAAACAAAACAAAACATCCTACTATTTGTACCTGTAAGGAGGACTGAGCACAAAACCACATGCACCCAGAATTGGGAAGGGTATCAGAAGTGGGTTGGAGGAGGGGAGAGGGGTTGGGGGAGTGACTGTGAGAATACATTAAATAACTTGGACACCGCTCTACCTGCTTTTTTCTGTAATGAACATATATTTCTTGGGTAACTGCAAAGTTATTTCTTACAAATTAAGGCCCTTGGATGGACATGAATTTTTCCATCAAATCTGTATGTACTGCTTAAAAGAGTTTGTCCAAAAACAAAAACAAATGGTATTTGGCACAATAAATTATTAAATATGTAACTCATTCTGTATTATAAGCTGAATAAAGAAAATTTTAAAGTTTAGATACAGAGCAGTAGCATATAGTGCTATGAAGCACTTATTTTAGAGTGGAGTCTGGAGAAGTCTGACTGCCTAGGTTCAAATCAGAGTTCCACCACCCTACTTAATAGCTGTGTAACATCAGCAAGTTACATGACCTCTCCTGTGCCTCAGCTGCTCCATTTGTAAGTTAAGCAGAATCATGTCAACCTCGACAGTTGTAAGAAGTAAATGAATTAATACGTATAAAGTACCTGGAACAGTGACCTACATGTAGTAAACAATAAATGTTGTTGTTGATATTATTACCCAGAAGTCACAACCTGGCAGATTGGACCAAATTAGATCTGTAGGCATATTTTGTTTTGCGGGCATAACATTTGAAAAGAATGAGAAATTGAATGCCTTTAGATAGGACGTGGACTCTCCATTTGGCCACAGGTCCCATCATGAGCTACTATCGCACACCGGGTCTGATTCATACATTCATGTTACTTGCTTACTCGATAAGCACTTGAGTTTGTGACCAGTGGTTTGGAAGAATTTGTGGAGGGTGGATTAATAAAAAGTGATTGCCAACTTAAAGCTATCTTCACAAAGCACAGCCATGCTTTATCCCCAAAGCCAGCTGTATTTCAACTACTGTTTATAGGTCTGTCCCTCACGTAGCCAAGTTCTTTGAGTGCAAGACAGTGTTTTATTCTTTGTTTCCCCAGATCTGTTTCCACAGATCCTGATGCTACTCTCTAAATCCTGTGTGTTGAAGTTAAGGGTGGGGTGGGGTGGGGTGGTAGGCTCTCAGGAAATGGTACTGGGTTGGGATGATACAGTGAAAGGTGAACTGGAAAGGTGTGTCAGGTGTGGCAACTGGGCAGTGCATATGGTGTTCAAGAAACTACTAGGTTGAGAAAGGGTCAAAGACGATGGAGTAGGTAAACACTGTGCTTGTCTCTTCCCATGGCCACATTAAAATTACAGCTAAATTATAGAAAAACCTGAAGAACCATCTGAAATGTAGCCGAATAGAAGTCCTATAAGAATATAAAGAAGCCATGACAACACTGGTAGGAGGGGTGGAGGCGTGGAACTGGATGGCCTCACACCTGCGTGTGGTGGTTGAGAATTGGAAGGAATATTTTGGCCATGGAGGTTGGTCCTCCCAGAAGAGCGAGGGACCCCAGCCCCACAATGGGTTCACCAGCCCAGAGTACTGGTGCCAGGAAAAAGGGCTCCCACAACATCTGGCTATGAAAAACTGGGGATTCTGATCCTCCAAGTGAAATGGAAGGCTGCAGGAAACCCAGACGTCCTCTTAAAGGGCCTGCACACAAATTCACTGCTCAAAGAAACACCCTGGGCTCCTGTGGAAGGACAGTGATTTGGGAGGCATCAGAGACATACAGGGAGAGACTGAGTTGTGTGGCTTTAGGGTGAAGACTGGAGGGACTGTCGCCACTTTCTCTGTGTAGAATCCTCCCTTGCACCATACAGGCAGGTGCCATCTTTCTTGTGTTGAACCCTCCCACATACAGCCAAATCTGAATCTGCATTGACCTGGTGAACTCCACTCGCCACACACTGGTGACTGCCTGGGATCCTGCCCCACCCAATTTGCACAATGCTGGAGGCAATTTCTTAGCAGTCAGCCCCACTCGCATTACACTCTTTCTTGGACAACTTTTTGAGACTCTATAGACCTCAGGTGGGCAGCAGCTGGCCTTGGTGTACTCTGAGATTTTTGCTAAGTAGCTCCAAGCTCAGCACTGGCACAAAATCAGAATCTACATTAACCTGGTGAACAACATTTGTTCCACTTCAGTGATACCCTGAGACCCCGCCTCATCAAACTTGCATATCATATGAGGCTCTATAGCAGCTGAGCCTTATGGGAGCCAGCAGGCTCAGCAGGCCTCTAGGTGCCTTAGGCTTTTTGCAGGCCTACCCCGGTCGTGGTACTGGTGGCAGCCATCCTTGGCTTGCAGCATGGCCTCTCCCAGGTCCAGCACGGAGTGACGAACCGTGGAGCACTTACAGCTCCTACCAGGTAGTCCCTGGCTCATCAGCTGTGGATGACCTGGGCCTGCACCAGAGCACCTCTCAAGAGGACATGAGGATAAAAATCATCTGATCATCTCAATAGATACAGAAAAATCATTTGACAAAATCCAGCATCCATTTATGATTTTAAAAATCTCTCAGGAAAGTGGGAATAGAGGGAATATACTTCAACATAATAAAGACCATATACGATAAACCCACAGCTAACATATTCAACAAGCAAAAATTAATAGCATCTCATTAAGATCAAGAACTAGACAAGAATATTCACTTTTGCCACTTTTATTCAACATAGTATTGAAAGTCTGTCGTGCGGGGAGGCCTGCAGGGTCTCTGGTCCCGCTCCCCACATAACGCAGGATATGGTGAGGCCAAAAAGGAACACCCACAGAGCCATAGGTAGGGGAGTCATACCACTACGGTCTCACTGGAGGCTGGGTTCACTGGACGTGCGACCTGCTGTCCGTTTTGTCTGCAACCCACCGACGACTCTCTTTCACTCTCCTCCACTCTCCTCGGCTTTCCTCCGTAACCGCAGCAGTTATATTAGTGGCTAATTGGCTAACTGGCTACAGCTGACGGCCATCTACTACCCGAGCCAGCACTCCTCCACGTGAGGCCGAGAGCCTGTAAACTACTTTCTGGGGCTCTGCCCCCACACTCCACCCCTACAGGTTCTCGCCTCACAATCTATGCGACAAGCGTCTTCCGCGAGGGTCCCTGTGTCATATTAGCCTACTGACACCTATGGACGAAAAGAAACGGTAGTCTTAGGAACCAACAATGGCAAATCCCTTCCATCTGGGAGGATACATGCCAGCTTCTTGTCCTGGGAAAGGAGGGTTGCTGCCACTGGCACCTTTCCCGGTTTGTGGTACCAAACCTTTATGGCAGTGCTTGGGGTCCCTTGCATAGTTTCAACATGTAACAGAACAGGGGACCCCATAATAGGCCATAGTGAGAGCACATAGTTCCTCGCAAAATCATCCCGGTATCGGGACCTCTGTATACTACAGTCACTTGTGGTGGCCACTCAGCCACCACCCCTGGCGCCACTTGCAAATCATGAGTCAAACCGGCCCCCCATGGGGCTATCAGACCCAACCACCGACAGTGGGGGCTTTTGACCTGCCAGGGCCAAGTCCATTGCTGCCGTTCCCCTGCTTTCAAGCATGTGGGTGCTGGCAGCAAAATGTTCCCATTTCTGCCGTAGCCTGGCTTTAACAGAGTCTCACTGGTGGTAACTTGTAATTGAATGGGAGCAGCCGTTCGATGTAGCAGAGCTTCTACTGGTGCAGGCCCTCCCTTCCGTGGTCTCTCATTCAGGACTCTCAGGACGTCCCATAGACGCGAGGCCCAGTCACGCATCGTGGGAGGGTGTTTTGACACACGGAGACCTTGCTTCAAAAGACCATTATAACGTTCAATCATGCCAGCTGCTTGCAGATTGTACGGGGTGTGAAACAACCATTGCACGTCCATCCTGGCAGCCCAGCGCTGCACTTCTTGCCCCGTAAAATGGGTACCCCTGTCACTTTCAATGACTTGGGGGCACCCATAGAGGGTGCACAGTCGTGTAAGGGCGACCACTGTATGCCGCTGATCCGCAGCCAGACAGGGCCAAGCAAACATCAACCCCATAGCAGTGTCCACTGCTGTAAATGCATATATCGCATTGCGGGCCTTAGGCAGGGGTCCAATGTAATCCACTTGCCAGCGAGTGAGGGGCACCCTCCCTCGCGTAATCTGCTGTGTCTCCCAGGGGAGCCTCCGCCTTTGGGGGCTGTCCTGGGCACAGACGGCACAGTCATAGCAGGCATCTGCTATCTCCTGCCATTTCAAAGGCAGGCCCCAGCGTCTGCTCACCTGCCACATGGTTCGGCTTCCAGCGTGCTGTAATTTCCTATGCAGCCAATGGGCCACATCAGTGGCAGGAGCCCGCCTAACCATCGCACCCGTGCTAGGGCATCTGCTTCATCATTACCTGGGGACACTAAGGGGGAGTGACCTGTGACATGCATTAAGGTCACCTCCTTTCTCTGCCCTAGGTCCCAGAGGTCCTGCCACATGGCTTGACCCCACAGTGGACGGTGTCCCACCAACCAGTTTTGGTGTTTCCATGTAGGGAGCCACAACGTTAGGCCCCGGAACACCGCCCAGCTGTCAGTGCAAATAACTAGGGGCCCAGGCTCGTGGCTGATCACCATCCACACAGCCCGTAATTCAGCCCACTGGCTACTCTGGCCCATCCCAGTATCAAACCAAATGGTGTCTGTTTTGGGCTGCACACCAATAGCCGTCCAAACAGCTGCAGCCCCTCGGCTAGAACCATCGGTAAACCAGGCATCCTCAGGTACTGGGGACTGTCCTTCTTTGTAGGGCGAGGTCTCCAAGTCCTCCCCTCTAGGCAAAGCACTTGGCTCAGCCTGGGCTACAAGCTCCACAGGCCCCAGGACCTGTTGTAGCTCTGTGCTCAAAGGGCTTGAACTAAGGGTGCTACGTTGCTCCAAGTAGGCACCCCACTTGGCGAGGGTGGTGGTCTGTGCCACCCCTGTTTTGGGTCCCTGGGTCCATGTACGGACCCACCCCTGGACAGGATAGGTTGTTCGAACCAATACGCGTGCCGTTCCTGTGATGGCTTCTGTGGCCACTAGGGCTGCATACACAGCAGCCAGCTGTTTCTCTATTAGAGAGTAGCGGACCTCCGCTCCTTTCCATAATTGGGACCAAAATCCCACTGGCAACCGGAGATGCTCCTGCCGTTGCCAGAGGCCCCATCCGTACCCCTCTTGGGTTACGTGAACATCAAGTTCAAATGGGCGGCCTGGGTCCACTACTTGCAGAGCCTGTGCCTGCTGCACTGCCCGTTTCGTGGCAACGAAGCTTGCTCTATAGCCTCAGTCCAATCCCATGAGGCCCCCTTTTTTACCATATTGTACAAGGGCCTTGCCATTTGTGCTAAATGGGGTACAAACGCCCGCCAATATCCTAGCAGACCCAAATACGTCTGCAGTTGGGAGACCTTGGTCGGCCGGGGAAAGGCTTGTATTTTGTCAATGATTGCCTCAGGTATAACCTTTGTCTTACCCGACCACACAACACCCAAAAACTTGACGGATAAGCCAGGGCCTTGGACCTTTTCCTCATTCACCGCCCAGCCGCGTGACTTCAGGTGGCGGAGAAGAGAGGGAGCTGCTTGCTCTAAATCAGAAAGAGAATCTGAGGTTAACAGAATGTCATCAACATAATGAAACAAGGCCACAGAGGATGGGCGATCCCACTGTGCCAAATCCTGGGCCACAAGCCCGTGGCAGATAGTGGGGCTGTGCAAGTATCCTTGCGGAAGGACTTGAAAAGTCCACTGACGCCCATCCCACGTAAAAGCAAACTGCTCTTGACACTCGGGTGCAATGTCAATGGAGAAAAAAGCATTGGCCAAGTCCACTACATAGTGATATGTCCCTAGGTGGACAGTCAGACGATCCATTAAATCATGAATTGAAGGCACTGCAGCGTGCAAGGGTGGCGTCACCTTGTTTAACTCCCTATAGTCCACAGTCATTCGCCAGGTCCCATCTGGCTTCTTGACAGGCCATACTGGGGAGTTAAAGGGACTGTGCATTGGCCTCACAATATGTGCCTTCTCCAATTCCAATATTGTACGACCAATCTCTTCCTGTCCTCCTGGCAGGCGATACTGTCGCACTGTAACCACGCGCCAGGGCTGTGGCAACGCTTGAGGAGGGTGGTGAGCATGCCCGCGTGTCACCGCTTTCACCACCCGGATCCGGAGACGGAACTCTCCTACCGACGTCTGTAAGCTGAGGCCATGTAGCACGTCCACCCCTAGAATATACTCCGAACGGGGAGACATAAACCTTGTAGGTACGAGGAGGGAGCCTTCCTATACCCAGTGGTAAGGAAACGGCTTTCACAGTCACAGTTTTTCCCCCGTAGCCATCAATGCAGACTGCTGGTCCGGGGAACAGTTCTGGGTTCCCATAAACGAGACTGCAGTCAGCACCAGTGTCAACTAGAGCCAAAACCCTCTGTACATTCGAAGGGGACCAATGTATGGATAGTTCCACATGGGGCCTCCGGTCCCTGCTCGTCCCCTCTGACTGGGTACCTTGGCCCCACCCCTAATCAAGCTGCAAGGAGTCGGCCTCAAGCGGCTGCATGAAGTCCTGGAGGGACACGGGTCGTGCTTTGCCAGACTCCTCCTTTATGTTTCTCCGGAATTGTTGTTCCGGACGCAACTGTTTTCAAAGTTCCAGCAGGAGTGCATTGGGTTGCTGGTCTATTTTTTCCTGATCAACCCCTGCTGCCACGAGATCACGCCACATCTGTGCGCGTGTTACTCTCTGAGGCCCGCGACCTCGCCCCTTTACCTTTGGTGTGGGCTTCCAGGTCTCAACTGTGCGGACCTCCTGTCTTAACTTCCTTCGCCTCCGGCTTTCAACATCCCCTAGGGTGGCCATGGCAGTTGTAACTTCATGGATCCGTCGCCCTACATACGGTGTAAGAATAGCAACCAAGGATCCAAAAGCACTCGCAGGTGCAGTGTCCAAAACCAGATCTCTCATGCTGGCAGTAAAAAGCTCATCAACTGGGCCCTGCATGTTGAGGTTAAAAATAGCATGTCTCATACCCATTTCACGGATTATTTGCGTAAGTTCTGTATATGACTGCCATTGACTCACAGTGTCTGGCAGCTCGCCAGCCTGTTCCCATACGGTGCGTACCGCAGCCGTGAGCCACGCCATTAGAGAATGGTTGCCCTGGTTGTTGGCCAACCTATGGCAGTTTTGTAACCTTTGTCGCAGGGACGGATGCACTGTCACGAAGGCTAGCTTTTCCATCTCGCCTGGGGAGCAGAGAATGCTGTCTGCTCCCTCATCCCATAAACGTAACAGCCAAGCTGAGACTGGCTCTCCAGGGCGCTGTCTGTACCGCCTCCCCAGCTCCTGCAACTCAGTGGGAGTGTATGGGGTTTAGGTAGTGAACTCAGTCACAGCTGGGTTGCCGGCAGCAACACCCCCGGGGCCCAAAGGTTGCTCATGCTTTACCTTGTGCTTCATGATGGGCCGGGCTTGGGGGTTGGGAGGTACATTTTCTCCACTTGCTTCCTCTGCCTCAGAGTCTCCACCTTGGGGCCCCTGTTCTAACAGGCGGACCCGGGCTTCCAGCGCGTCCAACCGGGACACCTGGTCAGGCACCTGGGCTCTTGCATTAAGCACATTTTCCGTGTTGAGACTCAAAGCCGTGAGGAACATCCAGCGCACGCGGCCGGCTGTAGCCTTCTCCTCCTCCGGCAACTGCTCAGCCAGAGCCTGTAGGGCCCTCTCCACGCTGGCTGGAGAGCCGTCCATGTCCTCCCACCCCTCCTTGGGGGTCCAACTCTTGAGAACAGTGGCCACTGGACACCATACACTGTGTGGGGGCCACACATCCTCCTGCCCAGAGTCAGACGCCATTCCTACCTGGTCGGAATCTTGCTCACCGTGGCAGGTGTCTGAGTGGGTGGAGGCCTCCTTGTAAGCTATCCACAAGCTTCGGATCCTAAGGCCGCAGCAGACCAACAAAAGGAGGACACCGCCTTCTATGCCCAAGAAGGTGGTGTGCCAGCTGGAGGCTCGAGTCTCCCAGGCAGACCGCGCCTCCTGTTCCCGGTGTCGCTCCTCATGGGCCTCCCGAAGCTGGGCTCTCACACGAACAAACCGCTCCACCATGCTTCGGTAGGTTTTGGCTGGCACCATACCCTGCTCGCTGCGCCATTTGTCGTGCGGGGAGACCTGCAGGGTCTCTGGTCCCGCTCCCCACATAACGCAGGATATGGTGAGGCCAAAAAGGAACACCCACGGAGCCATAGGTAGGGGAGTCATACCACTACGGTCTCACTGGAGGCTGGGTTCACTGGACGTGCGACCTGCTGTCCATTTTGTCTGCAACCCACCGACGACTCTCTTTCACTCTCCTCCACTCTCCTCGGCTCTCCTTCGTAGCCACAGCAGTTATATTAGCGGCTAATTGGCTAACTGGCTACAGCTGACGGCCAATCAGCCACAGCTGACGGCCATCTACTACCCGAGCCAGCACTCCTCCACGTGAGGCCGAGAGCCTGTAAACTACTTTCTGGGGCTCTGCCCCCACAAGTCCTAGCCACAGGAATCAGACAAAAGAAAAGGTACCCAAATGGGAAAGAAGAAGCAAAACTGTTATTATTTGCTGATGACATGAAACTATATATAGAGAACCCAAAAAATTCCACCAAAAACTATTAGAACTGGTACATGAATTTAGTAAAGTAGCAAGGTACAAAATTAATATTCAGAAATCAGTTGCATTTTTATACACGAATAATGAATTCTCATGAAGAGAAATTAAGAAAATGGAACTACCTTATGACCCAGGAATTCAATTTCTGGGTATTTATGTATCTGAAGAAATAAACACTATTTCAAAAAGACATATGCATCCCTATTAAGTGCAACATTATTTACAATAGCCAAGATATGGGAGCAACCCAAATGTCTGTCAATAGACAATTGGATAAAGAAGAGGTACATAATACAGTGGAATATTAGCCATAAAAAAATGAAATCTTACCATTTGCACAACATGGATGGAACTAGAGGCTGTTATGCTAAGTGAAATAAGTTAGACTGAGAAAGAAAATTACCATATGATTTCACTTATATGATGAGCCTAAAGAACAAAATAAATGAATGAACAAAACAGAAACAGACTCATAGATACAGAGAATAAACTGATGGTTGCCATATGGGAAGGGTGTTGGGGAGCTGCATGAAAAAGGTGAAGGGATTAAGAAATCCAAATTGAGGGGCGACTGGATGGCTCAGTTTGTTAGAGTGTGAGCTCTCAACAATAGGGTTACCGGTTCGATTCACACATGGGGCAGTGAGCTTGCCCTCCACAACTAGACTGAAGGACAACGACTTGGAGCTGATGGGCCCTGGAGAAACACACTGTTCCCCAATATTCCCCAATAAAATTTATTTTAAAAAATCCAAATTGGTAGTTACAAAATAGCCACAGGGATGTGAAGTACAGCATAGAAAATATAGTCAATAATGTTGCAACAGCTATGTATAGTACCAGGTGGGAACTAGATGTATCGTGGATACCACTGCATAAATTATATAAATGTCTAACCACTATACCTGAAATGAATATAAAATAATACTGAATGTCAACTGTAACTGAAAAAATACATATTTAATATAAAAAAAGGAACTAGATTGTCCACAAAGAAAAAAGCTATTTTTTTTTGTATCTAGATGACGTGATGGATGTTAACTTACAGTAATCATTTCACAATAGATATATGAATAAGTCAAGACATGCTGTATACCTTAAACAGTACTGATAGGTCAGCCGATAAAGGAGAGTGCACAGTCAGGTAAGTTAAGAGAGTTTGTTAAAAGAGCAGTCTGGGGCTGTGCAAAGACCACTACAGCCCCTGAGGGAGGGGATGAAAAGGGTTATATAGGGGCAGTGCTTACAGGGTAGCATTGTTTGTACAGAAAGTGTTGACTGCCTGCAAGTCAGTAGCTGTTTGGGGGAATTTTTTGTTATTGCAAGTTTGGCTTTGTCTGCAGGTGCAGACTAGCAGACATTTTGTTGTTTTCTTACAGACATGGCTCTATCTCTAAGTCAAGGTCTCTGAAATCTAACATTCAGAGACCTCACATTTAGAGACTTAACAAGTACTGTGTGTCAATTATGTCTCAATAAAACAAAGGGAAAAATTAGGTTTTGGGGTATCATTGAAAAGCAGGGTGTGAGGAAGGAAAAGTGAGCTTGGAAAGAAATAAATCATAGAAACATTAAGATGTTTGGATTTGGGCCGGCCTGGTGGACGTACTCCTAATGCCGAGGTCGCTGGTTCGATTCCCACATGGGCCAGTGAGCTGCACCCTCTACAGCCAAGATTGTGAACAATAGCTCTCCCTGGAGCTGGGCTGCCGTGAGCAGCCAGAAGTTAGCGTGAGCTGCCTTGGGCTTCTGTGTGCTGCCGCTGGCTGCTGTGTGCTGCTGTGGGCTACTGTGTGCTGCTGTGGGCTACTGTATGCCACCATGAGTGGCTGGTAGCCAGCGTGAGCTGCTGCTGTGTGCTGCCGTGGGCTGCTGTGTGCTGCCATGGGCTACCGTGTGCTGCCACGAGTGGCTGGTGGTCAGCGTGAGTGGCCAGCAGCCATCGTGAGTGGCTGGCAGCCTGTTAGAGCTGCCATGAGCTGCTGTGAGAGGCTGACCGATGACTGGCGACCAACTACCTCAGCCGGGGGGAGCACAAGGCTCATAACACCAGCATGGGCCAGGGAGCTGTGTCCTACACAACTAGATTGAGAAACAACGGCTTGAACTGGAGTTGGGGGGAGGTGGAAAAAAGGGAGGAAAAAGATGTTTGGATTTAAAAATGGCATGAAATTTGAAAACAAATACCTAAAAAATATTCAGGAATATATATTTTATGTATATATGCTTTTGGGACAGAATCCCAGAGAGCAGTTTCCAGACTTGGCCTCACATGGAAAGGTGCTGGCTCGGGTAGTAGATGGCCGTCAGCTGTAACCAGTTGTAACCAACCGATTAGCCACTAATATGACTGCCGTGGCTGCATTGGTTGGTTGGTTGGTTGGCAGAAGAGTGAACGGCAGATTGCACATTGTGTGCATCCTACTTCCTGTGTGCATCTCGCCCGGCCGCCAGCGAGACTGGGGGACAGGAAGACCCCTTGTTGGGGTACTGGCAGATGTTTGCTCTGTGCGTCTCCAATCCAGCCACCAGCGAGAATATAGTGGTATGACTCCCCTATCCATGGCTCCGTGGGTGTTGCTTTTTGGCCTCACCATATCCTTCATTCTTATGCAGGGAGCGGGACCAGATACCCCACATGACACCCTGCATGACACATGGCACAGTGAGCAGGGTACAGCGCCGGCCAGAATGCCCAGAGGGGCAGTGGAGCAGTTTATACATGTGAAAGCTCAGCATCGGGAGGCCCATGAGGAGTGGCGCTGGGAACAAAAGTGTGGTCTGACTGGGAGACTCGAGCTTCCTGATGGCACACCACCCTATTGGCTGTGGCAGGCGTCACCTTCCTTTTGGTGGTCTGCTGCTGCCGTGGGCTCCTACAGTTGTGCGCATCTGACACTGAGTCCACCACCCACTCAGACACCTGGCACGGTGAGCAGGATTCCTGCCAGGTAGGAATGGTGTCTGACTCTGGGCAGGAGGACGTGTGGCCCCCACACAGTGTGTGGTGCCCGGTAGCCACTGTTCTCGGGAGTTGGACCCCTGAGGAGGGGTGGGAGAACATGAATGGCTCTCCAGTCAGTGTGGAGAGGGCCCTGCAGGTTCTAGCTGAGAGGTTGCCAGAGGAGGCGAAGGGGACAGCTGGCCATGTGTGCTGGATGTTCCTCACCGCCTTGTGTCGTAACATGGAAGATGCGCTTAATGAAATAGCTCAGGTGCCGAACTAGCAGCCCCGGCGGGAGGCGCTGGAAGCTTGGGTCCACCTGTTAGAGGAGGAGCCCCACAGTGGAGACTAAGGCAGAGGCGGGTGATGCAAGTGGAGACAATGTAGCTCACAACCTCCAGGCCCAGGCCATCATGAAGCAAAAGGTAAAGCAAGATGTGGGGGCGGAGCCCCAGAAAGAAGTTTCCAGGCTCTCGGCCTCACATAGACAGGTGCTGGCTCAGGTAGTAAATGGCCAACTGTGATTGCATGGCCATCAGCTGTGGCTAGTTGGCCGTCAGCTGTAACCAGTGAGCCATTGGCCACAATATAACTGCTGTGGCTACGAAGAGAAGGAGGAGAAGGAGAAAAAAGAATGGGGCTAGCAAGAAGATGGCGGCTGGGTTGGCAAGTGTGGATGGCGGTTTGCGGACAGTGTGTATCCAGCCTCCAGTGAGAGTATAGTGCCGCCAGAGAGAATAAAGTGGTATGACTCCCCTACCTATGGCTCCGTGGGTGTTCCTTTTTGGCCTCACCATGTCCTGCGTTCTTGTATGGGGAGCGGGAGCAGAGACCCCGCAGGCCTCCCTGCATGACAAATGGCGCAGCGAGCAGGGTCTCCCGCACGACACATGGCGTAGTCGGCAGGATATGGTGCCGGCCAAAGCTCCCCGAAGGACGGTGGAGCAGTTTGTGCATATGAACACCCAGTCTCTGGAAGACCAGGAGGAGCAGCTGCCGGAGAGCTGGACCCCCGTGGAGGGGTGGGAGGACGTGGACGGTTCTCCTACCAGCACAGGAAAAGCCATGCAGCTGCTGGAGAGATGGAGCCCCGTGGAGAGGTGGAAAGATGTGGACGGTTCCCCAACCAGCACAGGCCGGAGAAAGCGAAGGTCGTTGCAGCCCTGTGGGCCGGGGAAGTTCCTGCTCAGGCAGCCCGGATGCAGGACTTATAGTCCCAGGAGGTAACGCTTGCTGAGTCCTCCGTGGGAGATGAGGGTGAGGTCAAGGTCATCCCTCACCCCCAGGACAGCCCTGGTGAATGACTATGGACTATGGGGAATTGTCTTCCATCCCTAATTTAATGGACCGCTTGACTGTTTGTTTGGGAACTGTAGTTAGTGGAACTGGGGGATATTTGCTTTTGTCTCTTGACTGGCCACCATTGAGAATATGTAAGCACCTTGATTGTGAGTCGCTGTTGTTCCAGCAGGGTACCCTGAGAGGCACAGAGAGAGTGGCAGTGCGCTGAGAGGTCTGGCTGAGCCCTGAAGATACCCTGGCTGTGCCCAGGAAGTCGGGCTGTTCCCAGAGAGAGTAGTAGAGCCCTGAAGGTACCCTGGCTGTGCCCAGGAAGTCGGGCTGTTCCCAGAGAGAGTAGTAGAGCCCTGAAGGTACCCTGGCTGTGCCCAGGAAGTCGGGCTGTTCCCAGAGAGAGTAGTAGAGCCCTGAAGGTACCCTGGCTGTGCCCAGGAAGTCGGGCTGTTCCCAGAGAGAGTGGCAGTGCCCTGAGAGCCCTGGCTGTGTCCAGGAAGTGTGGCTGTGCCCACAGAGAGTGGCGGTGCCCTGAGAAGCCCTGGCTGAGTCCAGGAAGTGTGGCTGTGCCCACAGAGAGTGGTGGTGCCCTGAGAAGCCCTGGCTGTGTCCAGGAAGTGTGGCTGTTCCCAGAGAAAGTGGCAGTGCCCTGAGAAATCCTAGCTGTGCCCAGGGAAACTAGTGGTACCCTAAGAAGTCCAGGAAGTCTGGCTGTGCCCAGGAGTACTGGTGGTGCCCTGAGAAACCCTGGCTGTGTCCGGGAAGACAGGTGGTACTCTAAGAAGTCCAGGAAGTCTGGCTGTGCCCAGGAGTACTGGTGGTGCCCTGAGAAACCCTGGCTGTGTCCGGGAAGACAGGTGGTACCCTAAGAAGTCCAGGAAGTCTGGCAGTGCCCAGGAGTACTGGTGGTGCCCTGAGAAACCCTGGCTGTGTCCGGGAAGACAGGTGGTACCCTAAGAAGTCCAGGAAGTCTGGCTGTGCCCAGGAGTACTGGTGGTGCCCTGAGAAACCCTGGCTGTGTCCGGGAAGACAGGTGGTACCCTAAGAAGTCCAGGAAGTCTGGCAGTGCCCAGGAGTACTGGTGGTGCCCTGAGAAACCCTGGCTGTGTCCGGGAAGACAGGTGGTACCCTAAGAAGTCCAGGAAGTCTGGCTGTGCCCAGGAGTACTGGTGGTGCCCTGAGAAACCCTGGCTGTGTCCGGGAAGACAGGTGGTACCCTAAGAAGTCCAGGAAGTCTGGCCGTGCCCAGAAGCACTGGTGGTGCCCTGAGAAACCCTGGCTGTGCCCAGAGAGCCTGGCTGTGTCCAGGATATTGCATTCACCCCCAGGCTCCTCGCACAGGTCCCCTCGCGGAAGACGCTTGTCGCGTGGATTGTGAGGCGAGAGCCTGTAGGGGTGGAGTGTGGGGGCGGAGCCCCAGAAAGAAGTTTCCAGGCTCTCGGCCTCACATAGACAGGTGCTGGCTCAGGTAGTAAATGGCCAACTGTGATTGCATGGCCATCAGCTGTGGCTAGTTGGCCGTCAGCTGTAACCAGTGAGCCATTGGCCACAATATAACTGCTGTGGCTACGAAGAGAAGGAGGAGAAGGAGAAAAAAGAATGGGGCTAGCAAGAAGATGGCGGCTGGGTTGGCAAGTGTGGATGGCGGTTTGCGGACAGTGTGTATCCAGCCTCCAGTGAGAGTATAGTGCCGCCAGAGAGAATAAAGTGGTATGACTCCCCTACCTATGGCTCCGTGGGTGTTCCTTTTTGGCCTCACCATGTCCTGCGTTCTTGTATGGGGAGCGGGAGCAGAGACCCCGCAGGCCTCCCTGCATGACACAAGAGCAACCTTTGGGCCCCGGGGACGTTGCTGCCGGCAACCCAGCTATGACTGAGTTCACAACCTACCTCCCTTACACTCCTACTGAGTTGCAGGAGCTGGGGAGGCAGTACAGACAGCGCCCTGGAGAGCCAGTCTCGACTTGGCTATTACGTTTATGGGATGAGGGGGCAGACAGCATTCTCTGCTCCCCAGGCGAAATGGAAAAGTTAGCCTTCATGATGGGGCATCTGTCCCTGCGACAAAGGTTACAGAATTGCCATATGTTGGCCCAAGACCAGGGCAACCACACTCTAATGGTACGCACAGTATGGGGAGAGGCTGGCAAGCTGCCAGACACTGTGAATAAATAGCAATCGTATACTGAACTTAAATCATCCATGAAATGGGTATGAGATATGCTATGTTCAACCCTATATTGCGGGGGGGGGGGCAGATGACGAGCATTTTACAACCAGCATGTGGGGACAGAGCCCCAGAAAGTAGTTTACAGGCTCTCGGCCTCACATGGAAGGGTGCTGGCTCGGGTGGCTGATTGGCCGTCGGCTGTGGCCGGCTAACCGATTGGCTGCTGGTATAATTGCTGCGGCTACAAAGGATTGCCGAGGATTGCCGAGGAGCCAAGCAGAGCCGAAGAGAGCTGAAGAGAGCGGAAGAGAGTCGAGAGAGTGGAGGAGAGTCGTCGGTCGGTCGGTTGGCGGAAAGGCGGACGGCAGGTCGCACGTCCGGTGAACCCAGCCTCCAGTGAGACCATAGTGGTATGACTCCCCTACCTATGGCTCCGTGGGTGTTCCTTTTTGGCCTCACCATATCCTGTGTTCTTGAGTGGGGAGCGGGAGCAGAGACCCTGCAGGCCACCCCGCCTGAAAGATGGCGCGGCGAGCAGGTCTCCGCGCACGACACAGCATGAGAGATCTGGTTTTGGATACTGCCCCTGCAAGTGCTTTTGGATCCTTGGTTGCCATTCTTATGACCTATGTGTGGAGGGAGATCCATGAAGTTACCATTGCCATAGCCACCGTAGGGGATGTTGAATGCTGGCAGCAAAGGAAGTTAAGACAGGAGGTCCGAGAAGTTAAGACCTGGAAGCCCAAATTAAAAGTAAAGGGACGAGGTCGCGGGCCTCAAAGAGTAATGTGCACAGATGTGGCGTGATCTTGTGGCAGCAGGGGTCGATCGGGAAAAAATAGACCGACAACCCGATGCACTCTTGTTGGAACTTTGGAAACAGTTGTGTCCGGAATAGCAATTCTGGTGAAGCCTAAAGGAGAAATCTGGGAAAGTGCGACCTGTGTCCCTCCAGGACTTCATGTGGCCGCTTGAGGCCGACTCCTTTCAGCTTGATTAGTGGTGGGGCCAAGGTACCCAGTCAGAGGGGACAAGTGGGGACCGGAGGCCCCACGTGGAACTGTCCATACATTGGTCCCCTTCTAATGTGCAGAGGGTTTTGGCTCTAGTTGACACTGGCCAGACTGCAGTCTTGTTTATTGGAACAAGACTGGCTATGCCCAGGAAGTCTGGCTGTGCCCAGAAAGACTGGTGGTACCCTGATAACCCTGGGGTGCCCTGGGAGCTCTGGCTGTGCCCAGAAAGTAGTGGACATCGAAGAACACCCCCTGGGACATTACTTGAACTGGACTGAAACTTTTTCTCGTGACTGGGTTCCTGACACAGGGCCCCTCACGGAAGACGCTTGTTGCATAGATTGTGAGGCGAAACCCTGGAGGAGTGGAGTGTGGGGACAGGGTCCCAGAGAGCAGTTTCCAGGCTCTCAGCTTCATGTGGAAAGGTACTGGCTCGGGTAGTAGATAGCCATCAGCTGTGACTGGTTGGCCATCAGCTGTAACCAGTTAGCCAATTAGCCACTGGTATAATTGCCGTGGCTGCGTTGGTTGGTTGGTTGGTTGGCAGGTAGAAGAGTAAATGGTGGATTGCAAATCACGTGGCTCCTACTTCCTTCCTGTGTCTTGCCTGGCCGCCAGAGAGATGGGGGTGCAGGACAACCTCTTTGTTGGGGTACTGGCAGATGTTTGCTTTTGTATCTCCAACCCAGCTGCCAGCGAGAATATAGTGGTATGACTCCCCTATCTATGGCTCCGTGGGTGTTGCTTTTTGGCCTCACCATATCCTGCATTCTTATGCGTGGAACGGGAGCTGAGACCCCACATGACACTCTGCGTGACATATGCTTATGTTGTTTATGTGGTGTACATGTTAATTGTTTTGTGGATATTGAGCCAACCTTGCTTCCCAGGAATAAATCCCACTTGATCATGGGGTATGTATTACTGAATTTGGTTTGCTAATATTTTGTTGAGTATTTTTGCATCTATGTTCATCAGGGATATTGGCCTATTTTTGTTTTTTGTTAATGTCTTTGTCTGGTTTTGGAATCAGGGTAATGGTGACCTCATAAATTGAGCTTGGGAGCTTTTCCTCCTCTTGAGTGTTTTTGAATAGTTTGAGAAGGATAGTTGTTAATTCTTTGAATGTTTGGTAAAATTCACCTGTGAAGTCATTCAGTCTAGGACTTTTGTTTGTTGGGAGTTTTTTGATTACTGGTTCAACTTTGTTGATAGTAATCAGTCTGTTCAGATTTTCTATTTCTCCTTGATTCAGTCTTGGAAGATTGTATGTTCTAGAAATTGATCCATTTCTTCCAGTGTCCAATTTGTTAGCATATAATTTTTTTTTTAGTATTTTCTTCTAATCCTTTGCTTTTCTGTGTGTCAGTTGTCACTTGTCCTCTTTCATTTCTGATTTTATTTATCTGGGTCCTGTCTCTTTTTTTCTTGATGAGTCTGGTTCAAGGTTTATCAATTTTGTTTATTTTTTCAAAGAACCAGCTCTTGGTGTCATTGATCTTTTGTATTTTTTTTTTTAGAGTATTTCATTTATTTGTACTCTGATCTTTATTATTCCTTCCTTCTACTCACTTTGGGCTTTGTTTGCTCTTCTTTTTCTAATTCCTTTAAGTGTAAGGTTAGATTGTTTATTTGAGATTTTTCTTGATTCTTGAGGTAGGCTTATATGCTAGGAATTTCCCTCGCAGAACTGCTTTCACAGTGTCTCATAGATTTTTGGTTGTTGTGTTTTTATTTTCATTTTTCTTAAGGTATATTTTGATTTTTTCCTTGATTTCATTGTTGACCTATGTATTGTTTAGCAATGTGTTATTTAGCCTCCATGTTTTTGTGTGTTTTCCCCCCTTTTTTTCTTGTAATTGATTTCTAATTTCATACCACTGTGGTTAGAGAAGACGCTTAATGTAATTTCAATGTCTTTAAATTTATTGAAACTTGCTTTGTGGCATAACATGGTCTATTTTGGAAAAAGAATGTATATTCTGCTACTTTGGGATGGAATGCTCTAAGAATGTCAATTGTTTACTTTTTGATTTTCAGTTTGAGAAATCTGTCCATTGGTGTCAATGGGGTGTTAAAATTCCCTACCATGACTGTATTACTGTCAATCTCTCCCTTTATGCCCATCAATATTTATTTTATATGTTTAGGTCCTTTTAGGTTGGGTGCATAAATGTTTACAAAGATTATATCCTCTTGTTGGATTGATCATTTATTGTTATGCAATGTCTTTCTTTGTCTCTTATTATAGCCTTTGTTTTAAAGTCTGTTTTGTCTGATATAAGTATTGCTACCCCAGCATTTTTTCATCTCTACTTGCATAAAATACTGTTTTCCATCCTTTTACTTTTAGTTTCTGTGTGTGTTTCAATCTGAAATGGGTCTTTTATAGACAGCATATTTATGGGTCTTATTTTCTTATCCATTCAGCCACCTTATGTTTTTTGATTGGAGCATTTAATCCATTTACATTTAAAGTGATTATTGATAGTTATATAATTATTGCCATTTTATTATTCACATTTATGTTCTTTTTTCCCTCCTTCTTCTTCTTAATGAAGTCCCTTTAACATTTCTCATAATACTGGTTTGGTGGTGATGAACTCCTTTAGCTTATTCTTGTCTAGGAAACTCTTTATCTCTCTATCAATTTTAAGTTATAACTTTGGTTGGTAGAATAATCTTGGTTGTAGTACTTTCTTTTTCATCACTTAGAATATTTTGTACCAATCCCTTCTAGCCTGCAAGCTTTCTGTTGAGAAATCACCTGACAGTTTCATTGGAGCTCCCTTGTAGGTGACTAAGTGATTTTCTCTTGCTGCTTTTAAGATTCTCCATTTGGGAGTGGTGTCATAGGAATGGCGGCAGTGAGGTGGGCTTCTTGAATTCTCCTCTGGAACTTACCACAAATTGAACATCTGTAACCCATCAAAGGATTCTCGGCTCATCACACAGAACAGCTAAGAGACTCACAGGTGGATTACTTGGAGGTGGGCAAACTGGGCAAACAGGGGAAGAGGTAAGCAAGCAGTGTGGAGAAGCGGCCCACATCCACAGCTACAGGGGACGTGGGGCCCCAGGATGCAGACCAGAGATTGCAGCAGCCAGGCTCTGGGCTCTTTCCCTGTGTCTCACAACTGATCTCTCCTGCCAAGAGAACAGCGTATACAGCATTTGAGACATTAACCTCAGCTGAGATCTCCAGCTGGGTCCTAGGTCAGACAAAAAGACAAAAAGCAAACTCCATACCTGGACCCCTCCCCCCACTCTCCCACAGCAATCCTATCCCCACCCTTCCAGAGTTTCAAGCTAGTCCCTGAACTGAGGAGTAGTGTCAGATGACAGAGTTGCTGTAGTGCTCAGGATCTGGAAAAAGCTGGTGTGAGGACAGAGTCCCAGAGAGCAGTTCCCAGGCTCTTGGCCTCACGTGGAAAGGTGCTGGCTCAGGTAGTAGATGGCCATCACCTGTGATCAGATGGCCATCAGCTGTAACTATTTAGCCATTAGCCACTAATATAACTGCCATGGCTACACTGGCAAGGGGGTTGGTCGGTTGGCAAAGAAGCGGACGGCAGATTGCGGATCATGCGGCTGCTGCTTTCTGTGTCTCCAACCCAACTTCCAGCGAGAATATAGTGGTGTGACTCCCCTATCTGTGGCTCTGTTGTTCCTTTTTGGCCTCATCATATCCTGCGGGAAGCAGGAGCTGGGACCCGGCATTACAGCCGGTTTGCAGCTGTGACCTAGGGAAGAAGCCGGCTGGGAGACAGAGGGCACCTGCCTTCCCAGCCCCCACCTTTTCTGGGTTGCTCGTGGCAGAGCAATTACAGCTGCAGAGACACACACAGGGGTCATTAGCGGGTGACAGAGGCAGCTCTGAGCTTTCAGCAGCTCAGAATTTTCAAGCTCTCCACACCCCCCAATGGAAGAAGTGCCCTAAGACCCAGGAGACCAAGTCACAGAGAATAAGCCAACCTCCCAGTGGCTCGCTGTGGTGCTGTAAGCACATGTTTGGGCAGATGAGAGCAGAAACTGCACTGACTTTGTAAAAACTACCAACAACACCCCTTAGCCCCACTCATCTAGAACTGCAGTGCCAGGATTACCAGGTGGCCGGCTCTGCCTCCACAAGATGCAGAGGAGTCTTTGTACAGCAGAGGACAATCTGGAGATAGATTGGTGGGCTTAAGCCAAGACTGGTGCTGCTTTTTAAGATTTTTTTTATTTTTTACTTTAGTATTATCATTTTTAGCATATATATATATGTATATATACACATATATACATATATATTTAGCATATATATGTGTGTGTGTATATATATATATATATATACATTTTCCCATTTCGCTCTCTCTCTTCTGTTCTTTTCTCTTTTCCTTGCCCTACTTTTCCTCCCTCTTCCCATTTTTCTGTATTTATTTATTTTTTCGGTGTTGCTATTTTTTGTTTTGTTTCTCTAGGTGTTTTTTTTTTTTGTTTTGTTTTGTTTTTTGTTTTGTTTTTTTTTGGTAGTTTTGATATTTTTGTCTGGGTTGAGTGTTGCTATTCGTTTTTTTTCATGTGAGTGTATTTGTTTGTTTTCTTTGTTGTTGCTGCTGTTGCTGTGCTTGTTGATTTGTTTTGTTCTGAAAGCACCCTACACCAGGGCCCAGCCCAAGAGGCACAAGATTCAACACACCTGGAGGCCAACTCCAGACCAAAGCAGAGTGTTATTGCGTTTGACCTACAAGTGACACACCCAGAGGGAATTCTCTACAGGCACAAGAGCCCATAGGGGCTAAGCCTCATCTGAGGGGACCAACCCTCACACAGCAGCTCATCCAGTGTGGGAATAGCCAATTCTCACAACTAGTCAGCCTAGGAGTCAATCCCTCCTAGCTGACAAGCCAAACGCAATTGAAGCTCAACTGTAATAGGAGAATACACACAAAACAAGGGTCACCTCTGGAGCACACACACAGGAGAATAGGGAAGTGGTGCAATTCAAATATAAAGAACACATACTACATAAGACCACCCAACAAAGACTGAGAACCCTAGGGGATCTACCTAATACATCGAAAAAAAACACAGAGTCAGCCAGAATGGAAAAACAAAGAAACATGTCCCAAATAAAAGAACAGAAGAAACCTCCAGAATTGGAACTAAATGAAACAGAGGTAACCCACCTATCAGAGACAGAGTTTAGAACACTGATGGTAAGAATGTTTAAGGAGCTTAGTGATGACATAAAGAAGGACAGAGAAATCATAAAGAACAACCACTTAAAATTAAAGAATGCAATAACTGAAATAAAGAACACACTTGAAGGAATTACCAGCAGGTTAGATGAGGCAGAGCATCAAATCAGCGACTTAGAAGACAAGTTAGCAGAGATGACCCAACCAGAACAACAAAATGAAAAAAGAAAAAAAACAATGAAAATATTTTAAGAGTTTTTTTTTTTCCGGAAAAATGGCGGCGTGAGGTGAGCCTCTGTAAAGCTCACCTGGAATTTACAAAGAATCGAACAACAAAAACTCCACAAAGGACTCCCTGCACAGCAGACAGGCAAGACGAAGAGGCCCACTACCGACTGAAATCACCTACAGGTGGGAGATTCGCGCGAGTGGAGGGAGGAGGAAAGGGAGAAGTGCGCGGAGACGGAGCCGCGCGGGTGCAGGACGCAGACCTCGCTCAGTGCGCCGAGCTCGCTGCTTCCCGGAACTACCGCAGCTGCGGGAGAGGGAAGAACTCGGACTGCTAGGGCCCCGCCAGGGCTCCACAGGGCTGAGGGGACAGCATATAACACGGCTGAACCCAACGCTCACGGCAGAGACCTCGGAGAAAAGACTGAGGGAAAAAGGCTGAAAATGGTGGTTTAAGCCCGCACTGCCGAGCAGAGAACGGAGCCTTAGGCACTGAGACTAGCCGCCCCCAACCTCCCCTCCCAGAGCTCGCCCCGCCCCCACCTGCCTGGTGCTAGAAGCGAAACAGTAGCAGTGTCAGATCAAAACAACAGAAAATTTGCTGTTTTGAGAAATGTGGGCCGCAAACACAAATTCACAGCCCAACTAGTTCCAGCAAAGGGGAGAGACCTGTGGAAGCAGGACCAGCTGTGGTGATGGTCGCCACCATTGCTCTGGGCCACCTCTCACAGTTCACCCCGCCCCTGACCCCACCTATCTGGGCGGATCCCTGCAGGAGTAAACAGAACTGCTGAAACATACAGGCTCTGAATCAGGAGCTGGAAGAGCTTTGGAACATCAAAAGCTCTCCGCATACCCACCGGGACACTGCATCCTGTGACCTAGACGAACTATTAACAGAGGAGAAGCCCATCTCTCAGGGAATCCCCCCATTGTGTGAGAAGTTGGAATAGTGCAGAGAAAACATAGCACTACCGTGTGGGAGAAGAAAAATAAGTTGCAGTTGGAGAAATAATAAAACATTCTACCAACAAGTACTGGCAAACAAAAGACAGACCGCTTTCTATCAACCTGTTGCAGAAGTCACTCCTGTAGATGTCTAGGAAGAGAAATAGTAAACCAGTAATCGCCATGAATAACCAAGGCAACAAGATAGCTCAGAAAGAAAGTGAAAAATCTCCAGAGAAGGCACTTAAAGATACAGAAATATGTGACTTAAATGACAGAGAATTCAAGATTGCAGTTCTGAAAAACTCAACGAGATACAAGAAAACACAGATAGGCAGTTAAATGAACTCAGAAACTCAATCAAAGAACAGCATGAGCATTTTACGAAAGAGATTGAAATCTTAAAAAAGAACCAAATAGAATTTCTGGAGATTAAGAACTCAATAGAAGAAATTAAGAATGAAATAACCAGCTTAGGTAGTAGAGTTGACCAGATGGAGGAAAGAATCAGTGACATCGAAGATAGAAACCTGGAAATGACACAAATAGAAGAAGAAAGAGACTTGAGACTTAAAAGAAATGAAAGAACTCTACAAGAACTTTCTGACTCCATCAGAAAGAGCAATATAAGAATAATGGGCATACCAGAAGGAGAAGAAAGAGAGAAGGAACAGAGAATATATTCAAACAAATTGTCGATGAGAACTTCCCAAATTTGTGGACAGAACTGGACCCTCGAATCCAAGAAGCAAATAGAACACCTAGTTACCTCAATCCCAACAGGCCTTCTCCAAGGCACATTGTATTGAAGCTGTCTAAAATCAACGACAAAGAAAGAATCCTCAAGGCAGCCAGGGAAAAGAAGACGGTAACTTACAAAGGAAAGCCCATTAGATTATCATCAGATTTTTCAGCAGAAACTCTACAAGCCAGGAGGAGTGGAACCAAATATTCAAACTATTGAAAGAGAGAAACCATGAGCCAAGAATAATATATCCAGCAAAGATATCCTTTAGATATGAAGGAGGAATAAAGACCTTTCCAGACATACAGAAGCTGAGGGAATTTTCTAATACACGACCTGCACTACAAGAAATACTAAAGGAGGCTATTCGACCACCATCAACAGGGACAATTTGTGGCAACCAAAACTCAAAAAGGGGAGAGTAAAGGCCTGAACCGGAATATGGGAATGGAGAAAGTAAGCGTGCTGAAGAAAATGGAATACTCTAAATATCAAACTTTCTTTTACATAAACTTAAGGGTAACCACTCAAAATAAATCCAGAATTGAAATATATACTGAAATAAAAGAAGAAACAGAGGGAAACAACATAGAATACCACCACACAGAAATAATAGACAACAACAAAAAGGCAAAGAAACAATGGAGACATAGCCTTACCAGAAAACTAAAGATAGAATGAAAGGAAATCCTCACATATCAATAATCACCCTAAATGTAAATGGACTGAACTCACCGATAAAAAGGCACAGAGTAGCAGATTGGATCAAAAAGCTAAACCCAACCATATGCTTTCTCCAAGAGACACAACTCAGCTGCAAGGACAAGCAAAGACTCAAAGTGAAAGGATGGAAATTGACACTCCAAGCAAATGGTACCCAGAGAAAATCAGGTGTAGCCATAATGATATCAGATGAAACAGACTTCAAGGTGAAAAAGATAACAAGAGACAAAGATGGACATTTCATAATGGTGAAGGGGACTGTACAACAAGAAGACATAACAGTCATCAATATTTATGCCCCCAATCAGGGAGCACCGAAATACACCAAGCAACTGCTAACAGAACTAAAGGGAGAAATTGACCAAAACACAATTATACTAGGGGACTTAAATACATCATTGACAGCTATGGATAGATCATCCAAACAGAAAATAAATAACGAAATAGTAGCCCTAAATGACACATTAGATGAAATGGACATAATTGACATTTATAGAGCACTTCATCCTAAAACATCAGACTATACATTCTTTTCTAGTGTACATGGAACATTCTCAAGGATAGACCATATATTGGGACATGAAATCAGTCTCAACAAATTTAAGAAGATTGAAATCATACCATGCATATTCTCTGATCACAAGGCTTTGAAATTGGATATCAACTGTAAAAAGAAAGCGGAAAAACACAAATACATGGAGATTAAACAACATACTTTTAAAGAAGGACTGGGTCAAAGAAGAAATTAGAGGAGAGATCAAAAGATACATAGAAACAAATGACAATGAAAATACATCCTACCAAAATTTTTGGGATGCAGCGAAAGCAGTTTTAAGAGGGAAATTTATCTCATTACAGGCCTATCTCAAGAAACAAGAAAACTCCCAAATAAATAACCTCATGTTACACCTTAAAGAACTAGAAAAAGAAGAACAAGTAAAACCCAAGGTCAGCAGAAGAAAGGAAATAACAAAAATTAGAGCAGAACTAAATGAAATAGAGAACAAAAAGACAATAGAAAAAATTAATATGACAAAGAGCTGGTTCTTTGAAAAGATTAACAAAATTGACAAACCCTTGGCTAGACTTACTAAGATAAAAAGAGAGAAGACACTGATTAACAAAATCAGAAACGTAAAAGGGGAAGTTATCACGGACACCACAGAAATACAAAGGATCATCCAAGAATACTATGAAGGACTATATGCCACCAAATTCAACAACCTAGAAGAAATGGACAAGTTCTTAGAAACATATAGCCTTCCAAGGCTGAACCATGAAGAACTGGAAAATCTAAACAGACCGATCACCAGTAACGAAATTGAATCAGTCATCCAAAACCTTCCCAAAAGTAAAAGTCCAGGACCAGATGGCTTCACTAGTGAATTCTACCAAACCTTCAAAGAGGATCTAATACCAATTCTGCACAAACTCTTCCAAAAACTTGAAGAAGAGACAGTACTCCCTAACTCATTTTATGAGGCCAACATTACCCTAATACCAAAACCTGGTAAGGACAGCACAAAAAAAGAAAACTACAGACCAATATCTCTAATGAATACCGATGCAAAAATCCTAAATAAAATTCTAGCAAATCGAATACAACAATGCATTAAAAAGATTATTCATCACGACCAAGTGGGGTTCATCCCCGGGGCACAAGGATGGTTCAACATACGCAAATCCATCAATGTGATACATCACATAAGCAAAATAAAGGACAAAAATCATATGATTATATCAATTGATGCAGAAAAAGCATTTGACAAGATACAACATCCTTTTATGATTAAAACACTTAATAAAATAGGTATAGAAGGAAAATACCTTAACATAATAAAGGCCATATATGACAAGCCCTCTGCTAATCTCATAATTAATGGAGAAAAACTGAAGCCCTTTGCTCTACGTTCAGGAACCACAAAAGACCCCGAATAGCCAAAGCGATCTTAAGGAAAAAGAACAATAATGGAGGTATCACACTTCCTGACTTTGGCTTGTACTACAGGGCTACAATAATCAAAACAGCATGGTATTGGGAGAAAAACAGACACACAGACCAATGGAATAGAATTGAGAACCCAGAAATGAAACCACATAAATATGGACAGATAATTTTTGACAAAGAAGCTAAAAACATCCAATGGAGCAAAGACAGCCTCTTCAATAAATGGTGCTGGGAGAATTGGATAGCCACGTGCAAAAGAATGAAACTGGACTGCTATTTGTCACCATGTACCAAAGTTAATTCAAAATGGATCAAAGACTTAAGCATAAGACCTGACACAATAAACTGCATAAAAGAAAACATAGGTACTAAACTTATGGACCTTTGGTTCAAAGAGCATTTTATGAATTTGACTCCAAAGGCAATGGAAGTAAAAGCTAAAATAAACGAATGGGACTATATGAAACTTAAAAGCTTCTGCACAGCAAAAGAAACCATCGACAAAATAAAGAGGCCACCAACTGAATGGGAGAAGATTTTTGCAAACAGTGCCTCCGATAAGGGGCTAGTATCCAGAATATACAAGGAACTCATGCAACTCAACAACAAAAACAAACAACCCAATTGAAAAATGGGCAGAGGACTTGAAGAGACATTTCTCCAAAGAGGACATACAAATGGCAAATAGACATATGAAAAAATGCTCAACATCACTAATCATCAGAGAAATGCAAATCAAAACCACAATGAGATATCACCTCACCCCAGTCAGAATGGCTATCATCAACAAGACAAATAATAACAAATGTTGGAGAGGCTGTGGAGAAAAAGGAACCCTCATACACTGTTGGTGGGAATGCAGACTGGTGCAGCAGTTATGGAAGGCAGTGTGGAGGTTCCTCAAAGAATTACGAATAGAATTGCCATATGACCCAGCAATCCGTCTCCTGGGTATCTACCCAAAAAATCTGAAAACATTTAGAGATAAAGACACATGTGCTCCAATGTTCATTGCAGCTTTGTTTACGGTGGCCAAGACATGGAAACAACCAAAATGTCCTTCGATAGATGAATGGATAAAGAAGTTGTGGTATGTATACACTATGGAATACTATTCGGCAGTAAGAAAAGATGATATAGGAACATTTGTGACAACATGGATGGATCTTGAGAGAATAATGCTGAGCGAAACAAGTCAGACAGAAAAAGCAGAGAACCATGTGATTTCACTGATATGTGGTATATAAACCAAAAACAACAAAAGAACAAGAGAAACAAATGAGAAAGAGAAACTCATAGACACAGACAATAGTTTAGTGGTTGCCAGAGTGTAAGGGGGGCGCGGGGTGGGGGGTGGGAGATGAGGGTAAGGGGGATCGAATATATGGTGATGGAAGGAGAACTGACTCTGGGTGATGAACACACAATGGGATTTATAGATGATGTAATACAGAATTGTACACCTGAAATCTATGTAATTTTACTAAGAATTGTCACCCCAATTAATTTAATAAAAAAAGAAAAAAAGAAAAAAAAAGAAAATATTTTAAGAGACCTGTGGGATAATATCAAGAGCAACAACATGCACATCGTAGGAATACCAGAAGGAGAAGAGATGGAGCAAGGGATCGAGAACATATTTGAAGTAATAATGACCAAAAACTTCCCTAACCTGGTGAAGGAAATGAACATAGAAGCCCAGAAGTGCTGTGTTCTAACCAAGATGAACCCAATCAGGCCCACACCAAGACACATTATAGTTAAAATGGCAAAGGTAAAGACAAAGAGAGAATCCTAAAAGCAGCAAGAGAAAGACAGTGGGTTACATACATGGGAACTCCTATAAGACTATCAAATGACTTTTCTACAGAAACTTTGCAGGCCAGAAGGGAGTGGCAGGAATATTCAAAGTGATGAAAAACAAAGGCCTACAACCTAGATTGCTTTATCCAGCAAGGCTATCATTTAAAATTGAAGGAGTTTCCTGATCGCTGCACTGTACACCTGAAGCCGAACAATAATTAATGAATGTCAACTATAATTATATACATATACAAGAAGTAGAGTACAACATTAGGAATAGAGAGAGTGGAAATGTAATGGCTGTATGCGATGTCAGAGGGGTAGTAGATGGGGGAGGGGGATTATCACTCTGTGAGGGATATAAATGATAAATGTCTATTACATTGTTTTGTACACCTTAAACTAATAAAAAAAATAAAACAAATTGGAGGAGGGATAAAGAGCTTCTCAGAAAAGAATAAGCTAAAGGAATTTATTACCACCAAGCCAGCAATGCAAGAAATGTCAAAAGGGCTTCTGTAAGCAGAAGAAAGATGAAAACAATCTAATTAATGAAGACTAGAAACACAAATAACAAAATGGCAATAACTATGTACCTATCAATAATCACTTTAAATGCAAATGGATTAAATGCTCCAATCAAAAGACATAGGGTGGATTGAAAACAAGACCCTTACATATGCTGTATACAAGAGACTCACCTCAGATCAAAAGACACACACAGGTGAAAGTGAAGGGATGGAGTAAGATGTTTCATGCAAATGGCAATGAGAAAAATCTGGAGCAGCAATACTTATATCTGACAAAACAGACTTTAAAATGAAGACTATATTAAAAGACAAAGATGGGTGCTATATAATAAGTAAAGGATAGATCCAACAAGTGGACATAACCCTAGTAAACATCTATGCATCCAACATAGGAGCACCTAATATATAAAACAGATACTGACTGACATAAAGAAAGAGATCAACAGTAACACTATCTTACTAGGGGAGTTCAACACACCACTGACAACAAGGGACAGTTCCTCCAGATGGAAAATCAATATGGAAACACTGGACCAGTTGGATTTAATCACTATTTTTAGAGCATTTCACCACAGAGCTGTGGAATACACATTCTTCTCACGCGCACATGGAACATTTTCCAAGATAGGTCACATGTTAGGCCACAAAACAAGTCTCAATAAATTTAAGAAAATTGAAATCATATTGAGTGTCTTCTCTGATCAGAGTGCTATGAAATTAGAAATCAATTACAAGAAAAAAAACTGGAAGACATACAAATATATGGAGGCTGAATAACGTTACTAAATAATGGGTCAACAATGAGATCAAGGAAGAAATCAAAAGATATCTCAAAATAAATGAAAATGGAAACACAATTACCCCAAATCTAGGGGATGCAGCAAAAGCAGTCACAAGAGGGAAATTCATAGCAATGTAGGCCTACCTAAAGAAACAAGAAAACCTCAAATCAATAGATTATCCTTACACTTAGGGGATATGGAAAAAGAACAGCAAAATAATCCCAAAGGGAGTACAAGGAAAGAGATAATAAAGATCAGAGCAGAAATGAATGAAATATAGGCCAAAAAAGCAATACAAAAGATCAACAAAACCAAGAGCTGGTTTTTTGAGAAGATAAACAAAATCAACAAACCTTTAGACAGAATCATCAAAAAAAGAAAAAGAGAGAGGACCCAAATTAATAAAATCAGAAATAAAAGAGAAGTGACAGTAGACATCACAGAAATACAAAAAATTTTAAGAAATTACTATGAGCAACTATACACCAACAAATTAGACAATCTGGAAGAAATGGATAGCATACAACCTTCTAAGGCTAACTCAAGAAGAAATGGAAAACCTGAACAGACTGATTACCACCAGGGAAATTGAATCAGTAATCAACAAGCTTCCAATAAACAAAAGCCGTGGACCAGATGGCTTTACAGGTGAATTTTACAAAACATTCAGAAAATAATTATTACCTATTCTCCTCAAATTATTCCAAAAAACCCAGGAGGGAAGCCTCCCAAACTCTTTTTACAAGGCCACTATCACCCTGATCCCAAGATCAGACAAAGACATTACAAAAGAAAACTAGAAGCCAATATCCCTAATGACCATCGATGCAAAAATCCTCAACAAAGTATTAGCAAACAGAATTCAGCAATACATTAAAAAGATCATACACCACAATCAAGTGGGATTCTTTCCTGGTATGTAAGGTTGGTTCAATATCTGCAAATCAATTAATGTGATAAACCACATTAACAAAATGAAAAATAAAAATCACATGATCATATCAATAGATGCAGCAAAAGCATTTGACAAAATCCAGCAGCCATTTATGATAAAAACTCTTAAGAAAGTGGGAATAGAGGGACTATATCTCAACATAATAAGGGCCATATATGGTAAAACCACAGCTAACATCATACTCAATGGGGAAAAGCTGAAACCATTCCCCTTCAGATCAGGAACAAGGCTAGGTTGCCCACTTCCTCCACTTCTATTAAACATAGTTCTGGAAGTTCTAGCCACAGCAACCAGAAAAGAAAAAGAAATAAAAGGCATTCAAATTGGTAAGGAGGAAGTAAAATTGTCATTATATGCAGATGACATGATACTATATAGAGAGAACACCAAAGACTCCACCAAAAAACTATTAGAACTGATAAATGAATTTAGTAAAGTAGCAGGATACAAAATTAATATTCAGAAATCAGTTGCATTTGTATATACCAATAATAAACTATCAGAAGGAGAAATTAAGAAACAGTGCCATTTACAATAGTTTCAAAAACTATAAAATACTTAGGAATAAATTTAACCAAAGACGTAAAAGACCTGTACTCAGAAAATTATCAAACACTGAAGAGAGAAATTAAAGAGGATACAAATAGATGGAAACACATACAATGCTCATGGATACGAAGAATTAATATAGTTAAAATGTTCATACTGCCTAAGACAGTATACAGATTCATCGCACTTCCTATCAAACTACCAAGGACATTTTTCACAGAAATAGAACATATAATCCTAAAATTTATATGGAACCATAAAAGACCCCGGACAGCATCGGCAATCTTGAGCAATAAGAATGAAGTGGGAGGTATAATGATACCTGACATCAAATTATACTACAAGCCTACAGTAATCAAAACAGCATGGCACTGGCATAAAAACAGACATATAGATCAATGGAACAGAATAGAGAGCCCAGAAATAAATCCATGCCTATATAGTCATTTAATCTACAACAATGGAAGCAAGAATTCATCCTGAGATAAAGACATGCTGTTCAATAAATGGTTCTTGGAAACCTGGACAGACACATGCAAAACAATGAAGCTGTGTCACCTCCTTACACCATATACAAGAATAAATTTAAAATGGATTAAAGACTTAAATGTAAGATCTGAAACCTTAAACTCCTAGAAGAAAATATAGGAAGAAAGTTTGCAAACATTACCCTTAGTAATATTTTTACTGATATATTCCCTCAGACAAGGGAAGTAAGAGAAAAAATAAACATGGCATTGCGTCAAAGTAAAAATTTTTTCACAGCAAAGGAAACCATCAATAAAACAAAAAAGTCATCCTACTGAATGTGATAAGATATTTGTCAATGATATATCTGATAAGAGGTTAATATCCAAAATTTATAAAAAACT
Organism: Rhinolophus sinicus; assembly: GCF_036562045.2. Lineage (NCBI taxonomy): Eukaryota > Metazoa > Chordata > Mammalia > Chiroptera > Rhinolophidae > Rhinolophus > Rhinolophus sinicus. The sequence continues at coordinate 36,302,350 of NC_133761.1, read as the reverse complement.
CATTGAACTCCACACCAAAAAAAAAAAACACCAAACAACCTAATTAAAAAGTGGGCAGAGGACATGAAGAGAAATTTTTCTAAAAAGGACATACAGATGGCAAACAGACATATGAAAAAATGCTCAACTTCACTAATCATTAGAGAAATGCAAATAAAAACCACAATGAGATACCACCTCACTCCAGTCAGAATGGCCATCATCAATAAATCAACAAACAGCAAGTGCTGGCGAGGATATGGAGGAAAGGGATCCCTCATGCACTGCTGGTGGGATTGTAGATTGGTGCAACCAGTATGGAAATCAGTATGGAGGTATCTCAAAAAACTGGAAATGGAATCACCTTATGACCCATCGTTTCCTCTACTGGGTACCAGAGAAATCCAAAACAATAATTTATGTTTATTGCAGCACTACACGTAATAACCAAGACATGAAAACAACCAAAATGCCCATCGGTAGATGACTGGATCAAGAAACTGGTACATTTATACAATGGAATATTACTGGGTCATAAAAAGAATGAAATCTTACCATTTGCAATGATATGGATGGACCTAGAGAACATTATGCTAAGTGAAATAAGTCAGACAGAAAAAGACAAATATCATATTATCTCACTTACATGTGGAATCTAAAGAACAGGATAAATGAACAAACTAATCAGAAACAGTCTCAGAGATATAGAGGAAAAACTGAGGGTTGCTAGATAGGGGGTGGGGTGAGGGAGAAGGTGCGGGGATTAGAAAGCACAATTGGTAACCACAAGATTGCTATGGGGATAGGAGAGTTTGGAGAATATAATCTATAATGTACTGGTTTTGTAGGGTATCCAATGGACACTTGTCTTATGAGAGAGACCACTTCATGGATGGTGTAGGTGCCTGACCACTGCAGTGTACACCTGAAGCTGAATAATAATGAATGTATATATATATATATATATATATATATATATATATACACATATAGTCACAGGAAGTGGAGTACAGCATAAGGAATAGAGACAGTGGAAATGTAATGGCTGTGTGTGATGTCAGAGGTCAGAGGTGTAGTCGATTGCGGAGGGGGGTTAACACTTTGTGAGAGGTATAAATGTCTAACTAATACATTGTTTTGTACACCTGAAACTAATAATAATAATAATAAAAGAAACCTAACTTAAAAAAAAAAAAGATTCTCCTTTTGTCTTTCACTTTTGTCATTTTAATTCTGATGTGTCTTGTTGTGGACCTCTTTGAATTCATCTTGTTTGAAACTCTGTGCTTTCTGGACTTGTGTGTCTCTTTATTTCTCCAGGTTACGGATGTTTTCAGTCATTATTTTTTTTTCAAATGTGTTCTCAATCTCTTGCTTTCTCTCTTCTCCTCCTGGTACTCCTATAATGCAAATGTTTTTGTGCCTGATAGAATCCCAGAGGTCCCTTAAATTATCCTCACTTTTTAATTCTTTTTACTTTTTGCTGTTCTGCTTATGTGTTTTCTGCTAACTTGTCTTCTAAATCACTGATTTGATCCTTTGCTTCATCTGTTGTTGATTCCTTCTAGTGTATTCTTCACTTCAGTTATTGTATTCTTCATTATGACTGCTTCTTTTTTATGGTTTCTATGTCCTTTTTTTAATGCTTCCCATCTCTTTATTGAAGTTCTCACTAAGTTTCTTGAGCATCCTTATTAGCTGTGTTTGAACTCTGTATCTGGTCAGTTGCTGGCCTCCATTTTACTTAGTTTTTTTTCTGGAGTTTTCTTCTGTTCTTTTATTTGGGACATATTTCTTTGTCTTGTCATTTTGGCTGTCTCTCTGTGTTTGTTTTTATGTATTAGGTAGACCTGTAAGCTCCATTCATGGTAAATGCTCTATATAGGTATGCTATTTTTTCTTTCATATTGCATTTTACTTCACCTTTACTATGTTTAAATATACAAATACTTAACATTGTGTTACAATTGCTTACAGTATGCAGTACAGTAACAAGCTGCATAGGTTAATAAGCTATAGCGTATATAGCCTACATGTGTAGTAGGCTATACCATCTGAGTTTGTACAAGTGCATTCTATGATATTCACACAATAACGAAATCACCTAACAATGCATTTCACAGAACGTATCCCTATCATTAAGTAATGCATGGCTGTATTGTATTTACTCATAATTTTTACTCTTTCTGTCGTTCTTCCTGATAGTCCAAGATTCCTTCCTTTTTCATTTTCTTTCTCTCAAGTCTGCTAATAACAAATTCTCTTAGTTTTTCTTCAGCTAATAATGTCTTTATTTCCCCTTCATTCTTGAAGGATATTCTCACTGGACATATAATTCTGGGTCAACAGTTCTTTTATTTCAGCACTTGAAAATTGTTGTGCTTCTTTCTTCTGGCCTCCATGGTTTCTGATGGGAAATTGCTATCATTCAAGTTGTTTTCTTCTAAATGTACGGTGTTGTTTCTCTCTGATTCAAGATTTTTTCTTTGTCTTTAGTTTTTATTTTTATGAGCTCCAAATTTTATTATAATATCAGCAGTAATAAAATTACATTTAAAGAAATATAAGAACAAGTTCTGTCTTTAGTTTTTAGAAGTTTGACTTGGTATGGATTTCTTTGGGTTTGTCCTCTTTGTGATTTACTTCTTCAATCTGTAGATTTATGTCTTTTGCCAAATTTGGAAAGTTTTCAGCCATTATTTCTTCAAGAATTTTGTTCAGCCTTGCTCTTTTCCTCCTCTCCTACTGGGATTCAAATGACATGAATGTTAGGTTGTTTTTTTTGTTTTTGTTTTTTTGTTATGGGCCTATACCTCCATGAGACTATTCATTTTTATTTTTCAGTCTATTTTCTCTGTTGTTCTGATTGGGCAGTTTGTATTGCTCTATATTCCAGTGCACAAATTTTTCTCTCTCACCCCTCCATTGTGCTGTCAAACCCATCCACTGAGTTTAAAACATTAGTTATTACATATTTCATTTCTTAAATTTCCATTTGGTTCTTCTTTATAACTTGTATTTCTGTGCTGAGACTTTCTATTTCTTTGCTGAGAATATTAATTTTTCTTATGTTTCAAATATGTTTCTAATTGCTTATTGAAACATTTTTAAGATGGCTGCTTTAATCAAAAAATAAAACAAATAAAACAAAAACAAACTCACAGAAACTGAGACCAAAGGAAGGGATGGTTACCAGAAGAGAAGGAGTGGGGGGATGGGTGAAAAGAGGAAGGGGAATATAGTCAATTATATTTTGATAAGTTTTGATAAGTTTACACAGTGACAGATGATTACTAGAAGTAGTAGGTTGGTCACATTGTAAGATATAAAAATGTTGAATCACTACATTGTACACCTGAAACTAATATAACCAATATAAGATTGTATAACAACTATATTTAAGTAAAAAAATAAATTAAAAAAATTATATCTTAAAAACAATGGCTGCATTAGAATATTTGTCAGATAATTCTAACATCTCTGTCATTTTAGTGTTGGCATTGGTGATCTTTTCTCCTTCAAGTTGAGATTTTCCTGATTCTCAGTGTGATGTGTGATTTTCAGTTGAAACCTGGACATTTTGGATATTATGACTCTGGATCTTACTTAAACCTTCTATTTTAACTGGCTCTTCTGATACCAACCTGGCAGTGGAAGGGAGGAATGCTGCCTCATTACTGCTAGATGGGGGTAGAGATCCAGTTGGCCTCTGTTGACACTGGAGAGGGAAGGGGAGGGAATCTGGATCCTACTAGGCATCCACTAATACCACCCTGGCTGGAAGAGGTAGGAGCACCTTGTGGCCCATGTGGCCTACTGACATCACATGAAAGTGACCTTATTACCTCTGAGCAGTGGGTGAAAGTTCAGACTCCCCATGTGGTCCCTGCTGACACCAGGGTGTAGGAGCCTTGTTACTGTAAGTTGAGGATAAAAGTTATTTGAAGGCAGGCTTCACCAGCACAGTGCCCTACCAACAAGCCAGCCTTGCAGACCCACACACCACCAAAGGCTGTCCTAGGGGCTTCTGGCCTGCAGGGGGATTTAAGAGGTTGGTCATTCACCAGGGTTGGCCTAGTAACCTTTGCAGCTTCTCTTGAGGGCTTCAAGGGACTTTCATCCTGTTCAATGGGCATGGGAAAAATGGCTCATGTTCTGGAAATAGCCAGCCTGGCTCTGTTTGGCACTAAATAGTTTCCAGCAGAATTCCTCATGATGAGTTTGGATGGTGATGGACACATGTCTCTCCTACTTTCAGATGTTGACTGAGTAGCCTGTGGGAATCTTAAACGCAGTGGCCTGAAGTCATTCCTGGCTCTGGGCTCAGCTCCAGCAATGCCCCAGGGGACCTCAGAACCCACTGCATCAACAGTGCCAGCCCTATGCCCTGTGCCTTGTTGGAGGCTGAAATCCTATTAGGGAGTTTTGGTGAGGAAATGAGTTGCATGGCAGAGCATTTGGTGCCAATCAGAGGGGGATTTCCTGCTGCTTATGTCCACTTCTTTCAAGTCTTCCATTCTGCACAGACTGGTTTTATCTGCGAAGGAAAGGAGTAACAGAAGATGCTGGTTCACATCTCAATAATTTTTAACTGCCCTCCACCCCCAAAGTTGATCTTTGCATGTATCTCTGAACCAGCACAAGGCCTGTCTCAATGATCAATAAAATGATAGTTTCCTTTCCTTCCACCATCCTAGCCATTTACTAAGACCCAGGACCTTCATGTTGGGGTGCCCTACATTGCAACCGCATTTAGACCTGTCCAGGGCTGCGCCCCATGCTAGAGCACGCTCCACCCCCATCAGAACCTAACTATTCTTTGTTCCATTCCCTAAAAGTCTTAATTTTCATGGTTGAAGCTACGGTATCCTTTATACTAATCTACATTTTGTAGTTAGTGAATAGCATTGGGTATCTCTTGGTACTGAGTTAACTTTGTCGCGGGGCCCTTAGATGCCAAAGCAAAGCAGTGATTGATGCTGAGTTTTGGGTGTCTGGGCAGTTAGAGAAGGGAAGGGTGCTTCTCAGCTCACAGGTTTCCTATTAGGGTTCAGAAGTCCTGACCAGCATTTCGTTTTGAAAGGAGACCTTTGTGATGGTCCTGCCTCTTTACAGTACTTTCCAGAACTGCAAGCGCAGAGGGCACTGCTTACTATGCCGCCTCACCTGCTGCAGAAGACAACAGGGTGCCCCTCCTCTCCTCTCCAGGAGCTCTGGCAGTCTGGGGAGAGAAAGTGGGCAGAAACATTGCCCCGGATGTGTGCCAGGGCAGGAGACTCAACGAGCCCACTGGTGACTGAAAACGCAGAGCGGCTGGAATTCATCCCGCATCCCTCCCTCGGCAGGACGCATGCACCCCTCCGCTCCCCCAGAGAAGGATTTGTTGCTCCTGGCTCTTCAGTGAGGCTGGACAAAGAAGCCAAATGGGCATGCTGGGGTACAGGTGGCCAAACTGGCCTGATTCACCGACATGAGACCAGGTGTGTCTCTGTGGTGGTGCAACTCACTGCTTTTTCAGGCTGGTACTGCAGAATGGGAGAGTCCAAAAGTTACATTATTGAAGGCCCAGAGCAAAGATGACTACAAAAGCCGCCACAGGCAGCAAGAAAGTGGAACACGGCAGTGAGGACAGTGGGTAGTGAGGACACTTTGAAGAAGAGCAGGGCCCCAAGTAATGAGGGAAAGCAGGCCAATCCCTAGGCTCTCTCCAGCATCTGAAAGCAAAGGCCAGGAACAGCGGGAGACACATGAGCCCTCTGCAGGGAGGCGCCCCAAGCACGCGAGCGGGCAAGGGTGTAATTGCAACGGTAGCTTTGGGAACTGTTGCAAGGGACCAGGAGGACAGGGCCTAGCCTCGCCAGACCAGCGGGCATCCAGCCGCCAGGTACCTCAGTCTCCGGACTGGGGTCGGGGGCGTCCGGCCGAGGGATGCGTGATGGATTGCAGAGACTGCGTGTTCACTCCTCAGTCAGCTCTTCGAGTTTCGTGCCCTCGCGCACGCATCACCCGCAGTGTTTCCGAGCATTTTTTCTCCCCAGACTGCCAGAACCTCTGGAGAAGAAAGGCGGGGCGCCGGGTCGCCTTCTGTGGCTGGTGAGGCGGGGTGAGCCGCGCCCCTGCGCGGGCAGCTGGGAGGGACCGGGTGAAAGAGGCTCGCTTGATTCCCAGAGAAGGCCGGGGCTGCGATCCAGCCTCAGCCTCGCCCTGACTGCTCCTCGCCTCTCCTGCTTTTTGCAGAGAAAAAGGTGGCTTTTTATCTGCTTGCACCTAGAATGTCTCCCTTCCCCTGGGGTCCGTTCTCAGAGCCCTCTCACTTATACTCTTTCGTGCTGGTCCTATTCACTGCAGTAGCTCCTCTAACACCTTCACTGGGCATCTTTTTGTATAACATTTAATATAAAAGTGGATCTGCATTTGACCAAGACTCCCAATTTACAGGACATATAAAGGACAGAGGAATGTGTTAAAGTATACGAAGGGAGTGCAACTAGCAAAACCCAGAGTGTGAGGAACTCTATAGGCAAACATCTCCATTTCTTCAAAAATAAATTACAAGGGAGAGGGTGAGGGGAGTGGAGAGAGAAGATCCACAGAGTAAAAGATCCTTAAAAGCCAGTCAACCAAACTCCAACCTGTGGTCTAATTTGAATCCTGATTCAAAGAAACTTTTTTTAAAAATGGAAATTTAAATCTGACTTGATATTAATATATCACTGTTAATTTTTAAGGTGTGATAATAGTAGTGTGCTTCTGTTAAAAATAGTCCTTGTCTTTTGAAATTCATAGTGAAATATTTATTGTGAAAGATGATGTCTGGAATTTGCTTCAAGATAATAATGCAGGGAGAAGTGGGTGTGGGTTGGGATGAAACAAGATTGGCCAGTATTTGATCATTGTTGAAGCTGGGTGATGGGAAAATGGGGGTTCATCATACACTTTCTACATTTTTTTTTTAATTTTTAAAATTCTCCATTATAAGAAGTTAAAAGAAAGAGAAATAAAAGGAAAGAAAAAAGAATATATTCCAGCTGATTAGTCTCAACATTGTCAGGACTGCCTGCAAGTATATGAAGATAACCAGGGAGTCCTTTAGGCTATGGACTTGAATGGCTCCTCTGGTGCTTTCTGACCCCTAGCTGGATTGATCTTTGATTGGGACTGGAGTTTCTACCTCTCTGCATTCCCCTCCTGAACATTAACTAAAAGTGGTCCTTAGTTTCCACAACCTGAAAGTGGCTTTTTATCTCCTCTAATCTCAATATGTCTAAAAGTGTTCAGCTCCAAGCTCTCACTCCAAATTCTCCATTTCTGTTAATGGCTGAGCATTTCTTCTGCTTCTACACCAAACTAGAAGCTATTTAACTATCTTTTTGACTCCCCCTCCTTTCTGTACATCCATTTAGTCAACAGGTTCTACAGATTATTTTTTCACAGTGTTTCTCAGACTCATCTCTTCCTTTCCACTCATAGCTATCGTGTAATCCCAGGTGTGGATTCTCTCCTGTGTGCATTTATTTCCTGACCATTAGAGAGTACCATTAGATCAAGAGCCTCCTGTTTAATCTGAAGCCAAAAATGGGGGAATCATGATTTAGGCTTTGCCAACCCCAAATTCCTTTCCTGCAATCTCAAAGGAGTCTCATTCAAAGAAAATTGGGATGAAGATTATCAGGCAGCCAGCAAAAAGGGCTATTGTGGAGAACATTATTTCTCTATTGTTAAGCAAATTACATCCTTCACAAGTTGTCAGTAGGTCAACACCCCGGATCTGGATGATCAACAAACAGAATCAAAGGTAACAAGGATGCCATTCAAGTGGGTCACTAGACAAACAAAAGAGCTCAAACAACAGAAGAAGGAAGATTCAGAGAGTTCTGCTCTCCAGTGTGCTCTACAGTAGAGCAATAATATATCAAGATTTCTAAACCCAGGACACAAGATTTGACAAATGACTTTCAGATTTGTTCATTCATATGAAGTTGTAAACAGAACAACTAAATCATATTTAGAAACACACTTAAAAATCATCTTTTTTATGGAAAAATTACATTAAATGAAATTGAGACCACCCAGGGAAATTTGGGCTCTCAGGTCACACAGCCTTAAAATGGTTGGAAATGAAAACAATTTCTTTGAGGCCCCCCCAGGCAGACATTCATTATTTTACCAGCCTAGATTAGCATCCTTGTTTTTGAGGAGGGATTTTCTCCTCCTTGGTCAACCATAAGCATCTCTTGGGGCAGGGGTGGATAAATGACCCAATCAGTGTTTACCTAGAATTCATTTTCTAGGTAGTTCTGGTAAGGAAGCTCTTTCCTTTTTGGGAGGAATTAAAGATGTACCATTCAGGATGTGAGTCTTGCACAGCCAGCCAGCCAGCCTGAAAGAATAAAGCCAACAGAAGAGAGATTTGAAGGACTGGAGTCCCTGGTTCCAGGAATGACTGAAGCCAGCTGCACCCCTACCTGTCCAGTTACTTGAGATTAGAAAGCTTTTTGCTTAGCTAGCTCTAGGGCGTTTAGTCAATTACCATAAGAGGCTCTTTGACAAACTCAGATCAGTGATAGTGTGAGCAGGACAAGGTAACTGCAGGAAATCAAAACAATAAGAAAGAGCCACTTTCTGGGGTCTCAGAGAGGGCTGGTGGGATGACCCCCACCCTTGTTAAAAGCTCTAAACAAGGGTGGTGACTCACCCCTCCTAGAAACTGACATAGTTTTAAAACAGGTCAAATTTTAAATGAGGTCTCAATGGTCTCGTTACCTAATGTCATTACATCATTAGAAAAATCAACCTTTGACCAGAAAGAGGCAGTTTTTTTCCCCCTGCACAATTCATGATTTTCTGGAATTCTTAATAAAAAATGCCCATCTCTAAACAGAAGCTCTTTAATGCCAGATTTTTCACTACATTCAAATGTCATTTCCCTCAAGTTCTTCCTCTGCTCATGACCTCTCAGGGAATCTGTATTGCTTTCAGAGTAAATTCCAAGTGCTCAGCTGGATACTCAGGGCTTCAAGAATTGGACCTGACCTTGAACTTCATTTCCCACAGCTCAACAAAATAAAGATTTTGCCTGGTCATGGCATTCTCTGTATTCCTTCACACTGGTCATGCTCACTCCTGTTCCACAAGTTGGTTTAAGCTGCTGATTCTGAACCACCCCTTCCATACGTGTTCTTTCCCTTCATAATTCTCCCTTTTCCTTTTTTCAAAAAAATTGAGTGCCCACTGTGTGCCAGTTGCTGTCGTGAGTTCTGAATATAAAATGACTCCTAGCGTATGGTTTTGTCCTTGAGGGATATTTTGGGCTGAATCACATCCCCCACAAATTCACATGTTAAAGTTCTAATCCCCAGTACCTCAAAATGTGTATTTGGAGAAAGGGACTTTTAAAGAAGTAATTTAGGTAAATGAAGTCGTACAAGATCTGACAATTAAGTCAGTGAACTCATCCTAGAAAAAGTGCTACATACCTCATTGCTGAATATCACTATGGTCACCTTCCAAGTACTCCCCTTGGGAAGGTATGCTTTAATGCCAGTGTCTAGTCCACCCTTCAAAGAAATTTTGGAACTCTTTTTCTGGAATGGCCATCAGAGCTGTCCTTGTATTACCCTTTATGTCCTGAATATCATAAAAATGTCTTCCTTTCAATATTTCCTTTATCTTTGGGTAAAGAAAGAAGTCATTGGGGGCCAGATCAGGTGAGTAGGGAGGGTGTTCCAATACAGTTATTTGTTTACTGGCTAAAAACTCCCTCAGAGACAGTGCCCTGTGAGCTGGTGCATTGTCGTGATGTGAGAGCCATGAATTTTCAGTGAAAAGTTCAGGTTGTCTAATTTTTATCATGCAGCCTTTTCAGTACTTCTAAATAGTAAACTTGGTTAACTGTCCAGTCGATACAAATTCATAATGAATAATCCTTCTGATATAAAAAAAGATTAGCAACATCATTGCAACAAGGCCATGGACTTAATTGTCAGACCTCCTATGGGTGAGCCATAATCCAATATTACTTGAATCCTTAAAAGAAGAGATTAGGACACAGACACTTTACAGAAAGAAGACTATGGGAAGAGACCTAAGGAAGACAACCGATCAACAAGACCAAGAGAGAGGCCTCACAGGAAACCAACCCTGCCAACACCTTGATTTCAGACTTCCAGCCTTCAGAACTTTCCCAAGGGAAAGTTATTTTGGGTTGTAAAGCTCTTAAGAAGTGCCTGTCTGTCGTGCGGGAGACCCTGCTCCCTGCGCCATTTGTCGGGCGGAGCGGCCCGCGGGGTCTCTGCTCCTGCTCCCCACACAAGAATGCAGGATATGGTGAGGCCAAAAAGGAACACCCACGGAGCCATAGGTAGGGGAGTCATACCACTATGGTCTCACTGGAGGCTGGGTTCACCGGATGTGCGACCTACTGTCCATTTTTCTGCCAACGAACCGACGACTCTCCTCCACTCTCCTTGACTCTGCTCCTCTACTCTCCTCGGCAATCCTCGGCTCTCCTTGGCTCTCCTCCGTAGCCGCAGCAGTTATATTAGCAGCCAATTGGCTAACTGGCCACAGCTGACGGCCAACCAGCCTCAGCTGACGGCCATCTACTACCCAAGCCAGCACCCTTCCACATGAGGCCGAGAGCCTGTAAACTACTTTCTGGGGCTCTGTCCCCACACTGTCCCTCCAAGTGTGCAAAGATGCTCAGAGGCAGGCCTCAAACTCAAGTGGTCTTGCTGTGCATCTCACTTTCCTGATTCCACCTGAGCTAAATGCAGCCACTACAGCCAGGGCATGTCCTGTAAGCCAGTTTCAGGTGCATGCCTGATTTGGGGCCTTGAGCTTATGGAGAGGGATCCTTTGAGCCAAGCACATCTCTGTTAGTGGGTGGAGCCAGTAGGGTAGGAAGAAGCTGAGAGCCACTGAAAGGTGGCAGTGAATAGCAGCCCTGAGATCACAGAGGCCATTCATAAATCAAAGTGGTGAGGTACAGAAAAGGTCAGAATAAGCATTCAGCTTCGCAGAAGGAGCCAGTGGAGAGAATCAGAGGCAGAGGCAGCAACCACAAGCACTGTGGGGCTGTTGCAGTGGACAGCTCTCTGAGGGTTCCTATTGGGACAGTTTCCACGCAGTTGGCTCTGCTGTTGCCAAGTCTGTTTGGATGGAAAGAGAGGATTTCCAGTGTGGCTAATTAAACCTGAGACTCTTGTCTCTTTTCTCAAACTCAGCACATCAGAGGACCTAACTAGATGACAGGAGAACTGGAGGGGAGGCAGAGGCCAGGTGTAGCAGTTTCCAGGCTCTCGGCCTCAGGTGGAAAGGTGCTGGCTTGGTTATTAGATGGCCATCACCTGTAATCAGATGGCCATCTGCTGTGACTAATTGGCCCTCAGCTGTAACCGGTTAGCCATTAGCCACTAATATAACTGCCATGGCTACGCTGGCAAGGCGGTTGGTTGGCACAGAAGTGGGCGGAGGATTGCGGATCATGTGGCTCCTGTGTCCTGTGTCTCCAACACAGCCAGCAGGAGTATAGTGGTATGATGCCCCTATCTATGTTTCCATTGGTGTTCCTTTTTGGCCTCACCATATCTTGCATTCTTATGTGGGGAGTGGGAACAGAGACCCTGCATTTCACCAGGCCACCTTGCTCACCATGTTTCCCTGGGCACAGGGCCTCATGTGTCTTCCCTCCACCTGGCAGGCCTTTTCTTCCCATCCTTTGATCGCTGCAGAGCACCACTTTCCCCTGGGCAACTTCCCAGACCTCAGGGCAGCACACACCCTCCCTTGTTCCTTGGTAGTGTGTGTCCCAATTATTTTGCTTTTGTTTATGAAATAATTTGATTAATTAATATTAATTATTGCAGACTGTAGGGACAGAGTCCCAGAGAGCAGTTTCCAGGCTCTTGGAAGGATGCACATTACACATTATACAAGTTAGGTAAGTGGAAAGGTGCTGGCTCAGGTAGTAGACGGCCATCAGCTGTAACTAGTTGGCCATCACCTGTGGCCAGTTAGCCATTGGCAACTGATAACTGCTGGGGCTGAGTTAGCAAGCGTGGATTGCAGTTAGCAAAGGGTTCGTTGGTTGGCAGAGAAGCGGATGACAGACTGCGGATCATGTGACTCCTGCTTCCTATGTCTCCATCCCAGCTGCCAGCGAGACTATAGTGGTATGATTCCCCTATCTATGGCTTTGTTGGTGTTCCTTTTTGGCTTCACCATATCCTGCATTCTGGTGTGGGGAGTGGGAGCTGAGACTCTGCATGACACAGACCATAAGCTTCGTGGGCACAGAGCCCACTTTGTGCTTCTTTGTATGCCCAGGACTTAGCAGAATGCCTAGTACACAGTAGATTTTCAGTACATATTCACAGAGTGAAGAACTAGATTCCAATTGTGCAATAAGGGAAAGTTAGATAATTTGCTCAAAGTTGCACATCTAACATGTGACCTGAGGGGAAAGTCAGATGAATACTACTTAAGTAGCACTTAGGCACACACGCACACCCAAGCAACACCCCATCTCCAAAACCCCACTGTGGGCCCTTTCTCAAAAGAATGGAAGGCATTAAGATTAAAGTAACTAAAAAAACACACAAAAAAAAACAACTGACAAATGGAGGCGAAGGGATCCATTTGTGGCAAATGCAGTTCTTAATTTTTAACTAATGATGATGTAAAGCTTTGACAGTTTAATCATATAAACCCTAGATGAAAATATTCTAAGTTGAAATTAATCAGGAAAAAACTGTCTTCAAATGTCCCTGTGGAAATGAAGTAAAGCAAGGGTTTTCAGCCTTTTTTTTTTTTTGGAAAGGAAGGGGCAGAAACCCCCTTTAAAAAAGTAACTTTTAATTACCGTATTTTACCATGTATAATGCACACTTTTTTGCCCAAATTTGTGAGGGAAAAATAAGGATGCACATTATACATGGGTAGTACTAATTCCATATCTATATAAATGTTTTTAATTATTTTACTTATGCTTATGAGTTAAAAGTGTAACTCTAGAAATCAATAACGATATCCATATGCAAAATAATACCCTGGAATACGATAGTTGGTTTTGTTGAACTGACTTGCAACAACAAAGAGTTCTTGGCCTTCTATGATGCATAAATACTGTGAATTTATTACTGGTACATACAATTTCTTGTACCTTGTATCTGTTCTTGTGTTTTACAATTATTTGTTACATAAAATTTCTTGCACCATAATTGTTAAAAATAATTGTGATGAAAGTGAACTGGCATCTTAAGATGATTAACCATAGAGCTGGGAGGACCATGGGTGGAGCTGGGCCCCTTGTTAACTCTTTAGTCCTGACTTCCTGTTAAACTTTGTGGTAACTTCTGAGGGAGAGATGCTAATAGAGAAGCCATCTTGGAATCGGAGCTTTTTGCACGTGTGTGGTCAGTTGGAGCATTGGTTGGAAGTGTGCATTCACACACTACTTGGGTGACCTCGTTTCTTTTTTCTTTTCCCAAATAAACTGCTCTTTTGGTGGATTTTCTGGAGAGTTATTTTGGCTAGTCGACAAATGCTAAAATTCCTTTATAACACACAAAACAAGTACTTAAATGTAAACAAATAAATATTTGAATTAAAAAATTAAAATGAAAGATATTTTTCTCTGAAAATTTGGGCCAAAAACATGGATGCACATTATACATGGAAGTGCATTATATATGGCAAAATATGGTACATTGTTATTAACTAAAGTCCATAGTTGATTGATATTTCCTGATTTTTTACCTAACGTCTTTTTATTTTTCCAGAATCCCATCCAGGATACATTACATTTAGTCATCATATCTCCTTAGACTCCTCTTGGCTATGACAGTTTCTCAGACTTTTCTTCTTTTTGGTGATTTTTACAGTTTTGAAGAGTGCTGTATTTTGTAGAATGTGCCTCCATTGAGATTTATCTGATATTTTCCTCATGATTAGATTGGGGTTATGGGTTTTCAGGAGGAAGCTCACAGGAGTAAAGTACCATTCCCACCATTTCACATTAAGGGTATATCAATATGACTTACCACTGTTGATACAGAGCCTGATCACCGGGCTGAAGCTTCCTTGTCAGGTGTCGCCACTGTAAGGTTACTCCCCTCACCCCTCTTTTCATTCTGTACTCTTGGAAGGATGTCACTAAGAGCAACTCACATTTCAGGAGTAGGAGTTACATTCCACCTCTTCATGTAGAGTTACATTCTACATCTTCATTTGAAATCCTTCTGCATCAGAGATTTGTCTATTCTCTCCCATTTTTTTTATTTATTCAATCATTTATTTATATCAGGACCTTTCTCTCATCCCATCATTTGGCTATGAAAATTATTCTTTGCATTTTTCTAGCTGCTGTTTCATTTCTCTACTTTTGTTCCCTTGAATTATGCCTTCCATTTAAACTTTGTGCAGCCAAGAAATCTATTTGCTGTTTAAAACCTTTCTTTGACTTTCTCTTTTTCTTAAAAACATTTCTCCTTTTATTTTAAAAACATTTCTCACCATCCTGTGCCTCCTTGAAAAGAGATCCAAATTCCCTTCCCTGTCCTTTTATTTTATTTTACTTTTCATTTCCTTCTAACACACCGTTGCTAAGTGCTGGATGAAGTTGACCCATCACCTGTCTTTTCAGACCTTCCACTCTTACCCCAGAATTGCAGTGCCCACAAGTCTTCCAAGTTGCATTTCACAACTTCCAGTCTTTCTTGCACATTTGACTCAGGGCCAGGAAGTGGCACACACATGATTACAATAAAACCCACTGTTTCTCAAGCTCTTCCTCCCCATAGCAAACTGTGGAAACCTCAGCCTCCACCCAGGGCATTGGGATAGGAGGGTGGACTCTCATAAACTCTTCTTGGCAGTGCCTAGTACCTAATCTTGCAGGTGCCATGTGGGGCCTGGCACCTTGGGCCAGCTGCTCACCATCACCAGAGCAGCTCCACTTAGGTGCCTGCACTTCAGGCCCTAAGATCTGCAGCACCATCTGCAGCCCTTGTTACTACAAGGATAGTAGATTCCTACAGCTGCTACTACTTCTCCCACCTCTGCTGCAGACTCGCCCAACTTGGACCCCTGGCAGGATTAGAGAGGGCCATGCATGTCCATTAGGTGGAGTCCTAATGTGAGGCTGCTCCTTGTTAGTGCAGCTCCCTAGGCTGCTCCTAGGTTCCTTCCAGATTCCTTCTGGAAACTGGAATTGGAAGAATCAGTCTTTATTGGCCCCATGTTGGGCAAGAGTCGATGTTCTTCCATTGTCCATTGCCTGGCTGGATTCTGCTCCCTTCTATCCCGACTTCACTTATTCCCACTCCCAACACTCACCTACTGCATGGGCAGTTTCCCACACTTTGTAAACCTACCACGATGGATCTGCAGGGGTGGCTCCTATGTAACTTCCTTTTTTGATGTGTACATTGGAGATTTTGACTCTGTATTCTCACATAATGACCTGTCACCTAAAATTTACTGCCACCAGTCCAATGCTAACAGGAGTCCTCTATCTGGAGTGTGGTAAAAGGAGAAACTTTATTCAGATGAACAGTTTGCAAACTGGGAAAACACAACCTCCATAGAAATCTAAAGGGCTCTCCAGTGAGACAAAGGGGAGGCCGCTTTATCGAATGTGCCCATTTTAGTCCCTGATTGGTCCATTTCTATGCAAATGAGGAATCCAAATTTGCACAGTATGATTAGTCCAAATTCACTGTCTTAATTGGTCAGGATCACATGTCCTAATTGGTTGTTATGAAGCTGTTCTGATTGGTTGATAAAAATGCAAATTACTGTGCAGTTCCTTTTGGACAGGGTAGGTCTCTGCCCATTGGTTAAAAGATGATTCCAGGAACCCTTTATAAAAGGTGGCTCAGCCAGCAGGAACACAGTGCAAGAGGCTTGACAGCTTAGTCTTTGGCTTTTCCCTGGCATGCAGCATGAGAGGACTCTGTAAACAATGGCTGCTAGACACTGATTATGAATTTGGGGCCTGTTAACCTCAAGGAGTCCTTTGTGGCAGGTATACTCCTTCTCAGGGACAACAGACCTTCTTTGGCTTCATAAGTCACTATAGGTTATTTTCAGCTGAATCACTTTTCTCAAGATTCCTTTCAGTATCACTTTTTACAGAAGTGTATATTCAGTATAAACTGTATTTAGAAAAAGACGGGGAATTGTCAATATTCTTACTTTTCATATTTCATAATAGTATTTTTCCCTCCACAATTTATGTCTTCAACCATTTTCTTAAATATCAGAGCTTTAGCATATTTATAGTGGATGGAAGTAGTAATTCTCCAGGAAGTTACTATCTGGCTGTACCAGCCGCTCACACCCTCAAACCCAGTGAAACCCTCCATAAAGTGACCTGAGATATGCCACAATGGCAACGGGTGCCTCTCTCCCAAGCAGGCCAGAGTTCCTATAGTGGGGGTGGCACTAGGTGAGTGGCTCATTGCCTAGGGATCATTTGCACTTGCTCAGTTCAGTGTGTGGTTAGTTGGACTCAGAATAAGCTTCTGTATTCCATGTGCTTTTGTGAAAGCCCAGACAAATTGAAACATTCTTCTTAATTAACTTCATAACAGTGGGGCCCATGTTTTGTGTTTAAATATTGGATCCATTTATCACATTATTGTGGGCCTTTACTGTACTTTCCTACTGGTTGGGTAAATATCTGCCACCCTGAGTGTCCTCCTTACCTCAGACTCTTCTAAGTCCTTCCCCTGGAGTGCCTTCCCCCACTTCTTTTTTTATTTTTTTTTAATTTTATTTTATTAAATTTATTGGGGTGACAATTGTTAGTAAAATTACATAGATTTCAGGTGTACAATTCTGTATTACATCATCTATAAATCCCATTGTGTGTTCATCACCCAGAGTCAGTTCTCCTTCCATCACCATATATTCGATCCCCCTTATCCTCATCTCACACCCCCCACCCCCCAGCCGCCTTACCCTCTGGCAACCACTAAACTATTGTCTGTGTCTATGAGTTTCTGTTTCTCATTTGTTTGTCTTGTTCTTTTGTTGTTTTTGGTTTATATACCACATATCAGTGAAATCACATGGTTCTCTGCTTTTTCTGTCTGACTTATTTCGCTCAGCATTACTCTCTCAAGATCCATCCATGTTGTCACAAATGTTCCTATATCATCTTTTCTTACCGCCGAATAGTATTCCATTGTGTATATATACCACAACTTCTTTATCCATTCATCTATCGAAGGACATTTTGGTTGTTTCCATGTCTTGGCCACCGTAAACAAAGCTGCAATGAACATTGGAGCACATGTGTCTTTATCTCTAAATGTTTTCAGATTTTTTGGGTAGATACCCAGGAGAGGGATTGCTGGGTCATATGGCAATTCTATTCGTAATTTTTTGAGGAACCTCCACACTGCCTTCCATAACGGCTGCACCAGTCTGCATTCCCACCAACAGTGTATGAGGGTTCCTTTTTCTCCACAGCCTCTCCAACATTTGTTACTATTTGTCTTGTTGATGATAGCCATTCTGACTGGGGTGAGGTGATATCTCATTGTGGTTTTGATTTGCATTTCTCTGATGATTAGTGATGTTGAGCATTTTTCATATGTCTATTTGCCATTTGTATGTCCTCTTTGGAGAAATGTCTCTTCAAGTCCTCTGCCCATTTTTCAATTGGGTTGTTTGTTTTTTGTTGTTGAGTTGCATGAGTTCCTTGTATATTCTGGATACTAGCCCTTATCGGAGGCACTGTTTGCAAAAATCTTCTCCCATTCAGTTGGTGGCCTCTTTATTTTGTCAATGGTTTCTTTTGCTGTGCAGAAGCTTTTAAGTTTCATATAGTCCCATTCGTTTATTTTAGCTTTTACTTCCATTGCCTTTGGAGTCAAGTTCATAAAATGCTCTTTGAACCCAAGGTCCATAAGTTTAGTACCTATGTTTTCTTCTATGCAGTTTATTGTGTCAGGTCTTATGCTTAAGTCTTTGATCCATTTTGAATTAACTTTGGTACATGGTGACAAATAGCAGTCCAGTTTCATTCTTTTGCACGTGGCTATCCAATTCTCCCAGCACCATTTATTGAAGAGGCTGTCTTTGCTCCATTGTATGTTTTAGCTTCTTTGTCAAAAATTATCTGTCCATATTTATGTGGTTTTATTTCTGGGTTCTCAATTCTATTCCATTGGTCTATGTGTCTGTTTTTCTGCCAATACCATGCTGTTTTGATTATTGTAGCCCTGTAGTACAAGCCAAAGTCAGGAAGTGTGATACCTCCATTATTGTTCTTTTTTCTTAAGATTGCTTTGGCTATTGGGGTCTTTTGTGGTTCCAAACAAATCTGATGATTTTTTGTTCTATTTCTTTAAAATATGCCATTGGGATTTTGATGGGGATTGCATTGAATCTGTATATTGCTTTGGGTAATATGGCCATTTTAACTATGTTGATTCTTCCAATCCATGAGCACGGAATGTCTTTCCATTTCTTTGTGTCTTCAATTTCTTTCAAAAATGTCTTATAGTTTTCAGCATATAGGTCTTTCACATCCTTGGTTAAGTTTATTCCTAGGTATTTTATTCTTTTTGCTGCAATTGCAAAAGGAATTGTTTTACGTATTTTTTTTTCTGAGATTTCATTGTTAGTATATAGGAAGGCAATGGACTTTTGTGCGTTGATTTTGTAGCCAGCAACTTTACTGTATTCGTTGATTGTTTCTAATAGCTTTTTGGTGGAGTCTTTAGGGTTTTCTATATATAGCATCATGTCATCTGCAAAGAGTGATAATTTAACTTCTTCATTCCCAATTTGGATGCCTTTTATTTCTTTCTCTTGCCTGATTGCTCTGGCAAGGACTTCCAACACTATGTTGAACAGCAGAGGTGATAGGGGACATCCCTGTCGTGTTCCTGAACGTAGAGCAAAGGGCTTCAGTTTTCTCCATTAATTATGAGATTAGCAGAGGGCTTGTCATATATGGCCTTTATTATGTTAAGGTATTTTCCTTCTATACCCATTTTATTAAGTGTTTTAATCATAAATGGATGTTGTATCTTGTCAAATGCTTTTTCTGCATCAATTGATATAATCATATGATTTTTGTCCTTTATTTTCTTTATGTGATGTATCACATTGATGGATTTGTGGATGTTGAACCATCCTTGTGCCCCGAGGATGAACCCCACTTGGTCGTGATGAATAATCTTTTTAATGCATTGTTGTATTCGATTTGCTAGAATTTTATTTAGGATTTTTGCATCGGTATTCATCAGAGATATTGGTCTGTAGTTTTGCTTTTTTGTGCTGTCCTTACCAGGTTTTGGTATCAGGGTAATGTTGGCCTCATAAAATGAGTTAGGGAGTACTGTCTCTTCTTCAATTTTTGGAAGAGTTTGTGCAGAATTGGTATTAGATCCTCTTTGAAGGTTTGGTAGAATTCACTAGTGAAGCCATCTGGTCCCGGACTTTTGCTTTTGGGAAGGTTTTGGATGACTGATTCAATTTCGTTACTGGTGATCGGTCTGTTTAGATTTTCCAGTTCTTCATGGTTCAGCCTTGAAGGCTATATGTTTCTAAGAACTTGTCCATTTCTTCTAGGTTGTTGAATTTGGTGGCATATAGTCCTTCATAGTATTCTTGGATGATCCTTTGTATTTCTGTGGTGTCCGTGATAACTTCCCTTTTACGTTTCTGATTTTGTTAATCAGTGTCTTCTCTTTTTATCTTAGTAAGTCTAGCCAAGGGTTTGTCAATTTTGTTAATCTTTTCAAAGAACCAGCTCTTTGTCACATTAATTTTTTCTATTGTCTTTTTGTTCTCTATTTCATTTAGTTCTGCTCTAATTTTTGTTATTTCCTTTCTTCTGCTGACCTTGGGTTTTACTTGTTCTTCTTTTTCTAGTTCTTTAAGGTGTAACATGAGGTTATTTATTTGGGAGTTTTCTTGTTTCTTGAGATAGGCCTGTAATGAGATAAATTTCCCTCTTAAAACTGCTTTCGCTGCATCCCAAAAATTTTGGTAGGATGTATTTTCATTGTCATTTGTTTCTATGTATCTTTTGATCTCTCCTCTAATTTCTTCTTTGACCCAGTCCTTCTTTAAAAGTATGTTGTTTAATCTCCATGTATTTGTGTTTTCTCCCGCTTTCTTTTTACAGTTGATATCCAATTTCAAATCCTTGTGATCAGAGAATATGCATGGTATGATTTCAATCTTCTTAAATTTGTTGAGACTGATTTTATGTCCCAATATATGGTCTATCCTTGAGAATGTTCCATGTACACTAGAAAAGAATGTATAGTCTGATGTTTTAGGATGAAGTGCTCTATAAATGTCAATTATGTCCATTTCATCTAATGTGTCATTTAGGGCTACTATTTCGTTATTTATTTTCTGTTTGGATGATCTATCCATAGCTGTCAATGATGTATTTAAGTCCCCTAGTATAATTGTGTTTTGGTCAATTTCTCCCTTTAGTTCTGTTAGTAGTTGCTTGGTGTATTTCGGTGCTCCCTGATTGGGGGCATAAATATTGATGACTGTTATGTCTTCTTGTTGTACAGTCCCTTCACCATTATGAAATGTCCATCTTTGTCTCTTGTTATCTTTTTCACCTTGAAGTCTGTTTCATCTGATATCATTATGGCTACACCTGATTTTCTCTGGGTACCATTTGCTTGGAGTGTCAATTTCCACCCTTTCACTTTGAGTCTATGCTTGTCCTTGTAGCTGAGATGTGTCTCTTGGAGACAGCATATGGTTGGGTTTAGTTTTTTGATCCAATCTGCTACTCTGTGCCTTTTTATTGGTGAGTTCAGTCCATTTACATTTAGGGTGATTATTGATATGTGAGGATTTCCTGTCATTCTATCTTCAGTTTTCTGGTAAGGCTGTGTCTCCATTGTTTCTTTGCCTTTTTGTTGTTGTCTATTATTTCTGTGTGGTGGTATTCTATGATGTTTCCCTCTGTTTCTTCTTTTATTACAGTATATATTTCAGTTCTGGATTTATTTTTAGTGGTTACCCTTAAGTTTATGTAAAAGAAAGTTTGAGATTTAGAGTACTCCATTTTCTTCAGCACGCTTACTTTCTCCATTCCCATAGTCCGGTTCAGGCCTTTACTCTCCCCCTTTTTGAGTTTTGGTTGCCACAAATCGTCCCTGTTGATGGTGGTCGAATAGCCTCCTTTAGTATTTCTTGTAGTGCAGGTCGTGTATTAGAAAATTCCCTCAGCTTCTGTATGTCTGGAAAGGTCTTTATTCCTCCTTCATATCTAAAGGATATCTTTGCTGGATATATTATTCTTGGCTCGTGATTTCTCTCTTTCAATAATTTGAATATTTTTTCCCACTCCCTCCTGGCTTGTAGAGTTTCTGCTGAAAAATCTGATGATAATCTAATGGGCTTTCCTTTGTAAGTTACCGTCTTCTTTTCCCTGGCTGCCTTGAGGATTCTTTCTTTGTCATTGATTTTAGACAGCTTCAATACAATGTGCCTTGGAGAAGGCCTGTTGGGATTGAGGTAACTAGGTGTTCTATTTGCTTCTTGGATTCGAGGGTCCAGTTCTGTCCACAAATTTGGGAAGTTCTCATCGACAATTTATTTGAATATATTCTCTGTCCCTTCTCTCTTTCTTCTCCTTCTGGTATGCCCATTATTCTTATATTGCTCTTTCTGATGGAGTCAGAAAGTTCTTGTAGAGTTCTTTCATTTCTTTTAAGTCTCAAGTCTCTTTCTTCTTCTATCTGTGTCATTTCCAGGTTTCTATCTTCGATGTCACTGATTCTTTGCTCCATCTGGTCAACTCTACTACCTAAGCTGGTTATTTCATTCTTAATTTCTTCTATTGAGTTCTTAATCTCCAGAAATTCTATTTGGTTCTTTTTTAAAATTTCAATCTCTTTCGTAAAATGCTCATGCTGTTCTTTGATTGAGTTTCTGAGTTCATTTAACTGCCTATCTGTGTTTTCTTGTATCTCGTTGAGTTTTTTCAGAACTGCATTCTTGAATTCTCTGTCATTTAAGTCACATATTTCTGTATCTTTAAGTGCCTTCTCTGGAGATTTTTCACTTTCTTTCTGAGCTATCTTGTTGCCTTGGTTATTCATGGCGATTACTGGTTTACTATTTCTCTTCCTAGACATCTACAGGAGGGACTTCTGCAACAAGTTGATAGGAAGAGGTCTTTCTTTTGTTTTCCAGTACTTGTTGGTAGAATGTTTTACTTTTTCTCCGACTGCAGGCTTTTCTTTTCCTCTCTCACAAGGTAGTGCTATGTTTTCTCTGCACTATTCCAGCTTCTCACACACTGGGAGAATTCCCTGGGAGACGGGCTTCTCCTTTGTTAATAGTTCATCTAGGTCACAGGGCGCAGTGTCCCGGTGGGTATGCGGAGAGCTTTTGATGTTCCAAAGCTCTTCCAGCTCCTGATTCAGAGCCTGTATGTTTCAGCAGTTCTGTTTACTCCTGCAGGCATCTGCCCAGATAGGTGGGGCCAGGGGCGGGGGGAGCTGTGAGAGGTGGCGCAGTGCAATGGCGGCGACCACCACCACAGCCGGTCCTGCTTCCACAGGTCTCTCCCCTTTGCCAGAACTAGTTGGGCTGTGAATTTGTGTCTGTGGGCCACAGTTCTCAAATATAGCAAATTTTCTGTTGTTTTGATCTGACACTGCTACTGTTTCGCTTCTAGCACCGGGCAGGTGGGGGCGGGGTGAGCTTTGGGAGGGTAGGGTGGAGGTGGCTAGTCTCAGTGCCTAAGGCTCCGTTCTCTGCTCGGCAGTGCAGGCTTAAACCACCGTTTTCAGCCTTTTTCCCTCAGTCTTTTCTCTGAGGTCTCTGCCATGAACGTTGGGTTCAGCCGTGTTATATGCTGTCCCCTCAGCCCTGTGGAGCCCTGGCGGAGCCCTATCAGTCCGATCTCCTGCAGCTGGGGTAGTTCCGGGAAGCAGCGAGCTCGGCGCACTGAGCTGGGTCTGAGTCTTGCGCCCGCGCGGCTCTGTCTCAGCGCACTTCTCCCTTTCCTCCTCCCACCACTCGCGCGAATCTCCCACCTGTAGGTGATTTCAGTCGGTAGTGGGCCTCTTCGTCTTGCCTGTCTGCTGTGCAGGGAGTCCTTTGTGGAGTTTTTGTTGTTCAATTCTTTGTAAATTCCAGGGGAGCTTTACAGAGGCTCACCTCACTCCGCCATTTTTCCAGAAGTCCCCCCCACTTCTTGTGTCCTTGCACATCATGAGGGCTCCAGGACCTTGTACCTTAGTAGTTGTCTCTTCTAATTGGTGTGGGAGGTACTACTTGTTAAATATCTCAGGTTACACCTGGTTTTAGCCAATGTGCCCCCTTTTCCCAAATAATTCATTGTGGGAAGAACACTTTAGCTGTCTGTGCACAGGAAGTGGCCCTCTGTGTATCATATTGGAGTCCTCTCCTCTTGAAGCTCTGTCTCTAGAATTTCCCATTCCTAGGCCACTTAAGTAGCATGGCCCCACCTGCTACTTAAGTGTTATAGTGTTAATATCTGTGTGATTGTGTTTACTTTTTCTGTAGTTCGTGCTTTGGATTTGTCTTCTGTATTTAACTTATCCCCTTCTGCCTTTATCTCATGTTCTACTCATGTCTCCAGCTCTACACTCTAACATCTCTTTTCTTAGAGACTTGAAAATCCTACAGTGAACCACTTACTCTTATCCTACCTTATCTTTCCCTTATTACTTCCTCTAGGTGGCCTCCCCCCGCCCCCTTTTTCTCCTTTGTAGTTGTGAGACAAAGTTAAGTAACGGTCTTCTCATTTCCTCTCAAGAGCTTTCTTCTCCCACTTACTATTTTTTGCTGCTGCTATTGTTCATTGCTTAATATTATGAAAGTCATCTGTTCCATTTGCCAAACATTTCACCACATGCTGAAATTTATCTTCTTTATTTTCTTCTGGAAGCTTTTCCAGAAAACCTCCTATTCTCTTATGCACTTCCTCCCTACCCCCAAAACTCTTCCCTGCATTCATTTAGACAAATGAAAATAATTCATTTGTTTCTCTTCCCCTGTTATATGCCCTTAAAGTAAGCCCAACTCTGTTTATCTTCTTACTATTATGTCATACTCTTTGGGCAATTTGCCTAACTATATGTTAACTGTAGCCATTGATGTTCACCTTTCACATTTACACCTTTCTCATTTATATCTGGACTGGTGTTACCACCTTCACATTGCACTCAAGACTTTTGAATCAAACCTGTGTGTCTTCCACTGTCTTTATATGGAATTATCTAGCATGTAGTTAACCCCAAGTTCTCTTCTGACATAATTTGATTCCACACTGATCGCCTCCAGGCCAGACTCCAAAATGGTGAGCATTTTTGCTCTGGTTATTTAATACCTCATGAAGCCTTTTAAAATAAATAACAAAGTCTCCTATATCCAACCTTGCATGCAGAAATAGTATCCAAACAAATCCATTTTCTCTGCTGATCTGCAACTTTATGAGAACACTGCTAAGCACCTGAGTTATAGGAAACATATGTTGAGTTTACTGAGTTTGTTCTAACTAAATTCTTAACCATGGTACCCATTCTATACTTCTCACTGGGTAGCTCCCCTTATCCCTGGTACAGCCAACTGGGAAGTGTGAGGTGGAGGCAGAGATAGGTGTTGCTTAGGTTCTAGTTGGCCTTGGTGGGCTAGCATTCTGGCCCGCTACTAGCTGCAGGACCTTGAACAATCAACTTCGTTTATGCTTCCGTTTCCTCATCAGTAAAATCAGAATGATAAAGTGTCTATCCTTTGGGGTTTGTTGGGAGGTTTGAATGAGAAAATATATACACTGTCTTTAAAACAATTCTTAACACATAGTAAGTGTTTATTAGATGTCAGCTAGTGTTATTATTGCCACACATCTTCCCTTCAAAGAGTCTACGTATTGTTCTTCCCTCACTTAAGTAGCCTAAATTATTTTCTTCCGTTTTTCATTTCTCAAGTCCTTCTTTAGATCTTACAGAAATACCTCTTTTCCTCTTCCTCCTCCAGTTCCTTCTGGTCACCCTGCCTCTTCTTTCCCACATCTTTCTATAAATTCTCTCCTAAAGTTGTTTTCACCTGACAGGTGGCAACCACCATCCAATTAGACAAAGTGTGGGGAGAAGAAAAAAGTAAACTATGTGGACTCCAAAAGTCTGAGGTTGACTCACTATTGTAGAGGATTCCCTCCCTGTTGCATGCAAGCATCTATGTTTAATTTGCATAATATGCTTTGGGATGAATGAGGAGGAAGTTAGGTGCCTTGACAAACATAGAAACTTAGGGTGGAGTGGACCAGAAGATTGGCACCAGGGCAGGAAGGACTTCAGGGTTGGGTGGGACATGGCAATCGTAATGGGGAAACGGACCAGGGTCAGTACCTCCTCCACTCTCCAGACCACTTCCTGGGCCCAGAGGCCTCATTCTCTTAACTAAATAACAATCTAAAGGTGAGTAACCTTTGAGCTGGGAGTGGAGAGTCAGAGCAGGCAGGGGCCATGGAAGTTCAGTCCACCAAGACTGTCCCAGCCTCTGGCCCCAGGCAGATAAATCCCCTGGGGCTGACTGCTTCTCAATCCCTCCTATTTTCCTTCCAAATTCTGTGTGATTTGTGCCCCCTCTTTCCCCGCCGCCAACTTTACAGTCAATGTAAGGATTTCTTGTGTGTCTGCAAAAAGCCTATTTAGTCTTTTAAATTTAAAATGGATATTCTGTGTATTAAAGTATAATACGATATAGAATATTATATTATACTATATAATATGTAGTATAACAACTCCTAAAACCTAGCTCCTCAAGTTTTTAAATTTAGCTTACAAATCATTATAAGTGTAACAGATTTTTGCAATCACTTTTAAAGGGTCTTTGATAGTTGACCCATAATCAGTCAAATCAGGATGCAAGTGTTCCTTATTTAGAAGAATGTAATGCAGAGCCTCAGCTCCCGCTCCCTGAATAAGAACACAGGATATGGTGAGGCCCAAAAGGAACACCAACGGAGCCATGGATGGGGGTTCATACCTCTATATTCTCACTGGTGGCTGGGTTGGAGATACAGGAAGCAAGTTCCACACAATGCACAATCCACCGTCCGTTTCTTTGCCAACCAACCAACCAACCCCCTAACATAACCATGGTAGTTATATTAGTGGCCAATGGCTCAATGGTTACAGCTGATGGCCAACCAGCCACAGCTGATGGCCATCTACTACCTGAGCCAGCACCTTTCCATGTGAGGTCGAGAGCCTGGAAACTGTTCTATGGGACTCTGTCCCCACAAAGAGTATGAAAATTTGGGAGCAGTGGGCACAGAAACTAGCGATAGGAGAGGGAAGGGTGCTGCAGCCAGGACTTGGAATTACTGGATCTCACAGGAGGTCAGGCTAAGCAGCACTGTTTTTCAGCCACCAGCAACATCATAGCTCAATGCCTGGGGCCAGTCACCACATGCACAGATCTGAATCACCTGGGAGTTTATATACAATCCAAGTGAACAAAATGAAGAGATGAAAAGTAGTCCTTAGTTACCAGACCAAGAAACAATAGCTGATGAAAGAGAATTAACATTATTGAGCATACCTTGTTATTAAGCCTCCTAATGCTGCGAGGTCAACATTAATCTTCTCATTTTATGGGTGTGGAAACTGTTCCTCAAACCATGTAGCTACTAAGTAGTGGGGACTGGATTCATTCTGTATCATAAATACTTATATATTTTTTGTTAAAAATTACTTATAAACTTTCATTCAGGCTCTCAGTTCCCACTCCCTGCACAAGAACGCAGGGTATTGTCATGCGGGAGACCCTGCTCGCTGCGCCATTTGTCGTGCAGGGAGGCCTGCGGGGTCTCTGCTCCTGCTCCCCATACAAGAACGCAGGATATGGTGAGGCCAAAAAGGAACACCCACGGAGCCATAGGTAGGGGAGTCATACCACTATATTCTCTCTGGCGGCACTATACTCTCACTGGAGGCTGGATCCACACTGTCCGCAAACCACCATCCACGCTTGCCAGCCCAGCCGCCATCTTCTTGCTAGCCCCCATTCTTCTCTCTTCTCCCTCCTCTCCTCCGTAGCCGCAGCAGTTATATTAGCGGCTAATTGGCTAACTGGCTACAGCTGACGGCCAATCAGCCACAGCTGACGGCCGTCTACTACCCGAGCCAGCACTCCTCCACGTGAGGCTGAGAGCCTGTAAACTACTTTCTGGGGCTCTGTCCCCACAGTATAGTGAGGCTAAAAAGAAACACCAACTGAGCCATGGATAGGGGGTTCATACTACTATATTTACACTGGTGGCTGTGTTGGGGACACAGGAAGCAGGAGCCATACCTGATCCTCAATCTGCCATCTGCTTCTCTGCCAACCAACCAACCCCCCGTTGCTAGAGTAGCCATGGCAGTTATATTAGTGGCTAATGGCTAACCGGTAACAGCTGATGGCCACCCAGCCACAGTGGATGGCCATCTGATTACAGCTGATGGCCATCTAATAACCGAGCCAGCACCTTTTCACGTGAGGCCGAGAGCCTGGAAACTGCTCTCTGGGACGCTGTCCCCACATAAACATCTTGCAAAAGTGTTGCAACTATCTAATCCGAATTGGATCATAAGGTGACTTTTAACCTTATCATCTTGTGGCTTTTTACCTTTATCATCTTCTCTGCCCCTAGTCCGCAATGACTTTTTCCCAAACTGCCAAATCAGGTTCATTATTGGAGTCTCCACAGAGCAAAAACAGGCAAGTCTAATTTTGAGAATTTCTTACGAGGGAAACTGCAGGAAGGAGCTGGTTCTGCTATCACTATTGTTACTGCAGTTGTGGAAGTAGAAGCAGAGATGTGCACACATGGAGATGGAGGAGGCCTCCAGTGCTCAGTTGGGATCTTGGAACTAGCTCATCAGTGGCAATGCTGATGGAGTCCTACCAAATGAGGCCTAACAGGGAGGGAAGGACATGTAAGCTCGGCAAGTCCCAGCACCTCTGGGTCCATGAATAAACCCATTTGTCCATTTTTATCTTTAGCTGGCTGTGTTGTCCCTTCTAAAAACACTTTATGAACTTAGAGAGAATGTCTCTTCTTTTTAAGCATCCATGGGGAATTACCAAAATATATGATGCAGTAAGTCTCAAATTTCCTAATAGAGACTAGGCCACATTTCGTGACTACAAATGAAACAAACCTAAGAATGAATAACAAAAAATTAAAATAAGACATCTCAATTTGAAAAATTTAAAGTGCTTCCCGTATTGGTAATGGATTAATTGGTAAAAGAAAAAAATTGGAAGCAACCCAAATATTCAACAATAGAGGACTACTATGCAATCATTAAAATAATATAGAATCCATCTTCTGCCTATATTGTTGACTCCTGAGTTGAAAATTAAGCTTTTAGAAGTTGGTGTGCCACTGAAAGAACTAACCTCTAAAGTTGTAAAGCACAGACTGGGGAGCTTAGGATCTGGTAACACTAGAATACTCTGGAAATTCCTCCTAAGTGGTGACTCATCTGTTGCTAGTTAGGGATCTCTGGGCTAACTATATATCCATTACCAACGCGTACTCGTACTTTGTTTTCTGAAGTCAAGTGCTGGATTGGAGTAAAGACTGATATGCAGGTGTTTGAGGGAGATTTCTACAGTTGGTTCTGAATCCCTTTGTCTGTGGTTGTTACGTAACATTAAAAAGATAAGAGGAAGCTCCTTGTTTGTCAAGGGTGTTAGGTGAGTGCAGTTCATCCTTAGTGGTGATGTTCTGATTTGCAGTCTCTTCTGCATTGCAAAAATTTTCTTATCAGATTTTTAAAAAATGAATGCCTGTTGCTACATCTTGAGTGCTCAGAACTGGGGAGAGACATCTAGAGCACTGGACGGTGGGGAGAGATATATACAGCACTAGACATTGCAACAATGAAATAGACTACAACATAGTGGAAGGTTGGAAACCTCATCTATTACTCTCTGCTACCACTTCTTACCCCACTAAGAGCCGAGATGGCAGAAAATGCAGAGAAAATTAGCTGGGCAGTAGACTATGGGGAAGCTGAAAAACCTTATAGGTATAGCGACAAAACTTTTAGAATTAAATATTGATATTGATGTTACAAGTATGAGAGTGAAACTGGACTCTCTTGGATTATTTAGGATATATGGTTTCCTCACTCCATGAAATCCTAATGGGAAATTAGATTGTGTCCTAGAGAGAAGAAAGCCTACTAGCTGTGTGTCGTGCAGGAGAGCCTGCTCGCTCCACCATTTGTTGTGCGGGGCAGCCTGCGGGGCCTCTAGTCCTGCTCCCCACATAAGAACGCAGGGTATGGCTAGGCCAAAAAGGAACACCCATGGAGCCATAGGTAGGGGAGTCATACCACTATAGTCTCACTGGAGGCACTATAGTCTCACTGGAGGCTGGAGTCACACGACCTGCAACCTGCTGTCCGCTTCTCTGCCTGCCAACCAACCAACTGACCAACCAACGCAGTCGCGGCAGTTATATCATTGGCTAATTGGTTAACTGGTTACAGCTGATGGTCAATTAGCCACAGCTGACGGCCATCTACTACCCGAGCCAGCACCTTTCCACGTGAGGTGGAGAGCCTGGAAACTGCTCTCTGGGACTCTGTCCCCACACTGTGCTTGGAAAATCTTGAGGAAGTTGAAAAGTAGACTAATTATTTGAGAAATCTAAGAAACCTTAGGTGCTTAAAATTATTTTTTTATTAAAATATTTATTGTAGAAAGTTTAGAATATACAAAATAGTATAAAGAAAACAAACTATCTGTAATCCCACCACTTTGAAGTAACATCCTGGGATTTTGCTGTGTTTTCTTCTAATCTTTTAATATTGAATATATAAAATTATAGTAAAATTAAAATTGTAGTAAAAAATACATAAAATTGATCATTTTAACCATTTTTAACTGTGTAGTTCAGTGAAATTAAGTACATTCACACTGTTGTGCAGACATCATGAGCATCTATCTCTGGAACTCTTTCTATCTTTCAAAACTGGAACTCTGTACCCATTAAACACTAACTCCACATTCTCCCCATCCCCCCAGCCCCTGGCAACCACCATTCTACTTGCTGTCTGTGATTTTAATTGAACACAGTGTGGGGACAGAGTCCCAGAGAGCAGTTCCCAGGCTCTCAGCCTCACTGGAAAGGTGCTGGCTCAGGTAGTAGATGGTCATCAGCTGTAATCAGATGGCCATTGCTGTGACTGGTTGGCCATCAGCTGTAACCAGTTAGTCAATTGGCCACTGATATAACTGCCGTGGCTACGTTGGTGGGTTGGTTGGTTGGCAGAGAAGCGGACGTCGGGTTGTGCATTGTGTGGATTCTACTTCCTGTGTCTCGCCTGGCAGCCAGAAAGACTGGGGTACAGGACCCTTGTTGGGGTACTGGCGGATGTTTGCTCCCTGTGTCTCCAACCCAGCCTCCAGCAAGAATATAGTGGTATGATTCCCCTATCTATGGCTCCATTGGTGTTCCTTTTTGGCCTTACCATATCCTGCGTTCTCGTGGGGGGAGTGGGAGCTGAGACCCTACATGACAATATCATTTTTATTTAAAACTGAAATTATACCATAAATAAGGTTTTGTGCCCTGCTTGTTAAAATTAATATTATATCCCTCATTTCATTAAATGTCTTGCCAGCATAATTTTGCATTATAATCTACTACATGGATGTTCCTTTTTTATATCTTTTTCTTTTAAAATTGTCCATATGTATACTTACACACAAAGTTTTGTGAGTAAGGGAAATTCTGTAGAGTGTAGTGACTCCATGAAATTAACAGCTGTTGAAACATGTTTGACAGAAAAGATAAATTCTGTCACAGAGCTTCTTATTTTTTTTTATTTTGGTAGAGAACCTACTCTTGTTAGAATAGAAACAAAAGGAAAATACTTAACTAATCTATTACTTAGTCAATTTTCTGAGACCATCTTAACATGATAAATATGTGTGCCATCATTGTATAAATTTTCTAGTATGATTGTTTAAATAGTAAAATAGTGGAGTACAAAACACAAAGGAATTTATAGGCATGAATAACACTATTTCCTAGAAGAGTTATAAGATTTTTGTCCTTACCTCCACCATTTCTTGTTTGGACCATATTTAGACTAAATGCAGAAATACCTGGGCGATAGGGGGCAGCTGGATGGCTCAGTTGGTTAGAGTGCAAGCTCTGAACAACAGGGTTGCCATTTCGATTCCCAAATGGGCCAGTGAGCTGAACCCTTAGAACGTGAGCTCTCAACAACAAGGTTGCCTGTTGAATTCCCACATGGGATGGTGGGCTGCACCTCCTGCAACTAAAAAATTGAACAAAACAAAATAAACTTAAATACCTGGATGGTGGTTGCTTTTACACTAAAACACGTACCGAGATGAAAACTTTTTGCTTGTGACCTGAGAACAAGAACATAGGAAAGTCTTTCTTCAGAGGCTCTGGCAACAAGGCAGAGGCCTGTTTTGGCCCTGCCCCTCTCCCAAAACCCCTGGCTCAACTGTTAAGATGTTAACATGCTGTTCTGTGTGGTATCGGGATCTCTGTGTGGCAGGCACCAGGATGCTTGGTACCTGGAACATGGGACTGGAGTGCCTCTCCAGAGGGAAAGTGCCAAGCTTACAACTGTGGTGAAGGTGGGATAGAATCCCTAAATTCTAAAAACCCCTTCATATGTCAATACCACAACATTGCCAATGTTGGGGGGCACCATCACAATCCAGAGAGATCAGTTTTACTTGAAAGCTGGCTTTGCTCTCGAGATCTGTTCTTATCAGCCATCACCAGCCACCACCAGTTTTCCTGGGTTTCTGGCTAGCTGACAAAAATGGCTGCGCTTATCGTGCCAGCCTCCACATCCTCTCTACTCCCTCACGTCCCCTGCATGGCCAAAACTTCTATGGTTCATGAAAAGGGTTGACTGTGACAACTTCCTAGTACTTTCCCCATCCTAAACAGAGAGGAAAGCTCTTCTAACAATGGTGTCTGGACACCAGCCTCTTGAATGTTCCACCTTTTCCATTTCTTCACTCCTTGTTACAGAGCCAAACCTTCTCACTGGGGCTTGCTGGAGGCACACACTCACTCCTGCAGTTCAGTTCTACTCATTCCTAACAACCCCATCTCCACTGTCTCATCTCCAAAGCATTTCCTATAAAACAGCATATCCAAGTGCCTATAAAATATGAGTAGAAGTGTGGCCTCTAATGCTTTATCTGGTGCTCCTTTCATTGTTCCAGGCTTCAGGAGAACATCTGCAAATGTGTTTTCCCAAACCCTTTTCCTTGAGCTGGAAAGTGTTGAGGATCTTCTGTGTTGGTCTGGGCTGCAGATAATGGTCCCTAAGTCATACATGAGGCTTTGGAATTTGAATATGGATGGGTCTATCCGAGCCAGAATCTGATTTTAGCTCACCAGGGAAGTCAAACTCTAAAGGCTCAATTCCAGGGTAGTCCTTACCCTTCTTGGCGCCTCATCAAATCCTGCCTGCCCTCACTCTGTGTAAGGAATAAAAGCAGTCACAAAACGTCCCTCAGATGAGGATATCCATAAGAATTAGGTTTAAAAATGATTTCCTGGACGTCATCAAAATGGCGGCATGAGGTGAGCCTCTGTAAAGCTCCCCTAGAATTTACAACTAATCGAACAACAATAACTCCACAAAGGACTCCCTGCACAGCAGACAGGAAAGACGAAGAGGCCCACTACTTAACTCACCTAAAGGGGGGCGAATCGCGCGAGCGGGGAAGGAGGGAAGATAGAAGTGCAGAGACGGAGCCACGCAGGTGCAGGACGCAGACCTAGCTCAGTGATCCGAGATCACTTCATCCTGGAACTATCGTAGCTGCGGCAGAAGGAAGTACTCAAACTGTTAGGTCTCCGCTTATGGCCCACAGGGCTGAGGGGGCAGCATATAACATGGCTGAACCCAACGCTCATGGCAGAGACCTCGGAGAAAAGATGAGGGAAGAAGACTGAAAATGGTGGTTAAGCCCTCACTGCTGAGCAGAGAACGGAAGCCTTAGACACTGAGACTAGCCGCAACTACTAACAGAACTAAAGGGAGAAATTGACCAAAACACAATTATACTAGGGGACTTAAATACATCATTGACGGCTATGGATAGATCATCCAAACAGAAAATAAATAACGAAATAGCAGCCCTAAATGACACATTAGATGAAATGGACATAATTGATATATATAGAGCACTTCATCCTAAAACATCAGACTATACATTCTTTTCTAGTGTACATGGAACATTCTCAAGGATAGACCATATATTGGGACATAAAATCAGCCTCAGCAAATTTAAGAAGATTGAAATCATACCAAACATATTCTCTGATCACAACGCTTTGAAATTGGATATCAACTGCAAAAAGAAAGCAGGAAAAAAACAAATACATGGAGATTAAACAACATACTTTTAAAGAACGACTGGGTCAAAGAAGAAATTAGAGGAGAGATCAAAAGATACATAGAAACAAATGAAAATGAAAATACATCCCACCAAAATTTTTGGGATGCAGCGCAAGCAGTTTTAAGAGGGAAATTTATATCATTACAGGTCTATCTCAAGAAACAAGAAAAATCCCAAATAAATAACCTCATGTTACACCTTAAAGAACTAGAAAAAGAAGAACAAGTGAAACCCAAGGTCAGCAGAAGAAAGGAAATAACAAAAATCAGAGCAGAACTAAATAAATAGAGAACAGAAAGACAATAGAAAAAATTAATGTGACAAAGAGCTGGTTCTTTGAAAAGATTAACAAATTGACAAACCCTTGGTTAGACTCACTAAGATAAAAAGAGAGAAGACTCTAACTAACAAAATCAGAAATGAAAAAGGGGAAGTTATCACGGACATCCCAGAAATACAAAGGATCATCCAAGAATACTATGAAGGACTATATGCCACCAAATTAAATAACCTAGAAGACATGGACAAGTTCTTATAAACATATAACCTTCCAAGGCTGAACCATGCAGAACTGGAAAATCTAAACAGACCGGTCACCAGTAACGAAAGACCTATATGCTGAAAACTATAAGACGTTTTTGAAAGAAATTGAAGAAGACACAAAGAAATGGAAAGACATTCCATGCTCATGGATTGGAAGAATCAACATAGTTAAAATGGCCATATTACCCAAAGCAATATACAGATTCAATGCAATCCCCATCAAAATCCCAATGGCATTTTTTAAAGAAATAGAACAAAAAATTATCAGATTTGTTTGGAACCACAAAAGACCCCGAATAGCCAAAGCAATCTTAAGAAAAAAGAACAATGCCGGAGGTATCACACTTCCTGACTTTGGTTTGTACTACAAGGTTACAATAATCAAAACAGCATGGTATTGGCAGAAAAACAGACACATAGACCAATGGAATAGAATTGAGATCCCAGAAATAAAACCACATAAATATGGAAAGATAATTTTTGACAAAGAAGCTAAAAAGATACAATGGAGGAAAGACAGCCTCTTCAATAAATGCTGCTGGGAGAATTGGATAACCACGTGCAAAAGAATGAAACTGGACTGCTATTTGTCACCATGTACCAAAATTAATTCAAAATGGATCAAAGACTTAAGCATAAGACCTGACACAATAAACCGCATAGAAGAAAACATAGGTACTAAACTTATGGACCTTGGGTTCAAAGAGCATTTTATGAATTTGACTCCAAAGGCAATGGAAGTAAAAGCTGAAATAAACGAATGGGACTATATGAAACTTAAAAGCTTCTGCACAGCAAAAGAAACCATCGACAAAATAAAGAGGTAACCAACTGAATGGGAGAAGATTTTTGCAAACAGTGCCTCCGATAAGGGGCTAATATCCAGAATATGCAAGGAACTCATGCAACTCAACAACACAAAAACAAACAACCCAATTGAAAAATGGGCAGAGGACCTTAAGAGACATTTCTCCAAAGAAGACATACAAATGGCAAACAGACATATGAAAAAATGCTCAACATCACTAATCATCAGAGAAATGCAAATCAAAACCACAATGAGATATCACCTCACCCCAGTCAGAATGGCTATCATCAACAAGACAAATAGTAACAAATGTTGGAGAGGCTGTGGAGAAAAAGGAACCCTCATACACTGTTGGTGGGAATGCAGACTGGTGCAGCCGTTATGGAAGGCAGTATGGAGGTTCCTCAAAATATTACAAAAAGAATTGCCATATGACCCATCAATCCCTCTCCTGGGTATCTACCCAAAAAATCTGAAAAGATTTGTACATAAAGACACGTGTGCTCCAATGTTCACTGCAGCTTTGTTTATGGTGGCCAAGACATGGAAACAACCAAAATGTCCTTCGATAGATGAATGGATGAAGAAGTTGTGGTATATATACACAATGGAATACTATTCGGCGGTAAGAAAAGATGATATAGGAACACTTGTGACAACATGGATGGATCTTGAGAGTGTAATGCTGAGCGAAATAAGTCAGACAGAAAAAGTAGAGAACCATATGATTTCACTGATATGTGGTATATAAACAAAAAAACAACATAAGAACAAGAAAACAAATGAGAAACAAAAACTCATAGACACAGACAATAGTTTAGTGGTTACCAGAGGGTAAGGGGGTAGGGGGGTGGGAGATGAGGGTAAGGGGGATCAAATATATGGTGATGGAAGGAGAACTGACTCTGGGTGGTGAACACACAATGGGATTTATAGATGATGTAATACAGAATTCTACACCTGAAATCTATGTAATTTTACTAACAATTGTCACCCCAATAAATTAAAAAAATAATGATTTCCTCCTCAGAAGGCAATCTGCATAGAAAAATAATAAATAAATAGAATAATAGCAAGTAGAAAGACAAAGCAAGTGATTATACTTGAAGGCAAGTTTTGCTCCACAAAAACCATGATGGCGCTGCGTTTGGATTTTTTTTCCTCTTAAAGAAATGAAAAAAAATATTGGTAGTGAAAAGGAAATTATCTAATTTGCTCAAATGTTTGGTCTAGAGGACTACCCCATATAACGTCAGATGTAATGTTGCCTCCGAGTTCCTGAATATATTATGCTTTTGAATAAACTGTTACTGATTTTCTATAGGTTTTAGTTTCACTTGCTATGTTTTTTTGGTATATGTTAAACCAACTTATTCTGTGTGTTAGAACTAGCTAATTTTTGGTTGGATATCTTTAGAAGTTATATTAATTAAGAGGGTGTTGGGAAATAATTGGCTTAATAATGCAGATTTTAGTATAATTTATGCCTAGAAACCTTTGCATTAAAAGATTCTGATTCAAAATATCAATTATGTCCATAGACAAATACATTGTTTTCTATTGTTGCAGGCATTTCCTGTTTAACTTTCACAAACTCTGTGATGTAGCTGTGACTATTTTGTTGATTCTTGTACTAGGACAAGCCAAAGCTCAGCAAAATCAAGTTCTTGTTCTTTTTCACACCCCACCTTGCCCCAGGTCACTATAAAAAGCGGGAATAGAATCAATGTTGGCTGCCTCCCAGCTTAATGTTTCATACTTTGGGGAAAGCCGGATCTTGGAGCACTTTTCGTTTACCTACTCATTTAAGCAATCTAATTCTGAGTCAGGTAAATATGCTTGAGTCAAATTAAAACCAAGTGTTTAATATACTTTTTTTCAGAATGATTTTATTTACAATAGCTGCTTTCCTGTTTTCCGTGAAATACAGCGTGTTCTTAGTAGGACAAAGAAATCTATTTAAACACCTCTATCTGATGACTTAGTCCATTTTCTTTGCATCTGATGATAACATTTGGCAGTACCCCAAATTCTAATCCCGAGTGACTCCCATGATGCACAATGTCACCTTTGTCTGGCTTTCTTTTAACTGGGACTGTCTAATAGGATTTGGGCTAAGGAATGTCCATAAACCTAATAGTAGAGTCTTAGATTTGGGAGGAACTTAATAGGTCATTTAGTTGTATTTCCCACCAAATGCAATAATCTCTTTCATAGCATACCAGCGACTGTCATCCCTTGTCCCCCAACACCACCAGGGACAGGACCCTCACAATGGAAGACGCAGTTCATTCTACCTGTAAACACTGAATTTCTGGAAAGTTCTTCCTTATGCTGTCATGATGAACTGAAATTTTGCCTCTCTATAACTTTTACCCATTGGTCCTATTTTGATCATCAGATGACAAATTATATTATGGTGATACAATTCAAATTGACTATAACACTTGAATTCTTCTTTCACACAATGAAAATGTAAGTAGTTTTCATACTGCCTTCTAAGAAGATTACTTTTTTATGGGTAAACATTTCTTGTTCCTTTAACTATTCCTTTTCCTTTTGTAGTTTATATAATTGAGATTCTGCCAGAGGCAGAAACCCAAATCAAAATGGCTCAAGTAAAGAAAAAATAGTATTGGCTTATGTAACTGAAAAGTCCAGAGGAAGAGGTGGCTTCTGGCCCAGCCAATGACATCAGGGCCTGGTCTCACTTGCCATCTGTGTCATTCACAGTCCTATCAAGAAGAGAGAAGCCACATGATCATTTGAACAGGGCAAATTTAATCTAAAGAATTATTAACTATGACAAGGGATAGGAGTAACACAGGATTGGCTAGCAAGATGTAAAGTGAGTTTTAAAGAATCCAAGAATAGCAGATATAAGAAGCAATACTCCCCTTGGGGCCAAGATAGAGCACCCAAGAAAGAGCCAGGCACTCCCATCCAGCCACCCCAAGTTGAGATCCAGACTTTGTTGGAGATGGCACAGCTGTGTCTCACTGATTGACAGACAAGGCATTGTCAGGCCATTTCAGTGGAACTTGCTGGGAATTCATCCCCTAGGATGCTGGGGAAAGCTGTTCATGAGAAAGTGTACCCAAGGGAAGTGCCAGGTTAAGCTGCTGGCCACTAGGTGCTTCTGGCACTGAAGGAGTCAGATGCTAGAGAAGCCATTGATGTTGCAAGAGCCAGACTTTGGAGAAGTGGGCAGCATTCCCAACGAACACAGTGGAACCAGGAAGCAAAAACCCTTTTCTTGTGCTGTTTCTCCAGTGCCCTCTACTGACAAAATGTGACATCAGGACAGCTAGTAAAGAAAAATATTTAAGGGCCCACTGAATTTTTGCAGAACAGACAATAAAGGGTAAGTTTGGAGCTAAGAGATACTTAATTAATAACTGACACACCACCTTTGTATTTCATTCCTCTCTCTAGGCTCTATACACACTCTCCTTGTGGTTGCAAGATGGCTGTCAGCAGCTCCAGGCTTTTATCCCTTCCTTTTGGTGACTTCACTGGGAAGAGAATACTTCTCTCCCCCCATATTGTAACCAGATTAAGTTTAATTGACCCTAATTTGTCAAGCTTGTATCACGTGTTTATTTCTGAACTAATCACGGTATCCAGGTGGCTCTGTTGCGCTGATTGTAAAGCCCTGAAGTATCCTACCCCTGGAAGCAGGAATGAGTCAACCTCACCCCTATCAAATGTAAAGTGAAAATTCCTAGTGAAATGAAGCTGTTGATGCCAAAAGAAGGAGGAATGGTTGATAAGAAGATAAAAATAACACTGGTGTTGTTAGGAGCAGAGTTTGGGACCAGAGAGATCTCACTTGATTGCCTCCTTTTTCTCACCTGTAAAATGAAAATAATATCACCTATTTAAGTTGGAAGGGATACATAAATGCCACACCTTTATTCCTGCCCAAGTTTGGAAACAATTGAAAAATAAATTCAAGAATCTGTAGGATGGAGAATAATATGTCAGCTTTATTACTGAGGAAGGTTGATATTGAATAACATTCGGGGGCTGACATAGTCTCTGGTAGTGCTAAACAGCCCATGGACTCTGTTCTCCCACCCCATCTGTGATTTAGCTGCTGTAAAACTTATGGCATAGACATTGAGGAGTAGAGCAAATCTTGTGTTCTTTGTAGGTAGACAAATCTCAAAGAGAAGGAACAGAGTGAGCTGATCCAGACATGCACAATTCCTTTTTCTAAACTTCCTCCCAAATTCCTTTCCTGGGAAAGAATAAGTGAGGGTGAGGCAAGAGGACACAAATGTGATTCTAGCAGAGCCCCATTCACATTTCCTAGCTTTTTGTTCTCAACCCATTGGGTTTACTCATTAAGACTATGGTCAACCAAAATATTAGCTACCCCCTTGAAGGAGGAAATCAGGTGTCTATTAGAGCTGGCTCTTGCTTTCATGAGGCTCCCTCAGTTCCAGCCACAGCTCATTTGGGTTATTTCCTGGGTACTTGTACTATTTTAAGTTTGAATTATTTGCCAACATTTAAGGAGTGAGTGATATCATATAAAAATCCCATTTCCAAGTTCTTTTGGGGGAAAAAATCAAGCAATTTGTGACCCTCATTCTCACATGGAAATGATTAGTTGGAGCTGAGTAGTGGCTGCCAACTTCAGATAGAGCAGGGTCTCTCCTATTTGCTGTGGTCCCCACTACTCCCAATTATTACAACTGGCTATCTCAGTCATTTACCTACCTGCCTGGCCAATGTGAGCATTTAAATTTGTAACCCCCAGTGCTAGACCCCCTGTGATTGGTGCCTTCCCTGCCATTCTGGGTAGTTTGGTTCAACCAGGTGGACACCTATCTGTATACTTTTATGTGAGGCTGATCCATACTTACCAAGTAGAGCCTAGAAAGGCCCAGGCAACGGCTGGTCTTTTTCTATGACCCTAAAAGAATAAAATGACAATAGGCATCTTACTTTTGCATTTAAGCATTGCTGCAATGGTCCATTATAACCACCAGGCCCAAAGTAATTTAGAATGTATATTCACATTCATGAACATCAGATCACAATAAAATGCTATGATCCTCAAAATATTTATACAAAAAGGTGAGAAAGGGAATTTGCTGGTAACTACTGTTGGGAGATAATTCTTTATGGATCTTTTGTGTTTTTCCATGGCTTGCAAGCAAAAATTCTGACTTCCCATTATTCTGGATTATCTTCCTTAGCCTCATTTAAGGATATTTATATAGTGTACAGCCTTGGAAGATAGAGATAGTGTCTCCCTGCCGAGCAAAGGGTGGGTATGCTTACAGTCCAGTATAATAAAGACAATGTCTGCCCTGGAGCTAAAGGGAATTATTACTGCCCATTATAAATGGTTTGTGCTTCCTAAGCTTAGGCTTCTCATTCTGGAACTCACCCCACTGTGTGTGCCATTGCCATCAGGCCCTCTTCTCATCACCCTGACTGCTGTGTTTCTTTATTATGTGACTTCAGTCCACTCATGGCAAAGGAAAATGGGCCAGGCTGGGCACCTGATCCTAGGGCAGCATGACATTGATTGGTCAGCACTTATTATGTGGCCCAGCTGGAAAAGATAAGCTGGGTTAGTCAGAATTTCCCTCTGAGAGAATGAAGTTGTTAGCAGTCGGAGAGGAAAGGAAAGCATGCCTGCAAAGAAGGAAGAAGAAAAGTTCAAATTGTGGCCATGAACAGTAAGAACAATTCAAATTTTGAGTAGAACAGATGCACACAGAAAAGCAATGATGTTGTGAGAAACAGAGAGACAAAGATAGTATAGCCCAAGAAAAAGAGAGAAAAGATAGATTTGATTCTCAATGGCTTCCAATTTTCTGTTCACAAAGATTTTTTTAAATCATAAATGCCACTTTTCTAAGGACTTGAATCTTTGTTTTAATCAATCAAAAGAGCCTGACCAAAACAGCTGGCCATGCTTGTAAGTAGATGTCCAGCTGAGGAATGGTATTCTGTTGCTTTATCACAAAATACTTCTCTTCCAAAAAGTGACCATCAATTTAGGGCAACCATCTTAATACCCCTAGGAACCAGAAAGTTGCCTTCAAAAATATTTTACTTTAAAGGGTGAATTTTTATAGTGTGAATTTTACCTAAACAAAGCTATTATATAAAAATATTTTTAAAAGTATAAGTACAGATTATTGTATTTTTTTCAAGGTATCAGGGAAGTCATTAAGGACATAATGTGTGGGACAGATAGAGCCTGCTTTTCAGGAGCAAGAGGAGCTTGGGAGGGTATAAGCGAATGCTGTGGAGTCATTTGGATCTGTGACCTAAGAGCTTGGATAGTACCAGAAGTAGATAGGTGGTGGATGCCTGAGGTGGGTTTGAGGGGCACTCTCTGACTGTAGCATTAAACAGTCTGGGAAGCAGGTGTCTGGTTAGGTTGTGTTGGCAAGCCCTTCCACCCAAATTATCTGCTGGCATTTCACATTCATTACGATGGCTATTAAAAGAAATAAGAAAACAACAAATGTTGGTATGGGTGTGAAGAAAGTGGAACTCTTGTGCATTGCTGGTTCGAATGTAAAATGGTGCAGCCACTGTGGAGGAACCACTATACTGTTTTCTGTAGAGAAGGAAATCCAGTAGCACTGAGGCAATTCTCCTGAGCAATGATGGTGCTGGAGGTAGGGTGGGGATGCAGAATGCCTGAGAGGAAATGCAGTGAGATTAATCCAGAAAGGGCATTAAATGTCCCAGAGACCATCACCCGGGTTGTATCAAGATAAAGGACCCAGAAGAATTGAGTAGAGG
Organism: Rhinolophus sinicus; assembly: GCF_036562045.2. Taxonomy (NCBI): domain Eukaryota; kingdom Metazoa; phylum Chordata; class Mammalia; order Chiroptera; family Rhinolophidae; genus Rhinolophus; species Rhinolophus sinicus. The sequence goes on along the minus strand of NC_133761.1, from coordinate 36,260,799 downwards.
CTTAAGATGAGTACCAAACCAATATGGAACACTTAGGGGCTCTCCTCTCTCTGCCTCCAAGCTTATGCATAAATATTCATATTCATAATATATTTAGAGTCTATAAATTGGAATAGCCTAAACGGACATAACACCTAGACCCAAAGGCATAAAGAAGGGCTGAGGGGAGGTAGTGCTCTGTGAGACTTGGAAAGGAAACCTTTGTCTGAGCCTGGTGAGTAGCTGCTGATGCCCTAGGGGCATAGAAAAAGAGCTTCCTCATTACAGATCCTCTAGGGTAGTGTTTCTAATGTGTCATGTGAGATTCTGGATGTTCCATGTAAGAAAGGATTTGCTCTTCCAATAAGGCTGATCTAGCTCACTATCTGTCTCCCTCCATACTTTGCTGATAAGGAAACTGAAACCTTGAGTGATGTAGTGAAAGTAACTTATCAAGGTTATGCAGGTGGGCCTTATCTCTGCCTCTTTTTATGGAATATTTTGCTACACTTCCAAACAATTTGAAGTTGTGCGTCAGTATGCACTTATAGAGATTCTTTTTCCTCTCTGTCTTCTTTGAAGTACGTTTATTCAATTGTGTGGATGATGGTAAAATGCATTCTTATTAATTCAGGAAGGGGATCCTAATGACCCATTATATGTTGCCCATGAAGCTGTGGCAATTACTTTAATAATAGTGCCTTTAGTGCAAAAATAGCTAATAATGGTGACCAGGCATCCTGAGGGCCAGTGATATACCTCAGAGATGGTTGAGAAGCAAAAACTTCAGTTTGGGGTCATAGAAAAAAATGAATGAGTGTATTTAACTCTATAGCTGTGGTCTCGTTAGCACCTTGCCTCACCAACACACCATGTACCAGACAGAATGTGTTTCAGCCTCCTACCCAGCAACCACCAAGATACTTTTGCAGAGCTCTATATCGACAGACACAATTTCATTGCTCTGTGAGGATCGATTCATGGGTGCCACTTGCTTAAGAAGCCAGATGGGCTATATAAGCAGTTTCCAATAGCAGTGATGTACAGAGTTGGATACATTCCAGTAAAAATGATGGTAGTTAACACACACTGAAAGCTTGCTGCATCCCAAGCACTGTTCTAAGTGCTTTTTATAGTTTATTCATTTACTATTCAAACCAACCTCATAAGGTAGGTACTATTATTATCCTGACAGAGCAGATGTAGAAACAAAAATAAAGAGCAGTTAAGTGACTTATCCAAAAGCAGCAGGCCATAAATGGCAGAGATGGGGTTTGAGCCCAGAAAATCTGGATCCAGAATCTGTGTTTTAAAATTGTTATGCTAGTCTGCCCTCCCCTGACCCCACTCTATATAGTTTTATATAGTGGATAATTATACATCAGAACCGTGTTGTCTTCCAGGCTCCTGAAGGACATGGTTGTTTGTTTGTTTGTTTGTTTGTTTTTCTCCATCAAGGTGTCATTGGATAATATCCTTTCCGAATCACAACATTCAGTGTCAGCTCTAAGATTTCTGTTGCTGTGAAAAATTTCTGACCGAATGCAGTTTTTCTTATGCTGACTGGTAAATAACTTGTAACTTTTTCAGGCAATGTGTTTATGGAAAGAAATTATCATCCCTTTTCTCTGATACCCTACTTGGAGGTGAATGAAGCCTGGTGGGCTGGCCTGGCTTGTCTGACCCTGGTGGGCTGGTCTGACTTATCTGACCCTGAGCAACCTGGGCAGAAACTCTGAGCTTTTCACCCACAGCTCTGAAGGGGGAGCCAAGACTCCCAGATTGGCTGGGACTGCTAGTGAACTCTGGAATTTTATTTTAACAGGTCAACTGAACAAGGTAGCAATGGGGTAGGTAAAGAGAGCTGAAGCTGACAGGAATGGGATCAGAAACCCAGTGAAGACAGGAGCAGAAAGAGGCAAGCCAAAAGTAGTCAGTGGAGGACATTCTGGGTAGTTCTGAGCAACTCTGTTCTAGATCGGAGACAGGAAGCTATTGCCAGAAGCACAAGCATGTTTGAATAAACTTCACAGACTTCGTAGAAAACTTAGAACTCTATCCAACTCTTCATTAATTTATTATCCCTTAAATAACATGTAATCAGTACGAACAATTCTGTGTACTCTTTCTACTTAGTGTTGTGAATAGAGCCTTTCCAGGAATCAGCATAGTCCATATTCTAAGATTTCTGATACTTTTATGATATTTCTTCCTATTGCCATTTGGCATTTCCTTATTCTTGAATTGGTATTCTGGTATCTTTCTCTACTGGGTGATGCTTTGGTAAGGTGTAAAACTGTGCCAGCTAAAGAAGCATTCCCTCAGGTACACATACAATTATCTGCGTGGGGTCAATGTAATCGTAAGGGTCCTTATAAAAGGAAGGGAAGATGTGATGACTTAAGCAGAGGTGGGAGTTAGGTGGTGGGGGGAAGGGGATAGGCATGAGCCAAGGAATGTGGCAGCCTCCAGAAGCTGAAAAAGACAGGTTCCACCCTGGAGCCAGAGCAGTAGAATGGTGCTGAGGAACATTTCTGGGTAAATACCAAGCCTCCCACATTATTCTTTTCAATGTAGAATTAGTCTTCGGAAAATCATCAAGCATAATGAAGACATGTAACAGCCACAGTATTCATTAAGTGCCCTCTGTGTGCAAAGGCCTCTGCTTTTATGTATAATTGTACTAGGTTGATGCAGAATAGTGGTCCCCCGAAAGATATCGTCAAGTCTTAACCTCTAGAACCTGTGAATTTGACCTTATTTTGAAAAAAGTTCTTTTCAGATGTAATTACATTACAGATCTCAAGATGAGATCATCTTGGACTTAGGGTGGGCCCTAACTCCAATGACAGATGTCTTTAAAAGAGAAAAGCAGAGAGAGATTTGAGGCACAGAGACTCAAAGGGGCAAGACCATGTGAAGACGGAGGCAAAGACTGGAGTTATGCTGCCACAAGCCAATGAATGCCTGGAGCCACCAGACATTAGAAGAGACAAGGAAGGATTCTCTTCTAGAGTTTTCAGTGGGAGCATGGCCCTGCCAACACCTTCAGAGGGAGTTCAGATGTCTGGCCTCCCAAATTGTGAGAGAATAAATTTCTTTTGTTTTTAAGCCTATTGTGTGGCACTGTTATGGCAGCCACAGAAAACTAACACAACAATCTTCCCTTCATTTGTCTGTCATGTCATAAGCCATTAGGATCCTGTTTTCCTATCATGTTACAGACAAAAGATAACACGTGCCATTCTGTACCCTCCCAACCCTCCATGCTTTTTCTTGTGATTCCTGTCTCACCCTGCTGTGCTTTAATGACCCAATACACACACTTCTCTGTGTGACTTTGCTTTCAGTACAAATAGTACAACCAACATTAAGATTAAAAATGTTTAGCTACCGGGATAGCACAGGTGCTGAGCAATTGGAATCGATGCTGACTGTGCTGATGGAGCAAAGTCCAGGAGGCCCCTGCCGTGCCAGGCATCACCCCTTTAGGTGCTGGATTGTGGCTACCAGATGTTGGCAAGAGTCCTGATGTTAATTCTTACTATGTACTGAGAACTTTGCTAAGTGGACTATGTCTCTTAAACTTCACCACAACCTGATGGGTGAGGAAATTGAGGCTTAAAGGGGTTCAGTAACGTGTCCAAGGTCACATAGATGGTAAAACAAATGCAGGGGAGAGGTGAGCTCCATGCTCATGATACAATCCAGCACAGAGAACTCAAGAGTATGCAGAGGCCCTGGGACTTCCGAGAGTCAGGGACTTCGGCCAGGACCCAGAAAGTGAGAGCCTGGTAAGGTTTCTTGAGCCCTGAGACTCCCCCCATACTTGTTGCTCTTTCCCTGCCCACTTCCATGAGCTGATCCACAATAAAGCCTTGGCATGGAAAGGACACATGTACTTATGTGAGGGAGGAACAGAGACTAGGTAAAGCAAACAAACCTGTATCTCCAGCCCTGGAGGGGAGAAGTGAAGCCAGAGAGAAAATGAGTGGTGCTGGCTTGTAAAATGGAAGGGCCCTCAGCAGCCTGAGGCCTGCAGGAGAGAAGAAAGGGGAACCAGGGAGATCTGCCTCAGCCTCAGCCAGAGACGTGGCCCCAGGGCCTTAACCACTGAACACTTGTGCTCCCCAAAAAGGCAGGGGATGGATAAAGCATGGGGGCAGGGAACTCATTAAAGAAGGGGCAGCTGGTGCTGTGGAATTTACCAGTGGCTGACCTCCTTGCTTTCCCCCCTGTACATTGATAGTCATGTTCGCTGAAATTCAGTGGCATTTCTGGTACTACATATGTAGGCGTACTTTGTAGGAACTTTTAAATAAATCTAGTCCCAAGTGAATCATTATTCTATTACATTAGTCGTTGGCAGATCTGTCACACATATACAAAGCTGAGCTATTTCAGGGCTTGTGCTTATGAGTCATTTGCCTACTTTCTGTATATATTTTCTACCACTGTTCTATAATTGCATTCTTTCATTCAGTGTATACAGGTAACAGTTACATTCTTTTTTTTTTTTTCTGAGATAAAATAGCACCATCAACAAAAAAGGCAGATGTGGTTTTCATTAATATTTCATGGAGATTTATAAAACTAACTTTGACACTAGTGTTTCAACTTAGATTTGAAATTACAAATTAGCTAACATAAATGCTCTTCTGAGATTTGCAATAAGCAAAAGTACATATCAAGATAGGCTTGCATTTGAAGTGTTTATCAAATTGTGTGCCAATTTTGCCAAATTGCCAACTCCAAAATTTTTTTTTATGTTTAATCGATCTACTTCATCCATCATTGCTACTGAAGTCTAAAAAGTTTATGTTGAACACCTCAGTTTTTGTCAACACCAAGAGGGCTGAAGGAGAGAGGGGGAAAAAAATAGTGACCCAAGAAAAATGGATTGTTATGACTGAGAACACCAAGTGTTTCATTTACTACACTACTTCTGGAAGAGCTCCCTTGGTAATTTTTAAATGTTGTTATATTACTTTTCTTGGAGGCTTCTCTAGCTGTTTGAACGTGGTGAGAAGATAAGAGAATTATAATACAAAGGGAGTCTGGCTCCCCTGATTGAAAATGTTTCTCTGTTATCTTGAAACCCTATCCAGTTAACTCAGCCACACTGGTTGGAGCTGTGTTGAGCATACTCAGAGGGACACACACTTCCCCATTCATATGACCACATCAGGAAGTTAGAAGCGTAACTTTGACTCAACAGGAGTTTTTCTATACACATGCTTTCCATGCAGGCTCTCTCAGGCTGCTGATGAGTGTTTTTACACTTCCAAGGGGTGCCCAACCTGATTGCTCAGCAGATAGTTTTGAGAGAAGCTTGGACCTCATAGAGCTGCCCATGGACATTTATCAGCTCAGATGCCCTAAAATTACAGATATCTACAAGTTAATACTTAAGGATCGACATTTCTCAACAGCTGCAATGTTCTCAATTTTCAAAAATTTTCCTAGATGCTGCCGATGGTGATTTTATTCTTCAGTCGTGACAACAGGGTCCCAGATCATGCCTTTTATGGTGATCATTCTCCATATTTGGGCTGGGTTTAAACATTTTGAATTGAAAACACGTGTATTTTAGAGAATTGAAAGTGATTAAAGGTGGCTGGATCAGAGTGTTGGTATTATGCATTAGGAGTCTTTTGGTTGAAATCAACAGAAAACACAACTTACATTGACTTAAACAATGAAGGGAATTCATCCTCACCTAAAAAGGCCAGAGATTGTTCAGGCTATGGGTAAGTCTTGATGGCGTTAAGGTCTCGTTTCTCTTCCTGTCTCTTTTCTGGCTTCTATTATATGAGCTGCATCCGAGGGCAGACTTCCTTCATGGTCCTGAGGTGGCTGCCAACTGTCCTGGGGTTTTGTGGTTCCAATATTTCACAATTAAAAAGTGAAAGTAACATAAAGCCAGTAGACATTATCAGTGTTCACCAGTACATCATTTTTTTCTCCTTCCTGGATGCACAAGAGACTATACTTTCTAGCTCACCTGGTGCTGACCAATAGACTGTGAGCAAAAATGACATGTGTCTCTTCTGAGCTGAGGCAGTGAAAAGTCCTGCGTGAACTTTCAGCTCTCCCTTCCCCTTCAGTATGATAGTGGTGGCCAGGTACTGAGACAGTGGAGCCACAAAGAGTAAAGCAGCCTGGATCCCTCAGACAGTGCACAGATGTCGGCTGTCTTGGAAAGTCGTCAGATGTTCTGGTTACTGATTTCTGTGTGTCAAATCACTTCAAAACTCACTGGCTTGAAATAACTTATTTCTATGGTTCTGTGTGAGCTGACTGGGCTCAGTGGTGCAGTTCTCACTAGGGGTGTCTCATACTATTGCAGTTGGTTGTGGGCTGGAGCTGCAGTCATCTAAAAACTCACCTGAGCTAGGTGTCCAAATGTCTCACTCGTCTGGCTAGAACTGATGCTGGTTATTGACTGGGTGCTCTAGAGCTGTTAACCAGAGCACCTATGTGGCTTAGGCTTCTCACTGCATGGGTCCTGGGCTCTAAGAGGAAGCATCCTAAGAGTGTGTGTTCCAAGAGACCCAGGAGGAATTGAAAGACTTCTTCTTCTCTTTTTTTTTTAGTTTTATTGGGTAACAGTGTGTTTTTTTCCAGGACCCATCAGCTCCAAGTCAAGTTGTTGTCCTTCAATCTAGTAGTGGAGGGCGCAGCTCAGCTCCAAGTCCAGTCACAGTTTTCAATCTAGTTGCAGGGGGCACAGCCCACCATACCATACAGGAATTGAACCAACAACCTTGTTGTCGAGAGCATGCATTATAACCAACTGAGCTAACTGGCTGCTCCTTGAAAGGCTTCTTATGACATGGATGTCTTGAACCATCATTGCTGCCATATTCTATTCATCAAGGCAAGTCACCAAGACCAGTCCTGTTTCCAAGGGAGGGGAATTAGATGCCTACTCTTGATGCAGAGAGTAGTATATGGTACAGGAAGACAAAGTATTGATAGTGGCCATTTTTATTATCTACTATACCTGACCCATAGCAGACTGTGGGTGAACAAGAAACAAATTTTATGTGTTAAGCTATTGAAATTCTGGAGGCTATTTGTTACTTTAACATAAGCCTCGGCGAAGCTGATTAATAGAAGGGAATTGCAGAAAATATGGAAAAGACTGAGAATAAGAATGACTATGATTAATCTTTCATATATTCCTTTTTTGTCTTTTGTATATTTTTTTATATAGTTATCATGCCATGTACACAAGTTTGTAGTGTTTTTTCCCACTTAGAATTATAATATAAACATATCTCTTTCTTATCAAGAAGTTTTGGTAAAGACTTTTTTCCTTGGTTTCTTTTTATTTATTTTTAAATTATAGTTAACATTCAATATTATTTTATATTAGTTGCAGGTGTACAGTGTAGTGGTTAAACATTTATATAATTTATGAAGTGATCCACCCGGTAAGTCTAGTACCCACCTGGCACTATACATAGTTTTTGCAATATTATTGACTATATTTCCTATACTGGACTTTACATCCCCAAGATTTTTAATTATTGAATAATATTTCATTGTGACAAAATACTCAACTGAACCCAAATAGACATTTAGTGTTTCTCCATTTATTTATATTCTAAATTACACTGTAATAAATATCTTTGTGCATAAAGCACTATTTCTGTATTAGATTATATTAATTTATCTTTAGATCCTTGGTTTTGGAAGGTTTTATTCTAATAAATTTCTTGAGAGCATCCCTTACTGTACTCTCATTCCCCATCTCTCTGTGGACAATGCCCAAACTCAGATTTTCAGTCCTGATCTCTCCCCTTACTCTAGACATCACTACTTGGTATCACTAACATGTATTTCCAAATAAATATGTTAAGTCATTCTTGATTCTCCCATTTTCTCAAAACAGCTCTTTTCCCAGACATCTTTAGCTCAGTAAATGGGGCAACAATTATCCCTACTGATCAAGCCTAAATCTAGGAGTTCTTCACTCCTTCCCTTCTCTTGCCTTCTTGAAGTCAGTTAGCAAGTCCTACTTGTTCTGTCTTCTATATATACCTCTCTTGCCCATTTCTCTTTCTTCCCAAAGCTGCCACCCTGGTCCCAGCTATCATCATCTTCCCCTGAGCTACTACAGTGACCTACTGAGAGATCTTCCTGCTTCTACTTTTGCTTTCCATTCTGAGTTAAATTTGTTAAAACTGTGGATCAAATAGAATCATGCTCCTGCTTAAACCCTTCAATTCAAGACCTTCTGGTTCAGGCCAGAACTCTTCTGGTCTCTGCCTACCTCACTCAGAGTTTTATAACTGCTCCTCCCTCAGCCACACTGATCTTTATAGTCCAAGTTCACTATAGACTTTTTTTTTGCCTCAGGGCCTTCACATGTTCCTTCCTTGGCCTAGAACAATTTTCCCTAGCTCTTCCAAGAGTCTCCTCTCTCAGTTTTCCATTGAATTGTCATCTCCTTACAGAGGCTGTATAAACCGTCCTATCTAAAATAGACAGTTACTGTCCATTCAATACCCTGTGATGGCTCCAGAACTTTTATAGGAGAGTAGTTTAGGGTCAATCATCTGGTTGAGAGTATGTGATAGTGGAAGGGGCTGGTGACTAGGATACTTGTCTTGAAGATGTATTTGCATAGCAATTTACATGAGATGGAGAGACTGCCAATTGTCCTTCTCAAAGACTAGTAGTGGTGGTGGGATTGATGAATATTATGGGTCTAAAGTACCTCTCACCCTAAACAGCCCTAAGTGATGTCATGGTATTTACCATGTTTATTTCCTTTATTGCACTCATCACTGTCTGCAATTATCTTGTTTATTATCTGTGTTTTCTCCTCTTGCTAGAATGTAGGCTCCATGAAGACGTGGTCCTTGTCTGTCTTCCTACAACTCTGCCATCCCCAACTCTAAAAACAATACCTAGCTCATAGCAGTCGATAGATATTTTTTGAATAAATGAGTGAATTGATATATAAATAAATAAGACTAATTCACACTATCTTTTCTTTCCACCCTAAACTTATCCCTAAGTGGAAGATTTCCAGTCTTCAAATCCACAATGCACATATTTTTATTTCTATACATATACATCATACTCCATTTCTGGGAAAGTAGAACCTGTATCAGGAGTCTCCTGCAGGAAAGGAAAGGCTAGGAGAAAATAAGGTGAAGATATGCTAGAGATGATATGGGAAAAAAATAACAGGAAACAGTTTAGTACTTGGAGAAAGTGGGAAGAAGGTGTTACATGGCAGGAAGAGGCCATCTATAACTTCAAGTCACCACCAAAAAGCTATTCAATGTTTTCCAGATCTACTTGTCCTTTCCAACCCTTAGGAATTTGACCCTAGCTTTAGAAACAGTTCCCTGCACCAAGTCCTATGGTCTCTGCAAGCCCATGTCTCTTGCCTCTGTTCCCCGTTTCTTGGCTGCTTTGGCTGCTTTGCCACTCAGTTTCATTTCCAAATTTAGGTTTCCTAATGTGTGAGTCATAATGCAATAAATAGTGATTATATGTGCTGAGGCCCAGTTGAGATGGAGCAGGGCAACTGCTCTGCAAGTTTGGACCTTTTCTCCAGGGTGTTCTTGCTCCACCCACCTTGCCCCTCTTCTAGAACCAGGTGCTTTGTTCTATCTGGCCATGCCTACCTGTCCTGGTGCCCACCAGTCTTAGTGGCTGCACTTATGTGGGTGGGTTTGGGTAGAATCTGGGCTGGGGATGGGTGTCAGGGAAGGCTCCACACAGAGTCAGAGGAAGATCAGGTGAGGAGTGCTGTTGGATGGTAGCAGCTGAAGGACAGCTTGTTTATATAGGGTTTATCCTTCTTGTGAACATTTCTTATTTGTTCTCAATTTAAAGTGTGTAAAGAGTCATTAGAAAAGCACAAATATGGAGGAAGAATCTTTGCAAGAATTGGCCAGGGAACTGGAATCAGGCATATCCAGTTTCAATTTACTATTTCCCGCTTTTTCACATAAGTGGTAAAAATTTATATTTTATTAATAATTTCAATAGCAACAACATTTACTACTACAACTATTACTACCACATTCACTGTTTATTGAGCACCTACTATTTGCTATGTGCTTTACTTATCCCTAATCTTCATAATTCTAGGGAGTAGGACTTATTTTTCCCATTTTACAAATTTTACTAGTAACAAAATTGAAGCACAGAACAGTTAAGCCATTTACACAAGACTATACAGCTAACAAATTGCAGAATCAGAATATGAATTCAAGTCTATCTGGCTCTAAACTATAAATGTTTTTATTTTTATTTTAATTTTTAAATTAAATCATGCTTAAATTTCTTCTCTTTACATCAAAGTACAAATGACCTCTGTATACCAATATTTTAGAAAAATATATTGCTTTTAAAAATAGATTCTCTTGATAATATTTGGATTTAAAATTTCTGTTGAATTTTATTTAATCTGGCACCAACTTTTAAAAACTTTATCCAGTGTTCTAATTTTGCATGTTGTAAACTTATTTGAGCTAGTTTTATAGAAGGCCAGCTCTTTTTTTTTAATGTCAGAACTTATTCATATGTTACTCTTGGAAAATCTCATTTTTGACTGGACTCAGAGGTAGAAGCTCTCAGAGAAGACAGCCTGTGTCTCTTAGCAATCTGCTCCTTGGCATTTTTCTTTGGCCTCGTTCATTTTCTTGGCCAAAAGTTGAGCATAGTCTCCGACCTCTTCCTTATTTTTCTTAGTACGCTGTTTCTTCAGAGCAATATGCGGACATTTGTGCTACAGGATGCGTGGAGTAACAAGACGCTGAATCTTAGGTGCTTTGGTCCTAGGATTCTTACCTTCTTTGTTTACAGGCTTTCTCAAAACATATTATCAGAATCATCTTCTTTAAAGACAATGAAAAGTTTGCGGATTCTGCTAGCTCTTTTGGGCCCTAGGCGATGAGGCACAGTAGTATCAGTGAGACCAGAAATATCTTTCTACCCTTTTTTTACAGTGACCAAGTTGAGAATACTCAGATTGGCATCCACAATGCAACCCTGAACAGATTTGTGCTTTCTTTATACAGTCCTGCTTGGTCTATAACAGGAATGCCCCTTACTCAGGAGCAGGCAGACATGGCCATGGTCAAAATACCATGAGGAAAACTTGTCATTCCCACCACTGATTCGAACCACATAACCCTTCCATTCTTCACCCAGAGCAGCAGCAGCAGCAACTTCTGTGACCATATGTGTCTCACAAAATGTATGAAGTTTGCATTCATTGTCCACTTCAATGAGTTTCTGGCAACCAGTGGCTGGGAAAGAGATGGTCAGCTTCATCCTGAAGCAGCTGACCTCCTCCGCGCCACAAAAAAGAGCCAAGGTAGGCTTTTAAGATAACTGCTTGTTGAGGTCAATATTTTATTTATCATTTACAGGAGTTAATGTTGAGGAATAAGGCATTTGTTGTATTTCCCTCTGCTGGCAGGGAAGGTTCTATGCAAATAATTTAGGAATTTTCTACAGAATAAAGCAGCCATTGTGTCCTTTTGTGTATGAGAACTTGAATATTTCTACTTCATTGAAAAACTTACCCATGATTGTGCCTTTTAAAACAAAAGAAAACAATACGTACTTATTATAGAAGATTGGTAAAATACAGAGAAGAAAAAGAAAAAGGGTCATGGATAATCCAATCAAAGATAAAATATTAGTATAGTTGTGTGTTTTATATGTCTTTTTTATATAAAAGTTTACATATTTTACATGTAATTCACAAATCTACCTGGAATTTATTTTAGCATAGGGTGTTAACCTTATGTTTCTGAAAAGACAGAGATGAGCATGAAACTAGTTCATTGGTTTCCAATATGACAAATAAATTATGTTCCTGTTAGAAATATATAAACTTAGTTTGTAGTGAGGTAAATTGTGATCAATTTATGTCCATTGTTGGGCAAATTCACAGGATTCTTGATGTATACTAGGTTTATATGTTAAAACTCCCAAGATTAAGATAAAATTTCTGCCAAGAAAATTTCATTTTGTAAAATATGGATAAGCTTCTCTGTTCAAATTTAAATGTCATTTTTTGATTCTAAGGTAAGATAGCTTGACAGATGGTTAAAAGAGCAGTAGCATGAGAAATATGATTTACAATAAATCTTTCAAGAAATGAATTAAAAGGCCTGCCAAAAAGCTTTTCAAATAACTCCCCAACCTTAAATTCCAACCTCTCCAAGAGACATATGCAATAATTTTTTCCCTTTGCTTTTTGAATCAACTTTATTTTTTAGAGCAGTTTTAGGTTCACAGCAAAATTGAGTAGAAAGTACAGAGTTCCCATATATCCCTGCCCCCACACATGCACAGCCTCCCTCACTATGAACATCCTGCACTGGAATGGTACGTTTGTTACAACCAATGAACCTACATTGACATGTCAATATTACCTAAAGTCCATACCTTACATTAGGGTTCACTTGTGGTGTTGTATATTCTGAGTTTTAGCAAGTGTAAAATGACATGTATCCACCATTATATAGTATCATACAGAATAATTTAATTGCCCTAAATACCTACTGTGTTCTTCTTGTTCATCCCCCCTCCCCCACCCTCCAACACCTGGCAATTACTGATCATTTTACTGTTTTGCAATATTTTTAATAGAATCTTCTGTGTCATTTAATTGGGAAACTTTTCTAAGTGATTTTATAAGAAGTGAGTACTTGAATATGGATTTATAAGGCTCTTTGATAAAACATCACTGAATTGTATTTCCATGAAGCCTTATTGTCTCAAAGCAAAAAGTGTGCAATACTGCAATTTAGGGATGTGGTTATAACTTGGTTTATTCTCTTTAGATAATGAATTTTTATAGAGTATACAGTATCTGTTCCCACTTCCTGCAGACCAGCATCTGCAGCAAAAGTGATTGTGCCAAAATGGTTTGTAGGACACAGTGGCCAGCAAAGCCACAAATGTCTGCATTTAAATGTTTAGGAAGACACCCTCTGTATGATAGGTTGTTTCCTCGTAGCCAGGGAGCATCTTGTTCTTCTGCAAGAAGAGTAAAATCACTTTTTACTTAGAAAAAAGTATAAAATGTATTGTTTTTAATCATGTAGCTGTCAGTCTAGAACTATTTTGTGACTGGATATTTAACTTTCATGAGAGGGGGGATAATTTCAAGTTTACAGTTTTCAAGGATAGAAATAGTACCAAGAACACCCATATACTCTTTACCCAGCTTCACCTACTAACATTTTACACCATTTGCTTTATCATTTATGTAGATGGTTTCTCTCTTTTATATATTATATTTAAATTATATGTTATATGTGAAATTTTTTTCTGAATCATTTGAGGGTGAATTATATACATCATGGTCCTTTACCTCAATTACTTTAGTGTGTACAGTCTAAGAATAGGGGTATTCTTTTACATAACCAGAACAGTAAATTTAACTTTGGTACAACACTTTTACCTAATTTTCTGTTTACATTCTAGCTTTGACAATTCACCCAATAATGTCCTTTGTAGCATTCTCACCTTCCATTACAGGATCCAGTCTCGGGTTTGGGATTGCATTTAGCTGTAATGTCTCTTTCACCTCTTTTAATCTGGAACATTTCCACTGCCCTTCTTAAGAATATAACCCTCATCCCCCTTTTAAAAACAGAATATTCATTTTTTCAGGTTTGTCTGATACTTTCCCAGAAGTCTAGAGAAAACAGTCCCCTGTGATCTGAGCTGCTTGTTTGAAGCTATCCTGGAGAGTATAATTTCTTTTCATCTGTCTTTTGAATCTCACATATGTGTCTCCACTGGCAGAATTTAACCTGAAACCAGTCAGGGAAAAGTCTTCTGGAAAATAGAGTTCTATACTTTCTCCCCACAGTGAAGAGGAGAATATAGAAAGGGGTGGCAATAATGCTGACAAGCTGGCACACACTTCTGTGAGGATCTCAGGATAGAAAGGAGAACAAGACAGTAAACTGCCTGCCCTCATGGAGCTTACAGTTTTCAGGGAGATCTGGAGACACTGTGGAAATACATAGGGCTGTGATCTAGAATTATAGTGGCACTTTCTCAGGACACAGAGGCCTGAAAGATGACAAGGAGCCACAGCTCTGTGAAGGGCAGGGAGCGGTGGGCTTGTGACTGTCTTGGTAGAGACGTGGCCAGGGCAGTGGGACACATAGCAAAAAAGAGCTTTGTATATTTTAAAACTGACCAAATGTCCACACGACTGGAATTTGGTGGAGCTTGGCGTCATTTAAAGGTGGAGAGGATGGCGGAGACTGGATTGTGCTGGTCTTTATAGGTCCTGGTGATGAGCTGGCATTTTGTTTCCAAGTGAAATAGAAACATTCCTACCCTATATGGCACCTTTGGGCAAATTAGAAAAGGGCATCCACTCCTCAAGACATTTCCATTTTGTTGGAAAATTGTAAAATACTTTTATTAGAACAAATCACTTCACTAAGAATCTACCAGAGAATATTTGTAATAAACATAAAATTTACAATGCTCCAATGTGAAAGGCACTCTTGCATAGGGTTGTTTTCCTACAACCTGTTCAACTGTATATGGCAGCCTCAGTGGGGAGCTGCGGAACGGTTTCTGCAGAGGAATGACGTGATCCTGTGTAGAGGTGAGAAAGGAGAGGAGGAGTGTTTTGGAGGTAAATCCTACAATATTTTGGAGGCAAAGGGATTGGATGAAGGAGATGGGAAAGAGGGCAAGATAGCAATTCACTGAGATAGACATGACTGGGAAAAGACCAGGGTCTATGGGTTAGGGAGTGCAGGGGACAGAGAAATCAAGGAGTAATTTAAATCCAGGTATTTGCCATTTTCTTTTGAATGCTCTGTTTTCAACTAAAAGATAACCAAATTCTTGTCTTTTCCAAAATCGGTATTCTTGATAAGCTTATCCAGTAAAGGACAATAACAGATTTTTGCCTTTTAGGCTTTTAGAATTAGGTTAATTTAAACTCAAATTTTATTAACATTTTCAAGTTCTTCTACATTTTCTGCACTCTGCCAGAGACTTTACACACCTTATCTCATTTCCTCTGCTCAGCCGTCCATGAGGTAGTTCCTATTTTTATCTTCATTTTATAGAGGAGATGTGAGGTTCAGAGAGAGATCTTATCACTTGATTTGAACAAGGTACCCCAGTACCTGCAGGTCTGCATCAGGAGTTGCTCCTACTGCCTGCATCCCCCTCCCCCCTTTTTGGTTTTTTTCGGCTTCGGCAGTGCTGTCCAATAGAACTTTCTGCAATGATGGAAATATTTTGTATCTGCACTATCCAGTAGTCATGTGGCTATTACGCATTTGAAATGTTGTCAGTGTGACTGAGGAATTGAATTTTTAATTTAGATAACTACATGTGGCTAGTGGCTACTGTATTTGTCAGCACAGCTCTAAATCAATGGTTCCCAAATAGGGGTCCACACAGCCCAGGGATGGTACAGAATATACAGAGAGCAGAAAGAAAACACATGCGTGCACATACACACACACACACGTTTTAAATAATTATTTCTGATTTTGTGTATGTTTTGTAATATACCTAACATATTCAGTGTGAGAGATGTGTATATACACAGAGGGTGCTAAAAAAAAGTATACACATTTTAAGAAAGGAAAAACTATTAAAATTGTAATACTCAATATATACCAATAACGACATGGATACAAGTCACGTTTAATTTCTGCAATTAAGAGATGCTCAAAGTGGTTACCATCAGGGTCCAGACACTTCTCATTACAGCGAACTACTGCTTGAGCAACGTTGACCAAAGTGTCCCACTTGTATACATTTTTTTGGCACCCCCAGTATATACCTACTATACATATAAATTATAGTGTATATATAAATTATATATATTTAATTATATATTTAATTTTTATTTAACACTTATATAGCACTTACTATGTGCCAGACACTTTGCTTTATAAATATTAACTCATTTAATGTTCATAATGACATTGTTGGGTAGATACTTCTATTAACCTCATTTTATAAATGAAAAAAACCAAGGCAATACTTGGATATGGCTAAGCACACAGAAAGTTGGTGGCAAAGCCAAGATTTGAGTGCATTTTAGCTTCTAAGTCCATCCACTTTAGGGTAAGCTAGATAAGTATATAGCAAACCGGAAGAGGGCAAACATTTTTACTGATGGGTGAGTGACCAAAAATGTTTGGTGTCTAATGCTCTATAGGCCTTAACCAATGAGAAATACTATTTCCTAATCTCAAAATTTAAAGGGATTTTTGAGATGATCAAGTCCATCCTTTTTTCCACTGATAGATGTTGCTCTACCTGTAGAGAGGCATGAGGATGAATGAAGGTGGGATAGGGTGATGGTTGAGTCAAGTCAAGGGTCCTGGGTACATCTGTAACTTGTCTACAGAGACAACTATAGCTAACATGAGTAAAGAATTGTGTGATCATAATTCTTTAAGTTTCCTCATTTAAAAAAAAAGTTCATCCTTGACAGTTTTGTTCTAGTTACTAATTAAAAAAAAAAAAAGATTTGCTTATTTCTGAGACATTGATGTAAGGGAGTGTCGTGAGGGAGACCCTGCTTGCTGCACCATTTGTCGTGCTGGGCGTCAGGCGGGGTCTCTGCTCCCGCTCCCCACATAAGAACGCAGGATATGGTGAGGCCAAAAAGGAACACCCACAGAGCCATAAGTAGGGGAGTCATACCACTATATTCTCTCTCTCTGGCGGCACTATACTCTCACTGGAGGCTGGATCCACACTGTCTGCAACCAGCCATCCTAACTGCAATCCACACTTGCCAGCCCAGCCACCATCTTCTTGCTAGCCCCCATTCTTCCTCTTCTCCTCTCTCTCCTAGCGTAGCCACAGCAGTTATATTCGTGGCCAATGGCTCACTGGTTACAGCTGACGGCCAACTAGCCACAGCTGATGGCCATGCAATCACAGTTGATGGCCATTTACTACCTGAGCCAGGCACCTGTCTATGTGAGGCCGAGAGCCTGGAAACTACTTTCTGGGGCTCTGCCCCCACAGGGAGAATGGGGGTACAAAGATCTAGAGGGACTAGAATCTCAGACCTAAGATCAGGTGGCAAGAAGGCGGGTTGGAATCTGCTCCTGTTCTCTCATGGGGCTTGGTTACTCTAATTCGAGAGTAATCAAAGGTAAAATCTCTCTGAAATAACAGATCAATGAGGAAGATAAATTTACCCAAATCTAATTTCCACCTACATAGTTTTTATTTTCAGTGAGTATGCCCCCCGCCACACCACCACCACCAATTCCTTGTCTATCCTAGAAATCTTCAGCATCTCTCCAGGTACCCACCAACGGGCTTAGCAAACAACTGCTATGGTATAAATGAAAAAAAGAAAAAAGGGCAGGTTTAACCTTACATACTATCATTACAGTTTCCAGGTATGTGAAGTACCTAGATGAGGTTTTGCGTCGTTAGAGAAAAGTTTTACAAAGAGCAAAGTTCTAAGGCAGGTAATAAAGCCACGCACTTGAAGGGCTGTGAAGAGTACGTGGGCGTTATATGCGTTGTAGCAGCCGCTCTCTTGGTTTCAAACCTAGGAGTTTTAGGGAAAGCAAATGGAAGACGTGCCGAGCAGGATCTCCTTGCTAAGTGGGGAGCAGCAAAAAAATGTCCCCCCGGGGACCTGTGGGCACTTAAATCCAAAGCCTTTCTTTCCCTGCTGCAGAAAGTTCTTGGGTTCTCTGCGCAGGGCTGTTTGATGGTGGGAGAGGGGGGCCCAGCCTTCCTTCCATTGTTCCAGTCCCCCTAAGAACGTCGTAGTGAGAACAAACCTTTTCAAAAGCTTGCGCCAGCCCAGAACGCCAGGTAAGACGTGCCAGGCTCACCCAAACCCATCCTGGGCCGCGCTCCCCACAGTGGGAAGAGGAACCAATTCGAGGCCGGGTTGCCTCGGTGGGTGTGGCATCCGCTCGGCCCCGCCCCCTAGAGCGCGTCGTACAGGGCCGCAAGGGCGGGGCGAGGGAACTGACAGGAAAGGGCGGGGAGCAACCAGTGTGGGTGTGCTCGTGCCCGCGCACTCGCGCCTGGAGTGTGGGCGGCGGCGCGCTTCTGCGCGCGCAGGGAAGAGGCCAGTCTAGGCTGCGGTGGTGGGGTTCGACTGGAGGGGCGGGGGTGCCACCTGCGAGCGGCAGCGCCGGCTGCCCGCCCGCCACGCCCGGATCGCGCCAGCTGCCCGGGGCTACTGGCCGCACACACCCTGGGAGGCCGGGGCAGGGGAGTGGGCAGAGTCCGCGCTCGGCCCCCGGGACGAGGAGAAGTCGGATTTTCGCCGCCGCCCGCGCCCGGCCGGGTAAGAGAAGCCCGAGTTAGTTGTCCGCCGGCCCCTGGCGGGCCGGGAGAAGAGAAGCGAAACTTTTCGGCGCTTCTCCGCGTGGTCTCCAGGCCGCCCGCAGCGCGGGGAGGTGTCGTCGTCGCGGGCGGCGGCGGCGGACGCCATGTTGGGGTCTGTGAGAAACGGGGCGCTCCCAGGCCTCTCCCCTCGTGCTGGGGCCAGCCGGCGGTCTGTCAGAGTGGGTCGCGCTCCCGGCAGGATGCGGCCGCCGCCAGGCTCGAGGGCCGCCGGAAGGGTCAGCGCCAATTTGTGGCTGGTTCGCGGGGCGGTGGCCGGGCGGACACGCCAAGGGAGCCCCGAGGTCGGGTTAGAATGTGCGCGGCTTGAGGGACCCTGGTCCCAGTTGTGGCCAGGACTTTTTAGGGCCCCAACATCTTTCTCTCCAAAAGTTTTCGGAGTCTGGGCGTTAGGGACGTTGTAACTTAAACAGCATATTTTTATGTGACCTGGGGCAAAAAATGGAATCGCAGAATTTGCTCTGATAGAAGCGATGGCTCTTACACAATATTTATTTGGCGTCTTTTAAAGTTTTGTGGTCTTTTACCAAATATGTTTTTCCTTTTAAAAATTTTATTGAAGGTCGACCGCTTGCTGCTCGTGTTGCTTGAATAACATGTGTGCTCTTGGTACATGATAGCAACTTGTGTGTACTCTGGAAGTAATAGTGTTAAGGTTGTGGATAAGTCCTTTCTGTAATTCATGGACTCACAAAGTATGTAAATTGATAAATGCCTTCTTGTACGTGACTGAAGAGGCTCATTAAAGAAAGATTTAGACAGGAACGTAGACTGAGAGACTTGAAGGCATGTGTTGTTCTGTTGAGAACAAGGTGAAGTGATCTTGACCCCCCCCACCCCACTTTGGTTCCTTAAAGATGCATGCCTACCATGTTTTGAGCGTTTACTTTATTCTGTATTCTGGTAGTTTATGGGGTCCTCAGATTAATTCAGTATTAACGAAGGCTTCTATTTTTAATCTCTTCTGGTCCTGACAGCACTGGAGGTGGTGAATGGTATTAAGTTACTTTAAGTTACTTATTTGTAAAGCACATGTAATCGCCTCAAAAAATAAAACTTGTACTGACCAAGGCATTAAAAAAGATTCAGCTTGACTTACCCCAATAAATGAATGCGAATTGCAATTTTTTTTTAAATAAAAGTATCTTAGCGTTAGAATTCTTTTAAATTAACTGACAGGACTCAACCACAAATAAGATAAATCCGAAAACGTGTCGAAGAATTTCTTAATCTATAGGTAAAAATATTTGATTGCTAATTTTCTTTTTTAAATTCCCTTTTGTTTTGCTTCACTGTCAAGTAAATGCCATTATACATATTTGTTTTTCTGGATGAAGAATTATCTATAAATGAGGTGACTTAACTAACTTCACAAATCTAGCAGCCAAACTGGTATTTAACTTAGGTCTTAGGACTCTGAAGCCTTCTCATTTTTCATAACTTTGTAGGGCGCATAACGCATTCCTGACTACCATGTTTCCTGTGTCTTCACTGCTCTTTCTTATTTTAATTTAGTTACTCGGTATAAATACTTATTTCCTAGAGAGCTGATTAACAAGGGTTCTTGTACTGAAATTTTTCCTCTTAAAAATAATATTCATTTAAGCCTTTGAAGCCTTTTCTGCCCTTTTCTCCTTAACCCCACACACCTATTATCCCAAAGAATAATTCACTTATCCCATGGCATCCTCATAAATATTACATTGACCTGTCATGGCACCTCCTTTACATCATGCTTTGTGGGTCTGATTTGATTCTTTATCCCCAGTGTGGTGAGAGCATAGCAGATGTCCAGGAAATGTATGAATGGATGAGTACACATGTTCCTAGTAAATATATTTTACGAATTTCATATTAAATTGCAATTTCCGTGAGCATAGTACTTAAATGTTCTTTTTTTTTTTTTTTTTGAGAATTTACCTTGATAACTCAAATTTGGCCTGGGAATACAGAACTTGAATGTTTATGAAATTTCCAAGTAGAGGATGGACTGAAGTATAATCAACAAAGAAGAAGCCATGGTTCAACAAAAAGATAATCATAATTTAATAATCATGATCTTAGAGTATGATTGAATTTATTTGTGCTGGATGGAAATAGAGTTAATGCCTAAACATTCTGAGGCAAGTTTATACATTTAAGCTCTTTGATAGAGCAAATCTCAGTTGTTTTGTCAGAATTGTCTTAAAACTTTATTTTAGAATGCCTTGCTGAATAGAAAGCATATAAAAATTTCTTTTCTATGGATAAATTTGTCTCTGAGAACGAACTTTCTACACCAGCTGCATGCTTAATAGCAATGTGCATGTTGGCTTAAGGGAATAAAATGTACTTCATAGATACACTTTCAGAGTGCTATTTTATAAGTTGCAAAACCTCTATAGTGAAGGTGTTTCTGTAATTCTTTAATGAAATTACTAGGTTGGTGCAAAGTAATTGTGGTTTAAAAGGTTAAAAATAGGGCTGCCGGTTGGCTGAGTTGGTTAGCATGTTGCTACTAACACCAAGGTTGGTGGTTCGATCCCTGCACGGGCCACTTTGAACTGCGCCAAAGGGGAAAGGTTAAAAATAATTGCAAAAACCGCAATTACTTTTGCACCAACCTAATACTATAGCATTTGGGGTTAATTCTATGCCCCCACCCCTGGTATCTTTCTCTTCAATGAATCCATAACCACAAACTGGTGTGCTCAATTTGGGAGGTCCTGGGAAGAGAATAGAAGACGTGCAGGTAGTTGCTGTGAGTGCTGGAGAAAGCAAGTTGCGTGTAGGGTGGATTTGAACCAAAACACAAACCTGAATCCTGGCTCTCTTCCCTTTTAGCTTGTGACTATTGAACAAATCCCTTCACTTCTCTAAGCTTCACTGGACTCATTTGTGAAATGGACACAAATATTTGCCTCACAGTGTGGTGAGGATTTACTAAGGTGTTGATGGAAGTTCCTGGTGTATGATATGCAGTAAGTTACATTAATGAATTAATAGAGTGGTCTTGATCTTTGCTGTTTATAACTGATCAATTCTCAACTTGTAAATATCACCATTTACTTTTCTACTTCTGTTCCTGCCTAGCACCCTGAAAATCACAACGGGTGACTGTTAAGTACTTGTTTTCCAGTTACCTGTGTCTGTGTGCTTAGTTGCTTTCTAATCCTTTTCTCCCAAAGTTAACTTCTTTTTCTATAGCTTTTCCACTTTAATTCAGGTTGCTACCCCCAATCTTGAAACGCTTGACTTTCAGTAGATGATCTTCCTTCTAAAATAATTTCATGATGTGAATTTTCTGTTTTCTTCTTTGCATCAACTTTTTCTTTCAATTTTCATAAGGGGAACTATGCTTAATTCTTTATATTTGTTTCATTTAAACAATAGTTGGGGAAAAATCAAAATGATTTTTGTATTTGTTCATATTTTGATTAATTGTACCTATAACTTTGTATTTGCTTATTACACATATTTTTCTACACATTCTTCTTTGCATTTTGTTACTTATTTAAAAAGCTTTTTTGTCTATGCGAGACTATGTGAGCATTATAAAATTAGGCAGTATCAAAATACTTCACCCTAGTACATAGATATAACCAGTACTAAATTTTTGGTGTGTATCTTTGCAGTCTGAAAAAAGTGTTTATACTGTTTAGAAACCTTTATTTAATATATTGCCTCATTTAACAGTTTTTGGAATTGCCATTTGTATCTTACCCCTTTTTCTTTTGGGCTATTCCCCCCTTTTTAATTGATTTACCGGAACTCTTTATATATTAAAAATATCGACCCTTTGTCATATGTTGCAAATATTTTTCTTTAATGCTTTCCTTCCCCCTTGATGTTGAAGTTTAAAATTTTTATGTGGTAAAATGTTTTCTCTTACGATATTTGATATTTTCATGTTATATTTAGCCTTTCCTCTTCATGGCTAGAAATTTAGGTTCTGTTTTTCACTCTTAGAATTAATGCCAGAGGGAAAACTTTTTATATACAGCTCTCCACCCAATAGTTTATTTCTCAGGAGAAATTTCTGTGGTTAAAAATTGCATGGTCAAAGGACAGTGCTTTCTGAAATATTTTATTATACATTACTATTATTTTTCGTTTTTTTTTTTTTCATGTATTTCACTGTTTATTTGACCTTTTGGCATAGTAAGGTTATTTAGTCTCTGAGACTTGTGAAACAATGTTGAAAAAGTGCTTTGTGCTCGCTTATCTCCCCTTCTCTCTTCTCTTGCTTCTCCTCCTACTTTCTAAACTAGATGTTCCTCAAACTTTAGTCCTCTGCCCTCTCTCTTTTTCACAGCATCAGTAGGAATCTCCACTTGGATGACCACTAAATCTTTTTCTGTCCTGGAGTTCCCTGTTCATCCTGGCGTTTCTATTTGTCTGACAAATGCCTGCCTTGTAGATGCCCTGCAGGTACTACAAGAGAAATATGTTCCAAACTGATTTCTTCTGCCTCCTGAAACAAAACTAGCATCTGACCGATGACTTATACTTAAACCTTTGAAGTCATCTTATACTCACTTTTTATCCACATATTCAGTTGGTTCCTAAATCTTATCTGTTGTACCTCAGTGACCTCTTAACTTCTATCTTCCTCTTTTTATTTCTGTTGTCATTTATTGTGGCTCAGGCTTTCGTTACCTTTCACATAGAGATTGTTGTGATACCTTTCTGATTATTATTTTTTCCTTCAATTTTACTTCTTCTGTAGTCTCTCTAGTGTACTGCTTCTTTGTACTAATTAATATTTTCCTATTTAAAAATCTTTGTTTTCCCGTTGCCTATACAATAAAATCTAAACTCTTCAATCTGATGCTTGCTTTCCTTTGCTGTTTGGCCGTTCCCCATCTTACCAAATTTCTGTTCTACTGCTATACTTATTCCTGGTTCTGCCTCTTCCAGCTTGGATTCAACTCTTTCTTCTCTGGGGAATGTGTTTATATATCATCATCCACTCTCCCTTTTCCTTTCCCCCAAACAGTCTGACCTACTGCTTTTGCTATAAGGCCCAGCTTGAACTTCTAGTCGTTTAACAGTTGTTCCTAGATCTAGTTCTGCCTGGTCAAAATTACCTCCCAACTAAAACTTTTGGCCCTAGGCTGCATCACTTTTTTTACTTTTTTAAATTAAAAAATATACATTCTCGGTTTGTTTTTCCTCTGCTCTCTTAAACTTTGAGTCCACACATTTGAGTTAATCATATTCCTCGGTCCATGACACTACATGGGAACCAAACCCTTTTCTTGTTTTGTTTTTTCCTTATCAGTCACTTCTGTAATACTCTTTCCAACAGAAACACACTTTAATGTATAATACATGAATTATATGGGGGGGAGGTGCCAAAAAAAAGTATACACATGACTTGAGTTCATCTTTTGTTACCAGTATGTGTTGATTATTACAATTTTAATACGGTTTTTTCCTTTCTTAAAATGTGTATACATTTTTTTTGGTACCCTCTGTATGTACTTGTATGTATAAACTTGGGAATATAGCCGTCTTTCTCCTTCACAAAGATGGTTAGTTTTGAGTGCTTCTATCTTTTAATCCTACTTTGTAAAAGAGTAAATGGCCAATAAATGTTTACTACTTTAAAGTCATTGAAAATTATTACTGATTTTACTAACTTCCATATTGCTTAAATTGAAACCTGGGGATTTAATTTCAGTTTTACTCTTCCACATCTAGTTATGGAAATTCTGAATCTGACCTATTCTTTCTTTTCCTGTTGCAAACTAAAGACTCTAATCTAAACTCCCTCCCACCTTTTCAATAATTTTTCAACTGTATTCTGCTTTCAGTCTCTCCCTTCTCAGTTTATCTTTCATTGTTTCTGCAGTTATCTTAGAAATATTCAGATCAAATCAGGCCACTCCTTCCAAAGCTTCAGAAAGAACTCTCAGGAACCAACAAGATCTCATCTTACTTTTTTCTCCCCTGGTTTTCTACTAAATAATTCCCTATAGCCTCAACTGCAGCTACACGTCACGTTTTTCTTAACACATTTTTACTTGCAGAGCTTTGTGCCTTTACTTAACAATTTTTGCCTTTGAAGTTTCACTTATTGTTAACAACGTTTTTCAAGTATTCAAATGCTACATTCTCTTAGCTGTCCCTTCACCTTTTCCTTTTTTAGCTTCCTTACCACTTTGTTAATACTTTTATAATAGTACTTATCTCATTGTGCTTTGTATTAAAATCTTGTGATACGTGTCTTAATTCCCAGTGTCTGGTTCATTCGTTTTTCTCTCTAACACAAAACATAAAGCCTTGAATGTAGTGAGCAGATTGTAACTGCTTTGAAAAATACTAAAGAAAATTTGTTAGGGATGTGATGGGATAACCAGTTCTACAGTAGTATTTCATTTAAGCTTTGCCAGCTTTATTTTTCAGGTATTACACAATGGTTTCTTATAGCTGTCAGCACTATATGGCCCCTGTACAAATACTTTTTGAAATGATGCAATTTTTATCTGAATTTTGTTGATAATGAAAATATGCACACATCATCGTTTTTTATTTGCTAACTTAACAGCCGCGCTTTTTGGCTAGAGAAGAAGAAATCATTTTTATATATTATCATGAGATTGAGCCTTTCTTAAAAACAAGATGTGCCATGCTAAATACTTAGGATTTATAATTAGATACTATAGTTAAATGGGCCAGACCTTTGCAAATTTAAAATCTGTGTGTCTAATGAAGCAGTTGATGTGTGTGTGGGGGGTGTGGTTCCTGTTTTCTGTGAAGATTAGTATAGACATCAAAAATAAAGTGTTTGAGTTTTGTCCAACTCCAGCAGTGGAGAAGCTGCTGCCACTTTTAACTGCTGGTCTTTCAGCTCAGTGCACATTGATGGCATGTATATGCAAGCATTTTTGTAGGTGCTGTTGGGAATACAAAGTTGTAGGAAATAATACTGTTTTCAGGAACCTTTAGATCTGTTGGCAATAAGCAGGTACACAAATCTTTATAAAGCATAATAGAATGTAAATGCCATGAAGTTGTGTGAGGATTTAAAGATAAAACAATATCTGGCTATGAGGCTACTGAACTGACTGCATTTTGGAGGACTGGTAGGATTTCAAAATAGCAAAGGAGGGAGGACATACTAAGCTCAGAGAGGTAAGGTGGGAAGCCTAGAGCATATTCTGGGGAATAGCTAGTAATCTGGTTTGACTATAACAAAGAGAAAGTATAGAAAGAGGTAAAACTGGAAAGAGACTGGGCCAGGCTAGGGCTGGACTATGTAGGGTATTGAATACCAGGTTAAGAATTTGGGATTTAATTTGGCCAGGGAAGCTTTGGTTTTCCAATAGAGAGTTACATGATCATAGTTGTAGTTAAAGACTATTAGTCTTGGGCCAACCCGGTGGTCCAAGTGGTTGTAGCGCCATGCTCCTAATGCCGAGGACGCTGGTTCGATTCCCACATGGGCCAGTGAACTGCGCCTTCTACTGCTAAGAGTGTGAACAACAGCTCACCGTGGGCTGCCATGAGCGGCCCACTGACTGCCTCAGCTGGGAGAATGCAAGGCTCATAATACCAGCATGGGCCAGGGAGCTGTTTCCTACACAACTAGACTGAGAAACAACGGCTTGAACCAGAGTGGGGTGGGGGGGAAGAGGTAGAAGAATGGGGGAAGAAAAAAATATTAATCTTGCATTGTGTGGTACTAGAGAGGACTTGTTTAAAACTTGAGGTTCATATTCTTCCCTTCTCTAAAGAAAGACCTTTTGTAACTCCCAATGTGGCTCTTCTGGTTTTCCAAATTAATTTTCTTAAATCCTCAACTATGGCTTAGTTGTTCTTAAATACTCAGTAAGAAATGTTCTAAAATACTTTAGTAAGAAGAACTGGTGAGTTTCTCTATCAAGCCTAACCTATTTGAAACTGCCTGTACTGACACCCTAAGTTAATCACAGCTTTACTCTCATTTCCTTCAGTATTTGAAGAATCATTTTGAGCATATTTTGTACTTATTACCATATGTTTATTTTTTTTCTCATTTTATCAATGGTTTTCCCAAAATACATAATAAAGTCCACGAGTGAACTGGTTCTAGAATATTTATTTCTGAGGTAGCAAAATATAATGGAAAGAGCATACATGCATTTTTACAAAAACTAGCTGTGAGACCATGGGAAAATTGCTGAACTAGCCCATGACTCAATTTACTTTTTTGTAAAATGGATCACTTAACAAATTTGAAATTATTTAACAAAATAGTAAAATATGGACGTGCTTAGCACATGTGTAGGTGTTGAGTAAATGTTAGTTTTTCCTTTCTTGTCTAAGACTAGAATAATGCATGTGAATCTAGTTTTCAGTAATAGGCACATTTGTTTTTTTGGAGAGATTTTTTAAAAATTACTATGTATTCTCTCTAAATGTGATTCAAAATTTGAAGTTTCAGTTCTTCTCAGTCCAGCTTTACATGAATTTAAAATTAAAATATAAAAGCTTTTTTTCCCCCCTAAGAAATGAACTTGGTAACAGCGTTCCTTTATCACTGTTAATTTCTACAATGCATGTTGTATGGTTGATTTGCTACAGTGGCCAAAATCCTAGTGGAAAGGGGAGGAAATAATTTTGTCTCATCAATGGAATAAGTAAAATTTACTAAAATTCCAAATTTAATTTGCTGAACTTTCAAGTATTTTTTCTTTATTATCCTACTATGTTATTGAAAGTCTTGCCTAGAATTCCCTGATTATTATCGTGCTTACTAAACTATAGAATTTTTGAAATTAAGAACTGTCTTGTCCTGAGCACTCAGAATGATTGTTCATTTGACTTAGATGCATTAGGAGAGGGTGTCATTTGCTCTAATACTTACATAATTATTGTGTTTCCCCAAAAATAAGACCTAGCGGAACCATCAGCTCTAATGCGTCTTTTGGAGCAAAAATTAATATAAGACCTGGTCTTATTTTAATATAATGTAAGACTGGATATAATATAATATAATATAATACCGGGTCTTATATTAATTTTTGCTCTAAAAGACGCTTTAGAGCTGATGGTCGGGCTAGGTCTTATTTTTGGGGAAACACAGTACCCAGGAAGGGTGTACCTCTGATAGTCTTTTACTGTTTGGTTTTACCTCTTCTTTCCCCACTTTTAAAGTACCCAGGAAGGGTGTACTTCTGATTGTTACTGTTTGTTTTTACCTCTTTCTCCACTTTGTTGCTCCCTTTCCTTTTACATTTTCTAAGAAGTCTCAATTCATCAGTAATACGGATTTTAAAATCTTGATTCCTATTAAGACAGTAAAAAGTTGATTAAAAATTAATTGTAGGCAAGTAAGGCTTGCTGCTGCTGCTTCTCCTCCTCCTCCCCCTCCTCTTCTCCCTTTTTTCCTCTCCTCCTGTCATTTGTGTGAAATCTATTCAGTGCCTGAGCTGAGATTAGAATCCAGCTCTTGTGGTTCATAGTTCATTAGTTTTTCCAGTATAATGCACAGTTGAATACTAAAGCTCACTGATACCAGATGTCATGGGTACATGTAAGAAATTAATTGATTTTTTGTTTTAAATTCACCTTCAAGGATGAGATAAGGAGTATTGATTTTCAGGAAGAAGAACTGGGCCATAGTATTTTGTGACAGTTGGGCTCTCTTCTCAATTGTAAAAAGTATTCTTTCTCTTTTTAAAAAGAATTTTCACCTCTTCTAGCATTACATTTTTAACAGGTGGTAGACACTCCACTGAATAATATACTACTTTAGAAACAAGATGTTACTAAAAGACTAGGGTGGAACATGGACAATTCAAATGCAGTTCTTGTCTACAGTTGTGAAGGAAATAACTTGAAACTTTAGATTGTTTAATTTTTTAAAAATTGATGTATAAAGCTGGCTTTATGAAAGTTAAGAGATTTGGGGGGTGGGGTGGGGGGTGCTTTTGCTGTGTTTGTTACATCTTTAACTATGAATTAAGACTTCCAGACACTATTTGCTGGAAAAGAAAACAAAGGAAGTCAATTGGAAAACTTAGAATTTATAGAGTCCTGTGAAGAAGAAAAAAACAAACCAGAAATGTCAATAGTTTTCTTATTAATAGTAACAAGTTAATTAAAAAATATAATGTGGAAAGAGATTAGATTCAAAATAGCAACAAAAAGTATAAAATATCTGGGAACCTACTTACAAAATGTAACACTCTTGTGAGAAGAAACCTACAAATTTAACTGGGCCATAAAAGAAGATTTGAAACCTTGAGAAGAGACACTGTCAACCTGACTAGGAACACTCAAAACTATAAAGGTGTTAATTTATTCCAAATTGATTTATGGGTGTAATGTAAGTTCCATCAAAAGTTCAGTGGATTTTGCTTATTCTTTCCTTTATTCATTGTAATTGAAAAATGGTTCTAAACCTTAGCTGCACATTAGAATTACCTGGAGAGTTTTAAAATATTCCAGTGCCCAGACCATATACCACATACCCCAGACCAATAAAATCAGAATATCTGGTGGAGGACTCTAGGTATCAGCTTAAACCTTTATATTTATTATCAGAGTCCATTGGTTTCAATATTGGTTTTTGAATTTCTGTTTTAAGCAGTTTTAATTATTTGTAGTAATTGGTGTGTTATAACTTTTATTATTTTTTAGAGATCTTCAAAACAAAAAGGAAATTTGTTATTTTTTAAAAAATAGAATAAAACTCATTCTAACTTGCAATTACCATGGGTTAATTGGACATGTATAAATCTAAGATATATTGTGGGATCTTAGTGATCTTGCTTTTCCTATATCTTGAAGCATTTTGCTCTTTCATTCTTAGGAATTATTTAACCAAAAAGAAAGTGCAAGAGTAATGTAATTGCCTGGATGGTGATGCGATAATGAAGTAAGTCATCGCTCTTGCATCATTTTTCAGTTATATTATTGCATTGTCCAAAGCATTTCATCATCTTCAAGAAGTTAAAAAAGCAATTTGGAGATATCCTTCTTAGTCTTTTTGTTTCAGGCTTTCATTTAATATATTTGAGAATTTAGATTTCTTCATTTTCAATTTTCCATCTTTAATGGGAAAGAAAAAATTGGCAAAGGTAGACATTTCAAAACAGACAAGTCAGAAGATGAGTGCAAAGAAACAGCAGTACTTAAACTAATGGTGGTGAATCATTATAAGTGAAATCTCATAGACTGAGTCTTCAGATGATGATTTTCTAGGTGAGTTTTCTCAAACTCAGAATTAATAAGTAAACAATATTCCTAAAGACAGAAATGGAAATAAGTTGACCCTTGAACAACATGGGTTTAAACTGCTGTGTCCACTTATACATAGATTTATTTTTTTTCAATAAATAACCTGTACTGTTTTCAGTGTGAGGTTGGGAGTCTTCAAATGCATTGATCTATGACATTTTATATAAGGGACTTGAGCATCCACGGATTTTGGGATCTGTGGGGGTCCTGAAACCAGTCCCCCTTGGATACTGAGCAACAACTTAAGCTTTTGGGGAGTCAAAAGTTATATGCTGATTTTTGACTGTGCAGGGGATTGGTGCTCCAACCTCTGCGTTGTTCAAGGTTAATTGTATTACTGGTTCATGCATGATAGCTTATGAGCAGTTAGTTGCGTTCAAAGGGTGCTGCTATTTTGGATATATGTACCTTCAATACAAGAGAAATATGAAATTATATGTTTAAAGTTTTATATTTAGATTGCTCTTAAAGATATATTTTTTGCTATCCCTTTATTATTTCTGTAAATTAGTCATAAAATGGCTTATAATATTAAAAATAGATAAAAAGGGTAATTTGGACCCAGATAGTAAATTGGGATGGCTATTTTTTTCTGGTATAATGAAGACGAACACTTCCCTGTGTTCCCAGTGTTCAGCTAAGGTTGAGAACCATTGTTCTTAGTAGACTTCTTCCTGAGAAAAGAGATTAGGTAAAACAGTTTTGAAAGGTTAAGTAATGGAGGACAGTCTAGACTAGTTCTACCAGGTGCATGGTACTGACACAAGAATTACAAAACAGATTAATGTATTAGACTAGACAGCCCAGAAGCAGATGTTAGAATATATACAATTTATTATGCTAAATAATTAGGTTCGATTATTAATACTTTTAATAAGAGCTACCCTTGTTCACTACTTGCTGAACATTTTATATGCATTATCTCATTTAATCCTTTATGTGCATTATCTCATTAATCCTTTCCCTGGCATAACTGCTATTATTATTTCCATTTACAAGTGCGAAAACTTGAGGTCATATATAGTGCTTAATGAATCTGGACCAGTTAATTAGTTCTTTTGTAATGCAAATATTTGAAAAGAAAAAAGGAATTTTTACCTATGCCAGAGTAAGTTTCAGATGGATAGAAGAATTAAATGTGAAATTCATATCATAAGACATAGATAATAAATAGGTGTATCTGAGATCTGGATAAGGGAAGCTTAAGAGTAATGGAAGAACATCACAGAAGAAAAGATCTATAAGTTTAACTACTTAAGAAGTAAAACTGCCTCTGTCAAACACCATAAACAAAATTATAGGTTAATATAGGAGGAAAAGCAAAGAAATAAATGGTTAATAGCCTTTATATGTAAAGCAGTCGTACAGATTAATAACCCTTAAATAATAATCTTAGAAATATAAGTGGCTATTAAACACATTAGAAAGTGGTTGACCTTACTAATAGCTATGAAATAAAAAATTCAATTAAATTGAAAGTACTATTCTTTACTGTCTTAGGACCTTTGTCCATAGTGTTAGTTACCTTTGTATGACTGGCTGACTCCTCATACTTTAAGACCCAGTATAGACTGTGTTTCCTCGAAAATGAGACCTAGCTGGACCATCAGCTCTAATGCGTCTTTTGGAGCAAAAATTAATATAAGGACCGGTCTTATATAAGAACCGGTCTCATAGGTCTTATAGTAAAATAAGACCGGGTCTTGTATTCTTGCTCCAAAAAACGCATTAGGGATGATTGTCCGGCTAGGTCTTATTGTCGGGGAAACACAGTAGAACCACCTCAGTGGGGCCTTTTTGAACTATAGCAGGTGCATTTCGTTACAATGTTGATGAGATTAATGTCCTAGGAATTAAATTCTTGTTTATGATAAAATTGGTTTCACTTAAAGTCACAGAAGTGTACTCAGTAAATTAACCTTTTCCCTGTATCTTGGCACCCTGCTGATTTCCTCTTTGCACTTAACCTTTCAGAATCACCTATTTGTTTACTTTCTTATTGTCTTTCTCCTCCTGTAAGCTCTGAGAGGAAAAGAATAATATCTGGCATGTAGAAAGTGTTCAATATATAATTGTTGAATAAATAAATAGAATGAATAAAAGAGAAGTGAATTATATGAATAAAATGAGATACCATTTAAAAAATCCCGTTTGTCTAAATTTTTAAAGAAAAATACTCCCTGAAATGATGGGATAGGTACAGTGATTGTGCTGCTTGGTAAATGGGTGTTACCTTTCAGAATGGAAATTTTGTAAAAGATAGCAAAAGCCTTAAGCATTCATGCCTTTTGACCCAGTAATTTTACTTCTTGGAATCTGTCCTAAAGAAGTTATCGCTGGCAGAGGGTGGGAAACTTTCTTCCTAGCTCTTCCTATATTCACTAGTATTCCTTCCTCAGAAAAGTAGACAGCTCCTATTGGGCCACTTTTATAGTTGTCTTCTGTTTCCTCTTTATTGTGGCTCACTGAGTAAGATATGCAAATCTTTGGCTAGGTCTGGTAATCTTGTATTCTAGCACTCTCACAAAAGTCTTTGACATTCTTAACTGCTTGGGGCATCTCAGTGTGCTGGGGGTAAATTTTGATTTGGGCTTTGGGAGAAGGCCCAGAGACCCTACTTAAAGGGTAGAGCCCTAATCCAGTTTACCAGTTTATTGCCTGGGGTTATCAAGCAATAATCCAACTAAAAGTGGTGCATTAATTTCCCTTTTGATAACCTCCACCCATTCACCCCTTCCCTCACTGTACCCCCACCCCCAACCTTACATTCTTGCCAGTATAAGATATATTTCTTATGTGGGTCAATGTCAGAGTTTGAAAGCTATTGTAGCCAAATAACAGTTAATAATGCCCCAGATTTCTCTTACGTTGAATCATTCTTAAATGGGGGAAGGATTTATGAACAGATTCAGGCTTAATAATATATTGCAAAATTTGAACAATGAAACATTATCGGGAGACTGGCTAAATCATGAAAACCTGTCATTTCAGGTTGTTTACTTAAGATTGTATCCTCTTATCTTCAGTATTTTTAGGGTTTGCAGTGAAGGTTCAGAGGTTAGCAATAGGTTTCTTAGTTCTTGTGGAATTAATGGAGCCTTAGGGAATAATTAGCATACTGTAATAAACTAGTAACAGCATAAAGGAATCAGATTTTAGCCCTAGTTCTTTTTGGGCAAGTTACTTAACTTCCTTTGTCTCTGTTTACATATCTATAACATGGAGCTAATAGTATATAATTATAAGGCTACCCTGACTAGGAAATAGACGGTAATGCATGCAAAGAGCTCAGCTCCTAACTTGGGCTCCCAGTGAATAGAGTTAATTCCAGGCTGTTTTGCCTTAGTTCCTCCTTCAGCTCACATTTCAATTAATATTATTAGATACATCTTGGGGAGGTAATAAAAACTTCTTTAGTTACTTCACAGGAGTTTGAGACAGTTAAAATCAGAATATAATACATGTGAAAAGCACTGCACAAATTTGTGGTGGTATTAATTCCAGTAGTAGCAATAATAAGGAAACCTATTTACATTGCATATGAGCTGATTAATAATTGTCCAAATGAGTAGAATCAGCAGTTGATTCAGATGGGAATAGATACTTTCAGTTCTATAAAAGTACCAACCAACCTCTTTTCTGCCTTTGGACCTTTGCAGTTATTTCTTTTGCCTGGAATATTCTCACTCTCCCCACCCCTCATGTCTGCATGTCTAGTTCTTTCTTATCAGCTAAAATAGTACCATTTAAGAAAGGCCTTCCCTAACCATCCAATCTGAGTAGTTTTCAGTTCATTTTTTTAAAAATCACTTTAAAAAATCATAACATTAATTACTACTTGGTTCTTGATTTTGTTTTCTGTTTGCCCCTCCCCCAACTAGGATGGAAGCCTTGAAGAGCGGGGACCTTGCCTGTGTCATTCATTTTTCTTCCTGCACTTAAATTAGTGCCTAACAGAATTAACACTTGTTGAATGTTTGAATATAAAGTATGAAAAATTACCCATAATTGTACTTCCCAGAGATAAATAACCATTATTGGTTTTATGGTGCATAGTTTTCTAATTTTATTTTCTGTACGTGTGCTTACATATTTACAAGTGTCTATGATTATGCATTTATACCATATTTCATTGAGTCTAAAGATGAACATTGTTTTACTATATTTTATGTCTGAAATTGTGATTCATATAATAAAGGGTATGCCATGATTTAACGGGCAGCATTTTTCTTTTTTGGTGGCACATAAAATGAGGATGTTTCTTAAAATGTGAAGCATCTTAGATTTGATGAAATATGGTATATATTTAAAACAAAAATGACATAATGATGTTCAGTTTTTTCCACACCTAAATGTTTTGAGTATTTCCCCATATTGCTATATTTAGAACTCATTCTTAACAGATATCCAGCACCTTATTCAGGGTGTATCATAAATTGTTCAACCAATTCCTGTTGATGGACATTTGGACCTTTCCGATATTTTTTTCCTGTTATAAACAGTGCTGTGTTGAATATCCATGCACATATTTTTATGTACTTGAGTGAAATTTCTTTTGGTTAAATATGGATCAGTGGGTACACATATTTTCTATAGTTATGAGGGTGCCTGTTTCCCTATACCCTCAGTATGGTATCTTTGGAAATTTAAATTTTTTTGTTAATCTGATAAATGAAAAAATATCCTAATGTTTTAATATAATTTCTTTAATTATGAATGATGTTGCACCTCTTTTCGTGTTTATTAGCTGTTTTTATTTCCTCTTCTATGATGCACTTGTGCATAGGATAGTAGACTTTTATTTAATTGGCTGGCAGATTTGCCTTAAATAGAAAGAGAAGGCATCGTAGTTTGGAGCCATGCATTATCATATTAATTCTTAGGAACAACTTTCAGGGCAAAACCCACTGTTGTGGAGGGCAAGAGGACTTATAAGATTGGGGTGAGACAGAATTCAGAAATAATTAGAATT
Source organism: Rhinolophus sinicus (assembly GCF_036562045.2). Taxonomy (NCBI): domain Eukaryota; kingdom Metazoa; phylum Chordata; class Mammalia; order Chiroptera; family Rhinolophidae; genus Rhinolophus; species Rhinolophus sinicus. The sequence continues at coordinate 36,226,259 of NC_133761.1, read as the reverse complement.
GTTTCCTTTATAATGGAGACCAAGAAGGGTTACAGTATCAACAGTTTGTGAGCCGAACACTGGAATTTAGACTATGCTGTTAGTCTTTAAACTTTAAATGCTCCTCTTCTCTTTAATATGACTTGGTTGTAGTATAGTAGTACTAGGTTAGTAGGTCTGAAATAGGGCACGACTCTGGGACTTGAGTGAAGTCAGTAATGGATCTAGAGATTAAATCTACGATTGTTTAAGATTAGATTAATATGGGTTGGTTTTTTTTGCACATTGCCAAAATGTTCTTGTCAACATTTTTGAGCACCTTTGCTATGCCAGAGTTTCAAAGATAGATATTGGATGGTCTCTGCCTTTTAGGTTCCACTGTAGCCTGTGGAGGAAACAGATTTCAGTCCTTTGGGAGGACTGAAGCTAGAAGGTACATAGAATATGAAGGACACAGAGAAAGGTGTTTAGTCTAATAGGGTTTAAGGAAGGGCTCTTGGAGTAGATATGGTAAGCTAACCTGAATATTGAAAGATGAGTAAGAGTTAGCTGGGGGGTAGTAAGTAGTAAAGGATACAACAGCATGGAAGAAGACATGCATGGATGAAATGGACTACAAGTCGTGGGATATTCTTAGAACATAAAGTCTGAGGTGAAGAGTGACTATGATGAGTCTGGGGAGATAAACAAGAAGCAGATAATGAAAGGCCTTAAATGCCATGCTAAAGATTCTGCATTTTATAGGTTAACGGGAGTCATATTGAGTAATGGCATTGTCAAGTTTGCATTTAAGAGATCATTGCCTGAAGACTGATTGAGGGGCAAGACCAAAGACAAGGAGACTTGTTGGGAAAGAGTTCTGGTAATCCATGTAAGAGAATTAAGGCCTTAGCTCAATATAATAGTTTATTAGAAAAATTATAGTCATTTCTCTTAGTCTGTATAATATTTGACCCTCTTGTTCAGAACCCCTCTGAGATTAACTTTTATGGAACTGGGTTTATTATTTTGCAGAAATGACTTATAGTCATTGTTCAATTGTTTGTTCCTTTATGTCTGTAAGAATTTTATACTTTTATAAATACCTACCTAACTGGTATGGTGCTATGTGGAGATGGTTAATAAATGTTTCTGATGATTATAAAAATTGGGAAATGTTAACCCTTTTGGTATGCCTAGTGGTTATCTTAGAGGGAAACAATTTTGGAGAATTTTGCCTTTTGGGTGAAAGTAACGATTTGTTAGATAAAATTTAGGTTACATAATTTCTTAATTTACAACTTGTGTTCTAATTTTCTATTTCTTTTTTTTTTTAAAGGCTATTAGCAAAACATGGTGGATCGCTTGGCAAATAGTGAAGCAAATACCAGACGTATAAATATAGTAGAAAACTGTTTTGGAGCAGCTGGTCAACCCTTAACTATACCTGGACGGGTTCTTATTGGAGAAGGAGTATTGACTAAGTTGTGCAGAAAAAAGCCCAAAGCAAGGCAGTTTTTCTTATTTAATGATATTCTTGTATATGGAAATATTGTCATCCAGAAGAAAAAATATAACAAACAACATATTATTCCCTTGGAAAATGTCACTATTGATTCCATCAAAGATGAGGGAGACTTGAGGAATGGATGGCTTATCAAGACACCAACTAAATCGTTTGCTGTTTATGCTGCCACTGCCACTGAGAAATCAGAATGGATGAATCACATTAATAAATGTGTTACTGATTTGCTCTCCAAAAGTGGGAAGACACCCAGTAATGACCATGCTGCTGTCTGGGTTCCTGATTCTGAGGCAACTGTATGTATGCGTTGTCAGAAAGCAAAATTCACACCTGTTAATCGTCGTCACCATTGCCGCAAATGTGGTTTTGTTGTCTGTGGGCCCTGCTCTGAAAAGAGATTTCTTCTTCCCAGTCAGTCTTCTAAGCCTGTGCGGATTTGTGACTTCTGCTATGACCTTCTTTCTACTGGGGACATGGCCACATGCCAGCCTACTAGGTCGGACTCTTACAGTCAATCATTGAAGTCTCCTTTAAATGATGTATCTGATGATGATGACGATGATGATAGCAGTGACTAAGGACATATTTTGAAATATTTAAAATATTTCAAAATTTAAAAAAATTTTGTGACTATCTGAGAAATGAGCTTTGGGGGGAATGTAGAATTAATTCTGAGTTCTCTTTCAGTTTTACTCTAGCCATGAATTTGCCTGAGAAACTTTTAACCTTCGTGCCTCAATATATTCTATAGAAAATAGGTCCTATTATCATCCCTCGCAACCCCACTGCTGCCACCACTCCCTCTCTCCCCCAGAACTCTCCACTCTTCTACGGGGATAGCCTATTACAAGTATAACAGATAAATTTTTGGTTTCTTGTTTAATTCTAGATTATTTTCTTGGAAGGTTGGGAAAAGATGTTTATTTAACAGATCATGTATCATCTTGTTTATTATATGTTCTGTTATGTAGAAAAACTAAAAGCAAAGAATGATGGAAAAAGGAGTATAATGTGGTTAGTTAATATTATTAGCTTTTTTTCTAACCATTCTGTCTGATGGTTAAGACACCAATAATACAAATACATGATTTGGAAATACTTTTTGGCTTTTTCATATGCCAAGTGGTGCCTTATTGTAGTGCTGTTACATAAAATAAGTCCCTACCTTCTCACTTTATAGTATGTTTTAAAAATACACTGGTGCTCTTTGAGCTGATAAAATGAGTGTTTATGATTGGGTATAGTTAGAAAATATTAGTCATCTGATAACTACAAATAACTAAATTTAGAGGTTCTTCAATCTAGATGAATAAATATTTTTCCATAAAATAGTTGTGATTATATTTTTACATTTTATAGTTACCAAATTATAATTGTCAAATATAAATTTCAAATTAATAGGTTATTCTTAAGAGTTTGGTTTGAAATTTATCAAATATAGAATTGCATTGCATTAGTTTCTATTTTTAGTAAGACATTTGTAGGTATAAATTCATCTGCTGTAATATTATTTCCAGAATGTAAAAATCTTATAAAATTGTTGAAATTAATCTGTTATAAAAATCCTGTGGTGTAGAGCACAAATCTACTTAAGCTGAGATTTGGAAGAAATAATATGTAAGAATGGTCAAGACAGACCAATTAAGTTTGATTAGACTTCATATCTATGGGAGTATTGTCTATTTCGGTGTGAAACTCTTGGATTTACAAATATAGTGTTATATTTTATAAAGTTTTGTAAAGTCCCAAACAATATTTCTATTTTTGTAAAACAATTGTTTATCTAATTCATTTTGCAACGTGTGGAAATAGAGTAGCAATTGATCTTTCTAAATTGTGAACTTTACTGAGTCAGTCTAGATTGCTTTTGAGAAGTGGTAATTTTTCACTCTGTTTTTGAGGCAGCCATTAGGTTGATATTATTTATCATATAAAACTTGATGCATTTTGCACTACTTTCTCCATTTGTATGCTGCAAATAACGAGTCTTTCAGATACAAAAAATCAGTCTATAAAGATTGTTTTAAATTCTAAATTCTTTTGTTTTTAAACCTTTAAATCTGGATATATTGTATATGTTATGAGAAGTTTGATTCAGTAACTTGTGTTGGAGGATTCTTTGGTTTGGTTAAGGCACTGGCTTGACTGTTAAATTGTGAAAGCATCTGAGACATGTAGGAGATGTGAAAGAAAAGCACAACAGGTTTTTTTTGTTTGTTTTACTATCAGGACTTTTGTGTCCAAGCAATATATCATATAATGAACATATCTGAAAAGGACCATGAAACCTGAGAAGTGCTAATGGAGACTTGCTGGTACATAGAAACTAAGCAAATTCAGGAACCAAGGGGGAATGTTCTGCGATAACATTTGCATTGTCAACCTGTATTGACTTTTTTTTAACAATAAAAAATACTTTACTACTTACCTTCTGTTTTATGCGTATTGTAACTTGAAGATTTTTTTCCCTCTTGCTAAGGTAATGGAGAGGTTATGCATTTTTCCCTTCATTCAACAGCTGTGAGTACCTTCTGTGTGCCACGCATTGTTCTAGGCCCTCAGGGTAGAGCAGCGAACAAGAATTCCTTTTTCATGGAGTTTACATGCAAATAGAATCCAAGATGTGTTTTCTTCCATAATTTTTAAAGCTTTTGTAAATCTTAATTATATATAAAGCTGAAATGATTTTGGTGCTGATTTTTCATGCCGTTTCTCTTGAATGAAATTTACATGGACTGTACTGGATTCCTAGTGCATTAACCAAATTGGTAACTATTGGCATAAAGATTCTGTAGATGCCAAGGAAAAGTATGAAGGTGAATACACCTTATTACAGGAAGGAATTCATGCCTTTGGGTCAAGTGCATACAATGGCCATAATTAATGTAATTTGTTTATATATCTTTATCATTTTTATGCTGAAATTCTTAGGTATTATTATATACCTTATAATTCTTGAAAGGTCCCAGTACTTAAGCTAGCTGCAGTTTCCTTTCTCTCAGATATGGTAATTTTGTTCTCAAATACATGTTGTAGCTTTAAACAATATATTAGCAGCTATCTACGTGTTCACATGTGTTAGATTGCTATACATTTTACAAGATAAATAAAATTTAGTAGTGAAGTCTAGGATGAAAATACATGAAATTTTTTTCAGTTTATTGAGAGTAATTTTAAAGTTTCTTTAAAAGCTAAATCATTTTAGGGCCGGCCCGGTGGCTCAGGCGGTTAGAGCTCCATGTTCCTAACTCCGAAGGCTGCCGGTTGGATTCCCACATGGGCCAGTGGGCTCTCAACCACAAGGTTGCCAGTTCAATTCCTCGACTCCTGCAAGGGATGGTGGGCTCTGCCCCCTGCAACTAAGATTGAACATGGCACCTTGAGCTGAGCTGCCTCCGGGATGGCTCAGTTGGTTAGAGCACGGGCTCTCAACCACAAGGTTGCCAGTTCGATTCCTCGAGTCCCGTAAGGGATGGTGGGCAGCGCCCCCTGCAACTGAAATTGAACACGGCACCTTGAGCTGAGCTGCCGTGGTTGGAGCATGTCCTCTCAACCACAAGGTTGCCGGTTTGACTCCCGCAAGGGATGGTGGGCTGTGGCCCCATCTAGCAACGGCATCTGGACCTGGAGCTGAGCTGCACCCTCCACAACTAAGACTGAAAGGACAACAACTTGAAGCTGAATGGCACCCTCCACAACTAAGATTGAAAGGAAAACAACTTAACTTGGAAAAAAGTCCTGGAATTACACACTGTTCCCCAATAAAATCTTAAAAAAAAAAAAAAAGCTAAATCATTTTAGATTCATTCAACATTTATTGAGTATCTTATGTCAGGCTTTAGTGTTGGCGTTGGGTGTTTTAAACTTTTTAAAGGTACATTTCTACTGCAGTTATTATCAATAGCATTCCCTTATATATCAATTAATTTCTTAAAAATCGATGGCATTCCCTTATATAATCACAATTTCTTAAAAATTACTTTGTACTTGAAAATTTTTTTTACAACTATATACCTCATATACCAAATTTCAGCTGTAGAAAGCAGAATTTTAAACCATATAACCAACAGTATTTCTCTTTGTGTCCACTCTAAGTTCAGTAGTTGGCAAACACAGAAACTGGCAACAGTAGAATTGCTTGGCTTGATAGTTCTATCAATTTATCAAGAATAGAAAGGTAGAGAAAGTTGGTTGCTAATATTGCTAACACTATCTTGTCTTTACCATCCAAGCCGTTATTGTATTTAATTATTCACACTAGTTAAAATGATTGCTGTAAAGCTTTGATGGTATTATCTAAGTTTATGAAAAAAAGTATAGTAAGTACCACTTCAATCAGATTTTATGTCTGCATGCTTCTGTCACCTTATTGTTTAGAGGTAATTATAAATATATGCTTTACTATTTATTTTTTAGCATCTTTATTGGGATATAATTTATGAATCATACAATTCACCCATATAAAGTGTACAATTCAGTGGTTTGTAGTATAGTCACTAAAACCACCACCACCATTTCCAGATTTTCATCGCTCCCAAAAGAAACCCTGCACCCATTAGCACTCTCCAATCCCCTGACCCTAGGCAACAATCTGCTTTCTATTGCTGTAGATTTGCCTTATCTGGACATTTCACAAATGAAATCATATGATGTGGTCTTTGGTGACTGGCTTCTTTCACTTAGTATGTCTTTAAGGTAGATTCATGTAGCATGCATGAGTACTTCTTTTTATTGTCAAATTATATGGATGTCCTACATTTTATTTATTCATCAGTTGATGTTTGGATTGTTTACACTTTGGCTATTATGAATAATATTGCTATGAACATTCATGTACAATGTTTATGTACACATGTTTTCATTCCTCTTGGGTATATACCAGGAGTGGAATTGCTGGGTTATATATGTTACCTCTATGTAACTTCTTGAGGGACTGCCAAATTTTTCCAAAATGGCTGCACCAATTTACTTTCCCACCAGCGATGTAGGAGAGCTCCAATTTCTCCACATCTTTCCCAACACTTAATTATCTTTGATTAGGACATGTAGAATATCTCGTAGTTTTGATTTGCATTTTCCTAGTGGCTAATGATGTTGAGGGTCTTTTCAAGTGCTTATTGGTTATTTGCATATCTAATTGGAGAAATGTCCTATGCCCACTTTTAAATTAGGTTTTCTTTTTATCATTGAGTTGTAAGTATTCTTTATATAATCTGGATACAAGACTTTTATCACATACATGATTTACAAGTATTTTCTTCCATTCTGTGAATTATCTTTTCACTTTCTTGATGGTATTGTTTGAAGCACAAAAGGGTACTTTCGATGAAGTCTACCAATTTTTTCTTTTGTTGCTTGTGCTTTTGATGTCATATCTAAGAAAACCACAAAGATTTACTCTTATGTTTTCTGAGTCTAATGAGGACTCTTGATTATTGATATGCAGAACACATCATTAATAATTACCTCCAGAATTAGAGTTGGAAACTATTTTATAATAAATTAGATAACTCATTAGCAAGATTTCCAGTCAAGTAAAACATCAATGTGTTCGCATCAGCCATTTCTTTCAAGTCAGTAGGGTAAAACTATACTTTTAGTTGTACTGCAGGCATGTTCAGAAAACAAACATTCTTTCATATGCTAAAGACATGGTTTACTGTTATTGGAAGCTGCTTTAATATAACTTGGTTTTGTAGTTCAATTACTGTCAGAAAGAATGACTCAAGATAAACTATTCTGACTTAAGATCAACTGTTATAAAAGTAATAGGGTAAAATTGTAAGTTTAGATTTTTTATGTATATCACGCTTTCTTATAGGAACATTCTAATAATAACTTGAAGATAAAGTTCCAGAGCTGCTTAAGGCAAACTTTTTATTCCATAAATATTTATTGAGTGCTTCTAATGTATCTGCTACTGTTGGAAAGAATGAATTGGAACAGCAATTCACTTATTCCTTGATTTTCATGACCTTGATATTTTTAAAGATAAAATTTTACAGAATGGGATTTTGTCAAATGACCCTCAGTAGGGGTTTGTCTGATGTTACCTCATTATTAAATTCAGGGTATACATCAGTGTAACAAGAGTATCATAGAAGTTAGGATGTTTTCTTATCACATCAGGTGATGTGCAATTTCAGTTTGTACCGTTATTTATGTTCACTTTGATCAGTTGATTAAGCTGGTGTATCCCAGACTTTTTCATTGTAAAGTTACTCTTTTTTCTCTTTACAATATTTTGTGAGGTGGTATTTTGGAGACTATGTAGACATCTTATTTCTATCAAACTTTTATTTTACTTGTTTCTTTTATGGAATTTTGGTTTCCTAGTGCAGTGGTTCTCAAACTTAAGTGTGCATGAGAATCTCTTGGAGGACTTGTTAAAACATGGACTGCTGGGCCTCATCTCCAGAGTTCCTGATCCTATAGTTTTGGGGTGGGACCTGAGAATTCGTATTTCTAACAAGTTTCCAGGTGATGCTGTTGCTGCTATCCCAGGGACTGTACTTTATCACTCGTTATTTTCATAGTTTATTTTGATGCTCAAATTTTCCCTAGTTTGGCCAGTGGTAAGCTGGCTTCTGTGGCCACTGACAGATTTTCATTGTTTGAGTCCTCCTTGACATCTTAGCTACAAAGGGTGTTCTAGACTTACCTTGAACTTTCCCTTCCCCAACGCAGGAATTGGCTATTTCTCCAAAGAACCCTGGTTTCTTTTAGTGGAGAGTGGTACTTAGAAGCAAAGATATGGGCATTAGGTGTGCTTGTTGCTTTGGGGAAAGTACTACTCCTGGGCCCTTCCACGAGACACATCTAGGGAACATATGTATGTACATAAATGCATACACACATCTGTATCCAAACTTCTACACCTATTTCTGTTGAAATCCATGACTTCATGCTCATACCTTCAATTCTAACAATACTATAGGCTTCCTTTCTTCTCTGACAGTGAAAGATTAGGTCTCATTAGCTTTAATATGTTGAAATTGTTTGATCAGTTTCCTGTATGTAACCTACCTCTTATCACCACTGCTGCCTCTCTCCCACGTGGATACCCCCTCACCCTATTCAGCCTCTGACACCTCATACTGGGCTGCTCCTATCATGGGTACCCTCCTTACCCCACTTAGGCATCGACACTCCATGCTGTGCATTCCCTGTGGGTATATTGTTCTCATCCTGTTTGGTCTCCAGCACCTCATTCTGGGCTGCCCTCATACATGGATACCCTACCCTCCACGCCTCACTTGGGATCCAGCATTCAGCACTGGACCCCCTCTCTGAGGATGCTTTCCTCGTCCTGCCCAGCTCTGACATCCCACTCTGGACCACCCACACGCAAAGACACTTTACCCTGCTTGGTTTCTGACTCTCCTCACAGGGTTACTCCTGTACCTGAGCAACCTCCTTACCCTGCTTGAGCTTTGACACCAGGCCCCCAAGCTTTACCCGTGTGTGGGTGCCCTCCTCACTGTGCTTGGGATATAGAACTGTACTCTGAGCTGCCCACAAGGGAGGATGCCCTCTCCTCACTCTGTTCGGGCTCCGACTACCCATGCCCGGCCGCTGTCCCATTTAGACACATTGCCCTCTTTGGGCCCTGACTCACTGCACCAGGCTGGCTAGCTTCCCCCACAATGTTCCCCCCCGAACCCCTGACCGCTGGCTCTGAAACCCCACACCAGGCCACTCCTCTGCACAGATTCCTATCTTTCTCTAGCCCACTTAATGGTTTTAGGACTGAATTGTTTAGATGGAGAAGGGGGGAAGGGCTATGCACATGATTAATTTATAGAAAACGAAATTGGGATGGAGGCAGAGACAGAAAGCAAGCAAGCAGCAAGCAGGGGAATGTTTTTTTAAAACAAACTCACCTGGTGTCATGTACAAATAAGAGATAAAGCTAGAGCTCTGAGCTGCTCTGGCTGAAGGGAGGGTTGGAGACCCAAGAACCAGGCCAGACTCTTGCTTGTCCTCCCTCCACCTTGCTAAGACCCCAGGGGTTTGAAAACCACTGCTCTCAATCAAGTCAGTCAACATTGGCCATAGCACCCAAGTTCTAAGTGGCCCAAGATAGCCCAAATGGTTTCCAGTTCTTATTTAATGATGACTGAAAAACAAAAGTGTGAAGTTATTTTTAGACTTAGCTTAACTTATAAATAAATCATAAATCAACTTGTTTTAACAGTGGTGTGACCCTAACATAGAGTAAACTTGAGGAAGGAGACATAGAACCTCAATATGAATGAGGAATTCATGAATGACATTTATTGGATTTTAAGAGAGTTTTAGTAAAAGAAGTCAAAAGTAACGAGTTTGAAGTACACACTTCTCCAGAAATTTTAAAATTTATTTCTGTATATGAAAAATAAGTGACCACTATTATCTACATTTGTTTGAGCCAATATGGCAAATTATATTTCGGAAAAATAAGATATGTAAACGGAAACTTTGATATTCACACATACAAAGGAACTATTGCTAATTAAATAAAAATAATCACAGTAATGTGTCATCAAGAAACAAAAAGTAGAGCAAACTGTTAGAGTAAAGACAATGGGTTTAAAAGAGATTATATTTTTTTAATACCTGTTTCTTTTGAAAACCAGTTTACTTTTAAATTGGTACAGTAAAGCATATTTTGGGGTGTAATGACTCCTAATTTCATAAGCTTTTATCTTTTAAAAGCATTTCCTGGGGATATTTTTATCTACATCTCTGGGCATAGAAGCTGAAACCTGTGCTAATAAAACTGAAAATTTTCCTTGTTGCTTTGAATAAAACTAAATTTCCTTGTTGCATGAATAAAACTAAAAAACATGCTTGATGTATAAACATAAGCAAGTGACTTATAACATTTTTAGTGGTTTCCTGTAATTTCTTTTTCATAATAGTGAAACTTTAATGGTAACGTCATTAAGCTTACAGTGATAATTTGACATTTTTGCATCTAACGATTTAGAAATAGCTTCTGTGATTTAGACTATTTAGTAGTAGCTTTTAAGGACTTAAAAGCAGACAGAATCAATGACAAAATGTTAAAAGTAGCTTGCACTTGGTCAGTTATTAAGACACCAACTTATCTTAATTCCAACCAAAGCAAGTTGTAAAGTCTGAGCGGAATGTTATAAATTCATATAATTCCTTACTTCCATTGGGAGCCTCCCTTCTATGTAAGGTCTCTTATCTGAACTCATGGTGTATATGTGTGAATAATTCAGTTAGATTTTCCTTTATATTAAAACTTTGCTGTGTGTGTTAGGGGCAAGATTTAGCTGAACTATTAAAATTGGCCTTCTCTCTGGTATGGGCCCTCATCTGGTATGGGCCCAGTTGACCTTATTGCCTAGGGTGGAAACTAGAATTGCCTTTAAATCATAATTGGTAATTTACTTCATCCTTAGGCATGCTATTCTGTTCACAACAATAACAACAGTGATAGTGTCATGCGGGAGACCCTGAGGGGTCTCTGCTCCCGCTCCCCATACAAGAACGCAGGATATGGTGAGGCCAAAAAGGAACACCCACGGAGCCATAGGTAGGGGAGTCATACCACTATATTCTCTCTGGCGGCACTATACTCTCACTGGAGGCTGGATCCACACTGTCCGCAAACCGCCATCCACACTTGCCAGCCCAGCCGCCATCTTCCTGCTAGCCCCCATTCTTCTCTCTCCTCTCTCTCTTCGCTAGCACAGCCATAGCAGTTATATTAGTGGCCAATGGCTCACTGGTTACAGCTGACGGCCAACTAGCCACAGCTGATGGCCATGCAATCACAGTTGGCCATTTACTACCTGAGCCAGCACCTGTCTATGTGAGGCCGAGAGCCTGGAAACTACTTTCTGAGGCTCTGCCCCCACAGATAGTTATTCCGTTAGTAACCATAATAAAAATAATTACAACATTTGATGTTACTCTGCATGATAGGCCCTGACCTAAGTACATTTATTAAGTCAATTCTCATGTTAAACCTGTGAGGGAGGTATAAATATTATCCATAACCTGTAGGGATAACAAGGTAGGGCACACATATAGTAAGTGGCAGGCCCGGATGTGAACTCAGGCAGTCTGGTTCAGAATTCCTGCTCTTAACGTCTAACATAAAGAGGCTATACAAAGTTGGGGAAGTCTTATGTGTGTTTGAGGGAACTACTGAAGACTTTTGCAAATGGGGAACACTGGCAAATTCCCACTCTTACAGTAAGCCTCAGCTCGTATGTCCTCATCTGTCTTCCTCATTTTGTTGTTGATTTTCTTGGGCTTCTCTAGCACTTTATGTATGTTTGCATCCATCAGGTTTGTCATGTCTGTTCACACTATCAAATGTGACTTCTGAAGGGAAAAGATCTGTGCAGGGACGGAGTCCCAGAGAGCAGTTTCCAGGCTCTCGGCCTCACGTGGAAAGGTGCTGGCTCAGTTATTAGAAGGCCATCAAGTGTAAGCAGTTGTCCATCAGCTGTGACCAGTTGTCCATCAGCTGTAACCAGTTGGCCATTAACCACTATTGTTTTGTATATAACTGCCGTGGCTACACTAGCAAGTGCAGATTGCGGTTAGCAAGCGTGGATTGCAGATCATGTGGATCCTACTTCCTGTGTCTCGCCTGGCCTCCAGCGAGATTGTGGTGCAGGAAGACCCCTTGTTGGGGTATTGGCAAATGTTTGCTTCTTGTGTCTCAACCGGCCACCATCGAGAATATAGTGAAACCCCTACCTGTAGCTCTGTTGGTATTCCTTTTTGGCCTCACCATATCCTGCGTTCACCTGCCAGGACTGGGAGCTGAGACCCTGCATAACACTTGGTTCAGTGAGCAGGGTATGGTGCTGGCCAAAGCCCTCCGAAGGGCGGTGGAGCAGTTTTTGCACATGAACACTCAGTCTCAGGAAGCTTGCGAGGAGCTGCTCCAGGAGCAGGAAATGTGATCTGCCTGGGAGAAACATAACCCCTCAGTGAATTGGTGGTCCTTTTGAGCGTCTGGATGGCACACCACCCTATTGGCCATAGCAGGCATTGCCTGCTTTTTGGTAAGTCCGCTGCTGCCGTAGGCTCCCAGAGTCATGGACACCCTACACCGGGGCCTCCACCCACTCGGACACCTGGCCCAGTGAGCAGGGTTCTGGACAGGTAAGAACGATGTCTGACTCTGGGAAGGAGGACATGTGGCCCCCACACAGTGTGTGGTACCTGGTAGCCACTGTTCTCAGGAGTTAGATCCCCGTGGAGGGGTGGGAAGATTTGGATGGCTCTCCAGCCAGCATAGAAAGGGCCCTGCAGGTTTTAACCGAGCAGTTGCCAGAGAAGGTAAGAAGTGCAGCCGCCATGTGGGCTGGATGTTCCTCACCGCGTTGCATCATAACTCGGAGGAAGCGCTTACTGAAACAGCCCATGTACAGGACCTGCAGTCCCAGGGGGAGGTGCTGGAAGCTCCGTCTGCCAGTTAGAGGAGGCGCTCCATGGTGGAGACTCTGAGGCAGAGGCGGATGACGCGAGTGGAAGCGATGTAGCTCCCCACCCCCACGTCCAGCCCATCGTGCAGCAAAAGGTAAAGCATGAGCAACCTTTGTGCCACGAGGGCATTGCTACCAGCAACCCGGCAGTGACTGAGTTGACAACCTATACCCCTTACACTCCCACTGAGTTGCGGGAGCTGGGGAGGCAGTGCCGACAGTGTCCTGGAGAGGCACTCCTAGCTTGGCTGCTGCGTTTATGGGATGTGGGGGCAGACAGCATTCTCTACTCCCCAAGCAAAATGGAAAATATAGCCTCCATGACGGGGCATCTGTCCCTGCGACAGCTGTTGCAGAACTGCCGTAGGTTGGCCCAAGACCAGGGCAACCACATTCTAATGGAGTGGTTCAACGCTGCAGTGTGCACGGTGTGGGGAGTGGCTGGTGAGCTGCCAGAAACTGTGAGTAAATGGCAATCTTATGCTGAACTTGCTCAAATCATCTGTGAAATGGGTATGAGACATGTTATGTTCAACCCTAATATGCAGAGGCCGGATGATGAGCGTTTTACAACCAGCATGAGAGATCTGGTTTTGGACACTGCCCCTGCAAGTGCTTTTGGATCCTTGGTTGCCATTCTTGTGCCATATGTGGGACGACGGATCCATGAATTTACCACCACCATGGCCACCCTGGGGGATGTTGAAAGCCGGTGGCAGGGGAAGTTAAGATGTGAGATCCAAGAAGCCAAGACCAGGAATCCCAAATCATAGGCAAGGGGTCAACGTCACGGGCCTTAGAAAGTAACGTGCATGCATACCTAGTATGATCTCGCGGTAGCAGGGGTTGGTCAGGAAAAAATAGACTGACAACCCAATGCAATCTTGTTGGAGCTTTGGAAACATTTGCATCTGAAACAGCAATTCTGGCAAAGCCCGAAGGGGAAGTCCGGAAAGTGCGACTCGTGTCCCTCTAGAACTTCATGGGGCCACCTGAGGCCGGCTCCTTCCAGTTAGATTGGGGAGAGGGCGGGGGCAAGGTACCCAGTTGCAGGGGATGACAAGGGACCGGAGGCCCCACGTGGAACTGTCGATACATTTGTCCCCTTCTAATGTGCAGAGGGTTTTGGCCCTAGTTGACACCGGCACAGAGTGCAGTCTTATTTATGGGAACCCAGAACTCTTCCCTGGACCAGCAATCTGCATTGATGGCTACAGGAAAAGACTGTGATGGTAAAAGCTGTTTCCTTACCATTGGGTATAGGAAGGCTTCCCCCCGTACCTACATGGTGTATGTCTCCCCCATCCTGGAATATATTCTAGGGGTGGATGTGCTGCAGGGCCTCAGCTTACAGATGACGGTCGACGGTCAGAGAGTTCTGTCTCCGGATCCGGGTGGTGAAAGCGGTGACACGTGGGCATGCTCACCACCCTCCTCAAGGGTTGCCGCAGCCCCAGTGTCTGATTACAGTGCGACAGTACCGTCTGCCAGGGGGACAGGAAGAGATTGGTCATACAATTTTGGAATTGGAGAAGGTACATATTGTGAAGCCAATGCATAGTCCCTTTAACTCCCCAGTATGGTCTTTCAAGAAGCCAGATGGGACCTGGCGAATGACTGTGGACTATAGGGAGTTAAATAAGGTGACGCCACCTTTGCACACTGCACTACCTTCAATTCATGGTTTGATGGATCGTCTGACTGTCCTCCTGGGAACGTATCACTATATAGTGGACTTGGCAAATGACTTTTTCTCCACTGACACTGCACCTGAGTGTCAAGAGCAGTTTGCTTTTACTTGGGATGGGCGGCAATGAACTTTTCGAATCCTTCCACAAGGATACTTGCACAGCCCCACTATCTGCTGTGGGCTCGTGGCCCAGGATTTGGCACCATGGGATCACCCGTCCTCTGTGGCCTTGTTTCACTATGTTGATGATGTTTTACTAACATCTGATTCTCTTTCAGATTTAGAGCAAGCAGCTCCCTCTCTTCTCTGCCACCTGAAGTCACGAGGCTGGGTGGTGAACAAGGAAAAGTTCCAAGGCCCTGGCTTATCTGTCAAGTTTTTGGGTGTTGTGTGGTCAGGTAAGACAAAGGTCATACCTAAAGCTGTTATTGATGAGATACAAGCATTTCCCTGGCTGACCGAAGTCTCCCAAATGCAGACGTATTTGGGTCAGCTGGGGTATCGGTGGGTATTTGTACCCCATTTAGCACAGATAGCAAGGCTCTTGTGTGCCATGGTAAAAAAAAAGGGGGCCTCATGGGATTGAACAGAAGCTATAGAGCAAGGTTTTGTTGCCACAAAGTGGGCAACGTAGCAAGCACAGGCCCTACAAGTAGTAGACCCTGGTCGCCCCTTTGAACTTGATGTTCACATAACCCAAGAGGGGTACGGATGGGGCCTCTGGCAACGGCAGGAGCATCTCAGGTTGCCAGTGGGATTTTGGTCCCAATTGTGGAAAGGAGCGGAGGTCCGCTACTCTCTAATAGAGAAACAGCTGGCTGCTGTGTATGCAGCCCTAGTGGCCGCAGAAGCCATCACAAGGACTGCACGGGTGTTGGTTCACACAACCTATCCTGTCCAGGGATGGGTGCGTACATGGTCCCAGGGACCCTAAATTGGGGTGGCACAGACCACCACCCTCGCCAAGTGGGGTGCCTACTTGGAGCAACGTCGCACCCTCAGTTCAAGCCCTTTGAGCACAGAGCTACAAGAGGTCCTGGGGCCGGTGGAGCTTGTAGCCCAGGCTGAGCCAAGCGCTCTGCCTAGAGGGGAGGACTTGGAGCCCTCGCCCTACAAAGAAGGACAGCCCCCAGGACCTGAGGATGCCTGGTATACTGATGGCTCTAGCTGGGGAGCTGCAGCCATTTGGACGGCTATTGGTGTGCAGCTCAAAACAGACACCATTTGGTTTGATACTGGGATGGGCCAGAGTAGCCAGTGGGCTGAATTACGGGCTGTGTGGATGGTAATCAGTCATGAGCCCGGGCCGCTGATTATTTGTACTAACAGCTGGGCGGTGTTCCGGGGCCTAACATTGTGGCTCCCCAAGTGTAAACACCAAAACTGGTTGGTAGGATACTGTCCACTGTGGGGTCAAGCCATGTGGCAGGACCTCTGGGACCTAGGGCAGAGAACGGAGGTGACCCTAATGAATATCACAGGTCACTCTCCCTTCGTGTCCCCAGGTAATGATGAAGCAGATGCCCTAGCACAGGTACGATGGTTAGAACAGGCCTCTGCCACTGAGGTGGCCCATTGGCTGCATAGGAAACTGTGGCACGTTGGAAGCCGAACCATGCGGCAGGTAAGCAGATGTTGGGGTCTGCCTTTGAAATGGCAGGAGACAGCAGATGCTTGCTATAACTGTGCTGTCTGTGCCCAGGACATCCCCTAACAGCGGAAGCTCTCCTGGGAGACACAGCAGATTACATGAGGGAGGGTGCCCCTCACTCGCTGGCAA
Source organism: Rhinolophus sinicus (assembly GCF_036562045.2). Classification (NCBI taxonomy): domain Eukaryota; kingdom Metazoa; phylum Chordata; class Mammalia; order Chiroptera; family Rhinolophidae; genus Rhinolophus; species Rhinolophus sinicus. The sequence continues at coordinate 36,209,847 of NC_133761.1, read as the reverse complement.
GTGGATTACTCTGGACCCCTGCCTAAGGCCTGCAATGCTGTGTAGCATTCACAACAGTGGACACTGCTATGGGGTTGATGTTTGCTTAGTCGTGTCTTGTTGCAGATTAGCGACATACAGAAGTCGCTCTTACACGGCTGTGCGCCCTCTATGGACGCCCCCAAGTCATTGAAAGTGACAGGGGTACCCATTTTACGGGGCAAGAAGAGCAGCCCTGGGCTGCCAGGACTGATGTACAATGGTTGTTTCATGCCCCGTATAACCCACGAGCAGCCGGCACGATTGAACACTACAACAGCCTTTTGAAGTAAGTCCTCCGGGTGTCAAAACACCCTCCCACGATGCGCGACTGGGCCTCACATCTGTGGGACGTCCTGAGAGTCCTGAATGAGAGACCACGGAAGGGAGCGCCCGCACCAGTAGAAGCTCTGCTGCCTCGAAAGGCCGCTCCCATTCAGTTACAGGTACAAGTGAGACTCTGTTAAAGCCAGGCTACGGCAGAAATGGGAACATTTTGCTGCCATCACACACATGCTTGAAAGCAAAGAAACAGCAACAATGGACTTGGCCCTGGCAGGTCAAAAGCCCCCACTGTCGGTGGTTGGGTCTGATATCCCCACGGAGGGCTGGTTTGACCCATGATTCGCAAGTGATGCCAGGGGTGGTGGCTGAGTGGCCACTGCAAGTGACTGTGGTATATGGAGGTCCCGATGCCAGGACAATTTTGCGGGTAACCTTTGTTCTCTCGCTATGGGCTACTATGGGGTCCCCTGTTCTGTTACATGTTGAAACTGTGCAAAGGACCCCAAGCACTGCCACAAAGGTCTGGTACCACAAACTGGGAAAGGTGCTGGTGGCAGCAACCCTTCTTTCCCGGGACATAAAGCTAGCGTGTATCCTCCCAGGTGGAAGGGATTTACCATTGTTGGTTCCTATGACTACTACCATGTTTCCCCGAAAATAAGACCTATCTGGACCATCAGCTCTAATGCATCTTTTGGACAAAAATTAATATAAGACCCGGTCTTATTTTACTATAAGACTGGGTTTCATCTAACATAATATAAAATAAGACCGTGTCTTATATTATTTTTTGCTCCAAAAGACGCATTAGAGCTGATTGTCTGGCTAGGTCTTATTTTCAGGGAAATACAGTATTTCTTTCTGCCCATAGGTGCCTATGGATTAATACAATAGTGGATTGGGCCCACACTTTTACTGATGTGGCAAATCAGTCATCTTGTCAGACTGGCATGGAAATGCCCATTAGTTTATCTCCTGGGTTGCCACTCCAGGTGGCAATGGCTGTACAGGTGGGCATCAAGGGACACCCCCTGGCACATTACTTGGACTGCACTGAAACTTTTTCTTGTGGGCTGGGTGAATCAAACCCACCCCTGCTTGCGGTACTGTGTATGCATGGTGGTGTTTTGGTGCAGCAATTGTTACCATTATGACTTGTGGATATTGTATCCACCTTTAGGTTCCTGGCAGAGGGCCCCTCGCAGAAGATGCTTGTCGCTTAGATTGTGAGGCGAGACCCTGGAGGGGTGGAGTTTAGGGACCGAGTCCCAGAGAGCAGTTTCCAGGCTCTTGGCTTCACGTGGAAAGCTGCTGGCTCAGTTATTAGATGGCCATCAGCTGTAACCAGTTGCCCTATTGCTGTAACTAGTTGGCCATTAGCTACTATTGTTTTGTATATAACTGCTGTGGCTATGCTAGCAAACAGGGATTGCGGATTGTGCGGATCATGTGGATCCTACTTCCTCTGTCTTGCTTGACTGTGAGCGAGACTGTGGTGCTGGAAGACCCCTTGTTGGGGTATTGGCAGATGTTTGCTTTTTGTGTCTCGATGGGCCGCCATTGAGAATGTAGTGGTATGAACCCCTTACCTGTGGCTCCATTGGTGTTCTTTTCGGCCTCACCATAGCCTGCATTCACCTCCTGGGAGTGGGAGCTGAGACCCTGCATTACATCCTGCTATGGCCAATAGGGTGGTGTGCCATTGGGAAGCTTGAGAGGTCATGTTTCTCCCAGGCAGATCACATTTCCTGCTCCCGGTGCAGCTCCTCATGGGCTTCCTGAGACTGCATGTTCATGCACAGAAATTGCTCCACCACCCTTTGGAGAGCTTTGGCTGGCACGATAGCCTGCTCGCTGTGTCAAGTGTCATGCAGGGTTTCAGCTCCCGCTCCCAACAGGTGAATGCAGGATATGGTGAGGCCGAAAAGGAACACTAATGGAGCCACAGGTAGGGGGTTCATACCACTATATTCTCGATGGCAGCCGGTGAGACACAAGAAGCAAACATTCACCAATATCCCAACAAGGGGTCTTCCTGCACCACAATCTTGCTGGTGGCCGGGCGAGACACAGGAAGTAGGATCCACATGATCTGCACCATCTGCAATCCATGCTTGCTAACTGCAATCTGTACTTGCTAGCTTAGCCACGGCAGTTATATACAAAACAATAGTAGCCAATGGCCAACTAGTTAGAGCTGATGGCCAACTGGTTACAGCTGATGGCCATCTAATAACTGAGCCAGTACCTTTCCACATGAGGCTGAGAGCCAGGAAACTGCTCTCTGGGACTCCGTCCCTACACTAACTCCCCCTTTCGTTTTTTCTGTTTCTTCTTGTGTACCTACCTAGAAAACCTGACCATTGTAGGAATGGAGAGGATTGCCTTCGTGATAGGAGTCTGCTGTCCTCCCAGAATGCTGGCATTTTGAATAAACCTACTTTTCTTTCCACCAACCTTGTCTCTTGATTTTTGGCTTACAAGCAATAAGCAGCTGGACCTTAGTTCGGTAATATTCTCACCAAATCACTCGAAATCAACACATAATCTAAGCAGAAACAATGTGCTTGCTATGCAAACTAGCTTGAAGGCACATCCCTTCCTTCCAACCTTAGCCTGTGTGGGGACAGAGCCAGGAGAGCAGTTTCCAGGCTCTCGGCCTCATGTGGAAAGCTGGTGGCTCGGTTAGTAGATGGCCATCAGCTATAATCAGATGGCTATCCGCTGTGGCTGGGAGGCCATCAGCTGTAACCAGTGAGCCATTAGCCACGAATATAACTGCCATGGCTATGCCGGTGGGTTGGTTGGTTGGCAGAGAAGTGGACGGCAGAAAATTTGGATATGTGGCTACTGCTTCCTTTATCTCCAATCCAGTCTCCAGCGAGAATGTAGTGGTATGAACCCCCTGTCCATGGCTCCGTTGGTGTTCCTATTTGGCCTCACCTTATCCTGCATTCTTGTGTGGGGAGTGGGAGCTGGGACCCTGAGTTGCACCTTCCACCCATCAACTTTTTTCATAGGGAAATGATGTAGCTGTTCTGTAACTTTGTCAACTACTCGGTCCTATGCCTTGCTGCTTCATTCACCTGAGTAAACGAACAAGTATCTCACTGAGCAAGTACTTTCCACCAGACATTCTGGGATTACTATAGCAGTGATCACAGCCATCTGAAGTTCCTGCCCTCATGGAGTTCGTGTTCTAGTATATTGTAATACAATACCAGGTGTATGTAAGTGCTGTGATGAAAATGAGGTAAGGTGTGAGGGTGGAGGGAGGACTGAAAGTGATGAGGAAAGCTCAGTTTCCATCCCTATTGTTTACATAGTGGATGCTTCATAAATGCTGGAATGAATGAAAATTAAGCTCAAGATAGAAATTTAGCCTATTGTATTAAACTAGAATCAACTATTAGATTATAATTCCACTCTGAAGGTTGAACATTTGTCTAAATAACTACTTAAAAATAAAATTATCCTCTAGTCCTAGATGAAGCTAGGCCCTACTAGGAAATACCAGGTGTGCCCCCCAAAAAAAAAAAAAAAAAAAAAGAAACTATACACATTTTATGAAATGTTAAAACTTTGGTCAACATTGCTCAAGCAGTAGTTTGCCGTAATCAGAAGTGTCTGGACGCTGATGGTAACTACTTTGAGCACCTCTTGTAATTGAAGAAGTCAAACGTGACTTGTATTCATCTTTTGTTGTCGGTATATATTAACAGTTTTTCCTTTCTTAAAATGTGTACACATTTTTTTGGCACCCTCTGTATTTGAGTTGGATTTAGGAACTGGCTCACTTACTTAGTTCAAACAGAATGATATTTTTTCAGACTCAAGTTTACATTTGTCAGTATAAGAAATGTCTAAACCTATAGAGAATTTTAATGAGTTTATTTGAGCCAAACTGACGACAGTTGCTGGGAAGCAAAATCTCATTGGATTGAGAAAATGCTCCAGAGAATGACAGTTTTGCAGCTTATTTTATACATTAGAATCAAAGGAGGAGACAAAGAAGGTTACATGAAATCCATGGGTGATATACTAAGGGAGCGGGAGAATGCAAAGAGAAGAAATCTCTGGGATTGGATAAAAAATAAAATGGAGAGACACATACTTCTTTTACATTGGTGGGTACGGGATAGTTAACAATTACAGCACATAGAAATGGTGTCATGCGGGGATTCTGGTCCTGCTACTCACATAAGAACGTAGGATATGGTGAGGCCAAAAAGGAACAACAAAAGAGCCATAGATAGGGGAGTCATACCACTATATTCTTGATGGCAGCTGGTCGAGACACAAAAGCAAACATCCGCCAATACCTCAACAGGGCTTCTTCCTGCACCCCAGTCTCTCTGGCTGGACGAGACACAGGAAGTAAGATCCACACTTGCTAACCTCACTTGGTAGCCACAATCAGCCGTCTGCTTCTCTGCCAACCAACCCACCCCCTAGCATAGCCACAGCAGTTATATTAGTAGCCAGTGGCTAACTGGCCACAGCTGATGGCCAACTAGCTACAGCTAATGGCCATCTACTACCCAAGCCAGCACCTTTCCGTGTGAGGCCGAGACCTTGGAAACTGCTCTCTGGGACTCTGTCCCCACAGATGGCATTCATGGAACAAGATAACAATGAGGGGTTCTGTGGTCTCCTGCTCTGATGGGAGGTTGTACCCTGAGGTGTCTGGAGAAGGAGATTACTCTGACATTTCAAAGGTATGTTATCTTAGAAGCAAAAAGACAATAAACAGGCTCACTTAAGGTAAAGACAGACCTTTGTCAAGGAAACTACAGGCCACGGATCTGACTACTCTTCATGACCTACTTTTAGTTAAGAATTTTTATGTTCAGACCATCCTATGAGGTTAATTTCAGTCTCTGAGTTTGTAGGGCCCGCCATGCTGGCCTCCCCTGAGCTTGTCAGGTTTAGTATGTAGCCCTTTTTAATCTGTGTTTGCATCTTTTAATTAATGAATTTGTTAATATTTCCCTTTGAGGACTTGTGAGGACAGAGTCCCAGAGAGCAGTTTCCAGGCTCTCGGCCTCAGGTGGGAGGGTGGTGGCTCGGGTGGTTGTTGACCGTTGACTGTAGCCGGTTGGCCAATTGGCTGCTGATGTAACTGCCGTGACTGCGTTGGTTGGTTGGCTGGTTGGTTGGTTGGTTGGCAGGCTGAAAAGCGGCCGGCGGATTGCAGACCGTGTGGATCCTACTTCGTGTGTCTCACCTGGCTGCCAGCGAGAATATAGTGGTATGACTCCCCTATCTATGGCTCCGTGGGTGTTCCTTTTTGGCCTCACCATATCCTGCGTTCTTATGTGGGGAGTGGGAGCTGAGACCCTGCATGACACCCTGCATGACAGGACTACTTAAGAAAGATTTATCTTGCTTTGGGATGACAAAGAGAAAAAGACTTATGAGGGAATGAATTAGTCATGCCAGCAATGGTGATAATTGGGGTGCTAGCAAAATGTAGCGCAGCCAGAGTTTATTCTCATTTGAAGTCATTCTGTGTCCTAGTCTGTCATCAGATGAAAGACTTTGAAGTCTGTTGCCCAGCCACCCTGTTTGGCTTTGGAGGACAGCCACTAATTAGGACTTTATGTATTTAAAGAATGTAGCTCTTTCCAAGTCTTTGTGAGTTCTTCTTAGAACAATGAACTTTGGAAGATTGGGATTTGCTTCCTCACTCTGGAAGTTTGGAGAAAACCCAGTTCAAATGTGATCAATTCTGAGCAGCTTTCCCAGCACTCTTCACCCCTCGCTTTCTCCACAACCCACCTCCCACAGAACTGTAATTCATCCACTAGTCCTATCTGCTCCTGTTGTCTCACAGTTGCTTTATCGGTGCCTGTTTCTTAGGCTAGTTTGGGACCCATTTGGGGCTGGGGACTGCCTTAGTCATCCTTTTATCCTCAGCACCTGACACAAAGCCTGACATATGGTAGGTGCTCAATAATTGCTTGTTGAATTGAATGTGATAAAAGTGCCCACTTGAGCATCCTCCCTGAGGAGAAAGATAAATGCCTTCTGAGTCTGCATACATACATTATTCTCTTTAAGCAACTCTTGAAAGCTTAAATGAAGTGCTGCTGCTTGTTGATGATTTAATTCATCTAGTGCAAGTGTGCCAAGGAATGCCAGGCCACCTGTTCCTGTTTAACGGGATGGTGGCTTGCCCTGCCAAGTGCCAGAAGGAGAAGCCCACTGCAGGGATTTCCCTTTGGAAAGGCATCTATGCCACTTCACCATTCTGTGCTGTGCCTTTGCTGAGCAAGGGCCTTTTCTTGATTTTCACATATATGCAAAAGAAGGTTCAGCAGGTTTTTCCTTTTCAAAGTGAGCTTTGGAAATGACAGAATCTGCTCTAGCAAATGTGAAGAATGTCTCCTCAACTCATCCAACCTTTTTCTTACTCTCTTACTTAGTTACTCAAATCCTTTCTCAAACCAGTCTAAGAATACTAAGCTTTCAGCAGACTTCTAATTGGTATCCACTTCCTCTCAGGAGGAAAAGCTTTTCTACTAACTTTTCTCTGGGAACAATTTGAATCTGTTTATCTAAATGTAGAGGACTCACTACTATGCTTCCTATGAAGTAAAAAAACCCAAAGTTGCCTCTTTTGAAGCTTGTGGCTGGTTTTTAAGTCAGCAGAGGCCAGGAAGGACTGTGATCAACTGGCAACTTCAAAAAATATGCACATTATAGGGATATGGAAGAGAGAAATACAATTTTTCCCCCGTGACTACTAAAGTTTTTGTCAGTATTCCATTGTAGGCTCAATGGCTGAAGAAAAATTCAAAATCTTAGAAGTTTTTCATAGAACATTATGGTGATCAGAGTTTAAAAAATAGGAGCTTTAAAGCTTGGTATTGTTATTGCTTCCAACAGCAAAAAAGAACGTTTAGAACTGACTTTTTAATAGGATTTTCTTACAAGAAAGCTTTATAAACAAAATCTGGATATAGTGCATTTCAATAAAGGAAATTTTATAATAATAAAAAAATATATGGCACCGGTATGGAATCATCTCTTTGAGGGAATGTCATCCATAAAGTTGATTCTAGGAAAAATATCTGGTGTTTTAGCTGTTGATATAATGTTGTATATTGTTTACATGTCATAAATAACAAATATTCTCTATTAGGATTATTAAGAAGCCCATCGTTGGACTGGATGGGAACAGAAATGCCAGTATGTGAGTGGGAAAGAGATGGGCTTTAGTTTCCTTCAGAACCAGGATTATATTCCAGCACTGTTAACTGATTAGCAGCATGACACTGTGGGTTATATGGGCTATATAAAATCTCTCTCAGTCCCAGTTTCTTCAGTTGGGGTCCATAATCCTTAATTTGCAGAATTGTTTGGTAGGTTCAGTGAAAATCCACAAAGTTCTCACCCATGCTTGACACACTATATAACTGTTCAAAGCATTGTGGTTACCATGATTTTGGAGCTATCTTATTGTAAAAGTGCTATAAACATTTAATCAGGAGCAAGTTTCCTTTTGTTCTTTTGGCAATATTTTATACCTATATCTGTGTCAAAATAATTCTCTAGTTCAAAAATTAAATACAGAGATTACATAATTGCCTTGTGAAAAGAAATTGCAAAGCAAATGATTTGGCATCTTATGTAGAAAAATAAATTAAGTGCCAGAAATATCCAAGCAGAGTCCATGAGATTATCAAGGCAGAGTGGGACGATTCCAACAGAGGCACTCAAGAATACTGACATTTAAGGGAAAGGCAAAAGATGTCCTAGAAAGGAGATTGGGGAGGGAAATTAGAGTGTTCCTGAAGCCAAGAGAGGAGAATATTTTATGGATGAGAGAGTGAGCAGTCAAAAGGGGCAACATGAGGGGCGGCCGGATGGTTCAGTCGGTTAGAGTGTGAGCTCTGAGCAACAGGATTGCTGGTTCGATTCCCACATGGGCCAGTGAGCTGCCCCCTCCACAATTAGATTGAAGACAATGAGCTACTGCTGAACTTCCGGAGGGGCAGCCATATGGCTCAGTTGTTTAGAGCACGAGCTCTCAATAACAAGGTTGCCAGTTCAATTCCCTCCATGGGATGGTGGGCTGCACGCCCTGCAACTAAAGATTGAAAATGGTGACTGGACTTGGAGCTGAGCTGCACAACTAGATTGAAGGACAATGACTTGGAGCTGATGGGCCCTGGAGAAACACACTGTCCCCATATATTCCCCAATAAAATTTATTTTTTAAAAAAAGTGGCAACACCAGAAGTGTCTGTTGGAGTCAATAAGGGGGCCATGCATCACTTGGCTCAGAGCTCTTTCATGGAGTGCTTGGGTCCAAAGTTTGATTGTGGTGTGGAGGGAGGGAGAGGGCATAGGAAATGCAAATGCGAATAATCCTTGCATCTGTTTGGCTAGGAAGGAAAGGTACTTACCAGAGAGCGGCTTGGAGGTGACAGTTCTGTTTTTGTTATTACACTGGAGCCAATTGAACCTGTTTAAATGCTGGCAGGAAGAAGCCAGAAGAGGGAGGGGTTGAGGTAAAGGGTAACTGATGGATCTTTGAGCCAAGGAGGCAGAAACACACTTCCATTGTGCCTGGAGGGAGGAAGCAAGCCAGGGTGTAGATGCACATAAGTTTGTAGGTGGCTTGGCCAGCTTCTGTCTGATGATTTTTCTTGTGAAGTCCGAGGTAAGCTATTCTTTGAAAGGGGCATAGGGTGGGGACAAGTGGTGTCATAGGAGCTTTGAGGAATGAAAAAAATTTGAATTGGCTGTCATAGAGACTGAGAACCTAGAAAGATTGCTGAACTGCCCTGGAGGAGACCATTGCAGTTGGAGACCATGAACATGTAGTGGCCGAACCATGGAGTGGAGGGGCATTTCTGAAGGTTCCCTTTGAAGCCTGGGTTTAGACGCGGGGTTAGCGGAATAAGGGAGTAGGGCAGGAGCTATCCAGATTTGGGGAATTTTGCCAGCTGATTGCAATGGAAAGACAATGAACTTGACAGTGGAGGTGAGGATATTTGTAAGGCAGTGATTGACATGATGTGTCATGAATCCGAGTTTGATAAGGAAGGAAATCAAAAACAGGAAGGGGTTGACAGAGAAGAAGAAAGCAGAGGAGTCAAAATACTGAAGGTCTTGTGGAAATAAAATACAGATGTGGTGATAGTAATTGGACTGAAAAGTGGTACCTTGGAATCAGACTAGGCTGTTGGATTTAATTTTTTATAGGTGGAGCAATTCTGGGTGAAGACAAGGTCCAGGAGGTGGCTAATGGAAGGGTGGCTTAAGTGACATTGAGGGGAAACTTTTTTGAGATCAAAGAACAAAGATCTTGAAGCTACCCAGGATAACTGCAGGGCTTGGGGTGGAAAGGTAGATTGACCAAGGTGCCAACGGCTCCCTGAATGAGGAGGAGAAATGACTAGAGGTTGGCATTTGACATTGACAAAGTGAAGTATAAAAGTTAGTTTAGCATCTGCCTGAATGGGTAGAGGAATTGTTATCTGGAACTGACATTAGGGTTTCCTCTCAACTCCTGGGTACAGTAAGTGGGATGAGGTTGAGTGAGAGGCATCTCCTTAGTGGGGATTACAGGGGCGAAGCAGTGTCCTTGTAGGGAAGGGCCAGGCTTCATTTACCTGAGGAGACAGAGGAAAGGACCCATTAGTGACATGATTGTGGATGAGGTATTTTACCATGAAATGAAGTTCTAGAGGGCTCAGGTAAAGGCTATGGAAAGAAGGGAGCAGTGGGAGTTTGGTCAATGGCAAGGAAGCTCAGAGTTCTTTGGGGGTTAGAATATATGGAAAGAGCTGACCAGATAGGCTTGAATTTTGGTCATTGGCCAGAAATAATAGGAATATGGTGCTTGGAGAGATTGTTTGGCGCAAGGGTTCCAAAGAACGAATCCAGAAGTCCCCAAATAGATTGGAGGGGAAGGGCTCAAGTCTTTCTGGAAGGAGGCAGTCTTCCTTGCACTTTTCCTACAGAGGGAGGGGCATAGTCAGAAGCTATGAGTTTCATGACACCACGGACCAATGACTAAGTAGTTCAGGGTGGCTGGGACATAGTGTTTGTGGAAGAGTGACTGAGTGTCAGGTGGGGTCAGACTGTGTGGGGCCTTGAGGCACCTGCTCAAGTGTTTATAAGCAGGGATATTCCACAATCACTTATGTGATGCCAATGAGGAGAGTGGGCTGAATGAGATGAGATGAGATGAGAAAGAGACTTTGAACATTGAGGTTCTCACCTTGCTGCACTGATCCTCACCTCCCAACAGGAACATCTAAATACTAACAGAGACTAAAGAATAAATCTTCTTTTTGTACATTTTGCTTTTTTAGGACATGATATGAACAAAGAGATGTAGTAACTGTTATTCTTCCCTTTTATAAATGACGATTATCAACTGTAATAAATCTCTTGTGATTTAATCTAGAAGCCAAATACATACACATTCATTAATGCTGCAAGTGACCTCATCATCTAACAATCCTTAGATGAGAAACGGTTATTCTTGATTTATAAAGTTATTCATCCCTTGACTTCTTTAATTAAGAATCCCAGGGATAAGTAATTCAGAAATATGAGGAGAGACTAGAGAAACAAAAAGTAACTGAAATAAAAACCTGAGTAGGGCCCAAGGTAGGACTTGGGCTCTGAAATGCTACAAGGATTGATGAATTCACCCAGTCATTATTGGATGTGACATTCTCAGTATTGTTGACCCTTTGGTTGTGTAAACATTCTAAATTCACTCTGGATTTCTCTGTGATGGCTCAACAATTAAATATTAGCTCATCACTCTTTTATTCCTTCTGTTCTTTTGTAATAATTACAACAGGAGTGTATACAGATTGGGAAGTTGAGTCATAATACAGATAATGGACAGATTATTTTGCTGACCTTCTCATGAGTTTGTCCTAAGATGTTCTCAAGGAGTCTAGTCCAGTAATGGAGACTATTTTTCTTAGTCTATGTGTCATACAACTTCCTCAGCCTGCATATGACATATGGGGTAGAGGCTGAGTACATGTGTGTATGTGTGTAAGTGGAAATGTGTGAGTATGAGTGGTCAGTCTTGGGTAGAATATCCAAGGTTCATACACTGGTCAGAATTTGAGATTTAGAGTTGTTTTTAACTCTAACTTTCTCTTACTGTGAGGCGAAAGAAGTTTGTAGCTGGATGGGCTATAGGTCATCTGACCCACTCTACCTGTCCTCAGATGAGGAATCTGAGACCCAGGCATGTGTCTTGCCTGAGGTCTTGCAGGGGCAGTGAGACAGAGGCCTCCTGAGGACCCAAATTTTTTCCTTTTCAGGTTACTTGGTGGCATTTGCTAATTGGGATAATTGAGGCACTGGTGCAATTTTGATAAACAATGCTAAAATGAAGACATGTCCTTTAAAATGAATGTTTCAGTGAAGAGAACAGGGAACAGGAGGACTCGTTGATACTGGTTATAGATTCTGCTAATGGCTCATCTCACAGTTGTGGATGATTCTAGTGTTTGGGCACAGCTGGGTGGGGAATAGAAAGACAGCTGCCAGTTAAATCCATTGACACATAGGGGTTACCTTCTAGAATAGCACATGGGGAGAAAATCCAGCCAAGTTAAAGCTCCTTCTGAAAATCCTTTAGGAAGAGACCCGCATATAGTCTCTCATTAAGATGAACACAGCTTGTGTTTCCTCCAGCATTGGGACAGGTGACTGTTTCTTCATTTAAGCATCAAACGAAGCCAGCCACTGGCTTGCATGTAGGCCACGATGTACCCCAAACACATATTTTTAAGCACTGAGCAGTGAGATGCTTATGCCATGAGAGCCCGTGGGATTGATGTTAGGGTAGGGATAGTAGCTTAAGCTCAGAAGGAGGGCAGGCAGGAGCAGCTAAACAAGAACTGAAAACTCTTTAAAGGTTTCTAATTTAATTACGTAATTGAATTTAAGTAATTTAAAATCATATTTGCACATTTGATGCCACTGTAAACTATCATTTTATTGAAACCAATTAATTCCAATATGAAAGTCACAAATAAAATTGTACCACCCATTAACACATTTCTTTCTCTCTTCTCTTATGTCCTCCCTTTCCCTCATTTACTTTATTTCTCCATTCTCTCCCCAACCATGAATAATTCTTTTAGCCCTCCCCCCACTAGCTGTGTCTTGCTTAGAAAATGATATCCACTTTCTATGTCTCTCTATTTACTCTCTTATCTTTCTCCTCCTCTAAGCTTGTCAACCACAGCTTGTTTACCCATTAGAGGTAAACATTCTTTTTAAAAAAATTTGTGTATGTTTATTTTGTTTCATTTTAGGCGAAAAAATATTGGATGACTACCTCTCTTTTAATTTATCCTCTCTTCAGTAAATGCTAATTTCCCAGCCCGTCATTTATTGGCTGTGTGACTAGACACAATATTCTTAACCTGCTTAAGCTAGTTTCTTCTTCTGTGAAATAGAAATAATAATAGCACTATTCCTGATAGAGTTGTTTTTAAGAAATCCATGAGATAATTAAAGTGCTTAGTTCAGGGTACAGCAAATGTTTAAGTAATGGTAACTACTAAGATTTTCATTTTAAAAATATACTTATATTTTAAATTATACATGCAAATAGCTGCCTAAGGATAAAGAATATTTTCCCCCTTTCTTCTGCCTTCCCCTCCCCCCAACTCTGGTTGAAGCTGTTGTTTCTCAGTCTAGTTGTGTAGGACACAGCTCCCTGGCCCATGCTGGTATTATGAGCCTTGTGCTTCGCCAGTAGTCCGTCGGCTGCTCACAGCAGCCCACAGCAGCACTCAGCAGCCCACGGCTGCTCATGCTGGCTGCCGGCCACTCACACTGGCCACAGGCTGCTCATGGCAGCACACAGTAGCCCACGGCAGCACAGAGCAACCCACCACAGCTCACACCGACCTCCGGCTGTTCACAGCAGTCCAGCTCCAGGGAGAGCTGTTGTTCACAATCTTAGCTGTAGAGGGCGCAGCTCACTGGCCCATGTGAGAATCGAACCCGCAACCTCAGCGTTAGGAGCACGGCTCAAGAATATTTTTATTGTTGGTTTTCATTTCATTTCATCCCCACAGTTATGTGAATACAGCAATGGTTGAGCTGTGAAAACTGTTTTTAATAGGGAGCTCTCCTCATAGCTTTTTATTTTTTTAGTCTTTATTTTTTATTTTTATTATTATTTTTTAAACTTTTATTTATTTTAAGTGTGTTTTTTCAGGACCCCTCAGCTCCAAGTCAAGTAGTTGTTTCAATCTAGTTGTGGAGGGCACAGTGGCCCATGTGGGGATCCAACCTGCAAGCTTGTTGTTAAGAGAACCGTGCTCAAACCAACTGAGCTAATTGGCCACACCTAGTCTTTATTTTTTAAAGTGTTTTATATTCACAGAAATGCTGTGGAAAGTAGAAAGTTCACATATGCCTCCTTCTCCCCACCTTGCAAACCTCCCCCACCATCAATATCTGGCCTCAGAGTGGTACTTTGTTACCATCAATGAACCTACATTGGCTTTTTATTTTTTTTTAACAATGATACTTGCAAATGTAAATTCCTTAGAGTGGTGGTCCCTGTGTTCCCGGAGCCTTCCGAAGGACTGCCTTTATGCAGCTTTTTGAGATAAGGTAGCAGCAGGTTAATGGGGCCCAGCTGTGCATTAAACTTTCATTATCTATTCAAGATGCAGGAGCTTCTTGGAATTGGATGGACTGGTAAGCATAGTAGAGCCAGTGTACCTTGCCTAATGGTCCCTTTTCTTGTCTCTTCTACTTCATGAAGTTCTTTAAGGGCCTGGAAATGTAGAAATACAGCCTGACCCCGACAATGGGGTGGGAGACAAAGACAGATTAAAAGATGCCAGTGTTTACAGTGAAGGGACATGGGCAGAATCTACCAAAAAATAACACCAGAAGCCATTCAGACTGAGCTCCAGGTGGAAGCAGTGAGTGAGTAGTGGTGTCCCCCAGCTGTCCTCATTCTTCATGAGCTCAGACTAAACCCGGGTTTGGGCAGTGCCCCAATCTCCAGTTATTGTTTCCTCAAAGGGGTTGCCCCAGTGCCACTCCTCTAGCCAACCTGATGGGGAAGGGACAAGCTTGGGGAACTGAGCAGGAAGATTTGGCTAAGCATTAACTTTCAAATGAAACTCTGCCTTAATTAAAGAGGGAACAAGGTAACAATGGTACAGTATGTGGCTTTGTGTCTGGATAGTTAGCATATTCGATGCTTTCTTCTTTGTAAGGTCACCACACTTTTACAGAACTTATAATAGAATTTCTTCTTCACAAACAACCAGACATCTTAAAAATTAATAGAAGTGGAATTTGAACGTGGGATGTGAAAATGACTCAAGAACAAAGTCCTAGAGAGCCTCCTGATAATCTTTGTCTATTGATTTACTAAAAAAGGGAGAAAAGCCTACACACAAGGGATAAAGAGGAAATCTTTATTTTTTCTAAACTTTTCCATCTTAATGTCTATTGCCAAGTATTATATTTGTGAAGAAATGTACTATAACCTCATTTTTTTAAGTTATCAGAAATTAGAAGCAATTCTCTTGGAAGATAAATTGAATGGTTTCTGGAGAGTTTAAAAGATAGACTGGCAAGTACGGTGTTCTTGAGGAACGGCTCTTGGTCTGCATTCAACTGGCAGAATTGGTGGAAGACACCTCACCCTCTCTCACTTAGGCAAATTGGACATCTGGTTTGTAGGACTGGGGAACTCCCCCGCCACACACACACACACTTTGGCTTAAGTTATGGTGCCTAATCAACTGGCTCATTTAACCATGAATGTGAAAGATTTGACTGAAAAGCAGATTTAAGTGTATGCTACTGAACTCTTCTGGGACGACAAGAACTCATAATCTGTTCAGCCCTTACATTCATGGGAAACTCTTTTGATGAATCTCATGTCACGTTACACAGACTAGATCCCGTGTCTGGAAAGGGCAGGAAGCTCTCTGTGCAGGCACTCTGCATGGGAGTGGGGGGGTGGAGGCATCCAGCATGATCACAACTAGGGTCCGCTCTAGGGAAAAGCTGTCCATTCTCCAACTACCAGCACCTGCCATTTGCCTCATTAGCTTTCTCCTTCGATATTGTCTCTACTTTCAACTATTGCAGTGAATGTCTATAAAATGTTAAATATTAACACCAAAGCTGCACCACCAATCCAGCCCTTCCTACACCTTCCCTGGTTTATTTTTTCTTCCTTAGCACTTACTACCATCTAACACACTATTTATCTTCTTTACACATTTTGATTATTATTTCTCTCCTGCTATAAAGTAAGCTTTTCGAGGCTCGGGCTTTTTGTTTTGTTTTATATCCTGCACCTGACACAGTGCCTGGCACATAGTAGGTACTCAATAAATATTTGTGGAATGAATGAATAATGGCAGGCACTATCACTCAAGCCTATTTCATAACTTTTTATATAGTCAGTGTCACTCAGAGTTGCTACTAAGTATGAGACTACAGTGTCAGAGTTAAGGGCGGGGGGATATGATTGTCATTAAGGCCAGCTTCATGGGTGTGCTCAGCAGGGTCCTGTGCTTGCTTTAATGCTCTGCTGTCATTATCTCAAAATTCTTAATAATTTTCTCTTTGAGCTTCTGCTTTGTAAGTGAAGTCCAGTGTAACAATGGGGAATGTATGTGAGAGAGATCCATGCAATGTGAGTGTCCAGGGACATTAGTCACCACTCCATTTACGTGTAATGTTTGCGATGCCCCAGGAGCCCAGAATTCTGGTGGGGCCACAGTGCATGGAAACTCAGTGAGGCTCAATGTAGGTACAAGGTAAGCATGTTATGCTTGGAGATCCAGAAGCCCTAACAACCTGTGCGGCCATACTTTTTGTTTGAATCAGAACTTGCTTTAAACACAAAAAGAAGGCAAGAAACACAAATGAGGCAAGGAGCTCTATCATATCCTTTCTTACTCCTGTTATTTTCCTGTATTAGCTGACCATGTGCACTGAAAATAATGGTGTTGAAGGAAAGAGGAAGATAGAGCAACCCATGGTTCCTTTCCTTTCAGTCCTCCCCCACTTGTCAGTGAGCTGAAGGTAGGAGGCTGGTACTCCCCTTTGTATTAAGAAGTGAAATAAAATTAGTTGTGTTAGTTTTGTGCAGCACATCCCCAGTTCTGTTAAGAATGAACTATGTATGCTGTACCAACTTTGAAATAGGAATTTTATAAAATGCTCTTATATTTGTATTTAAAAATGGCATTACACAATATAAACATAAAATTCATGCTAATACTTTAAAGTTTACTTTTTCTTCACTGAGAACAATATTAAATAGCAAATAAAAACACCCATGGAAGAAAGGAAAAAACTTTATAATTTAGTCCCCTTTAACAGCACTTTTTTCTTGCTTTCTGAACAAGGGGACCCATGATCAGGCCCCTAGAATTATGTAGCCAGCTATGGTTATCATGGCTATGGTTGACTAATTCAATCCAGCCTGTAAAATTCTGAGGCCATGTTTCCAAAATTATTAAAATTTTTAATAAGCCCAACTTACAAACAGATTGCATTCCACCTTACTTTATAATTTGGCTACTTGGAACTTGGCTTATATTTTGTTATAGAGTCACTGTTGTGAATAGCGGTCAGGTTTTCAAGCTGGCCCACAAAAACTTACTGAAACTACTTGTATAACAGAGTGATTGTCTACAGTATATTTGAATGTTGGAGATGTAGCTGAAGACCATTAGTAATGTTTGTCAAGTACAGTCAGCCCTCAGTATACGCTGGGGATTGGTTCCAGGACCCCCATGGATACCAAACTCTGAGGATACTCAAGTCTCTTATATAAAATGGTGTAATATTTGCATAAAACCTACATTTCCATATAGGCTACAGCAGAGTATACCTATAGATCTCTTTATTCACGTGGATTCGTCATAGTGCTTGGCATGTGGCAAATTCAAGTTTTGCATTTTGGGACTATCTGGGATTTTTTTCCCCCCAAATATTTTCGATCCTCAGTTGGTTGAATCTGCAGATGTGAAACCCACAGATACGAAACCCGTGGATACGTAGGTCAAACCGTATTGTACTACAGGGTTGCACTTAACAGCTGGGTGGAGTCATGGGAATTCTGGTTGGTTCTGGTCAATGAGCTGTGAGCATTGGCATGTGCTACCCAGTGCCAGAACATTTAGTGGACAGTGTGAGACCCTTCAAGATGCTCTTTTCCCTCAGTCAAAATACCTGGCAAAATTCCAGGGATGGTTGTTTCATCATCCTAGGTTCTGCCTCGTGAGGGGATAACACAGAGCAGAGCCCCAGTGGACTATGATGGCATAACCTGACCTAATCAATGAAGTCATCAGTTATAGTTCTTTGATTGCAAGCATTAGAAAGCAATTCTGACTAATTTAGGCAAAAGACTTGTTGGATCCTGGGGCAGCTCACAGATTTGCAGGAACATCCAGGTCTTAGGGGGCAAGGCAACTCTAGTATTTTTAGTTATTCATGGGCTGATACCAGCAAAACTCTGCTCCAACCATTTTCTGCTCCTGTATTACTCCACCCACATCAGATTTCTGGGAGAGAGGGCTAGATTGGTTTAGTTTGTGTCATCTGCCTCTCCCTTAGTTAGGAGGTGGGACCTTGATGGAAGGTCCCAGTAGGACCACCCCCAAAGAAACAGGGAAAGGTTTGTTTCCAAAAGCAACAGATGCCTAGCGTAACACTGCACAGCTACTATTGGAGCAGCCTCGAGGGGTGAGTTGAGAGGAAAGCGACAGAAAATCAGCTGTCCCCCAGGAACATGATTTCATAGGTTGGGGTCTGTGGCTTGGGGATGCTAATACGTATTTTGTGTCTGAACATTATAGTAGCTGCTTTGGGCACTCTAGTTTGCTATGGCCTCTCCCTCCTAGCCTTTAGGCCAATGGCTCTCAAACCTGTGTGCACACCCAAGGTGGTGGTGGTGGTGGTGGGGTGGGGGTGGGGGGGTCAGGGAGAGGAAGCTTCTGTAAAAATAACCAAAGCTCAGGCCTTACCCCTGAGATTCTGATTTAATTGTCTGGTGAGCTCAGACATCAGAATTTATTAAGAGCTCCCGTGGTTAAGCTAACATGTAGCCAGGGTTTAGTGGGTCTGCTTTGGGTCCTTAAGCTGGCCAAGCAGCATTGCAGCACTTGGTCATTAAGGCGTGGGAAGGCTGCATGTGGCATGTTTCTCTCCTGCAGGTTTACTGCTGGAAACAAGTTCAAACAGCATATTCTTTTTCTAGAAGCTCAAGATATCTTTTCCGCAGTGGCTACATCCACATTTATTTACCCAAATGCAATTGTAGACTTGTTGCTGGAGCAAATATACTGATCTATTCACTCAAAGGAGGTGGAAAGAAATGGGAAAGAGTTTGGGCTGGAACTCATTCATCCTTCTGTTCTTTCTTCCTGTGCTGTGATCCCTCTCAAGTCTCTGCCTGGAGAGAAAAAGTGACAGATCAAAATACTTCAGACGTCGATCCTCATACCATAACCAAGTGTGACGTGGCATCGCTGCCCCCAGCTGCAAAGCCTTGCTGGGGTAGTGTGTGCTCTTTCTGTGGCTTGAATCAACTTCTCTTTGCAAAGCTATCACCTTAGTAATCTGGAGCCTGAGACACTCTGGGAGCAGAGTCTTGTTTTATTTTTGAGTTGCAATTATGACGAAATCTGTCACTGTTGAATTGTGTTATCTCTTCCATCCTGACTTAGTGCATTTCATGTTGCTGCCATTATCCCGTCATCTGCCAGAGTGCTGAGAAAGAAATGCTCACTCCAGGTTTGGCGACTCATTCCAGAATGTGTAGTCCAGGGTTCCTTGCAAGTTGTAGGTGGAAGCATTTGTAGACACATCCACTTGTGTGGGGAGAAGGAAATGATAACCCCGGGCAGCTAAGCCCCTTCCATGTGACAAGCTGCCACCCAGCATCAACCAGTTGGAGGGGATGGGAAGCAAAGCATCATCCTTTGGGGTTAAACCAGGTCATGGCTACCCTGCTGCTGCCTTCTTCTGGGGTCACATTCCGGGAGTTTACTGGCCACAGCAGGAGCCCATGCCACTCTCATGGATACACTTGGGCACATCCCAGAGTTCCTGGCTTTTCTTTTTTTGCTTGTTTGGCCTATTGGGTACCTTTTTAAATACAATTCACCGATGCTGAGCAAATTGTGGAGTCTCACTTGGTCTGTTCTTCTTTTATTATGAAGGGAATACCCTTTGGTGTTAAAATTTGGTGTTAAAATTGCATGATTTCCTTAGAATCATGCAATTTTGATTGTGCAAGGATATTCAATATCATCTGACTTTCCGAAGGGAAACATCACAGGATAAAGTAACACTCTATCTAAAAATCTCAGAACTGGCAGTGTAGGTTTTTATAGGGAAGTGATGTGGTGTATAAAAAGATCTTTGATGAGGAATAGCGTGGCTCCTGACTACCACACTGACTATGGGCCTTGGGCTGTCTGACCCTATGTTAAAATACCCATGACCTAGGAGGTTAGGCAGCCTACCAGTTAGGAACATGGACTTGGGAGTCAGACTCACCTGAGATTAAGACTTGGTTCTTTTTTTTTTTTAATTTTATTTGGGAATATTGGGGAACAGTGTATTTCTCCAGGGTCCATCAGGTCCAAGTCATTGTCCTTCAATCTAGTTGTGGAGGGCGCAGCTTGGCTCCAATCGCCATTTTCAACCTTTAGTTGCAGGGGGCACAGCTCACCATTCCATGCGGGAATTGAACCGGCAACCTTGTTCTTGAGAGTTTGTGCTCTAACCAACTGAGCCATATGGCCGCCCCTCCGGAAGCTCAGCAGCAGTTCGTTGTCTTCAATCTAATTGTGGAGGGCACAGCTCACTGGCCCATCTGGGAATCGAACCGGCAACCCTTTTGTTAAGAGCTCGCACTCTAACCAGCTGAGCCATCTTGCTGCCCAAAGACTTGGTTCTTAAGGTATTATTCTGCTAACTTTTCCCCAACCATTTATGAGTATAAAAACTGTTCTTGACTCCTAGGCAGTACAAATGCATTCAGCCCTAGTTTGCCAACACCTGGGCTGTGTCTTTTAATCCAATCAAAAGAAACTTGCCAGCCAGGCTGAGGACAAGCTTTGTCATGAGTGTCTTGGCCACTATATATATATATGAGAACTTGGCCCGATACACCTGCTTATCAGATGTACATTTCACTGAGTTATTTGCTTAGATGGCACCTCATGTGACTGAATTTTAACTTAAAATTAGATTCTTAATTATTACTTAATGTCTTCAGGAAGATTACACAATAACATTGCATTGAAATGAAAATTCAGAAGATGGTTTGCACATGCCATGCAATGGAATTGAAGGCAGTGGCAACGGCCAAACCTCTCGAAATAGCGCTCAGTATTTTCAAAATGCAAAAAAGTTAGAGTAATTGACCACTCATCGAAACCTGGTTTGACTTTCATGAGGAGTCATCTAATTTCCACAATGTGGAATCCCATGAAGGAAAGAAGAAACTTCCAGGTTACCTACAAAATGCATGCACTCCTAGGATTCTTCCAGGGGTCTTGAACTTACACTGTCGATTTTAAAGGTATCATAGAGGCCAAGGTCACAGGTCCTGGTTGTGGATAGCAGTATGCCACTGTGGATGCTTTGTGTAGCTGCTGATGGCCAAGAATGATCCCCAGGTCTCTTTAGATGTTGAATGCAAAACAGGTTTAGACTTAAATGTTGATTATGATACTAAAGAAGGAAGTGTGTTTTGATAAATGTATGCTATTGACAGCTGGAAAAATTATGTAATTTTTTTTAGTTTTAAGATTTTTTGTTAAAATATAGCTAACATATAATATTATATTAGTTTCAGGTATACACCATAGTTATTCAATGTTTATATACCTAAAGAAGTGATCACCATGATAAGCCCAGCAACTATCTGACACCGTACTGTGCTATCACAATATTATTGACTATATTCCCTATGCTGTACATTACTTCCCCATGACTTATTTGTTTTATACTTGGAAATTTGAACCTCTTATTCCCTTTCACCTTCCCCCATTTAAAAAAATTTTCAATTACAGTTGACATTCAATATTATGTTAACTTCAGGTGTATAGCATAGTGGTTAGGCACTTGTATAATTTATGCAGTGATCCCCCTAGCTAGTATAATTCCCACCTGGCACTACGCATAGCTATTACCATATTATTGACTATATTTCCTATCCTTTATTTTACATCCCCATTACTATTTTGTAACTACTAATTTGTACTTTTTAATCACTTCCACTTTTTCACCCAACCCTCATCCCCCTCTCCCATCTGGCAACCATCAGAATGTTCTCTGTATCTATGAGTTTGTTTCTGTTTTGTTTGCTTATTTTGTTCTTTAGATTCCACATATGTATGAGCGAAATCACGTTGCATCTATTTTTCTCTGTCTGACATACTCCACTCAGCATGATACCCTCCAGGTCCATCCGTGCTGCTGCAGATGGCAAGAACCCATTCCCTTCCATGGCTGAGCAATATTCCATTGTATATATGTATGTACCACCTCCTCTTTATCCATTCATCCATCAACAGACACCCAGGCTGCCTCCACATCTTAGCCACTGTAAACAATGCTGCAATGAACATGTGGATGCAAGTGTCCCCTTGAAGTAGAGTTTTGGATTTCTTCAGATAACTACCCAGAAGTGGGATTACTGGGTCCTTCTTTGTCTCTTGTTATAGCCTCTGTTTTAAAGTCTATTTTGTCTGGTATAAGTCTCGTAAGTATTACTACCCCAGCTTTTTTTTGTTATTTCCATTTTCATGAAATATATTTTTCCGATCCCTTTAGTTTCAGTCTATGTGTGCCTTTCGATCTGAAGTGAGTCTCTTCTAGGCAGTATATGTAAGGGTCTTGTTTTCTTATCCATTCAGCCATCCTATGTCTTTAATTGGAGCACTTAATCCATTTAGATTTAAAGTAATTGTGATAGATATGTAGATATTGCCATTTTATTATTCATTAAAAACATTTTTTTTTTTCTTATCTTAAGGAAGACTTAACATTCCTTGTAATACTGGTTTGTTGGTGATGAACTCCTTTAGCTTTTTCTTGTCCAGGAAGCACTTTACCTGTCCTTTGATTCTAAATGATAGCTTTGCTGGGTAGAGTAATCTTGGTTGTAGATACTTCCTTTTCATCACTTTGAATATTTCCTGCCACTTCCTTCTTGCCTGAAAAGTTTCTGTTGAGAAATCAGCTGACAGTCTTATGGGAACTCCCTTGTAGGTAACTAACTGCTTTTCACTTATTACTTTTAAGGTTCTCTCTTTGTCTTTAACCTTTGGCATTTTAATTGTGATGTGTCTTGGTACGTTCCTCTTTGGTTCATCTTGTTTGGGACTCTCTGCACTTCCTCGGCTTGTATGTCTATTCCCTTTGCCAGGTTAAGGAAGTTTTCAGTCATTATTTCTTCAAATAGATTTTAAATTTCTTGCTTTCTCTCCTCCTGGTACTCTTATGCTGTGAATGTTGGTACACTTGATGTCCCAGAGGCCTCTTAAACTATCCTCACTTTTTTGGATTCTTTTTTTTTTTTTTTTTTTTTGCTGTTCTGATTGAGTGTTTTCTGCTATCCTATCTACTAAATCACTGATTTGATCCTCTGCTTCATCTAATCTACTGTTGATTCCCTCTAATATATTCTTTATTTCAGTTATTGTATTCTTTATTTCTGACTAGTTATTTTTTGTTTTCAATCTCTCTTTTTATGTTTCCTATCTCTTTGTTCTCCCTGAGACCACAGAGCAGGCTTATAACCAGTGTTTTGAACCCTGTATCTGGTAAACTGCTTGTCTCCATTTTGTTTAGTTCTTTTTCTGGAGCTTTTTTCTCTTCTTTTATTTGGGACATGTCTTTGTCTTACTATTTTGGCTGCCTCCCTGTATTTGTTTTTATGTATTATGTAGGGCTATTCTGCCTCATGGTTTAGTAGGGTGACCTTATGTAGCAGGTGTCCTGCAGGGCTCAGTAGTGTAGTTTCCCTGGTCACCTGAGCTCGGTGCTCCACGTATGTTTCTTCTGTGGGTTGTATGTATCCTCCTGTTGTAATTGAGCCTTGGTTGCATGTCAATGGGAGGGATTGGCACTTGGGCTGAGTGGTTGTAAGTAATGGCTGTGACTACAGTGAAGGAGCTGATGTGCAGGGGCTGCCCCTATGGAGCATGATTTGTTTTAGCAGGACTCTAGTACCTGCCTAGTCTGCCCTTTGGATGTGTTGTCCTTGGAGGTGGATGGGTGATGCTCTGGCTCAGTCCAAAGCTGACCACCTGGCATGGCACCTGGGAGAGGATCTCCTGGGAGGGGACCTGCTGCAGGCCAAGTTCAGCCACAGCCTGTGTTCTGCCTGGGGCCATGTGGCATGAGCCACAAAGCAATCCATGGATGGCTGCTGCCCACCCTGGCCTTGGAGGTGCTTTGAGAGGCCAAGGTGTGAACCAAGGCTGGCTGTTACTATTGCCAGGCTTAGGACTACTCAGTCAGAGGTACAGGACACTCTGAGGTCATACTGTTTGTTTGAGTTTTGCAAACTTTTGAGAGGCTTTTAGTAAAGTCTGAAGTATGAGCCAAGACAGGCTGTTTGTGTGGAAAAGCCACTGGAAGCGGGTTTGGTATGCCCAAAAATTTGGTCGGGCAAAATCTTGGGAATCATCAGGGTGGGGTGAAAGAACAGTGTTAGCTAGGATGATGGAGACTCAGATATGGTGGCTGCTTGCATCTGCATGCCAGGACATAGGAGGGCTTAATAAGAAACAATGGCTTCTGCCAGCTCCTCTGTATGGGAGAAAGCTGCCCCTCCAGCCCTTGCCTTGAAACCAGACAATTCAGTTTCTCCCCATATGCACCTCATGCCGTAGCACTGGAGCTCAGAGCAAGTGAGTCCATCAACAAGACAGAGCACAGGCCCTTTAAGAGGAGCTGCCTTTGTCTCACTTCACTCAGCCACAATCTCTGCTGGTTTTCACAGCCAGAAGTTATGTCAACCTCTCTCCCCAGCACTGGATCCTTGGGCTGGGGAGCCTGGTCTTGGGCTGGGACCCCTCACTCCTCCAGGGAGAAGGGCCTCCACAGGCAACATGTTTCTCCTGATTTTCAATGGTCACATGCGGCCTAGTCTGTTTCACATCTCTGCCCCTCCTACCAGTCTTGAAGTGGCTTCTTCTGTTTGTCCTTAGTTGTAGGACTTCAGTTCACTCGGACTTCAAGTAATTTTCAATAATGGTTGGTCTGTAGCTTAGTTGTAATTTTGATATGGCTATGAGAGGAGATAAGCACAGAGTTTACCTACTCCACCATGTTGGCCAGAAATCAAAACTAATACTTTCCTATATATCAGCAACCACCACTTAGAAAATATAATGGAAAAAATATTCCACTCACAATAGCATCAATAAAATTAAATATCTAGGAATACATGTAACCAAAACCAAAAACAAAACAAAATAGAATGGAAACTCTTCTGAGAGAAATATGGTTTGAATACATGGAAAGACAAATCATGTTATTGGATAGTGTATTAGTTTCCTAGGGCTGCCATAACAACCACAAACTGATTGGCCATGAAATTTATTCTCACAGTTCTGGAGGCTAGAATTCTGAAATCGAGGTGTCAGCAAACTCTCTCTGGAGGTTCCAGAAGAGAATCTGTCCAGTTGTTGCCTTTCTCTTAGCTTCTGGTGTTACTGGAATCCTTGGCTTTCCTTGGCTTGTAGACATCCAATCTCTACCACTGTCATCACACAGCATTCTCCTTGTGTTTCTGTTTATATGTCTCTGCTCTTCTTCTCCTTCTCCTTCTCCTTCTCCTTCTCCTTCTCCTTCTCCTTCTCCTTCTCCTTCTCCTTCTCCTTCTCCTTCTCCTTCTCCTTCTCCTTCTCCTCCTCTTCCTTCTTCTTCTTCAATAAATTTTATTGGGGAATATTGAGGAACAGTATATTTCTCCAGGGCCCATCAGCTCCAAGTCATTGTCCTTCAATCTAGTTATGGAGGGGGCAGCTCAGCTCCAAGTCCAGTTGCTGTTTTCAATCTTTAGTTGCAGGGGCCGCAGCCCACCATCCCATGCAGAATTGAACCAGCAACCTTGTTGAGAGCTGGCACTCTAACCAACTGAGCTATCCGGCCATCTTCTGCTCCTCTTCTTATAAAGACATTGATATAGTAGATTAGAGCCCATTTTAATGACCTCATCTAAACTTGACTTTATCTGCAAAGACCGTATTTCCAAATAAGGTCATATTCATAGATACTAGGGTTTAGGACTTTAACATAGCTTTTTGAGGGTTACAGTGCAACCCATAACAGATGATAAGACCCAATGTTAAAAAGAGGCACATTCTCAAACTAATTCACAGATCATATGCAATCTCAATAAAAATTCCAAAGGGATTCCAAATGAATTCTGAAACTCACAGTGAGAGGGGAACAATATGAAAATAGCTAGACAATTCTGAAAAAGGCAAGTCATAGGAGGTACTTGTCCCACTAAGTATTAAGTATTAACATGTACTACAAAGCTAGTATAGTAACTGTCACACACACACACACACACACACACACACACACACACACACACACATATATATAATGATACTAATGCAGGAACAGACAATCCAATGAAACAAGATAGTGCAGACCCAAGTGAGTGAGTGTGTATGTTTGTGTTATGGTTTGAATTGTATCCCTCCCCCTCTCCCCCGACTCGCACCCCCAATTCATATGTTGAAGTCCTAACCCTCAATACCTCAGAATATGACTGTATTTGGACATGGGGTCTTTAAAGAGGTGATTAAGGTATAATGAGGCTGTTAGGTTGACTTTAATTCAATATGACTGGTGTCCTTATAAGAAGAGATTAGGATACAGACAGGCAGAGAGGGAAGGCCATGTGAGGACACAGGGAGAAGACAGTCATTTACAAGCCAAGGACAGAGACCTTAGAAAAAATCAATCCTGCTGATACCTCGATCTCAGACTTGTAGCTTCAGAATTATAAGAAAATTAATTTCTGTTGTTTAAGCCATCTAGTCTGTAGTACTTCGTTATGGCAGCCCTAGCAATCTAATACAATGTGTGAGCATGCATTGAGTGTGTGTATGTGTGCATATGTAAATATATATATCAGAATCACATAAGTTTAGGATAAAGGTGGCATTTCAAATTTCTGAGACAACTATCTAACAGGAAAACCATAAAGCTTGACCCAAATATTAAAAATAAACCATAAAACACTAAAATATGGGTAAATATTTTTATAGTCCTGAAGTGCAGAATGTATGATACCAAAAGGAAACTACAAAGGAATATTTTATAGGTTCAAATACATACAATTAAAAGAATTCTACTTTACAATATTAAGAATAATAAAGTTGAAATACAAATGGCAAACTAGGAAATATGTTTGCAACATATATGACATGAAGTCAATATCTTTAATGTATAAAGGACATTTACAAATTAATTTTAAAAAGTCAAGATCTGTAAAAAGTGAGCAAAATATAGAATAGCAGTTCAAAAAAGATGAAAAGCAAATGAGAAATAAATATATGAAAATGTGTTTTCATTCTTACTTGTAATTAAAGGACTACCAATTAAAACACTAAAAATAGTTAATAATTGGTGGCAATTACAAAGATGGAAAATATCAGGTGGTGGTCAGATGGGTGATGGGTTCTCAGAAGCTCTTACTGGCGGTGGAATTGGTTCAGACTTTCTGGAGGGCAGCTTGACAGTAAGTCTTACCACCAAAAGAGGCATACTCTTGGACCCAGAGAGTCCAGTTGCTGATTATATTCTAAGGAGATAATTGGACAAATGAACAAAAATGATTGCATGATTATGCTCCTTGTGATGATTACAATAGCAAAAGTGTAGGAAAAACTTAAATGTCCATCACTAGGAAATTAGGTATCTAAATAATAGGCTAGACATATTCTGGAATACAATATAGCAATTAGATATAATGGCCAAAATTATGTCTATTTATTGTTATATAAAAACATTTATTAGAGCTACAGTGGAACAAGCGATATGAAAAAAATGGATATCATGATTCCATTTTGTAAAATCATATGTCCAGAAAGATGTCTGGAAGATAATTTATTGGAATATTGGTAGTGATTGCCTCTTGATGGTGGGATTTGGGATAAATGTCATTTTTTTTTCTTTATACTTATTGATGTTGTATGGAATTACAATGAACATAGCTATTTTTATTGTCAGAACAGACCAGCAAATCTATTTTCCTTTGGGGAAACTATTCATAATTTTTTTAATGATTGTAAAATATTAATGGTTCCCCTGTTCAGCATTTAAATTTTTCTAAATTTTCAATATTACAAATAATGCTGCGATGAACATTTTTGTATACAAATGTTCATTCATATTTCAGATTATTTCTTTTCCTGTAATGGAATTACTAGATCAAAAGCTATGAACATTTTAAAGGCTCTTGATACATATTATCAATTTTTTTGAGAAAGATTATCAATTTACAAGGCCTTGATCATCATGCCCTTGTCAATATTGAGTATTATCACTCTAGACAGTATTTGCTAAATTAATGGAAGGAAATGGTATCCCATTGCTTTTTTTATTTGAATTTCATTTTTCACACATTTGTTAGTCATTAAACAAGATACTTTTAAAAATAAAATTTTCAGTCATGTCATATACATTTTTATATTGAGGTCTTGCTGCTTATCTTTTAAATACTATAGATGTAGTATATTGTCATGTTAATAGTAATATTTAAAAATTTTGAGTTAATGTTAAGATTTTTGCCAGGAGTTTTAAGTTGTTTAGTAGTTAAATTAATTGATCATTTTCTTGTAATTTCTTTTGTTGCTGTTATGGGTATGTAGTCTTTCCCTATCTAGATATAACATAAAATATCTATATTTTCTTACATTCTGTGTGTCTTATTCTTTTTTTACATTTTAACTGGAAAGTTTTTTGAGTGTGAAGTGACATGGTGTTCTAAATATTTTTCCAAGTTTCCATTCCATCATAACTTAATTTTTTTATTTAAATAGACTATTTTTTAGAGCAGTTTTAGTTCACAGCAATATTGAGCAGAAAATACAGAGTTCCCATATAGCCCCTATCCCCCACACACATAGCCTCCTTTACTATCAACATCCTGCTGCAGAGTGGTATATTTGTTACAACTAATGAAACTACAATGACATGTCATTATCACCCAGAGTTCATAGTTTACATTAGGGTTCGCATTTGATGTTGTGCATTCTATGGGTTTTGATAAATGCATAATGATATGTATACACCATCATAGTAGTTTCACTGTCCTGAAAATCCTATATGCTCCATCTATTCATCCCTCTACCCTCAACCCCTGGCAACCACTGATCTTTTCACTATCTCCATAGTTTTGCTTTTTCCAAGATATCATCAGACAGTTGGAATCATATAGTTGGAATCATGTATTCTGTAACCTTTTCAGATTGGCTTTTTTCACTTAGTAATACGTATTTAAGTTTCCTCCATATCTTTTCATGGTTTGATAGTTTATTTCTTTTCAGTGCTGAAAAATATTTCATTGTACTGATGTGCCAGTTTATGTATACATTCGCCTACTGAAGGACATCTTGATTGCTTCCAAGTTTTGGCAATTACAAATTAAGCTGCAGGTCTTGTGTGAAGGTTTTGGTGTGGACATATGTTTTCATCTCACTTGGGTAAATACTAAGGAACACAATTGCTGGATCTTAGGGTAAGAGTATGTTTTGTTTTGTAAGAAACCACCAATCTGTCATCCAAAATGACTGTACTATTTTGCATTCCACCAGCAATAAATGAAAGTCCCTATTGCTCCACATCCTTGTCAGCATTTAGTATTGTCAGGGTTCCAGATTTTGGTCATTCTAACAGGTGTGTAGTAGTGGTATTTCATTGTTGTTTTAATTTGGATTTCCCTAATGACATATGATGTTGAACATATTTTCACATGCTTATTTGCCATCTGTATATCTTCTTCAATGGTTTGTCTATTCAGGTCTTTAGCCCATTTCTAAATTGAGTTGCTCATTTTGTTATTGTTGAGTTTTAAGATTTGTTTGTATATTTTGGATACCAATCCTTTATGAGATATAGCTTTTACAAATATTTTCTTCTACCCTCTGGCTTGTCTTTTCATTCTTTTGACAGCATTTTTCTCAGTGCAGTTTTTAATTTTAGTTAAGTCCAACTTATCAATTAGATCTTTCATGAATTATGCCATTTTTTAATTATATCTGAAAAGTCATCGCCATACTCAAGGTCATCTAGATTTTCTCCTATGTTATCTTTTAGGAATTTTATAGTTTTGCATTTTACACTTAGGCTTATAATCCATTTTGAGTTGTGAAGAGTGTAAGGTCTATGTCCAGATTTTTTTTTTTTTTTTTTGCATGTGGGTGTCCAGTTGTTCCAACACCATTTGCTGAAAAGAGTATCCTTTCTCTATTGGGTAGCTACTCACAGGTTTTGTTAAGTAACTGATCCCTCCATCTTTTATTTGAGGTGCATCCTTTATCATATGTCAAGTTCTTTGTGAGAGGTACATTTCTGGATTCTTAATTCGGCTCTGTTAATGTGTTTGCCTATAACTTGCATATACTTGCCATTTCAATTTAATAATAAGTGTTAAATGAAGAAGCACCAGCTAGCTCTTCCTGTAAGTGGTCTGAGGTGACCTCTAAAAATAGTTCATTATTTATTTGACCCAGAGAACCCGCCAAAATCATGCAAATTAGGAGGTTCAAATTTTCCTGTTCACTTTAAGAACTCCTGTTCAACGGCCCAGGCAATCACAGGTATGCATATTTAAAAAGCCAACAAGTATCTGAAGGATGTCACTTTACAGAAGCAATGTGTGCCATTCCGTTGTTACAATGCTGGAGTTGGTAGGTGTGCCCAGGCTGAAAGAGTGGGGCTGGACTCAGGGTCTGTGGCCCAAAAAGAGTGCTGAATTTTTGCTGCACATGCTTAAAAATGCAGAGAGTAATGCTGAAGTTAAGGGCTTAGATGTAGACTCTCTGGTCATTGAGTACATCCAGGTGAACAAAGCTTCCAAGATGCAGCCCAGAATTTACAGAGCTCATGGTGGGTTAACCCATACATGAGTTCTCCCTGCCACACTGAGATGATCCTCACTGAAAAAGAGCAGATTGCTCCTAAACCAGAGAGGAGGCTGCACAGAAGAAACAGCTGTCCCAGAAGAGACAACAACTTATGGCCCAATTATTACTATTTTTTCCCTTAAATTTCTTGGTTTTCTCTGGCCTGTTTATTTTTCCAAATTTGAGAGGTGTAATGCAGGGATTCACCAGCACCATACCCTGCTCGCTGCTCCATGTGTCACACAGGGTCTCTGGTCCCGTTCCCTGCACAAGAACACAGGATATGGTGAGGCCAAAAAGGAACAACAACGGAACCATAGATAGGGGAGTCACACCATTATATTCTCGGTGGTGGCTGGTCGAGACACAAAAGCAATCATCTACCAGTACCCCAATGGGGTCTTCCTATACCCCAGTCTCGCTGGCAGCTGGGTGAGACATAGGAAGTAGGATCCACACGATCCACAATCTGCCATCAACTTCTCT
Organism: Rhinolophus sinicus; assembly: GCF_036562045.2. Classification (NCBI taxonomy): domain Eukaryota; kingdom Metazoa; phylum Chordata; class Mammalia; order Chiroptera; family Rhinolophidae; genus Rhinolophus; species Rhinolophus sinicus. The sequence goes on along the minus strand of NC_133761.1, from coordinate 36,178,885 downwards.
GCCAACCAACCAACTCCACTTGCTAGCTGCAATCCACAGTCCGCTTCTCTGCCAACCAACCAACCAACCCCCTAGCTCAGCCATGGCAGTTATATTAGTGGCTAATAGCTAACCGGTAACACTGATGGCCAACCAGCCACAGTGGACAGCCCTCTGATTACAGCTGATGGCCATCTATTAACAGAGCCAGCACCTTTCCATGTGAGGCCGAGAGCCTGGAAACTGTTATCAATTAGCCAATTATCCCCTGGTATAACTGCCGTGACTGTGCTGATTGGTGAGAGAGTCGGGAGTCGAGAGTCGAGAGTCGAGTCAATCGGTCGGTTGGCAGGCAGAGATGCGGGCAGCAGGTTGCAGGTCGTGTGACTCCAGCCTCCAGTGAGACTATAGTGGTATGACTCCCCTACCTATGGCTCTGGTTCCTTTTTGGCCTACCCATATCCTGCGTTCTTATGTGGAGAGCTGGACCAGAGACACCACCTGGCACCCTGCATGACACATTAATTATGAACTATGGTGGCAGACGCTGTGGGCCCTCCTGCCCTCCTGAAGAGTGTTGCCCACAGGAATCCTGGTGAACTTAGTCCATGTGCCTGAGCTCAGCTGTAAGATCAGAGGATCCATCCCCGGACCTGCCTTCTCTGACCATAATGACTGGGATCCCCCACAGCGGTAGCCAGCCCCAGCCTCTCCTCTTCTTGCAAGCTCCCATCCATTAAGAACAGGTGGGGGAAACTGCCCTCCCCTGAGAGGTCAGGGGCTCAAGGTTCCAGGTCCTAGCCACTTTTTCTGAACTGTGGTACATTATGCAAATCAGGTTACCTCCCAAAGTATCCTTTTCTCCTCTGTACTGTGAGGGCAATATAACTTAGTAATCGCTCCCTCCGAGGACTCTAAGAGGATCGAATAAGAGAATGACATTTGATACACAGTAGACCCCTGTCGTGCAGGGAGGCCTTCGGGGTCTCTGCTCCCACTCCCCACACAAGAACGCAGGATATGGTGAGGCCAAAAAGGAACACCCACGGAGCCATAGGTAGGGGAGTCATACCACTATATTCTCTCTCGCGGCACTATACTCTCACTGGAGGCTGAATCCACACTGTCCGCAACCCACCATCCTAACTGCAATCCACGCTTGCCAGCCCAGCCACCATCTTCTTGCTAGCCCCCATTTTCTCTTTTCTCTGCTAGCGTAGCCACAGCAGTTAGATTAGTGGCCAATGGCTCACTGGCTACAGCAGACGGCCGACTAGCCACAGCTGATGGCCATTCAATCACAGTTGATGGCCATTTACTACCTGAGCCAGCACCTGTCTATGTGAGGCCGAGAGCCTGGAAACTACTTTCTGGGGCTCTGCCCCCACAACCCCAGACTAGGGTTACCAGATAAAATACAGGAGACCCAGTTAAATTTGAATTTGAGATAAACAGCAAATAGTTGTTGTGGGGACAGAGTCCCAGAGAGCAGTTTCCAGGCTCTTGGCCTCACATGGAAAGGTGCTGACTCGGGTAGTAGATGGCTGTCAGCTGTTACCAGTTAGCCAATTAGCCACTGATATAAATGCCACAGTTGTGTTGGTTGGTGAGTCGGTTGGTTGGCAGGCAGAAAAGTGGACAGCAGGTCGCACATCGTGTGGCTCCAGCATCCAGTGAGAGTATAGTGCCGCCGCCAGAGAGAATATAGTGGTATGACTCCCCTACCTATGGCTCCATGGGTGTTCCTTTTTGGCTTAGCCACATCCTGCGTTCTTATGTGGTGAGCGGGAGCTGAGACCCCACAGGCCGCCCCTCACGACAGTTGTTTTAGTATAAGTATATAGGGACATACTTATACTGTACTTTCTTTGCTAAATCTGGCACACTTACCCCTAACAAATGTCAGTTCTCTTCATTTCTTACCACCTGTAAGCATGAGTGTGTAACTCTGACCACCTCCCAAGTCATTGTGACCATCTCATTAATTTCCATGAACTCTTTCAATCAATGCTTATTGGGCTGGCAGAGAAGGTGTGCAAAGGCAGAGGAATATAGATTAACCAAAGCTTCTGGTCCAGCTTGTATTGTGAAATGCCTGGAAAAAGGTCAAGTGCCGTTCAAACAGGAGCTGTTGCTGTTATGGTGGTCCTTCAATTCCGGCCTCTTTTTGGACTGGAAACTCCAGAAGAACGGCATTTGATCTCTTTCAGGAATTTCCTGTGGTATCCATCACCTCCCTGGGGTTCTCTAGGAAGGCTGGGGTGGAGGAAGAGCAGGGTCACATGCGGGGCAGGGGAAAAGCCAGGATTAGCACCTCATTGCTCACAAAGCCACACTGCTTCCCCACCCACTCTGAGCTGTACTGACACCTGCCTCTGAGTCGGCACATAATTATTCTGGCTCCTCTGAAGGCATGAGCCCTCCCTCCTTGTCTTCCCCACGGTAGAGATTCCTTTCTGGGCCCTTCACAGCTATAAAAGGAGAAGACAGGTGGTTCTGCCCCACCTTCAGATGTACCCTGTGTGCTGTGTCTGCTCTGTCCCCTGAGTAGGGAGACGGATGGCAGCACCTAGGCCTCATGCTGTCCACATTCCTAAGAACCCTCTATCATAAATAGGTTTTATCTGTCTATAGAAATGTGTGCCCAGAGGTGAAGCCACAACCCAGTGCCACACAGCTGGTAAGTGGGGGACCCAGTATTCACAACCATGACTGATTCTGCAGCCATATGCCCACTGTCTCAGAGAAGGCTCCAAAGTACCACTCAGCCCCCCAAGTCCATGGCAGATGCCACACGTTGATTGTTACACTATTTCTCACCTGATCTGGGGTAGCATCAGTATTCTTTCAAATACAGCTGGCTGCTACCAACCTGCAAGGTGGGCATTCAAACCAAGCTTGTGGGCCAGCCAGTACCATTCAAGCTGTCTGCCTTCCAATTGGCCATAACACACTTTTTGTGCCAGCTCAGATGTATCTTCGGGCCCAACTTGCCCACACAAGGCTGATGCCAGGGTCAGGGAGGCAGTGCTAGGCGTATGACAGGCTTCCTGTGAAGGTTTATCATTGATGTGGATGGTTTTTTCCTTAGCGATGCAAACATTTGAGTTAATCATTGCCCTGTTCTCTGTTAAAATGTGAATACCTCTGGGATAGGTGACACCCCTACTTTACTGCCAATTCATTTTGTGGATCACTTTTTTCTTTCTCTGGAAGGATAGCCTAGACTTTGCTAGTTGTCTGAGTATACTGGTGGAAACCCAAAGCTTTAAACAATTGGGAAAACTTTAAACAATTGGTGATCTCTTGCTCCATTCCCCCCACCCAACCTCCATCAACACACAGACATTTTTTTTCTTTTTCTTTTCTAACACACAGACATTTTAAAGAGAAGTGCTAGGCCATCCATGAAGAACTTGCTAAAAAGTATCCAAACTGCTCCTGCAACTCCTGGTCTTGGCCCAGTACCCACCTGCAGCCTAAAGCTAAGAAAAGAGTAAGATGGCTCAGAGTCGATCTCTTTAATGGGAAAGAATGTGCAGGTCACTCTATGTGGGTCTATTAAACTGCTTCTTGGGGGTGGCATATGCTTCCAAAATTTGCTGGGATCAGGGCTGGAATGCTTTACTGGGGTGCAAGGTGACCTGACACCTTGGAAGGTAGCCAGGATTGCTCATTGAAAGCACTCCACCCAAGATTTCTGCCTGCTTGGAAGAGGAGACTAAAGCAGAAAGCACCTCGGTAGGCTGTACCTTCAAGAAGGAGCTGAGGAATTTTTATAGAAAGTTGGATGGAGAGGGCATCATCCATATTGCCTGGATCAGAGAATAGGCAGCACTGAGGATCCCCATCAGGGCAGTCTTCAAAGAACCCACTAAAGGCCGCCTTGAAGGATAGGAAAAGAGCCTGCCTGTAGACAATTGATAAATTACATCTCCCAAAGATATCCATGTCCTGATCCCTGGAACCTGTGAATATGTTACTTTAATGACAAAAGGGACATGGCTGATGTGATTATGTTAAGGATCTTGAGCTGGGGAAATTATCCTGGATTATCCAGGTGGCCCATTGTAATCACAAGGGTTGTTGTAAGAGAGAAGATGTAAGGAGAGAATCAGAATCAGAGAAAAGATGCTATATCGCTGGCTTTAAAGATGGAGGAAGGGGCCACATCCCAAGGAATGCAGGTGGCCTCTAGAAGCTGAAAAAGTTAAGGAAAGGGATTCAGCTCTAGAGCCTCCAGAAGGAATGCAGCCCTGCCAACCCATTTTAGACTTCTTACCTCCAAAACTCTAAGACAATAAAAGTGTGTTGTTTCAAGCTGTTAAGTTTGTGGCAACAGGAAACTAACACACTTTCCGTGACTCAGAAGAGACACTGGGCAGCCAGAGTAGCATTGTCAGATGAAATGCAGGATTCCCAATATGACACACAACATTATTACACCAAAAAAATGATCCATTGTTTATCTGACATTCATATTTAATGGGGCATACTGCTTTTTAATTTGCTAATTATGGCCAGAGAGGAGTAGAAAACCCATTAATTATTAAAAGAGCACTTTTGCCCCATTGCTTCTCCTTTCTCCAACCTGCCGCAAACATGGAGAGCCCTAAGCAGGTGGTAACTATGGAAGAAGGGGTTGAAATATTCAGAGGAAGAGACTGTGACCCTCTCCAGGGTGGGTTCCTGTATTTGGGTCAGATGTGGGGCTAGTTGTTGGGGGATGGAAGATGAAGAAGAGGGAATAAACCTTGAATTGGCTGAGAAAGTCAAGTTTTCCCTTAGATCAGCCTGGCATTTTAGAGGATTGTTTTTTAATTTATTGGGGTGACAATTGTTAGTAAAATTACATAGATTTCAGGTGTACAATTCCGTATTACATCATCTATAAATCCCATTGTGTGTTCACCACCCAGAGTCAGTTCTCCTTCCATCACCATATATTTGATCCCCCTTACCCTCATCTCCCACCCCCCACCCCCTTTACCCTCTGGTAACCACTAAACTATTGTCTGTGTCTATGAGTTTTTATTTCTCATTTGTTTGTCTTGTTCTTTTGTTGTTTTTGGTTTATATACCACATATGAGTGAAACCATATGGTTCTCTGCTTTTTCTGTCTTATTTCGCTTAGCATCATACTCTCAAGATCTATCCATGTTGTCACAAACGTTCCTATATCATCTTTTCTTACCGCCGAATAGTATTCCAATGCATATATATACCACAACTTCTTTATCCATTCATCTATCGAAGTTGTTTCCATGTCTTGACCACCGTAAACGAAATGAACATTGGAGCACATGTGTCTTTATGTATAAATGTTTTCAGATTTTTTTGGTAGATACCGGGGAGAGGGATTGCTGGGTCATATGGTAATTCTATTCGTAATTTTTTGAGGAGCCTCCATACTGCCTTCCATAACGGCTGCACCAGTCTGCATTCCCACCAACAATGTATGAGGATTCCTTTTTCTCCACAGCCTCTCCAACACTTGTTACTGTTTGTCTTGTTCACGATTGCGATCTAACAAAGGAGAGGTGATATCTCATTGTGGTTTTTATTTGCATTTCTCTGATGATTAGTGATGTTGAGCATTTTTTCATATGTCTATTTGCAATTTGTGTGTCCTCTTTGGAGAAATATCTCTTCAGGTCCTCTCCCCATTTTTCATTTGGGTTGTTTGGTTTTTTGTTGTTGAGTTTCATGAGTTCCTTGTATATTTTGGATATTAGCCCCTTATCGGAGGCACTGTTTGCAAAAATCTTCTCCCATTCAGTTGGTGGCCTCTTTATTTTGTCGATGGTTTCTTTAGCTGTGCAGAAGCTTTTAAGTTTCATATAGTCCCATTCGTTTATTTCAGCTTTTACTTCCCTTGCCTTTGGAGTCAAATTCATAAAATGCTCTTTGAACCCAAGGTCCATAAGTTTAGTACCTATGTTTCTCCTATGCAGTTTATTGTTTTAGGTCTTATGCTTAAGTCTTTGATCCATTTTGAATTAATTTTGGTACATGGTGACAGATAGCAGTCCAGTTTCATTCTTTTCCACGTGGCTTTCCAATTCTCTCAGCACCATTTATTGAAGAGGCTGTCTTTTCTCCATTATATGTTATTTGCTTCTTTGTCAAAAATTATCTGTTCATATTTATGTGGTTTTATTTCTGAGTTCTCAGTTCTATTCCACTGGTCTACGTGTCTGTTTTTCTGCCAATACCATGCTGTTTTGATTATTGTTGCCCTATAGTACAAGCTAAAGTCAGGGAGTGTGATACCTCCAGCATTGTTCTTTTTTCTTAAGATTGCTTTGGCTATTCGGGGTCTTTTGTGGTTCCAAACAAATCTGATGATTTTTTGTTGTATTTCTTTTAAAAATGCCATTGGGATTTTGATGGGGATTACATTAAATCTGTATATTGCTTTGGGTAATATGGCCGTTTTAACTATGTTGATTCTTTCAATCCATGAGCACGGAAAGTCTTTCCATTTCTTTGTGTCTTCTTCAATTTCTTTCAAAAACGTCTTATAGTTTTCAGCATATAGGTCTTTCACATCCTTGGTTAAGTTTATTCCTAGGTATTTTATTTTTTTGCTGCAATTGCAAAAGGAATTGTTTGTATTTCTTTTTCTGAGATTTCATTGTTAGTATATAGGAATGCAATGGACTTTTGTACATTGATTTTGTAGCCAGCAATTTTACTGTATTAGTTGATTATTTCTAATAGCTTTTTGGTGGAGTCTTTAGGGTTTTCTATACATAGCATCACGCCATCTGCAAAGAGTGATAATTAAACTTCTTCATTCCCAATTTGGATGCCTTTTATTTCTTTCTCTTGCCTGACTGCTCTGGCAAGGACTTCCAACACTATGTTGAAAAGCAGAGGTGATAGGGGACAGCCCTGTTGTGTTCCTGAACGTAGAGCAAAGGGCTTCAGTTTTTCACCATTAATTATGAGATTAGCAGAGGGCTTGTCATATATGGCCTTTCCTATGTTAAGGTATTTTCCTTCTATACGTATTTTATTAAGTGTTTGAATCATAAATGGATATTGTATCTTGTCAAATGCTTTTTCTGCATCAATTGATATAATCATATGAATTTTGTCCTTTATTTTGTTTATGTGATGTATCACATTGATGGATTTGCGGATGTTGAACCATCCTTGTGCCCCGGGGATGAACCCCACTTGGTTGTGATGACTAATCTTTTTAATGCATTGTTGTATTCGATTTGCTAGAATTTTGTTTAGGAATTTGCATCTGTATTCCTCAGAGATATTGGTCAGTAGTTTTCTTTTTTTGTGTTGTCCTTACCAGGTTTTGGTATCAGGGTAATGTTGGCCTCATAAAATGAGTTAGGGAGTACTGTCTCTTCTTCAATTTTTTGGAATAGTTTGAGCACGACTGGTATTAGATCCTCTTTGAAGGCTTGGTAGAATTCACTAAGGAAGCCATCTGAAGACTATACTTTCAGGGATCATTTCTATAGTTCGTTACTAGGAAGCCATCTGGTCCCGGACTTTTGCTTTTGGGAAGGTTTGGATGACTTATTCAATTTCATTACTGGTGATCGTTCTGTTTAGATTTTCCAGTTCTTCATGGTTCAGCCTTGGAAGGCTATATGTTTCTAAGAACTTGTCCATTTCTTCTAGGTTATTGAATTTGGTGGCATATAGTCCTTCATAGTACTCTTGGATGATCCTTTGTATTTCTGTGGTGTCCGTGATAACTTCCCCTTTTTCATTTCTGATTTTGTTAATTAGTGTCTTCTCTCTTTTTATCTTAGTGAGTCTAGCCAAGGGTTTGTCAATTTTGTTAATCTTTTCAAAGAACCAGCTCTTTGTCACATTAATTTTTCTATTGTCTTTTTGTTCTCTATTTCATTTAGTTCCCCTCTGATTTTTATTATTTCCTTTCTTCGGCTGACCTTGGGTTTCATTTGTTCTTCTTTTTCAAATTCTTTAAGGTGTAACATGAGGTTATTTATTTGTGATTTTTCTTGAATCTTGAGATAGGTCTGTTATGGTATAAATTTCCCTCTTAAAACTAATGCACTGCATCCCAAAAATTTTTGGTAGGATGTATTTTCATTGTCATTTGTTTCTACGTAACTTTTGATCTCCCCTCAAATTTCTTCCTTGACCCAGTCATTCTTTAGAAGTATGTTTTTAATTTCCATGTTTTTGTGTTTTTTTCCTGTGTTCTATTTGCAATTCATAGCTGATTTCAATGCCCTGTGATCAGAGAATATGCTTGGCATGATTTCCGTCTTCTTAAATTTACTGAGGCTGATTTTATGTCCCAATTTATGGTCTAGCCTTGAGAATATTCCACGTACACTAGAAAAGAATGTATGGTCTGAGGTTTTAGGATGAAGTGCTCTATATATGTCAATTATGTCCATTTCATCTAATGTGTCATTTAGGGCTGCTATTTCGTTATTTATTTTCTGTTTGGATGATCTATCCATAGCTGTCAATGATGTATTTAAGTCCCCTAGTATAATTGTGTTTTGGTCAATTTCTCCCTTTAGTTCTGTTAGTAGTTGCTTGGTATATTTCGGTGCTCCCTGATTGGGGGCATAAATATTGATGACTGTTATGTCTTCTTGTTGTATAGTCCCGTTTACCATTATGAAATGTCCATCTTTGTCTCTTGTTATCTTTTTCACCCTGAAGTCTGTTTCATCTGATGTCATTATGGCTACACCTGATTTTCTCTGGGTACCATTTGCTTGGAGTGTCAATTTCCACCCTTTCACTTTGAGTCTATGCTTGTCCTTGTAGCTGAGATGTGTCTCTTGGAGACAGCATATGGTTGGGTTTAGTTTTTTGATCCAATCTGCTACTCTGTGCCTTTTTATTGGTGAGTTCAGTCCATTTACATTTAGGGTGATTATTGATATGTGAGGATTTCCTGTCATTCTATCTTTAGTTTTCTGGTAAGGCTGTGTCTCCATTGTTTCTTTGCATTTTGTTGTTGTCTATTATTTCTGTGTGGTGGTATTCTATGATGTTTCCCTCTGTTTCTTCTTTTATTACAGTATATATTTCAGTTCTGGATTTTTTTTTGAGTGGTTACCCTTAAGTTTATGTAAAAGAAAGTTTGATATTTAGAGTATTCCATTTTCTTCAGCACACTTACTTTCTCCATTCCCATATTCCGGTTCAGGCCTTTACTCACCCCCTTTTTGAGTTTTGGTTGCCACAAATTGTCCCTGTTGATGGTGGTCGAATAGCCTCCTTTAGTATTTCTTGTAGTGCAGGTTGTGTATTAGAAAATTCCCTCAGCTTCTGTATGTCTGGAAAGATCTTTATTCCTCCTTCATATCTAAAGGATATCTTTGCTGGATATATTATTCTTGGCTCATAATTTCTCTCTTTCAATAGTTTGAATATTTGGTTCCACTCCCTCCTGGCTTGTAGAGTTTCTGCTGAAAGATCTGCTGATAATCTAATGGGCTTTCCTTTGTAGGTTATCGTCTTCTTTTCCCTGGTTGCCTTGAGGATTCTTTCTTTGTTGTTGATTTTAGACAGCTTCAATACAATGTGCCTTGGAGAAGGCCTGTTAGGATTGAGGTAATTAGGTGTTCTATTTGCTTCTTAGATTCGAGGATCCAGTTCTGTCCACAACTTTGGGAAGTTCTCATCAATAATTTGTTTGAATATATTCTCTGTTCCCTCCTTCTTTCTTCTCCTTCTGGTATGCCCATTATTCTTATATTGCTCTTTCTGATGGAGTCAGAAAGTTCTTGGAGAGTTCTTTCATTTCTTTTAAGTCTCAAGTCTCTTTCTTCTTCCATGTATGTAATTTTCAGGTTTCTATCTTCGATGTCACTGATTCTTTCCTCCATCTGGTCAACTGTACTTCCTAAACTGGTTATTTCATTCTTAATTTCTTCTAGTGAGTTCTTAATCTCCAGAAATTCTATTTGCTTCTTTTTTAAAATTTCAATCTCTTTTGTAAAATGCTCATGTTGTTCTTTGATTGTGTCTCTGAGTTCATTAAACTGCCTTTCTGTGTTTTCTTGCATCTCGTTGAGTTTTTTCAGCACTGCAATCTTGAATTCTCTGTCATTTAAGTCACATATTTCCATATCTTTAAGTTTCACTTTCTTTCTGAGCTGTCTTGTTGCCTTGATTATTCATGGCAATTACTGATTTATTATTTCTCTTCCTAGACATCTACAGGAGTGGCTTCTGCAACAGGTTGATAGGAAGCGGTCTTTCTTTTGTTTTCCAGTACTTGTTGGTAGAATGGTTTATTTTCTCTCCAACTGCAGCCTTTTTTTCCTCTCTCACACGGTAGTGCTATGTTTTCTCTGCACTATTCCAGCTTCTCACACAATGGGGGGATTCCCTGGGAGACAGGCTTCTCCTCTGTTAATAGGTCGCCTGGGTCACAGGTCGCAGTGTCCACGTGTGGGTATGCGGAGAGCTTTTGAATTTCCAAAGCTCTTCCTGCACCAGATTCAGAGCCCGTGTGTTTCAGCAGTTCTGTTTACTCCTGCAGGGATCCGCCCAGATAGGTGGGGCCAGCGGCGGGGTGAGTTGTGAGAGGTGGCCCAGAGCAATGGTGGCGACCACCACCACAGCTGGTCCTACTTCCACATCTCCTTCCTCTTTGTCGGAACTAGTTGGGCTGTGAATCTGTGTCTGCGGCCCACAGTTCTCAGAACAGCAAATATTATGTTCTTTTGACCTGACACTGCTATGTTCCGCTTCTAGCACCTGGCAGGTGGGGGCGGGGCGAGCTCTGGGAGGGTAGGGAGGGGGCGGCTAGTCTCAGTGACTAGGGCTTTCATTCTCTGTGGCAGTGAGGGCTTAAACCACCGTTTTCAGCCTTCTTCCCTTAGTCTTTTCTCCGAGGTCTCTGCCGTGAGCGTTGGGTTCAGCCGTATTATATCCTGTCCCCTCAGCCCTGTGGGTCATAAATGGAGCCCTAGCAGTTCGAGTTCTTTCCTCTCCCACAGCTGCGGTAGCTCCAGGATGCAGTGAGCTCGGAGCACTGAGGTAGGTCTGCGTCCTGTGCCTGTGCGTCTCCGTGTCCGCACTTCTCCCTTCCCTCCTCTCTCGCTTGGCGCGATTCGCCCACCTTTAGGTGAATTCAGTAGTGGGCCTCTTCGTCTTGCCTGTCTGCTGTGCAGGGAGTCCTTTGTGGAGTTATAGTTGTTCAATTAGTTGTAAATTCCAGGGGAGATTTACAGAGGCTCACCTTATGCCGCCATTTTGATGACGTCTCCTGGCCTGGCATTTTAAATATCAAAAAATAAGGATCATTGTTTAATATCTGAAAGTGGCAGAAGTGTTTTGGTATCTTCCAAATATATTGTCCTCGGTGGGGAAGAGAGAACCAACAGCAAATGTTTGTAAGGCAGGGTGGGAGGACAAGTCAAGGAGATGCTGAATTATACTAGTTCAATCAATAAACTGGTTATAATCTCTTTATCCAATCACTGCTCTTTCCTCTTTAATTGCACCCATCATTTCTGGGAAGAGTGACTACCATACCATATGTGGGGACAGAGCCAGGAGTGCAGTTTCCAGGCTCTCAGCCTCACATAGAAAGATGCTGGCTCAGGTAGTAAATGGCCATCAACTGTGATTGGATGGTCATCAGCTGTGACTAGTTGGCCATCAGCCGTAACCAGTGAGTCATTGGCCACTAATATAACTGCTGTGGCTATGCTAGCAGAAAATGGCGGCTAGCAAGAAAATGGTGGCTGAGCTAGCAAGCGTGGATTGCGAGAGGCGGATGCTGCCAGCGAGAATATAGTGGTATGACTCCCCCATCTATGGCTCCATGGGTGTTCCTTTTTCCTCACCATATCCTGCGTTCTTATGTGGGGAGCAGGACCAGAGACCCTGCCTGACACCCTGCGTGACAAATGGTGCAGTGAGCAGGGTCTCCCGCACGACACCATAATTTTCCTAGATTTCTTTATTCCCCTGGGCCAGAAAGGATGACCATGCTGCACAGTGAGGGGAAAGAGTGAGGAAAGGGACCAGAATTCCAGAGGGTGCCTCAGGAATAAGAAGGACCACGTGTAAACTTGATGACCTTTCGGGGCCTGGCCATCTCTTAAGACTGCCTGAGCAGCTTTGGTGAACCAGTGCCAAATTCTACCATCAAAAAGGAAAATATGGTGAAGTCCATAGTTATATGCTTGGAATTTTCTGGACAGGTCCTGTGAAAATTTCCTAGAGCTGGGTTCCCGCCAGAATTCCAGATGACAATTGTGCTGACTGCAGTGAACTGCTTAGACCATTTTTCCCCACCTGAGTTTTCTTCACCTAAGCAGATGTGAATGGCTTCTGAGCCTGACCTATTTGCGAAATGCCTTCTCTACAAAAAGCTGGAGAAAAGTACAGAGAATTATACATTTATAATTCTAGCATAGACAGGATTGTCTAACCCTCTCATTTTAGCTGCTCCCTACCTGGCAATGGTAGGTGAATGCTGCAAATGTTGGCAAGTGTCTAATGGCCTAACCTATTTGCTCCAACAGTAATTGCCAGGAAGGTGGGGGTGGGGTAGGAGATAGGGAGTGGGGAAAGGGCATGCAAATGCCAGAGCAGAGGGCTGAGGGAGGCTGTGAGGGCCCCAGATATCCATTTCTAATTCTGTCTCTACTTTGTGGTACACCAGGAACCTCTTAAGGACAAGTGGACTGTGATAAGGTACCAGCACAGCAGGGCATTGGCTTCATAAAATGGGAAGAATTGGGACTTTGCATTCAGATCTGGGTTTGGATTTTTTCTGCCATTTTCCTTGCTGTGTGATGATGGTGGCTTTTCACCCTGTCTTCCAGAACCTGTTTCCTCGCCTACACAGGGACATAGTGATCTGCTCTTTATGCCTCTCAGATTTCATATAAGAGTAAATGAAATATTATGCTGCAAAGTGCTCTACAGAATTTATTGAAAGTACTTGGAGAGCTTTAAACAGGGTTTCTGAAAATTTGCCTTTTTCATGGATAGAAGGAGGAGAGAGGGCTGAATTAATTCCAAATGAGGGCTGACGCTCACATGATTTGGACTGGCTGAGTCAGCCTGAGACCTCCAGTCCACCCAGACTCTCCCATTTGACACCCTGTCAGGGTTAGGGCATGAGAACCCAGTGGGCCCTGGGTCACTCTGCGCAATAATTAGAACTACCACTAGTAATAATGAGAGCTGCTGGTATAGAGCCCCTGAGAAAGTCCCCATTTCCATCTCTGCACACACAGATGAGGAGGAGGGAGCCCTGTGGCGCTGACTGGAAATGGTGGTAAAGCGAACCTTGCTGGGTTCTGCCATGGCCACCCACCCTCTTTTACCTGTCAGCAGTTACTGAACATGGAGCCTTGAGGGAGATTTGGCGGTAACCTTGTTCAGATGACACACTTGTTCCGGAGGTAGCTACCTACAAGGGAAAGTATGGGCCTTTACTGTGGCAGAGGTTGGGGTTGTATCTCTCTCCTAAAGCTCCCTTTAGCTCCATCTGTGAAAAGAGAAGATGTGATATGGTGACTGAGTCAGGTGCTTGGATTCTGGCTTGTTTCCTTAAAGATTTAACTTGTCACCAACTGAACCTTGGGCAGGGGTGGAGCTGGCTTCCTCTGCATCTGGTCTTCTCAACTCCTGATGTTACCAGGATGCCTGAATTCCAGGGACTTCCCAGGTCTAGCTGGACCAGTTCAGATAATGCCCAGTATCTGCAGTTAGGCCAGCAGGCGGGTCAGGGAATATATAGGCCATGGAGGGCACAAGGTGAAGAGGGAGGCCCAGCCTCAGCCAGAAATGTTCAATATGCTTCCTGCTAGGCTCTGCTACCTGTCCCAGGGGTGCCCAGCCTGGGCCTGCAGATGAGCTGCAGTGGGGATGTGGAAAGTGGGGAAACTGGCCTCATTGAGTAGCAGAACCAGAGCCAGATGCACTCACTGGCTGAAGCAGCTAAAGCCTTCAGATAATAGTCTCTTAGGATGTTATAAGTCATCTTTACTGACATTTGACATACAAAATTATAAAGCCATTTTCATCTTTGTCTTTTGCTATGATCATTACCTGAAAACACCCCTAGCACATGAACAGGATCAACATAGGATAGTGGTTATTTAATTATGCAAGTTTTGAACCCAGACTGCCTAGATTCAAATCCTGACTTTACTCCTTACTCACTGGGTGACTTGGGCAAGTGTCTTAACCCATCTGTGCCTTAGGTTTCTCATATGGTAAATGGGGCTAATAATAGTATTAACCTTATAGGATTGTTTTGTGGGAGGAAAATGTGAGTTAATACATGTAAGTTTCTTAGAACAGGACTGGCACAAGATAAACACTCAGTAAGTGTGAGCTATTCTTATTTCCTGTCATTATTTCAAGAGTATAACATTTGTCTTTTCCTTTTGGTATATCTGGATCTGAAGGAAAATAGGTTCCAACCTGTCTGTCAAGTTCAACCAATTGGTAGCAGCTACCTGGGCAGCAGTATGAAGACGGATTCTGAGGCTGCAGTCAATTCCAGCAAGGGGGAATTATGTGTCCCACTAGCAGGGTCTGCATCAGTGAGGGAATAAGGAGAAAACCAGCTCTTAATGGTCTCTGGATAGAATTCAGGGGGTTTTGTGACCTTGAATGGGAAAAAAAAAAAATAGATCTTTCATTTTCACTAATAGGGCATGAGTGTCCTGTCATGTGGTTTGTCCTGCTTTTAGGGTTTTTTTCCTACCTCTGTCCCAGTCCTCCCTCTCCATCCCTACCTCTGCAAGGCATCCTGGTCTTTGGATGGGCTTTCCTGCCAATAGCCACTGTAGAATCTAGAGTCCATTCCAAGTAGGCACCTTCTGAAAATTTTTCCTTGGGAGAAAGCAAAGCCCACCTGGGCTGGTACTGAGGATGTTGCTGGTAGCTCAATGGGGAGCCTACAGGTTCCTCTGTATATAAACAAGGGCTTTCGTAGAGAAACAGGAGCAGGTTAGTCTTCTGTGACCCCTGTGGTTGTAGAATCTGAACACTAATATTTAGCACGAGAAATTCTTCATCGTCTCAGCAATCATTGACTTGTTAATCCAGGCAGGACTTTATGCTGAATTATCTCCATTTCCATTCAGTGGTCAGTCTTTCTACCTGAACACAGGAGAACCACTGTGGTAAAGTCATGCAGTGGAACGAACCTCTATGGCCACCTTTCTTGGCAGAGTGCCATTTTGCCATTTTTTTTGTGAGCTATGTTCATGAGTCAAAGACTTGGTTTTGAAGTCCTTATTCTACGAATTAATAGCATTGTAATTTGAGTAAGTTGCTTAAACTCTCTAAGCCTCACTCTCCTTGTCTGTAAAATGGGAAGACGAACAGACCCACCTAATCAACATTTACATGAGGCCTAAAGGAAGAATGCGTTGAAAGTACTTGGCATGAACCGGTCCATATTAAGCATACCAAAAGAGGTAGCTATTATTTTCTTAACCAGAAAGCTTATCTTCATTAAGTGATATAATATAAAAATAATGGTTCAAATTTGTATGAAACTTCTACATTTATTATGCCTAGCACAGAGCAAGTGTTCAGTATTAACTACTGTGTTTCCCCGAAAATAAGACCTAGCTGGACCATCAGCTCTAATGTGTCTTTTGGAGCAAAAATTAAGACCCAGTCCTATTTTACTATAATATAAGACTGGGTCTATAATATAATATAATATAATATAATATAATATAATATAATATAATATAATATAATATACCGGTCTTATATTAATTTTTGCTCCAAAAGACACATTAGAGCTGATTGTCCAGCTAGGTCTTATTTTTGGGGAAACACAATATTATTATTTATAATACTGACATCAGCAGCTCTACTTAAAGAGCTCTAAAGGGTGAGATTATTGTCTAAGCCATTATCCAGTCTTCTCAATCTGGGACCCATGGACCCCTTGATGGTGTGTGGATAGAATTTATGGGGTCTTGGATGGGAAAAAAATTAGACCTTTTATTTTATTAATTTTATTTTAGACAGTTTATTAACCTCTAACTGAAATTTAAAATCTACTCCAATTATAAATGTAAGCAACAAAATTCTTTAGTAGTAACAATACCTGTGACTTGACATGACCAGAATAACACGTTTCTATATAGTTGTTGCAGATATCTTAAAATATTAGCTACACTTGACACTACTTCAAAACTAGATGTTAAATCTGCTGTTAGAACTTGTTATTTAACGTGTTAAAGAAGCGCATATTTTGGTACTTACACTTCAACGAAATGATTTTCTTTGAATACTTTATATTTCATTTTATACATTTAAGAACATTATCCTGAGAAAAGGTCCATAGGCTTCACCAGACTGCCAGAGAAGTCCATGGCACAAAAAAGGTTAAGAACTTACAGAGTGTGGAGGCAGTCCCCAAGACCACCCTCAGTTATGATAAATTACTAGAAGGACTTACAACATTTACTAAAAGTTATTATGCTTATGGTTACAGTTTATTACAATGAAAAGAATCAGCCAAGGGAGAGACATGGAGCAGAAAGTTCCAAGGGTGAAGCGTCTGGCTGTCCTCTCCCAGTGGTGCCATGAATAGCACCACCTTTTCCTGGCAATGCTCTGTGACAATACACGTGAAGTCTTGACAATCAGGGAAGCTCACCTGAGTTTTGGTGTCCACAGTTTTTACTGGGAACTCAGCCAGGTAGTCACAGCGGACTACCTGCTTGGCTGAACTTTAGTCTCTACCCCTTCTGGAGGTCAAGCTGATACCATGTGGCAAAGCCCCCACCATAAATCACATTGTTAGACTATCCAGTGTGGTCCAAGGCCCCCAGATAAATATTATCAGGCAGGATATTCCAAGGGCTTAGGGATACCTTGCAGGAGCTAAGGGCAAGGGCCACACCTCTCTTTGGGTAAGGCTTTCCATGTTAACACAAAGACTGTGTGTAATTTACACCTTCAGGGTAAGGTCATGACTGGGCTTGCTTTAGATGAGTCAAAACAGGGTGGGCCTCAGAGATTCCATACCCTGTCTTTCCCACATGTAATTGGTCACATGGGATAGGCAGTGACCTCCTGGGATAATGTTGACTCCACAGGGCTCCACTCTGGACACTGCCATGGAGCTTCAAGCTTAGAGGTGAGGTGGGGCTGGAAGGGTAGGGGGTTTGGGAATCAGCTAACACACACAGAGGTGGCTGAAACACACTTTAGAGGACATTTTTTGTGTGCCCTCCAAAGATAACATCAGATTTATTGTTACTAGAGATAACTAAATAATGCCAATAATTAAAAACATCGCTTGACCGTGGCTTCACACTTAACACTTTTCAAAGTGTTGCCTCATTTAATCCTCAAAAGAAATGGAAAGGAAAAGTATTGTTAAGCCTCTGAGATGAGGGAGGCATGGGAGGTTGGGCAGAATGTGGACTGTCTTGGTTTCCTCCCTCCTCCCTCACCTGACGTTGCTCCATGCCTCCTCCTGGGTTGTTCAGACAGGGTGAGTCCTGTGACCATTCAGCAGAATTTTGCAGAATCAGTTATCTGGTAATGCCAGGGTGGTGCTAGGAGCTTAACCAGCTTTGGAAATGGCCCATTCTGGAGCATACCACATGAGGTGATTATATGAGGTCACTGCCTGCCCCACGTGACAAATTACACTTGGGAAAGCCAAGACATGGAGTCACTGAGGCCCAACGTGTTTTGACTTATCTAAAGCGAGTCAAGTCATGACCTTACCCTAAAATTGGGTGTAAATTACATACAGTCAGTCTCTGTGTTAACATGAAAAAGCCACTCTCTCAGGGCACTTTCCACCGTGTCTTCCCCAGGATTAAGCTATTTCTGTGGGCCTGCCAGTGGCTGCATCCTGGCCCTCTCTGCAGGAGTAAGTGCAGTGAGTGGGGCCTCCCACCAGTCCCCTTGGACTGCACTGTCCCCGCAGGAACCGGATGCTTTCTGGGGACCTAGAGAGCTTTGTGTTTTTCTTGAAGAGCACATTTGTACTCATAAGTATACTTGTACACATGTAAAATTTGTGCAGAAATTGCTACTATTTTATGGAGGTCTGTGTGGGTTTTTTTAAAGCTACTTTAAAAAAGAATAATTTAAAACAACATTCTCTCCTCCTCATCTGTGATTTTGTCATAATTATTAGGAGCAAGCACTTTCAGGTGATCATCTACATATCCTTAGGCCCTCCACCTCAGCTGGACTGCAGCTCCACAGGGTAAGACTTGGCCCATCCTGTTCCTGGATGCTTCTCAGCATCAACAACAATGCCTGGAATATAGCACTGCGTTTCCCCGAAAATAAGACCTAGCTGGGCCATCAGCTCTAATGCGACTTTTGGAGGAAAAATTAATATAAGACACGGTCTTATATTATAGTAAAATGGGAACCTGGTAGATGTTTGTTGAATGAATAATAGAAATGAATCCTATGAGGTTAAGACAGGATAGGTAGCCTAGGAAATAGACAGCCCCCTCCAGGATATAAGAGGAGGTGCCTCACTGGTTACACAAGTAACAAGTGACTGTATCCAGTACCTATACCTTGAGAAAAACAAAAACCGGTTTCATCCTGCAAGGCTGATCCCTATGACCGGAACCTGATCTTTAACTAATTATAGTGCTATTTGCATTGTGGTTATTATGACTCTCATCATGCATCTGATGCCATGATAATTCCAGAAGAACCAAATAAGGAAGAAAAAGCGAGAAATAGAGGGTCCTGGCCAGCAGGAGGAGATGAATGAACCATGTCAATGGGATGTCATCAGTTCCCACGTGGGAGGGATAAATACCCCTGATCGTGACTTCCTCTGCATGACTAGTTCTCTGAGTTCACCTGCACTTTCCTTTCTAGTATGTACTTTCATTTTAATAAACTTTCTGTGCCTTCCTGCATCTGTCTTGCTCTTGAATTCTTTCTTGTGTTGAGACAAGAACCTGCTCACTGATGCTCCAGGTTGAGTCCTCTCTTGGACATCCCTGTGAGCTTCCAGCAACAAGGTCACTCAGTATATTAATTTCCTGTGGCTCCTGTAACAAATTGCCAAAAATTGGGTGGCTTAAAAAAAATAGAAATTTGTTCTCTCACAGTTCTAGAGGCCAGAAGTGCAAAGTCAGTGTAACTGGGCTGAGATCAAGGTGTCATCAGGGCCACATTCCTTCTGGAGGTTCTAGGAGAGAATCTGTTCCTGTTTCTTCCAGCCTCTGGTGGCCGTGGAACTTTTGGTTTATGGCTTCATCACTGCAATCTCTGCCTCTGAAGTCACATCTCCTCTTCCGTGTGTGTCAAATCTCTATTTTCCTCCTTCTTATAAGGATACATGTGATTGCATTTGGAGCCCACTAGGAAATCCAGGATAAACTTCCCATCTGGAGATCCTTAATCACCCCCACAAACTCCTCCTTCCTGCACCCTTTTTGTTATGTAAGGTAGCACTCACATGTTCTAGGATTAGGACATGGAAATATTTTGGGGGCCTATAAGTGTTCAGAGGATATAAACATGAAGAAGTTTTGGGCAGTCCCTCCCTGAGAGACATGCTCCTAAACACTGTTGATTTAGGGAGAGGGTCAACAGAGGACTCTGGTTCATGAGGAAAACCATCATACCCATATTTTGGAGCCTATATTACTATGGAAATCATAAGAACCAGGAATAACTATCTCTTTATGCCCTCAAAGTTCAAGCTTTCAGCAGACCCACACTCACCCTCCCCAAAGTAGATTCCTGAACTTGAATTTCAAGGGGCAGAGGCACATGTCCTGAAAAGCAGGAGGAGAAAACCCTTCCTGGGGTCCACCCTCAGGAGGGCTCCTTGGGTGTATCTGGGGACCCATTTCTTCCCCTTCGGTGTAAATTAGTCAGTCTTCCCCTTGGCTGCAACCTGCTACTGAGCCCTGCCAGTTGGTAAGTGAGGGAAGCAGATTAACGATAGTAAAATTTTGGAAAGGTCAGATACCAGATAAGGAAGATCAGATAAGGAGGACTCCTCCCACATAGTCCCTGATAATCCTGCAGCAAGTGTGGTGAGATTTACTGTTTGTGCTCCCTGTAGATGCTGCTGCTGCCCTCTCCCCAGACAGGTTATGAAAAAGAAAGACTAAAACAATGGGAAGGGGCTGGTGCCTGAATTGAGCAGGTTTATCTATGCTCACACCTCCCGCACATCACCCTCTTGCTGGATGCCCCTGCCCCCAGTCATTCTGAATAATTTTTCAACCTATTCTAGGGACCTTCATAATTGAGATCTTTTATTCTCCATTCTCCAAACTTTCTCTAAAATTGCGCTAATCTCACTGTTCCTGACCTCCCAGAGTGAGTCCTCAGGTAAAGGTGGGAATAAAGCAGATTGTAATTCCAGGAGCTCTCTATTTGGGTCCCTGTTACCACCCAGCTGGATGGAACTGAAGTGAGGGGTAGGGTGGGCACAGATTCAGGTTCCTTCCTGCAGGTCTTGTCTGTCTCCACCTGGATGGGCTGCCCTCTCTGGGAGCCTTGCCTCTGATGAGCCCTGGTCAAAGTCTCCATCCATTTTTGCATAGCTCTGTTTCATCTGATTCATCCCCTGTGGTCACTAAGAGTTAATGGAGAATCAGGTGGCCTCAGGTGTACTTCTGCTGAGTCTTCACAGACAGGAAAGCATCTCTGGGTCTCTGTTTGCTGGTCTAAAATGGGACAGGGTGAAATGGGCTGATCATTTTCACGGATCTTTTCATGGATGCTACTTTGGGTCTCTGTGGTATTAGAATTTGCTCAAGGACCCAGCCTGGAACTCACAGCCTAGGTTTTATTCTGTCTGTCTCTGTGGCTTTCTTTAAAGGGCCAAGGGGTGAACTAGCTAATTTAGTGGCACATGGTTCTGTGCCTGTCTGAATTTGCAGCCACTATATTTCATTTGTTCCAGGACCAGTGAAGGATGGCCTTGGTCTTGCATTTTCAGAGATGGAGGAGCAGGCTCTCTGGGCACACTGAGTGGGGAGGGGCAGGCAGTGGCACTGAGGGAGGAGGCCTAGTTGGAAGGCTGCCTGCATCCTCCCCTTCTGTTGCACCCTCGCTAGCTGGATATGCACATTCTTTTGCTGGGGAGAAGAACCTGAAGGGGTATGCCAGGAGGTGGCTGCTATAAGAAAATACTACAGACCAGGTGGCTTAAACAACAGAAATTTATTTTTCACAGTTCTGGAGGCTGGAAGTTGAGATTAGGATGCCAGCATGCTCAGGTTCTGGTGAGAGCTTTCATCCTGGCTTGCAGAGGGTGTCCTCCCTGTGTCCTCACATGGTGAAGAGAAAGAGTATTTCACTGTCTCTTTCTATAAGAGCACTAATCGTATTCATGAGGGCTCTACCCTCATGACTTCATCTAAACCTAAACACCTTCCGATGGCCCCACCTCCAAATGCCATCACATTGGGGATTAGGTATCCATATATAAATTTTGGGGGACACAGATATAGCACTGTTTTTGGAGGGCAGTGATGGCAGCATCACTTCTGCTGCCCATGGGGCAAGTCTGGGCATGGACATGAGAATAGGTACAAAAGGGGCTTTTTTTGTACCCACTGTATCCCCAACCCCTTTCATGGGGATAAGCTTGCCTGGACAGAGAGGCTCCAGCTTATATGTGATACCTTTGTCAGATCCATTGGCTTCTTCGTTCACCTGAAATCCCCTGAGCTACTCCTGGGTGCTTCATCCTGTAGTAGTAAGAGATGGAGGTGAGTTGGATGTGGAGTCCACCCTCTAGGGGCTTTTCCCAGTGGGGAAGACCAGGAAGTGAACCCGGTGTGTGTGTGTTTGTGTGTGGCAGAGGGTTGTCCGGTAAGAGAAACTAAACCCCCCCCTCCCCTTTGAGCTCCTGCTTATCCTTAAGGTGCTCATGCACATCTTCCCTGAGGCCGTTCCCTCTTTATTTCAATCCTTCTTGGTATCTCATAACTTTGTTTCCTTTTTCTCTTTCTCCTGTAGGGCAGGGACTATATCTATTGTGTTCCTTGTTGTACCCCAGTGTCTGGCATATAGCAAATGCTCAATAAATGTTTATTAGGTCATTGAAGGAAGCTGCTGCACAGAGGAGGCACTGATTAACTTTATCAGGAAACAATCAGGGAAGGATTTCTGAAGGAGGTGATGACTATGCAGGGGTTTAAATGAACAACAGAAATTTGCTGGATGTTCCAGGCAGTGGGAACAGCATGTGCAAAGGTGAGGTGACATCGGATGGAAGGTCAATATTGCTGGGATGCAAAGTCAGGGGAGAATGAGGTGAGATGAAAATGCAGCATAGCCTAGCAGGTGTGTTCAGAAGCTGGGGGATGTGGACAGGCATAATGTGACTGCTCTGGTAGTGGTGTCAGAAAGATTGAGGACTCACAGACTAAAGCAAGGAGGCCAGTTAGAAAGCTATGGTGATGTAGCAGGAGAGAAATGATGAGGCCTGAACCCAGGCAGTAGCTGTGAGGATGGGGAAGATGGATGCATTTGAGTTTTCAGGTTGGAGTCCCAGAGTTTGATTACGAGTTTGATACAGTAGAAGTCGTAGTGGAGAGTGGAAGGTGATTCCCCTTACCTGAACCACAGTGCCAAGAAGAAAACAACTTTGAAAAAGTTGGTGTGGAAGGTCTAAATTAATTCTGTTTTAGACACATTGAGTTTGAGAATCCCTTAGGACTTCATGTAGCAGTTTTATATTTTGGTATAGAGCTCAAGAGAGAGTTCAGAGCAGGAAATGTAGCTTTGGACTCCCAGGTATATATGTGGAAATTAAAATCATAGGGATAAATGAGACTGCTGGGGAAAGGGTATGGAGTAAGACCAGAAATCTGGGCATAAAACCCTTAGGGAAATAAAAATTCAGGGTATCTTCAGAGGAAAAGGATCCAGGAGAGGGCACCATCAAAGAGTGTCAGAGTAGAAGGAGAACCAGGGAGAGGACATGGAAATTCCTGCAGGGGTTCTGGACTGCCTCCCCAACATCTGTGCCTCTGTCCTCCTTGACATAAGCATGTGGATCTTCCTTTTCCAGAGACTGGATTGTGATAGTGGAAGCAAGTAGTGATAATCTCATTCTCCTTGAAGTGATTGTCTTAGGAGCAGATATGTGGCCTAGTCTTACCAATGAAACTTGAGAGGAAGAATTCTAAAGGGCTTCTGGGCAAGGTTTTCCATTCTTAAGAAAGAGTCAAGGATTCTACCAGATGTGATAAAAAAATATGGTTAATGTTTAAATTTAAAAAAATTATTACTGTAAAAGATACATTGCCATCAGTCCCCCTCAAAACACTCCCCCTTGCTTCAAACACACTTATCCCATCATTCTTGCCAATTTCTGAAGCACTTCTGGAAGTCCTCTTTCATGAGTGTCTTTAGTTGTGTTGTCATGGCTGCCTTGATGTCCTGAATCATTTTGACTTTGGGGAAGAGCCAGAAGTCGCATGGTGCCAGATCCAGTGAATAAAGTGGGTGAGGACACACTGTAATGTTTTTATTTGACAGAAATTGCCCTATACCAGAAGCAATGTATGACATGGAGCATTGTCATGATGGAGGATGATTTACGGCACACTTTAAAACACACCTTCTCTCAACTGTAGCTCACATCTGACTGACTGCACTGAACAAGTTGAAACTTGTCACACACTGTCACTAAGGTTCAATGCACCGCTTCCTGTATTGAAGATCCTGCCTTTCTGTTGGATGGCACTCGCAACAGCATTCACCGTATTTTGCGATCACAACGGAAAGGCTCCATGTCACCCGTTGCTTCCGGTATGGCAATTTCTGTCAAATAAAAAAATTATGGCGTGTTCTCATCCACCTTATTCACTGAATCTGGCACTGTGCAACTTCTGGCTCTTCCCCAAAGTCAAAATGACCATGAAAGGTAAACGTTTTGAATCAATTTAGGACACTGATGCAGCTATGACAGCGCAACTAAAGACACTCGTGAAAGAGGACTTCAAGAACTGCTTCAGAAAGTGGCAAGAATGATGGGATAAGTGTGTTCAAAGCAAAGGGGAGTATTTTGGGGGATATTAATGGTAATGTGTCTTTTACTGTAATAAAATATTTTTTATTTAAACAGTTACCGTACTGTTTGATCATACCTTGTATTTCACCTCTGTATTTCATCGAATCAGTGTTATGATACCTCAAACAGTTGCAGCTTTCTTGTGGCCATAATGAAAAATAGCCTAGGGATCAAGTCAGCACATCAAAACTGGCAGAGAGGAGAAATGGGAAGAACTGGCGTCTCTGAAGACATTGGTGATCCACTGTAGCAACCATCCCTGGAATCCACTCTCTCACTGAGCCTTTTTAAAATGTGCTATAATGAATTGAATTTTTGTTTTAGCCAGTTTGGATCAGGTTTTCTGTTACTTTCAATTAGAGTAATCAAAGGAGGAAAATATTTCAACAGAGTCACACTCCTCATAAATTTAGTTACAAAAACAATCTAACGCTGTTGATTGGATTTTGCAATATGGTGGTCACAAAACAAATTCAGTAGAAAGATAGGCTAGAAGGCTGACTGAAGAGACTGAAAGGTGAATGGGAGGTGAGTAAAGACAGTAAAGGTGGACAACTATAAGAAGCTTGGCTGAGAAAGGATGATGGAAAAAACTTGCTTACAAGACCTAGAGTTTTAAGGACAGGCTATGCTGTGCTTATAAGAAAACTCAAGATCACAGGGACTCAACACACACAAGTTTTGCATTTTGATTTTGTTTTTTTACTTGTATGAAGTCCTCTGTGGATCAGACAATACTCTTCCAATGATCACTCAGGGATGTGGGTTGTTTCTATATTGTGGTTATGCCGTCTCAGTGTGAGACCTGCATAGTCACCATGGCAGGTAAAGGGGAGCTGAGATTATTCCTTGATAATGAGACTTATCACTTTCTCTTATAGTTCATTGGATAGAACTGATCACAGGGGCCCTCCTAGTTGCAGGGGAGCTAGGAAATTTGGGGGGGGGCACATATGGATATGTGGTGAGTGTCAACTGTAGCTGGTGGATCTTAACTTTCTGAGCTTTACGTTTTCCTTGGTAAAATATCACCCAACTCACAGAGCGGTTGTGATAATCAAAGAAGATATGGAGAAACTCTTTTCCATTGGTGTCCATGATCCTGTTTTGTCTTAGTTTTTCCATGCCTACATGGCCTGGGTGTTAAAAACAAATCCCACCTACTGAACACCTCCTACCTAATAATAATAGTAACAGCCAGAATTTATTGAACATTTACTATGAATCAGGCACAATTCCATGTACTACCCCATACATCAACCATATTGAATGCACTAGTTTTTCCACTTCTCAGGCAAAGGAACTGTCTCATGCCTAGCGTAGTGCCTGGAACACAGAAGGCATTCAACACATGTTTGGATAAACTAAGCAACCCGTTCAAGTCACAGATTTAGCAGAGGGCAAAGTGACACTAAAGACTAGAACTCTCATCCCAGTGCTCTTTCCTCTATGTCACCATCTCGTTTCTCCGTTCATCCAACTGTGACAGATTCTCTGAGGTGGCTGGGGGTATGGATTTAGGGCTGGGGAAGGTTTAGATCTTCCTGCATTCAGAATTTCTGCATGGCCAGGTATGTTGCACTAAATAATGCCCTCTTCCCCAATATATCTATGTCTTAATCCCTAGAATCTGTGAATGTCACCTTATATGGCAAAAAAGGACTTTGCCATAATCCAGATGTGATTAAGTTAAATTTAATTCAGATGTGGTTAAGAATCTCAAATGGCAAAATTATCCTGGATTATGCAGGTGGGTGCTAAATGCAGTCACATGTATCTTATAAGAGGAAGGTAGAGGGAGGTATGATCCGCACAGAAGAGAAGGCGATGTAACCACAGAGGCAGAGATTGAAGTGATGTGGCCACAAGCCAAAGAATGCTGGCTGCCACCAGAAGTTGGAAGAGGCAAGAACGGATTCTTCTCTTCTAGAGCTTCTGGAGGGAGGTACAGCCCTCCCAATTCCTTGATTTCAGCCCAGGGATACTGATTTCAGACTTCTGGCCTCTACAATTGTGAGAAAATAAATTCCTGTTGCTTGAAGTGCTTCAGTTTATGGTAACTTGTTATGGCAGCAACAGAAACTGATACACCAGGTTTGGGGAATGGCCCAGGCAGCTGAGTCTGCAGTTCTCCGACCTCTCCCATCTGGAAGGTCAAGAAGGGGTTCCTATGGGCCTGTGTGCCCACGGCAGAAATGGAGGGAGAGGATTAGCTGCACTGATGTTGTACTGAAAGATTTTAGCAAAATGGTCTATGGATTCCCAGGAATCAGAAGCTGAAAGCCATCCATCCAAGAATCCTTATTATGTACCTGCTGTGTGGTAGACCTGCTAGCAATACAGATGTAATACTAAGACTTGGGATGGGGTGTGGGTGGATTAACATTGTGGAGTCTGCAGCGAGTCTCCTTGAGGCTGGGATTAGGCTGAAGTTATTGGGGCACAGGAATTCCCAGCCTGCTGGCTTTGCTAAGGGGTCAGGCACTTGGGCAGGAAGGGAGTGGAATGTGAAATCTCCTCCACTGGAAAGTAAATGCGAGGAGGATGCTAGTCCCACGGATGGGTGTTTGTTTCAGATTTCTCTAGGACTCAAGACACAGGTAGTGAGGAACCCAGCCTGGAGTCCTTCCTGATCTGGAAGGAAGTTCACGGGGTGAAGTGTGAAGCTGCCAAGCTCCAGGGGCCCTGGGAGGCTTGCAGCCGAGGAATGGAGTGTGGGGGCTGGAAATAGCAGCTCAGAGAGCTGTGGTTGTGGGCACTCACAGCAGGCCCTCTCCAGGAACAGAGATGGGACTCAACTGGAGCTGTGGTTTGCAGTGGCTTTTGTGCCTTCTTGGCCTGAGGGAAGGAGTGGATGTCGCAGGAGGACAGAGTGGCCTCTGGACTTCATCACTGGTGGGCATGCTGGGTGACCCAGACCTTGGATTTGAAGGTTTCTGGACCTTGGTTTTCATGTGACACTACAACCTGGGGTTGGGAATGCATGTGACCTTTTCTTGGAGGCTATTCATGTGCACGCTGTACCAGAAAACTCCACCTGCCTGACTCGGGTGAGCTGAGAGGGGGACATGACAGCATCTTTTATTCAACTTTATGGAAGAAACAGAGCTCAGGGAAGAGGGAGGTGCCCTATCAAATCTTAGAGAAAGAAAGGGGGAGAGTAGCCAGGAACAAGGGCTGGGGACGCTTGTCAGCACCCAGCAACTGGAACATTCCAGCACTTTCCTGAAAGAGAGTCCCCTCAGGGTGAGAAGTTGCTGTTCTGTTCTGGTTGTTTTTTTTTTTTAGAATCTGACACTTTAAGAATCTGACATGGTGGACAGTCACAGCTTCTGTGGTACTGTGTGGCTTTAGTTTCTCTTTATCTTTCTTCCCTTCCCCTGTCTCCTGTCCATCCTCTCTTTTCTCTGTAAATGTCTCTTTGACTCTTCTTGTCTCTCTTTCTGTCCACCACTCCTCTCTCTCTCTCTCTCTCTCTCTCTCTCGCTCTCTCGCTCTCTCGCTCTCTCGCTCTCTCGCTCTCTCGCTCTCTCGCTCTCGCTCTCTCTCTGAGAGTCCCCTCAGGGTGAGAAGTTGCTGAATCTCAGAGAGAGAAAGAGAGAGAGAGAGAGAGAACCTGGCTTTATTTGGATCACTTCAGCTAAAGGGCCAAGATGTCACAGGAAGCACCTGTGCTCTGAGATTGCCCAAGCATACCTTTTCTATTTTCTCATTTATACTTCCTCATTCATCCTTTCGTTTATAAATACTTGCTCACAATGTCATCTGTGACTTTCTGGTCCCCCCACATATCTTCATCTATTTTTATCACCAAACAAACACACAAACATCTTCCTAGTATTCCCCCACCCCATCCCTTTGGCCTGGACCAAGTCTGGCAGAGAAGTCTCAGCTCCTTGGGGCCCAGGTGGGGTCAGGAGCCTGCTGGGGGATGGGCAGCAGCAGGAATGCCCAGAGAAGTCTGCTTCCTCACCTTGACTCCTGAGAAGCCACTCAAACAGGAGGAGATGATTATAGCTTCCCTTCAGTTCTTAGCCCCCCAGGGTTTCTATCCTGTGAAACCTAGGAGCCCTTGGAGAACCAGAGAAGGGCACACAGGTGAAGGCTAAAGAGCTTACCCAATAACACATGATATAGATCTGGGATACAGGAGGGGGCATCTGGGTCCTGCCTCTATTATGGTCTTCTCTGACAAGTCATGTAATCCCTTGGAGCCTCAGTATTTTTAATCTGGAAAATGGGTATTTTATTTGCTCTACCTATTGCACAATGGTTCTGCAGTGTGAATTATCTCTAAAGGTGATGATAATGAGGATAAGAATGATGTGGAAGACAGCAACTCACGGGCTGTAATGCCAGGCACTATCCTAGGTGCCTTAAAGTATAAACCTAATCCTACAACAACCTCATGAGTAGGTACTATTATCACCTTTGTTTTACATGTGAGGAAATGGAAATGCAAAGATGTTAAGTTACTTGTCCAAGGTTGCAGAGCTGGTAAACAGTAAAGCTGAGGTTCAAACCCAGTAGTCTGAACCCAGATCTCATATTCTTACTATTGAGTTTTTCCTGATGGTCTGGGGAATGCTCCCTGCTTCCTATAATTCTGTGGCCTGGGAGAACACTTTTGGTGCCCCTCTCCATCTGAGAAACTGTATTTATAGGCCTGCTTCTATGGATAAGGCCCCAGGAAAAGGTGATCCTCTCTGCAGAAGCGATTGTCCAGGTCCTGAGAGCATGTGATCATTTCCACCTGGGTCTTCTGAGGGATTTGGGGTCACCGGGAGGAAGGAAGTCTGCTCCAGGGCTTCAGCGACCATCTGCGTTTTTCAGGGAGGTCTCTTCAGGCTTTGCTACCACGTTTATTTTTGGAGAATTACTATTCCCAGTTCAGCACATCAGGCCTCTTATTTGTCAGCTGCATTCGTTCTGGTTTCTGATTAATGTGTTGCATATTGATTTTGTTGCTGCTGTCTTAGCTTCCCTTCTAAAAACAGTATCTGAGTGGGAAGCACTGTGTATTCACTCACTTCTTCAACAAACATGACTTCTGCATATAGGACACTGTGCTGATCCCTCTGGGGGACATCACAGATGAAATCACTGTGGCCTTTGCCTCAAGAATCTTATAGTCCATTAGTAATATAACATGCACAGAGGTCGCTGGAATGGCACATGGATGCTGTATGAGTACTGCCACCTAAGTCACAACAGGACTTCAGACAGATCTCTCAGTCAAGCTTTCACAGAGGAGATAGTAGATAATGCAAAAGTTATAGTGCAGAGAGCTCCAAACATAGTGAATTATGTAAGGTCACTCTTAAGATATAATTTTACCTCTTTCTCTTCTAATAGTGCAGATGTTGGTGGCAGTCTAGGCTAGTGGGACAGCTAAGCTCCACAGGGTCATTCAGAGACCCAGTTCTGCTCTATCCTGTTGCTTTGTTCCACTCTCCTGCTGGTTGTTGTCTTTATCTATGTAGCTAAAGTTTGGTCATTGCCACATTGGTGTTCTAGCTTGTGGCAAATGCGAAACGACGATGGCGGAACATACAATAAATGCTTTAAGGCACATAAGTTCCCAACAAGTAACATCTTTGCATTTCCATTTCCTCACATGTAAAACAAAGGTGATTATAGTACCTACTCATGAGGTTGTTGTAAGATTAGGTTTATACATTAAGGCACCTAGGATAGTGCCTGGCATTACAGCCAGGCGGAACACACAATAGCTGCTTTAAGGCACATAAGACAAAGAAGTTGGTCTTTGGCCAATCTAGTTACAAAGGACGTTGGGAAATGTAGTCTATAGGCAAGAGGCCAAGTGTCCAGCCAAAAGTTTAATGTGGAAGACAAGAATAATAGGGGGATTATTATTTTTATCACAATGACTTGGCCTTGGCATATGGGTAAAGTGTTGTTAAGTAGAAATTAGAGGAGGCAGGTATTCCAGGTGAAGAAAACAGCAGATGTGTTAGAAGGTGCATAATGGATTTGGAGGAAGTAAATATACAGCATAACTGGAGAGCAGGGTTTGTGTAGGTGAGGATGTGACCCACTTCTGGGTGGAGATGGGGCAGGCCTCATCTCTTTAATAGGCTGCTCAGCCTTCCACAAAATGTGACCCTTTTTACCTGCTATCCAAAATCTCGAATATTTTTAAATCAACCACACAGGATATGTGCACTATAGGCCCTACTCAGGAAATTTAATCTTTAACTGATAACAATCTAGATCCTACCAAAATCTTGGCTCCCCAAGGGTATGCTAGTTTCAGCAGTAATTCTTGTACTTATGCTAATTGCCAGAAAGTTCTATAAAGGACTACATTAGCCCAGTATTCTAGCAAGACCTTCAATGTGTTGGATTTTATATCAAGCCCTTGGAAGAAATGGCCCCATGAAGAACACTTTGGTACGTTCCAATAAAACATTAAGGGTGTTGCTCACTATTTTGTTCACTGTATAATGTGGTATTTTTCTTTGTATAAGCATCAACCAGTCATATGTCGATTATATTTCAATAAAGCTGGGGAAAAAGCTAAAAAATATTTAAATGTATTTATAGGGACTCTATGTGCATATCACAGACCATAATTGGGTTTTTTTCATTAAATTTTATGTGGGTTTGTGGCCTTGGAATATACATATTTTAATGTTATTGTTTTAGCTTATACCTTGTCTATCTTTTTTGTCCTGCTTTTCTAAAATGACTATGTTGTCCTTCAGAGTTTTCATGATTTCTGCTGGATTTTTGTGTGATTTACTAAACAAAGACATTTTTTTTTCCCACACGTAGAAATCTCTTCTTCTGATGTGGAATGCTTAAACCAAGCAAATAAACAAACAAATCATAAAAAAATCAACCAGATATATCTATTAACATCATGCTACTCTGTCCTTGGCATTTAACACTTCAACAAATTTTTAAGACACTGACTATTGACAAGTACTGTGCTAGGTGCTGGAACTATAGAGAGAAGGAGCTCACAGTCTGGGGCAGGGTGACCATGGCATGTGGTGTGTGGCATGTGGAGTGGACAGATAAGCAATAGTCATTTATGATATAATTTGTAAGTGTTACAAGAGACATGGGACAAGTGCCATGGGAGCCTGGAGAGGGAAGGTCGAAGAAGGCCTTCTGAAGGAGTTGAGTTTTGAAGGTTAATGATGTGAATGGGTAAAAGAATGTTCTTAGCAAAGGCAACAGTTTATACAAAGACACGGAGAAACAGGACAGGGTAAGGTGGAGGTGGCTGGGGAATTGCAAGTAGTCTGCAGGGTGCTGGTTTAAGGGAGGATGTGAATATGAGAGGTAACTGGAAGAAGTGGCAGGGGCTGGTCACATGGGCCCTGCAGCCACGCTGAGGAGGTTGGTCTTTAACCTAAAGTCTCTGTGCATCCCTGGCACATGACTAGATCCGTGTCTTAGAAATGTCAACCTTGTCAACATAAACTGGGCAAGGAAGAGACTAAGACGGGAAGCTGTTGCAATATTTCAGGTGAAAAATGATGTGGCTTTAATTGTATGAAGACTGGTAGGTGAGGGTGAAAGGGATCAACTATATGGTGATGGAAGGAGAACTGACTCTGGGTGGTGAACACACAATGGGATTTATAGATGATGTAATACAGAATTGTACACCTGAAGCCTATGTAACTTTACTAACAAGTGTCACCCCAATAAACTTTAATTAAAAAAATGTGTGACGACAAGGTGGACATAGAAAGGTAGAGATAGATCAAGGAATGTTAAAGAAGAACCAATAGCACTTGGAGACTGTTTTGAGGATAAAGGAAAGGCACCAGTTAGGTGTTTGGATTGGGTTGTGTTACTCAGGCAGATGAAGGTAACAGGAGGAGCAGGTGAGAAGTAGGAGATGGAGAGTTAGACCATGGACACTTTGAGATATGGGTCAGGTAGTCAGACATGCAGGAGGAAGGTAGAGATTTAGTAGTTACCAATGTGCAGGTGCTAGTTAAAGATAGGAATGTGCTCATATTTGGTGAACATTGAGTGATGCACTTGCTGTGTTGTGAGACAATTTTACTCAATAAAAAAATGCTTATGGAATGCCTACTGTGGGCCTGGAACCTTCACAATTACTCATTCAGTCCTCTGTGTAAGCTTGTAAGGAAGGGTTTGTTTATTGATACCTAGCATGGTTGGAGAAAGGACTTAAGTCTGTAGGTATTATTATTAGTCTGATTTGACAGTGAGGTTCAGAGAAGTGAAATGAGCAGCTCAAGTTCAGACAGCATGACAGGTGTGTGTGTGCATGTGTGTGTTAGACAGGTGGCATTGGGAGCAGGTCTTTTGCAGCCTGGTGTTCACCACAACTGCCTTTCATGATGTGGGTGACCTTTGAGGAAGAGATGCTTAGATTGGGGTAGAACAAGATGTTCACAGGGGGTTCCACGAGTCAGTGGGGGAAGGCTAACTTGACCATGGCCTTGACCCAGCCAGGTTCATACCGTGTATCTGGAATACACTGGAATTCTGTATCTGGAATACACTGTGGAAGACTCAGCACAGTGATCTGGTAATGGTCAGAGAGGGCTTGGCACTCATATTATTATCCTTGGGGGAGTGGAAGGCTTTCTGATTCTCTCAGTTCTCAGCCTGCCCTGCTGTCCTAGCTGCTGGAGGGGAGGCATGCGGTGAGCCAAACCTGACACCAAAGCAGGCCTGTCCCTGGTAGGAGAGGTTCACCAGCATTACATGCTGAAAGGTTTGCACAGGGACATGGAAGGTGGGCAAAAAGCAGGGAGGGAGTACTTAATCACTGACATTTATTTAATACAAGGCTGGTGTACTGGGTTGAATTGTGTTCTCCCCAAAATATGTCCACATCCTAACCCCTGGAACCTGTGAATGTGACCTTATTTGGAAAAGGGGTCTTTGCAGATGTAATTAAAAAACTCGAGATGAGATCATCTTGCATTTAGGGTGGGCCTTATACTCCTAAAAACTGGATCCCTAAATCCAGTTTATTTTTTTCAGCATCAACAGTTTTTACTGAACTGCACTCCCACCTTCACACAGAGTATTTCAAAGAGCTGGGACAAGTGTGAAGTGGGGGTTTGGGAGGGACAGGTGTTCTTCATGAAGAATAGATACAGGTGTCCTTCTAAAAAAAAAGGAGAGGGAAATC
The DNA here is from genome assembly GCF_036562045.2 of Rhinolophus sinicus. Lineage (NCBI taxonomy): Eukaryota > Metazoa > Chordata > Mammalia > Chiroptera > Rhinolophidae > Rhinolophus > Rhinolophus sinicus. The sequence continues at coordinate 36,145,741 of NC_133761.1, read as the reverse complement.
TGACATGCATAGAAGACGGCCATGTGAAGACAGTAGCAGAGATTGGATTTATGTTGCCACAAATCAAGGAATGCCTGGGGCCACCAGGGGCTGGAAGACAAGGGAGCCTTTGGAGGGAGCTCAATCTTGTGGACACCTTGACTTTGAAACAATGACACTAATGTCCAACTCCTGGCCTCCAGAACTGTGAGAGAATAAATTTGTGTTGTTGTAAGACACCAACTTTGTGGTAATTTGTTGTGGCAGCTCCAGGAAACAAATGTAACTGGCAAACAAGTGGCAGGCAAGTGTCTTCTGTGCCCAACGCAGACATCAGGAATTACTCAGCGTGCTTTCGCATGGTACCTGACAGCACCTCTCACCCCATCCACAGGGCCTCCAGACAGCCACTACCCTGAAACTGTAGATGACAAGCTCCAGGAGAACTACTGGCATCCTTGATTAGTGCCTATCATGTACATACCACTGTGCTCAAGGGGCTGGGAATTTTGACCTGGGTATGGGTGTGGGGGTGAGGGAGTATCACCTCTGTAGCATTAACAGCTTTGGTTAGCCTTTGAAAAGCTACTCAACAGCTTGGCCTCCTTTAGCTCCCTGGTCATCTAGCTGTAGCTCAGCAGACAGCAGCCAGGGAGTTGTGGTTTCACCCCTGCAAGGGGAAGAAGTCACTCACAAAGCACTAAGCAGTGAAAACCACCCCTTGAGCCAATATGATAAAGAAAATGGACTAGTGCTTGGACTTAAGGGCTACGAAATTCCTGAGGATGTAGGAATATTTCCATGAGTGTGCCAGGATCGTGTCTCGAGAAACTGAAAAATGGAAGCATGGACTGAGGAGAGGTGAGGTGTCGTAAAAGAGGATGGTTTATTAAAAGTAGAGAGTCACACCTCTCAGAACGAGAAGGGGTCCCAACCGGGTTGCCCAACGTGGGGCAAAGGCTCTAGTTTTTATATCTTCTCTTACCTGCTTGGAGAAGGGAGTGCCTTCTGATGCAATTTGTCAATCAGGTTTGTCCTGTTTGCCCACCCTAAAGGGATTAATGAACCCATTCCTATCTATCAGGTCTGCTCCAGAAGGGATTTACGAGATAATTTATTAGCCTCAAGGCTCATTCTTATATCTTTGCCCTGGAGTGAAGAAGCCATTCTAGAACCAGGAGTTTCAGAATATGGCTGCCTTTTGTTTATCCTACCAAGGACCTTCCTGTCTACCTAACAACGTGTGAGCTACCCTGTTTCCATCCCCCCTCTGAAGATGTAACCCTAACTGCTGTTAGGGAATGGGGTGATAACTGCTTTGGCTACTTCAGGCTGAGGAGGGATGTAGAAAGAGATGGGCAGCTAGGGCTTGTCCAGAGGTCTAAGGGTCCGCGGTAGATGGGCAGGTCTTGTAGGTCCTTACGTGGCTCCGCGTTGAGGACCATTTGCAACTTAATGGCTTCTAAGCGAGAAGAAATAAACCAAGTGAGTACATTGAGGATGCAGGACCCAAATAAAAGTAGGAGGAGAATTATTAGAGGGGCTACGAGGGGCCACAGCCTTTGTAGGAATCTGGCTTTAAGGGATGCCCACCAGCCTGAGACATTTTCAATGGACTTTATTAGTTCATCAGCAGTGTCTAAAGGGGTAACTACGGACCCAGTATGATTTATGTAAAAACAGCATTCCTCTTTAAGATAGACACAGGTCTCTCCCGCATAGGAGGTTAACAAATCTGGGGCCTGTCTGTTTTGAAGAGCTACCCCTGCTAGTGAGTCTACTTGTTGGGCAAGCTGTCGCATTCTGGCAATTGTTTCTTTTAATGCCTTTGCCAGCTGGACAGATAGATGCACAGAAGTTCTCTCTAAGGCTGCACCAGATGCTCCCACAACTCCGGTCAGGAGCAGGATCAAAACCGGTGCCACTACAGCCTTTCGCACCCTAGAGCGTGATCATTTTAAAACATGTGGCATATTGCTGGTTCCAGGAGCATAGTCTGCTATGGGAGCTATGGAAGCAAGGCTACAGCGGCCTGTACAGCCAGGGGGTAAAGTAATATAGACCTTAGTACCGCAGAAGAAAAAAAGACCCTCTTCAGGTATTAAATTAAGATTAAACCTATAGGTGTAAAGGGTCTTGGGTCTGGCCGAATAAGAGGAGTACGCCCAGTTAATTTTTGCCAGATTATATCCCAATCTGCCTTGGCTCTTTCTATGAGTACGGGTAGAAAATTACTGGAAGGGTAGATTTTTAGGGAGAATTGGTGTGCAGAGAGGAGCAGTCCTGAGGCTAGATTGAGCTGAGAGGTATTGCAGACTATATGTGACCATCCTGCTGAACAGGATTGGTTTGAGATAGTGTAAATGGATGCCCTCCCTGGGAGGGGTGGTAGGGTGTTCTAAGTAATGTGTGATATCTAGTGCGGTCCTGTATGCTCTTAGGGTGTGGTGTCTTGAGGAATTACTCTCCATATCTTCTTTCCAGGCAGCTAGGAACAGCTTCTCAACATATCCGTTGAGGAAGGGGTGAATGTAAGAAATTGAGGGAGCAATGGTATAATTAGCCTGTAACCAGGTAAGTATAGAAGCAGGGATAACTGTCCCTAGAGACTCCTTCCCACCGATCCAGCAGTCAGTTAGGTTAAATGTGGTTGCCATTAGCTGGACCCATTCTAAGATTCCCTCTGGAGAGTATGTGTGAGCTAAGAAGACAAGTCGTGTAGTCATCTTAAATCTCGGGGGAATTGTGTAGCACCAACAGAGTGAGTCCTAGGAACACAGCACAGAATAGCCCTAAATTTAAGCCTGCCCACAAGAGACCCTGAAGGCAGAAGAGGGGAGTGGGATCTAAGGTCCCACAAAAGAGGGAAGCAGCTAAAAAAGGAGGAAGGCCAGTAATAGAAAAATGTAACCTCTGATTATTGCCTTCTTGGGGTCAAGTCCCACCACCTGAATACTTATCTGAGTGATGTAGGTTCAGCTTTAGGTCTCCCTGTGGATGGCTGGAGTATCCAGGGCTTTGATCTAGGGGTGTTCAAAGCTTGACTTGGGAGTGGTGGATACAGGAGTCAAATTCTGGTACTTTAATTGCAGTGGTAGTGGAAAGGATTACCATGTAGGGGCCTTTCCACACTGGATCTAGCGTTGGAGACAGAGAAGGAAGAGATTTAATAAGAATTTCATCCCTTGGGTTAAATAGGGGTTTTTGATCTGCTTGTGGTTGAGCTTCAGACAATTGTTGGATGGCCTGTTGAAATAGTGCTAGTGAGGTTATACGTTGGGTTAATTCCATAGCCTCATGATCGACTAGGAAGTCATTGGTTAAAAAAGGTCTACCATACAACGTTTCAAAAGGGCTTAGGCCACACTTAATTGGAGTATTTCGAATACAAAGGAGAGCTATGGGAAGTAAAGTTATCCAATTTTGACTGGTTTCTTGTGACAGCTTTCAAAGATGTCTCTTGATGATGTCATTGGTCTTTTCTACCTTGCCTGAGGATTGTGGCCTCCAAGCACAATGGAGGTGATAATTTATGCCCAGGACTTTGGATATACCCTTGGTGACTGAAGACTTGAAAGAAGGTCCATTGTCACTTTGAAGAGACCTGGGGAGGCCAAACCTAGGTATAATTTCCGTGATTAGGACTTTAACTACTTCCATTGCCTTTTCTGTCTTACAAGGAAATGCTTCGACCCAGTGTGTGAAGGTGTCTACCCACACTAGGAAATATTTATATCCCTTGGCCTTGGGCATATGGGTGAAGTCTAATTGCCAATCTTCTCCTGGGTATTTACCTTGTCATTGTGCCCCTATGGGTGTCTGAGGGTGTGTTAGAGGGTTATTCTTATGGCAGACTTCACAGGATGTAAGATGTTGTATAGTCTTTTGAAGATTTTTCCTGTGAATAATCTTTGGACCATTTGTAAAGTTTTGTCCCTTCCCAGGTGGAAGGTTTGGTGAAGAGTTTTAAGAATTTTCCATTGATTGGCAGCTGGGAGGTGCAAACAACCATCCTCCCCTTGTAATCAACCTGTGGGTTGGGCAGTGTAGCCCCTTGTTTTGGCCTAATCTTGTTCTTTTTGAGTTTATTGGGGCTTAATTTGAGTTATGGATCCATGCCAAACTGGAAGAGCTAGTATAGGGTTGAGATCCATTTTGGCAGCATTTTTAGCTGTTAAGTCTGCTAATCTATTGCCTTCAGAAATCTCATCACTTCCCTTTTGGTGTATGACTGCTACTTCTTGAGGAGAATGTACTGCCTGCAGCAGTTGGTTGATCTTCTGGTGATATTTGATGGGTGACCCGTTGGCTGTTAGGAAGCATCTTTCTTTCCAAATGCTGCCATGGGCTTGTAATACTAAAAAGGCATATTTTGAAACAGTATATATATTGGCTCTTTTTCCTTTGCTTAGCACTAGTGCTCAGGTGAGAGCTATTAATTCAGTCAGTTGTGTGCTGGTCCCCGGGGGGAGGCTTGCATTTTTAAAGATATTACGTAAAGTAACTACAGCATATCCAGCCTTTTGTATGCTATTTTCTATTAAAGAGCTCCCATCAGTGAAGTGTCCAATCTGGCTTGTCTAGGGGTATTTCTTGTAAATCTGCTCTAGCAGCATAGGTTTGTAGTAAAACTTGTTGACAGTTATGAGTTAATTCTTCCTCTGTCTCTGGGAGGACTGTGGCAGGATTAAGGTTGGAGCAGGTCCGTATTTGGATTACAGGATCTTCCAATAAACGGGCCTGATACCGCAGGAGGCAGCTATCCTTAAGCCAGTGACTATTATTAGCACTTAAAAAGTCCTTGTTCATCAACAAGACAAATAGTAACAAGTGTTGGAGAGGCTGTGGAGAAAAAGGAACCCTCATACACTGTTGGTGGGAATGCAGACTGGTGCAGCCACTATGGAAGGCAGTGTGGACGTTCCTCAAAAAATTACTAATAGAATTATTGTATGACCCAGCAATCCCTCTCCTGGGTGTCTACCCAAAAAATCTGAAAGCATTTATCCATAAAGACATGTGTGCTCCAATGTTCATTGCAGCTTTATTTACGGTGGCCCAGACATGGAAACAACCAAACTGTCCTTCGATAGATGAATGGATAAAGAAGTTGTGGTATATATACACCATGGAATACTATTTGGCGGTAAGAAAGATGAAATAGGACCATTTGTGACAACATGGATGGATCTTGAGATTATAATGCTAAGCAAAATAAGTCAGACAGGAAAAATAGAGAACCACATGATTTCACTGATATGTGGTATATAAACCAAAAACAACAAAAGAACAAGACAAACAAATGAGAAACAAAAACTCATAGACACAGACAATAGTTTAGTGGTTACCAGAGAGTAAGGGGAGACGGAGGTTGTAGATGAGGGTAACGGGGATCAAATATATGGTGATGGAAGGAGAACTGACTCTGCGTGGGTGAACACACAATGGGATTTATATATGATGTAATACGGAATTGTACACCTGAAATCTATGTAACTTTACTAACAATTGTCACCCCAATAAACTTTAATTAAAGAAAAAAAAAAGTCCTTGAATGTGGTGTGGGGCGAAAACGGTTAAGTCTTGTCCCATTGTGAGCTTGGAGGCTTTTTGGCATGATTAAAAAGAATGTGAGAACATTGGGTTACCCCATATGCCGCCTAAGGGCTGGGAGAAATATTTAGTGATTGGCTTGTCTATTATTCCGTGGACAGTAACACGTTGATTGGGGAGGGTCCCTTATATTTTTGAAGTGACCGTTGAACTTCTTAAGTTAACATAGGAAATAACAGAATTGAGGTTAGAATTTACAAGCAATGGGTAGTAATTAGGGCTAGGACTTTAGAGGTCTCCTGACCAAGCTTTTCTAGAGTTTTTTTCTAGGGTCTCTATCTTTACAACCAAGCAGCTTTTAGAGGAAAAAGGTCTAGAGTGAGCAGTTGAGCAGAATAAATGGCTTCTATATCAATTAGGAAATTAACAGGCTTACCTGTCACGTCAGGGTCACCAGCAGTATTACCCCTTTGATGAGAATAGCTTGGGAGCCGCTGGGAACTTCAGGCCCAACAGTGATTGCAGTTATTTGTAGGGAAGGAGTTGGTTCCTGTTCTCTTCAGAATAGGGGGCAATCTCTCTTCCTGTGCCCTTTAGTTTGCACAGGGGGCACGGCTGCTTTGGAGGACTAGGACACCCCTTATTCCAGTAGTCTAGGCTTCCACATCCAAAGCAAGCTCCTTTATCTGGCGTTTTCTCTCTGGGGCTTTTGGGATGCCTTGAGGTGGCTTCAGCCCTGGGTTGTCTATAACTGTGGCCAAAAGTCTTGCCTGTCTCTGATCTCATCTTCTGGTCTCACTGTTTCTTTATTTCTCGTTTTCCTGTCTTGGTTGTTAAAGATGTTTTAACAAATTCCTGGCCTTTTCTGGAATCTAGCCTCTTAATCAGGGATGTAACAGTGGGCCAGAACCATTAGAATTCCTTGCCAGTTAGGGGAAAACATTAGGCTAAGCTTCCTTATATTGGCTTATAGCTGATACCAAGGAGGGCACATGAACTCTAGCAGTTCTAAAATACAGACATTTACTTAACTATTAGCAAAACTTAGTTCTTAGATTTAATTTTTTGAGTAACAAAGGATCTGACTGAGACAATATAAAACAGATTATTTTGTACCAGCTTACTTTTGAGATTTAAATTTACTTAGTTAATTACATTTAGTTTAACCATATATAAAATTTTCTCAAGATTTTCCTTCACAAACCTTCTATAACTTTCCTATTCCCTCTTAGTTTGTCTCTTCTCATTCGTTCAGAAACAACATTTTTAGGACAAACTACTTTCTTTCAGTACCTTCAAAAATGCATTTCCATACCTTATACCTTCCTTGAAAACACACATCATTTCACCTTAATTTCTACTCACAACTAAAAGGGAGTAACCAATATTTAATTATTAACAATTGCAGAGAGATCTGGAGATTTAATAATTACTCCTACAATTGCAAAGAGGCTGGAACAAAGGGTTGGAGGTCTGGCTTGAGAATTAGCAGCTTGGTTTTAAAAGTGCCACTTTTTTCCTTCCGGTTACCTTAGCCTCACACATTTCTATTTATAGGTGGATTAGAAGATGGGTGGAGCTCCTTTTTTTTCTGAACTATCAATTTAGTTCCTCTTTCTATGTCCCCAATGAGGGTTTCTAGAAACCTGGCATGTCTGGCCATCCCTTTTACAAAATAAATCTAACTGTAAGATAGTGTTATAGTTGTTACTTCCCTCAGGAGGCTAGGTTTCCCAATCTCTAACTTGTACTGAGGCCAAACCTCAGAGCAAAAGACCAGGAGTCATTTTTTTCAGAGTCTGAGGGTCAAATTTGTCCCAGTGTTTCAAGATGCAATTCGGGGCGGGGGGGCGGAGGGGTGAAGGCACATGAGGGCTGATTGGCCATCAGAAACGGAGGGAGAACAGGCATCCTTTTGCAATTCATCTCCCAACAACATTGTCTAGGGTGTCGCCTAGAAGTCCGGGCCACAGAGACCGCAAGACTGGTTCCGGGACGAGTGGGGACATATGGTGTGCCAGGGTTAGTTGTGCTTACCTGGGTTTGACGGGGGAACTGACCTAAAATGGTGGCCCCAGTGGAGAGAGAAGTCCCCAGCCTAAGCCCCAGCCCACTTCCGCATAACCCCCTCCAAGCCACTCCTCGAGCCAATCACCAGAAGACACTGTCATGCGGGAGGCCCTGCTTGCTGCACCATTTGTCGTGCTGGGCGACCTGCGGGGTCTCTGCTCCCGCTCCCCACATAACGCAGGATATGGTGAGGCCAAAAAGGAACACCCACGGAGCCATAGGTAGGGGAGTCATACCACTATATTCTCTCTGGCGGCACTATACTCTCACTGGAGGCTGGATCCACACTGTCCGCAAACCGCCATCCACACTTGCCAGCCCAGCCGCCATCTTCTTGCTAGCCCCCATTCTTTCTCTCTTCTCTCTCTCTCTGCTAGCGTAGCCACAGCAGTTATATTAGTGGCCAATGGCTCACTGGTTACAGCTGACGGCCAACTAGCCACAGCTGATGGTCATGCAATCACAGTTGGCCATTTACTACCTGAGCCAGCACCTGTCTATGTGAGGCCGAGAGCCTGGAAACTACTTTCTGAGGCTCTGCCCCCACAGACACCTACCCTTTTCCCGACTCAAGGAAGTCCCCAACCCATAAAAACCTGCTCAAAACCTTGCTAGGGGCTCAGTCTTAGGGAAGGATCCCACTGAGCCCGCCGGCCTAGTAAAGCTGATCTTCCTAACTCTCTGAGTGCCGCTTGGGTTTTTTCCGGTCCTAGTATCCGTAACATTCTTGGTTCCCTGACCAGGAAACCCAACTGTGCTGGTCCCTTGAGCCACCAGTTTGGGCGAGAGAGGGCCGTAGGGTGGCGGGAGAGCCCAGACGGGGCTAGGTGCACCCTGCTGATTTCGGCATGCCCGGGTGTCATGCGGGAGACCCTGCTCGCTGCGCCATTTGTCGTGCGGGAGACCCTGTTCGCTGCGCCATTTGTCGTGCAGGGCGGCCTGCGGGGTCTCTGCTCCCGCTCCCCATACAAGAACGCAGGATATGGTGAGGCCAAAAAGGAACACCCACGGAGCCATAGGTAGGGGAGTCATACCACTATATTCTCTCTGGCGGCGGCACTATACTCTCACTGGAGGCTGGATCCACACTGTCCGCAAACCGCCATCCACGCTTGCCAGCCCAGCCGCCATCTTCTTGCTAGCCCCCATTCTTTTCTTTCTCTCTGCTAGCGTACCCACAGCAGTTATATTAGTGGCCAATGGCTCACTGGTTACAGCTGACGGCCAACTAGCCACAGCTGATGGCCATCCAATCACAGTTGATGGCCATTTACTACCTGAGCCAGCACCTGTTTATGTGAGGCCGAGAGCCTGGAAACTGCTTTCTGGGGCTCTGCCCTCACACCGGGACTCCCACCAGCTCCGGCCCATGACTCCCTGCTGGACCCCCAGTAGAGAGAAAGGACAGACAGTCAACCAGGACTTTGGACACAGTAAGATCCGGGGGCCCGGACCCAGTTAGGCCTAAGGGCAAAAGGGGAGCCTGATCACCTCCCACTGAGTCCCACTTCGGACTCTAGTTAGGGCCGTTCTGGCGAGGGCATCTTTCCTCCCTGAATGAATGTGTGTGTGCTTGGTCCCCAATGGGATTCTGTGTGGCTCCACGGCCTGTCGGCTACGGAGCCGAAGTGAGCCCCAACCTGCGTTCCGTGGTAGCGTCGTACATCCTAACGGTTATTTGCACTCTTGGAGTGCGACCTGACCCGGGGCTTATATGGGCACACCTTAGCCAAGACATATCCAAAGTTCCCGAGAGGGACAGCGCCAGGCAGGCACCTGAATGAGACCCTTCCCTTGTCTACGTGACACCAAACATCATGGGAGGGAGTCACGGGAAGCCCACGGTTCTAGACTGCATGTTAAGGAATTTCAAGAAGGGTTTCAGAGGTGACTATGGGGTCAAAGTTTTGACATGGGGTGGCCCCCAGAAGGCACTCTTGACCTCCCCACGATTCGCCAAGTCTACATAGTTGTCACCGGGACCCCAGGACATCCAGACCAGTTCCCTTATATTGACTCGTGAAATAGCCTGAACCCTCCTCCCTGGGTACGGTTCTGCTCCAATAGTAAGGGACAGTACAGGATCCTCGTTGCACAGAACGCACGAGGCCGTGCCAAGAAAGACATGACTAAGACCATTTACCAGGGAGACCCCGAAGAAGAGCTACGACCACCTGCCTACACACCATGACCAACGGCTGGCATGGCCCCGCCGCTTCCAGACACCCCGCTTCCAGCCTCGGTATCCCCGTGGTCCCAACCCAACCAGCCTGGAGCCCGACTTCATAGGATTAGTGGGAATCGAGTCGAACTGAAGACGACCGGGCTCGTTTGAACTCGGCCCCCACGAGCCCATGGTTGACTTACATGTAGGGGGCCAAACAGTGACTTTTATGGTAGATACCGGAGCAGAACACTCAGTAGTCACCATGCTGGTGGCACCGTTTGGGGACCGTAGAGTCACCATAATGGGAGCCACCGGGAATCAAGCTAAGAGTTGACCGTTCTGTCAGGCTCAGACTTGTAAATTGGGAGGGCACACCATGTCGCATGAGTTCCTCTACTTATCAGACTGCCCAATCCCACTCCTGGGATGCAACCTCCTTACCAAGTTAGGGGCGCAAATCTCCTTCAAACCATCAGGCCAAGCCACCATGTCTCTGCAGCCCCCGTCAGAGGTATTTACTCTGTCTATCACCACCCTGAGAGAAGAAGAATGGAAGCTTTATGGGACCTGCAGTGTAGAACAGAACCCAGAAGCCTACAGGGATGATTTCCCGGAGGTTTGGGCTGAAGATAACCCGCCTGGGCTAGCAAAACATAAGGCCCCAGTTTTGGTGGAACTGAGACCTGAGCTCAACCCCAACAGCTACACCAATACCCTATCTCCAGGGAAGCTCAGGGAGGGATTCAAAAACACCTCACCTGTCTCAGAGCAGCAGCAATACTCGTAGCATGCCAGTCACCATGGAATATGCCCCTCCTGCCAGTAAGGAAGTCCAATGGAGAATACCGGCCAGTACAAGGTTTAAGAGCGGTGAACCAAGCCACAGTCTCCCTATACCCCTTAGTCCCAAATCCATATACTCTCCTCAGCCAGCTGGCCCCAGAGGCCGGATGGTTCACCTGCCTAGACCTGAAAGATGCATTCTTCTCCATTTGGTTGGCGCCCCAGAGCCAATCACTGTTCACCTTTGAATGGACTGAATCTGATACCAGCCAGCAGCTCCAGCTGACATGGACTCGGCTCCCACAGGGCTTCAAAAACTCCCCAACCCTCTTGGGAAGCGCTAACCTCAGATTTAGCCACCTTCCCTCAAGAAGAACACTGCTGCACTCTATTGCAATATGTGATCTGCTCCTAGCCTGTGCCACTGAGACCGAGCGCCAAACCGCAACACGGGCACTCCTGTTCCACTTAGCTGAGATGGGGTATAGAATCTCCTGGAAGAAAGCCCAGCTCTGCAGAGAACAAGTACAATACTTGGGCTTTGCCATCTCCAAAGGACAGCGGGCCCTCAGCACTGAGCGGAAGAGAGTCATCACTTCCCTCCCCCGGCCCACCAATCGGAGAACACTCCATGAGTTTCTCAGAGCCACCAGCTTCTGCTGGATCTGGATTCCTGGCTTTGCAGCAATAGCTCGGCCCTTATATGAGGCTCTAACTGGTCAAGAAAAGGCCCCCATGCTATGGACAGAAGATCAAGAACACGTCTTCCAGCAGCTCAAGAGCTCACTTGGACAGGCCCCAGCCCTCAGGTTACCTGATGCTGTGAGGGCATTCCACTTATTCATCCATAAAAGAGACAAAATAGCCTTAGGACTGCTGGCGCAAACAGTTGGACTGTGGCTCCGTCCCGTCGCCTACCTGTCAAAGAAACTAGACCCGGTAGCAGCAGGTTGGCCGACACACCTGCGGGCCCTAGCAGCCACTGTGATTCTCATCAAAGAGGCAGACAAGCTCACCTTAGGCCAGAGACTCATAGTTAAGGTACTCCAGTCGGTCACCACCTTAATGAACAGTGAAGGACCCTGATGGCTGTCGAATGCACAGCTGACTCAATATCAAGGGCTACTCCTGGAAAACCCTCGGATCTCGTTAGAAACTATGCGCCTTGAACCCAGCCACTTTCCTGCCAACCGAGGAAGGGGATCCAGAACATGACTGTATAGAAGTTATCAACGAGGTCTATGCCACCAGACACGACCTCTGGGACAGCCCACACCTTAACCCGGACCTTACTCTGTATACTGACAGCAGCAGCTTCCTGAGGGACAGAAAACATCACATGGGGTATGTGGTAACTACCACAGATGAGGTACTCGAGGCAGGAGCACTTCCATTGTGAGGGTCAGCCCAACGGGCAGAACCATGGGCACTAATAAGAGCCCTTACTCTATCTGAGGGCCGAAAAGTCAACATCTACACCGATTCTCTGTATGCCTTTGCAGCCGTCCATATCCATGGGGCTATATAGAAAGAAAGAGGCCTTCTGACCGCGGAGGGAAAAACTATTAAAAATAAAACAAGAAATCCTTAAACTCCTACAAGCCATTTGGCCTTCCCAGCAGGTTGCAGTTATCCATTGTCGGGGCCACCAGAGAGGCAATGAGCCCTCAGCAGTCGGGAACAGGCTCGCTGACACCACGGCCAAATCAGCGGTGATGGGAAGCACTTGTGAACTACTCTTGGTCACTAACACTACCACCACATCCCTCCTGCGGTACACAAAAGAACTCAGATAGGAAAAGTCAGAAGGGGCCACCAGATTGCCACAAGGGTGGTGGCAACTGCCCGATGGAAGACTCTTCATCCCAGCCCTGCTAGGTCCTCAAGTAACTGCTGAATATCACAAGTTAACCCACTTAGGAAAAACTGCTCTCGAAGGCCTCCTAGCCAAAAACTTCTACATAAGTCAGCTGTCAGCTCTTTGCAAGTCCATCAGCGAATGCTGCCTCACTTGTGCAAAGAACAATCCAAAGTCTGGCCCTAGCGCCACCCCGGGATCCAGAGAAGTGGTACTGCACCTTTTGAGGACCTTGAAGTTGACTTCACTGACATGACAAACTGCCACGGTATTAAGTACTTACTGGTCCTGGTCTGTACCTACTCTGGGTGTGTCGAAGCCTTCCCCACTCAGACTGAGAAGGGCCGCAAAGTAGCCAAGGTCCTCCTCAGGGAGATTATCCCCCGCTATGGGATTCCACTTTCTATCCACAGTGACAATGGGCCAGCTTTCATAGCAGAATTCCTCCAGACGGTAACCAGAGCCATGGGCATCAATTGGAGACTCCATACAGCATACTGACCACAAAGCTCAGAGGAGTTGAATGCATGAACTGTACCCTCAAGGAGACATTAGATAAACTCCACCAGGAGACCTCCTTAGTGTGGGTGGACCTCCTACCGCTAGCCGTCCTTCGTGTGCGCTGCACCCCTGGCAAATCTGGCTTCTCTCCCTTCGAAATTATGTTCGGGAGATCTTCTCCCCTGCTAACCAGGCTCCCTGGCGATATTCGCTAGCTGGGGTTCTCCAGCCTCCAAAACCAGATGGCTGTGCTAGGCAAGGTCCTCACAGATGTACGTGCTTACATTCTGGAAAGGGCCCCCATTTCCCTTGGGGCCCTGGTACACCCTTTTACCCTGGAAGATCAAGTCTAGGTCAAAGATTGGAAGCATGAGCCCCTCCGACTCCGGTGGACAGGCCCTCACACTGTCATGCTTGTTACTCCCACCGCTCTTAAAGTTTCAGGCATCGCTCCGTGGATCCATCACACTCGGGTTAAAAGAGCCCAGCTGGAGGATGACGCCTGGATCGCCCATCCTGACCCGGCCTGTCCACTCCATCTAACCCTCAAGAAACAGCCCGGATGAGCCTCCCCATCATCTGTCCGGCCTCCGTCTCCGCTGTCATTGGACTCCTACTATTTCTAGCCTTTGCTCGTCCTCTTGGCTCCTACCCCTAACCGGCCCACTCCTCACGATCCTCCTCCTTGCTACCATTGGGCCATGCATATTTAATGCTGTCATATGTTTCATAGAGACCTCCGTCACCTGATGGGCTACAGCCCGGATCCTTGCCCTACGGGGTTATCATCCTCTTAGCCAATATGATGATCTCTAAGTTGTTACCATTTACGATCATCAACAGGGGGGACATGATGGGGAAACTGACCTTAAAATGGTTCCCTGCCACATGGAACTGACCTAAAATGGTGGCCCCAGTGGAGAGAGAAGTCCTCAGCCTAAGCTCCAGCCCACTTCCGCAGAACCCCCTCCAAGCCACACCTTGAGCCAATCACCAGATGACACCTACCCCTTCCCTGACTCAAGAAAGTCCCCAACCCATAAAAACCTGCTCAAAACCTTGCTGGGGGCTCTGCGTTTTGGGAAGGATCCCGCTGAACCTGCCAGCATAACAAAGCTGTGTTCTCCCTGATCTCTGCACGCCGCTTGAGTTTCTCTGTCCTTGCCGTTTTTCTGCAACAACCTCATCTAAGCATCCATACTGTATTATACATAAAACACAGACAAGCAGAGATGTCAGAGATCATATATATATACAAACAGAATTATTAACAATTGCAGAGAGGTCCTAAGATCTTACAATTACCCCTACAATTGCAAAGAGGCTGGAATAAAGGGTGGGAGGTCTGGCTTGAGAATTAGTGGCTTGGTTTTAAAAGTGTCTCTTTTTCCTTCAGTTACCTTGGCCTTAGGCATTCCTGGTTATAAGTGGATTACAGATGGGTGGAGCTCCCTTTTCTCTAAACTATCAATTTAGTTCCCTCAGGAGGCCAGGTTTCCTCATCTTCTAGTCATATTTAGGCCAAACCTCGGAAGAAAAGAAGACCAGGCACCATGAATTTTAGAGTCTGAGGGTCAAATTTGTCCCAATGTTTCAAGATGCAATCTAGGCGGTGGAGGCGCGTGAGGGCTGATTGACCATTCTGTGGGGGAGAAGAAAGGAAAAAGGTGTTCCTCTTACTTTTTGTCTCTCAACAAACTTGTCTGGAGTGTCCCCCAGAAGCCTGAGCCATGGAGACTGGTTCTGAGGTGTGTGAGGAGACATGCGGGCCAGGGTTAGTCGCACTTACCTGGGCTGCCCGCCCGTGTCCCCAGTGAGCGCCTGTCCATATCTGTGTGTGTCCTTATGTGGATGTTTGGCACCGGCCCACAGGCCAATAAAGGCAGTGGCCAATGATGGGGTGTTTTAAAGCAGAAGGCTGTACGGCCTGACTCTGGGTGTCTCGAAAATTGATGGAGACAGCTATGTAGAAGCGACTCCGTTTGAAAGGAGCGGGAGATAAGGCAGCACATGGCCCCATTCTGGAGGGGGGAGGGGGCCTGCCTGTGGGAAGCTACATGGCTAAGATGTGTAAAGTGAGTGGAAGCCTTTTTTCTTACATTGGCTGCAGGACCATCGGGTTAGGCGAAAGAAAAGATGACATAGAAGTGCAAGCCAGAAAAGTGGATTTACAGGTGGAGACAGGAGCTTGGGCGCCACTCCCGGAGGCCTGGCGGTGGCTGCAGTGCTCCATAGGAGCTACACTCTTGCGGCACCTCCATCCTGGCTGCTGCTGCAGCCTCACTGAGCTGGGGTCGGAGCCAAATTGTAGAGAAGCGGCAGGCTGAGGTCCCCAGGAGTTCAGCGAGATGGTGAAAGAAGAGGGTGTGGGGACAGAGCCCCAGAAAGTAGTTTACAGGCTCTCGGCCTCACGTGGAAGGGGTACTGGCTTGGGTGGTGAATGGCCATCGGCTGTGGCTGATTGGCTGTCAGCTGTGGCTGGTTGGCTGATTGGCCACTGGTATAACTGCTGCGGCTACGAAGGATTGCCGAGGAGCCAAGCAGAGCTGAAGAGAGCGGAAGAGGAGGGCCGAGGAGAGCGGAAGAGGAGAGCCGAGAGAGAGGAACAGAGGAGAGAGTGGAGAAGAGTCGTCGGTCGGTCGGTTGGCGGAAAGGCGGACGGCAGGTCACGCATCCGGTGGGCCCAGCCTCCAGTGAGACCATAGTGGTATGACTCCCCTACCTATGGCTCCGTGGGTGTTCCTTTTCGGCCTCACCATATCCTGAGTTCTTGTGTGGGGAGCGGGAGCAGAGACCCCGCAGGCCGCCCCCCCTGAAAGATGGCGCGGCGAGAAGGCCTCCGCGCACGACAAATGGCGCAGCGAGCAGGGTCTCCCGCACGACAAATGGCGCAGCGAGCAGGGTATGGTGTCGGCTGAAACTCTCCAGAATGTACTGGAGCAGTTTACACGTATAAAAGCTCAGCTTCGTAAGCAGAGTGCAGTGCCGGCCAAAACCTACCGAAGCATGGTGGAGCGGTTTGTTCGTGTGAGAGCCCAGCTTCGGGAGTCCCATGAGGAGCGACACTGGGAACAGGAGGCGCGGTCTGCCTGGAAGACTCAAACCTCCAGCTGGCACACCACCTTTTTGGCCATAGAAGGCGGTGTCCTCCTTTTGTTGATCTGCTGCGGCCTTAGGATCCGAAGCTTGTGGATAGCTTACAAGGAGGCCTCCACCCACTCAGACACCTGGCAAGATTCCGACCAGGTAGGAATGGAGTCTGACTCTGGGCAGGAGGACGTGTGGCCCCCACACAGTGTATGGTGTTCGGTGGCCACTGTTCTCAAGAGTTGGACCCCCAAGGAGGGGTGGGAGGACATGGACGGCTCTCCAGCCAGTGTGGAGAGGGCCCTGCAGGCTCTGGCTGAGCGGTTGCCGGAGGAGGAGAAGGCTACAGCCGGCCGCGTGGGCTGGATGTTCCTCAAGGCCTTGAGTCTCAACACGGAAAATGGGCTTAATGAAGTGGCCCGGGTGCCGAACCAGGTGTCCCGGTTGGAAGCACTGGAAGCCCGGTCGGCCTGTTAGAACAGGGGCCCCAAGGTGGAGACTCTGAGGCAGAGGCGGAGGAAGCAAGTGGAGACAATGTAGCTCCCAACCCCCAAGCCTGGCCAATCTTTAAGCAAAGGGTAAAATGTGAGCAACCTTTGGGCCCCGTGGGCTTTGCTGCCGGCAACCCAGCTGTGACTGAGTTCACTACCTACACCCCATACGCTCCCACTGAGTTGCAGGAGCTAGGGAGGCAGTACAGACAGCGCCCTGGAGAGCCAGTCTCAGCTTGGCTATTACGTTTATGGGATGAGGGAGCAGACAGCATTCTCTGCTCCCCAGGCGAGACGGAAAAGCTAGCCTTCGTGACAGTGCATCCGTCCCTGCGACAAAGGTTACAAAACTGCCATAGATTGGCCAACAACCAGGGCAACCATTCTCTAATGGTGTGGCTCACGGCTGTGGTACATACCGTATGGGAACAGGCTGGCGAGCTGCCAGACACTGTGAGTCAATGGCAGTCATATACAGAACTTACGCAAATAATCCGTGAAATGGGTATGAGACATGCTATTTTTAACCTCAACATGCAGGGCCCAGATGACGAGCTTTTTACTGCCAGCATGAGAGATCTGGTTTTGGACACTGCACCTGCGAGTGCTTTTGGATCCTTGGTTGCTATTCTTACACCGTATGTAGGGCGGCGGATCCATGAAGTTACAACTGCCATGGCCACCCTAGGGGATGTTGAAAGCCGGAGGCGAAGGAAGTTAAGACAAGAGGTCCGCACAGTTGAGACCTGGAAGCCCAAACCAAAGGTAAAGGGGCGAGGTCATGGGCCTCAGAGAGTAACACGCGCACAGATGTGGCGTGATCTCGTGGCAGCAGGGGTCGATAGGAAGAAAATAGACCGACAACCCAATGCACTCCTGCTGGAACTTTGGAAACAGTTGCATCCGGAACAACAATTCCAGAGAAACAAAGGAGGAGTCTGGGAAAGCGCGACCTGTGTCCCTCCAGGACTTCATGCAGCCGCTTGAGGCCGACTCCTTGCAGAAGGGAAAAAAAGGCAGCAGAGGGATAGGAGAAAACAGCAGGGAGAGGGAGGGAGCCTCCTTGTCATGCAGGGTCTCTGCTCCCGCTCCCAGCACAAGAATGCAGGCTATGGCGAGGCCAAAAAGGAACCCCAACAGAGCCATGGATAGGGGAGTCATACCATTATAGTTTCGCTGGCACCTGGGTTGGAGACACAGGAAGCAGGAGCCACACTATCCGCAACCTGCTGTCTGCTTTTCTGCTAACCAACCTCACTTGCCAACTGCAATCTGCCGTGTTAACTGCAATCCACGCTTGCTAGCTCAGCCACCATCTTTTTGCTAGCCCCCGTTTTCTGCTAGCGTAGCCACGGCAATTATATTAGCGGCCAATGGCTCACTGATTACAGCTGACGGTCAACTAGCCACAGCTGATGGCCATTCAATCACAGTTGATGGCCATTTACTACCTAAGCCAGCACTTTTCCACATGAGGCTGAGAGCCTGGAAACTGCACTCCCGGCTCTGTCCCCACACACCCCCAAATCCAACTCCACCCCACCCCTCCCAAGCCCTTTGCCCAAGTCTCACACTGGGTGGTATGGATGAATCAGGGGGTGGGGTGGAGGGACTCAAGGTAGCTTAATAGTGTGTGTCACCAGCAAGAATTCCTGGCTGTTAATCTACCCAACTCTATGCTATGTTCCTTAAACCAGCTTTTGAACTTTGTCCTGGGTCTGCACTGTGGACCTCCTTAAGGTTCTACTCAGGTCATCAGGAACGCTGCTGCTTTCTCACATGTGGCCGCTGCATTTCACTTAGGGAGGGGCAAGGCTCACTTCTGTCTCGATCCTTGTAATTGCCCCTTTATAATTATAGTCCCTGGTTCCTGTCCTGCCACCATTCCTGAGTAGGTCTCCCTTGGTCTAGTTTTGTGCTGGTTTCCCTTGGAGACCCGGCAAGCTGTTTCTTATGAAATGGTCCTTGTAAAGACCCACACACTTGCACACAATCTACATTTTCAACTGTTTAAGGGTCTGCCCTTCAAAATAGAGATGCACAGTTGAATCATCTGAAGTTAATATGGAAATTAGGTTACAAACACAGTCAAAAGAAAATGAGAAAACTGAGCCTGAAAATATAATGCCCCACCTCAGGACCTCTCAGTGGTGGACTACTCCTTTTTGCAGGCAGGGCAGGAGAGCCTCTCCCCTGCCCTACCAACCCTGGGCTGGCTTCCTGCCCACCTCCACCATCAGGAGGCAGCGGCAGGAAAGAACCAGCATCTCCCTAAACTTGACAAGTTCAGCAGGAAATTGGCTAAACTCTACTGAAAAATGTGAACCTGGTTATGTTAGCGAAGAGCAGGTCCTTCCTGGCGCAGTGTCTGGGTTCTTGACATCTCGAGCAAAGAATTGAATGAGACACAGAAATAAAGTGGTGAAAGAGCAGTTTATTAGAAGAGATAGTACACTCCAAAGAATAGGAGTGGACCCAAGCAACAGAGAATGGCTCAAGGGTTCATTATTAAAAGAAAAAGTATACCCCAAAGGGTTTGGAGCAGGCCCCTGAGCAAATAGCAAGGCTCAAAAGGTGCTGACTGGTGGGGATTTGGAGTTTTTATCCCTTTTTTCTCTAGAATGGGCTGTTTTTTTCTGGGCGTGGGACCACTTGATTGACACCTGTGATTGACAAGAGGCTGTTACCTCATCTTTTTAGACTACACATGTTCCTTCCCAGAATTCAGTCTGTTATAATAATATTAATGAACTTCCGGGCATATGTATGATATTATAATGATGGTATAATGAGGCCCAGGTGAAGTGAAGGTCGTTGTGGCCTTTGCTGCACAGGTCTGAGTGGTCGGTTTAATCTATTTGGGTATTTTGTACCCATTTGTTCCTCATAGGGGTAGATAATTACAATGAAAAGGGGAAGTTTTGGGTGGAGAGGGGAGGTCCTTTGGGCAGTTGCATTCTGTGGGTTATGCAGGAATGCAGAGACCCGATGCCTGTCTCTAACTGCCTGCCTTGTTTTCCCTTTAAGAGACATGATCCCCATAAAATCTCTATGGGAAGTTGAAGGACAGAAGGTCTTTTCTTCTGTATCTGCCTCCTGCTGGAAAGGCGCGTGGAGCTGTCCCTACGTATTGGGGGATTCATGGAACTCTCGCCCTATCTGATCTTAAATGAGAGGAAGAGGTCTCGAGATCCATCTGGAAGACTGCATTGGCTTCTTTGGTTGCGACTGGCAATCTTGCTGGGATATCCTCTGTATCCCCAAGACCCCTGAATGAGGAAAGATAGATTTTAATTAATAAATCCATTAGCTCTATAGAGTCTGTGGCCATTCAACAAGTCATTCAGGTGTCATTAATTGTCAAGGAGTTAGGCCCAGAATGGGTAGGAGAGAATATTAGGCTTCAATGATTACAATCAACAAGTATGGGGCCGGCCCTGTGGCTCAGGTGGTTAGAGCTCCATGCTCCTAACTCCGAAGGCTGCCGGTTCGATTCCCACATGGGCCAGTGGCTATCAACCACAAGGTTGCCAGTTCAATTCCTCGAGTCCTGTAAGGGATGGTGGGCTCCGCCCCCTGCAACTAAGATTGAATATGGCACCTTGAGCTGAGCTGCCTCCCGGATGGCTCAGTTGGTTGGAGTGCATCCTCTCAACCACAAGGTTGCTGGTTCGACTCCCTGAAGGGATGGTGGGCTGCGCCCCCTGCAACTAGCAACGGCAACTGGACCTGGAGCTCAGCTGCGCCCTCCACAACTAAGACTGAAAGGACAGCAACTTGAAGCTGAATTGCTCCCTCCACAACTAAGATTGAAAGGACAACAACTTGACTAGGGGGAAAAAAAAAAAGTCCTGGAAGTACACACTGTTCCCCAATAAAGTCCTGTTCCCCTTCCCCAATAAAAATCTTTAAAAACAAAACAAAACAAAACAAAACAAAACAAAAAAACAAACAAGTATGAATCACAAGTTTTAGGGTTATTATCTAAAGCAAGGGTAGGAGCTAGAAAACTGGGGAAAAGGAAACTTAAGGAGAAAGAAACTTAACATTTCTATAGGAAAGAAAATTTAAAAGTTTTTCAGTGGGGGGTGCAGCGGCTACTCCTTGGCCCGTATCAGTTAGACCTTTGGCTCTCATTGTTGACAAATCCCTCTTGTGGTGGCCACATAATACTCTGATCTGATAGCTCACTGCTGAGCTCCTTCTCAAGCCTTTCAGTTTTGCCATTTAGAAACCCTGTTCCATCGACAACATCCTTCCCCATGGCCACAAGCTCTTTGCAGAAGCTCCCTCTTCTTTTTCACTTGAGCTAAGAAACATAACTGCCTGGAGCCCTTGTGAGTGGAGGTGGTTTATTCTCACAGCCCTAATTTACCTTGGGTCTGGAAGCCAGTGTTGACATTCTTGCAGCTTCTCATTGCTGTTTATAGACAAATATGTTTCACCCTCCTCTGAGATCTGTGCCATCCTCCTATACCATCTACAACATTTAGGATTAGTTCTCTGCTGACAGAAAACCTAAAATAATGGTGTCTCAAACACAAAAGATTTTATTTTTCAAGTTAAAGATGTTCAGTGGATAGTCCAGAGCAGGTAAGTTGTCTTCATGAAGTCCTCAGGGACTCAGGCTGCTTCCTGCTCACTGCTCTGCCATTCTAGGATGGGACCCTCCTTTTCATGACGCAAGATGCAACTCAAGTTTCAGTCATCACACTGGACTTCTAGGTCAGCCACAGAGAGAAGGAAACAAGAAGGCTTCCAGATGTACCAGAGAGAAGTTACCTTGCCACTGCAAGCTGCCAGCTAGGCTAGGAAATGTGATTTTAAAAAGCCTGGGTGGCAATGGTTCCAGCTAAAATTTTAATTTTTTATTGCTGAGGAAGAAGGGCTGGATGGATATTGGGGGACAACTCTCATTCTTTCCCATGCCCTTCTCCGTCATCTTTTTTACTGCCTTCAACACCTGTTAATGAGCACGCTTCTAGGCATTGGTGGGGGGGAGGGTCAGTAGGATACAAAATAGACAAAATTCTGGTCTTCATGGAGATGGACATAAACAAGATGAATGTGTTAAATGTTGTGAGAAGTGCTAAGAAGAAAAATTAAGCAGGGTGAAGGGATAGGAAATGTGTGTGTGTGTAAGCGTGTTAACATTTGAGGTAGGGTAATCACTGAGATGGTGAACAGAGACTAAAGGGTGATATGTGGCCATGTGTGGGGAGACTATTCCAGGTTGAGGGAACGGCAAGTGCAAAAGTCCTGAGAGGATAACAAAGATCCTTTGCTTGAAGACTGAAAGGAGCACAGTGAATGAGGAGGAGCAGCCTAGACATGAGGTCAGTGCATCATGGGGTATGTGTGTGAGAAGGGTGTTAAGCCTGACAGCAGAGGGCTTTGTAAGGACTCTGAGGGGGAGGACAGAAAAGTATTTGGAGCAGGGGAGTAAAATGATTGATGTTTTAAAAGATTCACTTAGGCTACTATGTTAAGAATAAGCTGAAGAGTAGAAACAGAAAGACAAGTTAGGAAGCTGTTGCAATAATCCAGGCAACAGATAATGGTGGCTGGGTCAGGCTGGGAACAATGGAGGTGATGAGGATTGGTTAGGATTTGCATGGGTTTTGAGGGTACCACCACCAGGATTTACTAATGGTGAACCCACAGATGATGCTTTTAAGACCGAATGATCCAGACTCTAGGTACTGATTATTGTCTACTTGGGCTACTATTGCACAGTGAGGGTGGGGTTAGGGTTTCTTTTTAAAAAACTTTTTATTCCACATGTAAGTGATGTCATATGGCATATCTTTCTCTGATTTATTTCACTTAGCTTAAGGCCCTCAAATTTCATCTGTGTTGTCACAAATGGCAAGATTTCCTTCTTTTTTATGGCTGAATGATATTCCAGTGTGTATGTGTGTGTGTGTTTGTGTGTGTGTGTATGTGTGTGTATGTGACCTCTTCTTTATCCATTTGTCTATTGATGAACACTAAGGTTGCTTCCTCATCTTGGCTATTGTAAGTAATGCTGTAATGAGCATGGGGGTACAGATAACTTTGCAAATTAGTGTTTTTGTTTCCTTCACATAAATACCTAGAGTGGAATTGAATTGCTGGATTGTAGGATTTTTTTTTTTTCCTGAAGTAAATTGATTTCCTGATGTCAATAATTGTGGAAAGATGCTGATCCTGGGGTAAGAAAGGAGGAAGCCTGGGACTGGGGCCACAGTGTCAGTGGGGCTTTGATCCCTAGGTGTGGAGATGCTGGGGACATTCCTGGTGATGATAGTGGGGGAAAGGGGCTGAGTGAGTCAGGCCTTGACCTGGATTAAGTTAGCCCTGACCTAGGCAGGGCCTTGGTTGCTGAAGGACTAAGGTACAATCGGTTTTCAGAGAAGCCACTTTTAATAGTGGTCATACTTCACCTGCTTGCTGTACATTTGTTCCTTTTCAATGCAGACATCAATGACCTTGATGGTGGGTACTGGCTACAGTAGTAGGTCAGAGCCTGAGTCATGGCTCTTGGAGTGGGTGTTAGGAACCAGGCATGGCTCTGAGTCCTGGGTGGTCCACAATGAGCAGGAGAATGAAATGGGAAATCCTGGCAGCAGAAGTCTAGTTCAAGAAGAAAGTTCATGTATGCTATTCCAACCCCCTTCACACACAGGAGGGGTCCCCAGAATTCCCTGGGATATGTTTGAGAGGGGCTGGAGTTCCCAAGAGTGGGAGAGACCAAGGCAGAGAAAGACCTCCTGGGTGACTCACTGTCATGCTATTTTTCACTGCAGGCTTCTGTTGTCTGGGAAATGTGCCTTCTCCTAGTTGTCTGACTCTTGCATTCTCTGTCTCTCCAGGCTGGCATTCTGTCCTGATATCCACACCTCCTGGACATTTTGACTTCTGAGATCCACTATCTCAAACCCATCATGTCCCAGAGTGAGCTGTTCGTCCCCTGCCCCTATTATTCTCTCAGTCTCCAAAGTGACACCAGCCCTAGCCAGCTGTCCCATCAGAGCCCTGGAGGGCAACTCGACTCCATCTTTCCTTTTGCCTGTCATACCCAATTAATCATTCAGCCCTACATATCACCTCCTCAACCCTCTTGATTCCCTTGCTTTTTTTCATCCTTGCTGCTCTGGCCGGAGTTCTGGGGTGACCCCTCACAAGTTGTGTCCTCCTCTCTACCCTCCTCACCCCCACAGCTCCCAGAGTGGCCTTCTAGTGCTATCACTGTACTGTTCACCATTGTTAGGTGGCTCCCTGTCACCTTTGGGAGTAAAGCTCACCCCACTGCACAGCATACAAGGCCCGTGGTGGTGTGGCCAGGGCTGCCTGTTCAGCCTTCAGCACTCCTCCCCTGCGCTGCACATCCCTCACAGCACTGTCCTGAACATTGCAGGGAGTTGGGCTAGGGGGCACTATTCCCAATGTCTTCTGTGTCGATAGACTGCAGGGACTTTCAGACTCCCCAGAGGGAATGGTATAGAAGAAACAGCCCCCTCTCTCTTCCCCTGTGGTAGAGGTGGGGTATTTGGTAATTTGAAAGAAGAAACTGAACACCCTCAGCTGGTGTCTTGTTTCCTGTCTTGCAGAAAGATACATTCAGGTCTATTTTTCAGTGTTCTGTTGACTGGGGTGTACTTTGCTTTGGAAAGGGGGGATTTTTGGGGGGGAGGAGTTCAATTTATGGGGACTCCTTGGAAAACCCATTCCTTCCTGAGTGCTATTTATTATTCCTCTAAAACTCCAGTCGACCAGGCTCTCTGAAACGCTCTGCTTTTCCCTTCCTGGAATGTCCCGTCCTTATGGCCAATTTCTCTGTGTCCGCTCTCATTCAGGGTCTGTATAAGCTGTTGTGGTCACCCCCTGCCCCATCTCCCTCACTCCAGTGCTCCTCCCCCATGCTTCCACCATATTTGGTATGTTCCTTTGTTCTTACAAGTTCTTAATTCTATTGCAATGTCTGATGCACATTATTTGTTCTCCCTTTCCTTTTTTCAGCACTTTGTTTCCAGCACAAGGTCTGGCACACAGTATTTTGCTTGGCAAATTTGCTGAATAATTCAGTTCAACATGGTCTATTCAACATATATCATGTTCTAGGCACTGTGCTAACTAAGCATTGGATACAGGAGTGAATAAGATGCAGACCCCTGGAGGAGTATGGTCTAGTAGAAACGGCACACACACCTGAAATTAAATAATTATCAAGTAATATAATCTCCTACACTAAAGCTGTGAAGGATGCATGTGGGGACAGAGACAGGAATGCAGTTTCCAGCCTCTCAGCCTCACGTGGAAAGGTGCTCACTCAGGTAGTAAATGACCATGAACTGTGATTGGATGGCCATCAGCTGTGGCTAGTTGGCCGTCAGCTGTAACCAGTGAGCCATTGGCCACTAATATAACTGCCACGGCTGCGCTGGAGAGAGGAGTCGGTCGGTTGTCAGAAAAGCGGACAGCAGGTCGCACTTCGTGTGAATCCAGCCACCAGCGAGAATATAGTGGTATGACTCCCCTACCTATGGCTCCGTGGGTGTTCCTTTTTGGCCTCACCGTATCCTGCGTTCTTATGTGGGGAGCGGGAGCAGAGACCCACAAGCCGCCCCGCATGACAAATGGTGCAGCGAGCAGGATACAGTGCCGGCCAAAGCTCTCCGAAGGGTGGTGGAGCAGTTTGTGCATGTGAGCACTCAGTCTCAGTGTCATGCAGGGAGGCCTGCGGGGTCTCTGCTCCCACTCCCCACACAAGAACGCAGGATATGGCCAGGCCCAAAAGGAACACCCACGGAGCCATAAGTAGGGGAGTCGTACCACTATATTCTCGCTGGCGGCATCCGCCTTTCTGCAATCCGCTCTTGTTAGCTCAGCCACCATCTTCTTGCTAGCCCCCATTTTTTTCTCTCTCTCTGCTAGCGTAGCCACAGCAGTTATATTAGTGGCCAATGGCTCACTGGTCACAGCTGACAGCCAAGTAGCCACAGCTGATGACCATGCAATCACAGTTGACGGCCATTTACTACCTGAGCCAGCACCTGTCTACGTGAGGCCAAGAGCCTGGAAACTTCTTTCTGGGGCTCTGTCCCCACACTCAGGAAGACCAGGAGGAGCCGCTGCTGGAGAGCTGAACCCCCATGGAGGGGTGGGAAGACCTGGACGGTTCCCCAACCAGCAAAAGCCAGAGAAAGCAAAGGTCGGTGCGGCCCTGTGAGCTGGGAAGTGCTTGCTGAGGCGCCCGGATGTAGGACTTGTAGTCCCAGGAGGAAACACTTGCTGAGTCCTCCGCCGGGAAATGAGTGTGAGGTCAAGGTCATCCCTCAGCCCCAGGACAGCCCTGGCGAATGACTATGGACTGTGGGGAATTGCCTTCCATCCCTATTTAATAGATCCCGATTTAATGGATTGTTTGACTGTTTGCTTAGGAACATACCACCATGTAGTGGAACTGGCGGATGTTTGCTTTTGTGTCTTGACCGGCCGCCATCAAGAATATTAAGCGCCTTGACTGTGAGCCGCTGTTGTTCCAGCAGGGTACTCTGAGAGGCCCAGAGAGAGAGTGGCAGTGCCCTGAGAGCCCTGGCTGAGTCCAGGAAGTCTGGCTGTGCCCAGAGAGAGTGGCAGTGCCCTGAGAGCCCTGACTGAGTCCAGGAAGTCTGGCTGTGCCCAGAGAGAGTGGTAGTGCCTTGAGAGGCCCTGGCTGTTTCCAGGAAGTCGGGCAGTGCTTGGGGAGACTGGTGGTATCCTAAGAAGCCCAGGAAGTCTGGCTGTGCCCAGAAGGACTGGTGGTGCCCTGAGAAACCCTGGCTGTGTCCAGGAAGACAGGTGGTACCCTAAGAAGCCCAGGAAGTCTGGCTGTGCCCAGAAGAACTGGTGGTGTCCTGAGAAACCCTGGCTGTGCCCAGAGAGCCTGGCTGTGTCCAGGATATTGCATTCACCTCCAGGCTCCTCGCATAGGGCCCCTCGCGGAAGACGCTTGTCACGTAGATTGTG
Organism: Rhinolophus sinicus; assembly: GCF_036562045.2. Lineage (NCBI taxonomy): Eukaryota > Metazoa > Chordata > Mammalia > Chiroptera > Rhinolophidae > Rhinolophus > Rhinolophus sinicus. The sequence goes on along the minus strand of NC_133761.1, from coordinate 36,119,262 downwards.
AGGCGAGACCCTGTAGGGGTGGAGTGTAGGGACAGAGCCAGGAGTGCAGCTTCCAGGCTCTCAACCTCACATGGAAAGGTGCTGGCTCAGGTAGTAAATGGCCATCAGCTGTGGCTAGATGGCTGTCAGCTGTAACCAGTGAGCCATTGGCCACTAATATAACTGCTGTGCCTACGCTAGCAGAAGATGGGGGCTAGCAAGAAGATGGTGGCTGAGCTAGCAAGAGTGGGTTGCAGAGAGGCAGATGCTGCCAGCAAGAATATAGTGGCATGACTCCCCCATCTATGACTCCGTGGGTATTCCTTTTTGGCCTCACCATATCCTGTGTTCTTATTTGGGGAGCGGGAGCTGAGATCCCGCAGGCTGCCCCGCATGACAATGCAGTTCTTGTGTGGTTAAGAAGTACTGGATCTGGTGTTAGGACCCGGGTTTAAATCCTAGCTCCATAACCCACCAACCTCTGTTTTCATTGCTGTGAAATGGGAATAATAGTGCTTATCTCAGTAGGTTAAGGACAAAACGAGACAGTATGTAAAAGCACCCAGCATGGTTACTGGGCACATAATATATGACCAATGAATGCAAAAATTGTCTGAGCTACAACTTGTGAAAGCCTAGAGCCTTTGCTTTTGCCTGGGGCAGTTGGGCACAGAGGAGTGACACTGGTCTTGGATCCAGAGAAAGCAGATGTACATTGCATTTCTGGAGAGAGGCCTCACAACTAGGGCTCTATCTTGGTGAAGCTGCAGAAAGGTAGCTCCCACAGGAGTGGCAGTGAGCTCATAGGAGCAGCCATGAGATCTGTGGTAAATTGTCCACCACCCACCCCAGAAGCTGTTGAGTCGGCAGACTGGCTGAGGCCCAAAGAGCTTTGTTTTGTTCCCAGGGAGCTTGCGGCTGAAGGACAGGCCTAGACAAGGTCTGGGTGCTGGGACTTTGTGCCCAGCTCTTTCACCGGAGCAGCTGTGAGCCCTGCCTCACCCCTCCCATGGAGACTTAGCCCAGATTCCTAAAGTGAGTTCCAGCTCAAATTTAGAGTGCATGGGTTTTTTGTTTGGGGCTTGGTTTCAGGCACAGTCTCAAAGCAAAGAATTCCTGCTTCACTGGCAGGTTTAGAAGTAGAGCAGTCCCCAGGTGAAATCCCACCTCTTTAAGTTTGTAAACTTTGGCAAGTATCCTAGTTCCTTTACCTGTAAAATAGGATAACAGTACCTACCTCCCAGTGTTGTTACCAGAATTAAGAAAAGGTATGTTTTCTTACTTTGCAAAAGGAAGACTTTCGTATCTGGCATTTATTGCTCACAGTAGCCGTATGGAAAAGTTTTAGAAACCACCTGGAGATTCATCTCTGATCTAATCAGTCGTGAGCCCTATAGGATTCAGTGCTTCTCAAACTTTCACACCACCCAGGGGTCTATAAAATGCAGAGTTTGATCCAATAGGCCTGGGGTGGGAACTGTTAGCCTGAATACCCAATAAGCTCCCAGGTGGTGCCCAACTGTTCTGTCAGTACCACATGTGAGCAGCAGGCTGCAGGAGCTCCCCTCTTTCTGCCCCTGCTCCACCTCGCAGACTCCTATTCTTGCCCTGTTTTCCTAGCTGGTCTGGCTGCCTCCAGCCTTCCCCAACTCCCTGCAAGAGCTCACTGTCACCAGATGAATCTTCTGAAGTAGAGGAGATGTTTGCTGGTGGATAGCCATAAACAATTAATTGCAGGAGCGGCTGCTTTTGCTGGGAGAGGGGAGGAGGACAGAGTTATCTCAGGAGTGGACGGCCTTTTATCTAGCAAAACACCTCTGAGGAGGCTTGCTGTGTGGGAGGCAGCCATCTAGGGCTTGTTTTTAAAGAGACCTTAAGTGGTGTGAGGCTTAGCGAGTACGATAGCTGATTCAGAACTGACCTCCCTCCGTGTGGGGGATGGTTTCTGTTAGGCTCCTTGCTGGGACTAAGGATCTGTTGGGAAAGGGGTTAGCAGGTTCATGTAATCCCTGGCCGATCTGGGAAGGAGGCCAGGTGAAAGGCCCACAGCCATGCTCTCCACCCATCCTGGCTCAGCTCCAGTGTCGGGGAAGGAGGAAGGAGGGTTGGTTTAGTCCCTTTGCAGAAAAATGGTTGCACCTACATTCAGACAGGTTAAGTCCTGCTTTAAAGAGCTCAAGGCCATCTCTATAATGTGCCTGGAGATACTCTGGAGAAGAGGGCAGATGGGTGCTGAGGAATATTGTTGATGTCCCAGCTGAGTGGCTCCCGGCATTGCCAAGGTTTGGATCCTGCATGGGCCTTCCTTTCTGCTGGGAGAGCTTCTCCACAGCTTTCTGGTAGCTGTAGCTCCAGCCAGCAAGAAGCACTGTGCTGACTTCCCATAGTTGCAATGTCAAGAAATATAAAATTGAGATTTACTAAATTGTGCAAAGATGAAGAGCAGTGTACTCAGAGAGTCTGGAGTTATAGCCAGAGATTCTGCCACCAGGGGTGGGAGGGGTTGATCTCTAAGGTCAGATTCTAAGAATAGATTGGTGGAATGTAATTTTCGAACTGACCAATGAGAAAATGCAGAAGGCAATTCCTGCACATAAACTACATTCAAGAGGACACTGGGGCCCCTGTGAGGCTTTATGCACTTTTTTGGTCTTTTTGCATAAAATAAATGATTGGCCTGAGCCTGGTTATCTGTTACCTAGCACAAATGTGTGCTTGCAGCTGTAGTTACACTTGTTGGTCTGGCAGGAGGAAATTGTATGCTGTGCATTAATAAACAACTAATTAAACAGAGGAAGCTGTCCACCAGTGGTGGCTATTTCCACTTTAACAGCATAAATGTAAGATAAGGAAATGCTTTACAATCTGGGAAGACCCAGAGTTGATCTACAGCAAATTATTTTACACCTACAGTGGCTCCGTTGAATTAAAAAAAAGAAGAAAGAAAAACTACACTTTTATAAGTCTTCTTCCATTTATTAGTCTACTTCCAGAAAGTAATGGAGGCAACTTATAATTAAAAACACTTATGTAAACTGGGCAGCTTAAATATAAGTCAGAAAGAGATCAGAAACCAGAGAGGAACTAGAGAGAAAATTCTGCCCAGATCCAACGGTAAGAAGTATTAGGCATTAAAATTAGTTTTGACCCTCTCTTTTTTTGCTCTCTGCACTTTCCTATGTATATGACCTTGAAGAAGTTGCATTTCCCATGGCTCCTGTCATGCGGGGTCTCTGGTCCCACTCCCCACATAAGAATGCAGGATATGGTGAGGACAAAAAGGAATACCCACGGAGCCATAGATAGGGGAGTCATACCACTATATTCTCACTGGCGGCTGGGATGGAGACACAAGAAGCAGGAGCCACACTATCCGCAACCTGCCATCCATTTCTCTCTGCCAACCAACCCCACTTGCTAGCTGCAATTCGCCATGTTAACTGCAATCCGCTCTTGCTAGCTCAGCCACCATCTTCTTGCTAGCCCCCATTTGCTGCTAGCGTAGCCATGGCAGTTATATTAGTGGCCAATGGCTCACTGGTTACAGCTGACAGCCAACTAGCCACAGCTGATGGCCATCCAATCACAGTTGATGGCCATTTACTACCTGAGCCAGCACCTTTCCACGTGAGGCTGAGAGCCTGAAAGCTGCACTCCTGGCTCTGTCCCCACAGCTCCCTTCAAAAAAGTATGAAAAATTTTACCAGGCGTTCAAAGCTAGAGTCTGGGTCAGTGTTCAGTAGCTTTTAGTGCCCAGAGATAGTGCTCAGGGTCATCATTTTTGGTCCTGTGGCTTCCTGCTCTGATGCCCTTTCCTCTCTCTGGAAGGTCACTTCTCACTCCTCATTTGATCTTAACCCCAGATCCTGTGAAAGCTGCTGTCACAGTTCACACAGTGGGTGTCCAGCAGATAGGCAGCATCGGTGAGTACAGTGAGGCCAGACACTGCACCTAGGAACAGGTCCTGAGGACAGGTCCCATAGCTTGTGCCCACACTGACCTGATTCTCCTCTGAACTGGGGGTGTAGGACCAGCAGCCAGGGAGAAGCCAAGGGTGGGGAGAGACAGAAGGCTGGAGACTGGGCAGGGTCGTGAAGGCCATGTGAATGTGGGACTCTGTTCATGTTTAAAGTAAGGAAGTGACCTGGTCACATTTGATTCTCACACTCATGCAGCACTAGGCCTGCAGCTACCATGCAGAGTGACAAGCCTGAACACTCAGCACCAGAGAACCATTAAGAACGGAGCTCAGCAGTGAACTATGGCGTGGATTAAAGGTGACAGGTCCATCTTACAGGCTCTTGTCCCATCTGGGCTGCCTGCCTCACCTATGTCACTCTCCCTGGTCTTGGTCTCCCCCATACCTGTTCTCTGAGCTCCAATCATATTATAGATCTTTAAGTTCCTCACAAGGGCTTTGTTCTTTCTCACCTCTGGGCCTTCCCATGCCAGTTTCTCCTCTCACGAATATAAACCCACAGCCTTCACTTGACTGATGTCTGCTCCTTCCTTAGGGAATATGTCCCTGACACCTCACCCCAAGTCAGACCCCTATTGGCCCCGTGCAGTTTCTTTTTGAAATATTCATCTCACTTGCAATTGTATCAGTGGAGTAGATATTCCATATTTGGGGGCCTAACAATCTATTTTGTGTGTATGACTACAAGTACCCTTGTTTTACATTGGGATACCACCCCTCTTTCACTTTGAACCTATATGTGTTGGGCAAATTTGACCTCACCCCTGGGCTCCAAGAATGAAGCATATGACCTAGGCTAGACCAGTCAGTACTGCTCATCCCCCTTAACTTCAGAGATTGATTTAGGAATGGGTGGGTAATACAAATAAGTCAATTAGGGCCACGGACACTCAATCCCTAGGTATGTGTTAAGAGTTTTTGAGATCACTGGCTCACTCAGTCCCACTGGCCCACGGTGGTGATGATATGAGCCTGAGGTTGCCTGCCACAATTTGTAGTGTTAAAGAAGAAACCACAGGCCCAACATGGCATCACTTGTGCTAGAGCTCATGACCTAAGTGCAGTTTCAAGCGTCACCAGAAAGGTCATCTTAACCAGCCAGACTGGAATTTTCTAGTCAACACCAGGGAGGTGTTCAATCTGTCATGTGGGCCCTCTCCATCCCTCATAGGAATAGACACAATCTGTATGATAAGTTCCTTGCATTCCCTATCCCCCAAGAGAAAGGATTTTTTTGTTGCTGTTTTTTTTTTTGTTTTGTTTTTTTAAGAATTTGGAGTTATTATTAGGACCTAAGACCCTGAGCTGCCAGATCTTTATCAGCTTGTGTACATGTTAGTAGGACCTGGGAAAGCCCAAAAATGGATGAAGAAAGTATGATGGCAAAACCTGAGAGTGATATTTGATATCCTTGACCAGAAAGGGCCCAGAAAATAGCTTTTATAAGCTATAGGTGTGAGGCTGGAGGCTTGACTAAGTCATGACTATAGTTGAGCATTTTGAAAGGACCATAGAGCAAAATTACGAACAAAAACATGGCCAAGCTAATAGCTTTACAGCTACAACAGATCCAGGGCCAGAGACCCAAAATAATACCTAGGCCTTCCCCAATACACCCTCCTAGGAGATCATCATGAAAACACTGGCTCAGAAATTGATGTCTCAATTGTAATCAACTGGGACAATGGAAAGAAAAAAATGTATCCTCAAATGCCCTGTGTAAATTCTTCAGCATCAACTGAAATGCCCCTATATGAGCCCCTCCCAAAGTTAACAGAACTCTGGGAAATTTCCTGGGAAACTGCTATGTTATTCCCTTAAATAGTCAGGAGAAAATAAAATAAAAATTAACAGGGTTATTCAATATTGCTGGAAATATTTACTTTTGTTCTGACTGAAATCTGAGAGGATATTTGAAAAGAATTAATAACTTCTTGATCAGAAATTTGGCCAAATTGGAAACTGATATTTAGTTGCTTTTTATTTCTTCTCTGATTGCTGTGGCTAGGATTTCCAGTGATGTGGCCACACAGCAGCCTACCTATCTGTCTCCTTGTACCTGCACCTAAAGAAAGGAGAGTCTGTGAGACGGATCCTTTCAGGGACTTTGCTTCACCTTGTGCTTGCACCTCATGTCTCCCTGTTTGGCCCCAAAAAGCTGGCTGGTCAGCCAATGACGAGTAAGATTCCCCACAGGGGGGGACAACTCAAGCCAGGGGCAGTTGAGTGGAGACCAACAGGAGAACCCACAGGGTTCATAGAGGTGGGCACAGCCCCCGACCTTCCCCAGGCTAAGGAAAGCCTCTGCCTCTGTGGCTGCATTCCTCCCCACAACCCTCATTACATGGGATGCGACATATGGCGCCCAACGTGGGGCCCCCCAAATTCTGGGGTCCGATTTTAGGACTCACTTGTGGGGCTCGAGAAGGAAGGTGGACTTCGAGTCGGAATACAAAAAGGTTTCAAAGAGGTTTCACGGCGCAAGGCCCAGGAGAGGTCACGACAATTACTGCAAGAAAGTAGGGTAACTCTCGGAGAATTTGACCAAGTTAAAAGGGGAATTTTCTCTTTCTGTGTGCAAGGGTGTGAATGTGTGAGTGTGTGTTTATGCTTCACGGCCTCAGCTATGGAGCTTGTGTGGGCCCTACTCTGCGGTTCCGTGGTCTGTCATAAGGCAAAATGGTGACTTAGCGCCAGACGGCGTTAACCAGGCCCGGGGTTTATACGGGTGCACCATAGCCAAGACAGAAAGTCCCGCGAGGGACGTGGCCACATGGGCATCTGAATCCCTTCAGAGTGAAAGTCTCCTTCCTTTCTAGCCTTTTCTCTATACATAATGGGGAATGTTAATAGCTGATATAGGCCTTATATTTGTTTGCTTAAGCACCTTCTTGAGGTTGGAGGAGCTAGAGTGTCAGATCAGAAATTAGAGGAGCTTCTCCAAGTAATTGAAACTCATTGTTCTTGGTTCCCAAATTTAGGGACGTTAGATTTAAAAACATGGGAAAAAGTTGGTACAGAACTCCGCGATTTATATCGTATAGGAGTTTCTCTCCCAGTAACCATCTGGGATACGTGGAGATTAATCCGGTCAGTTTTAAAATCTTTACAAACTGATGAGAAAGATACAGGAAAAAAAGAAGTACAGAAATCTGAGGAAAAGGAGGAAGGGTTTCTGAAAGCTCCCACAGTATATACACCATTGGAGCCCTCAGCTCCCTTCCCTGATCTGCTGCCTCCGGCTTTTACAGCATGTGAATGGGATTCACCAGGGCAGCAGGAAAAGAAAAAGGCTAATCCTTTTCTTTCTGCCATTGGCGCGCACCTCCCCCTCCATCAGGAGGCTCTCCCGCAGTTCTCTCTGCCGTGGAGAAGGGTATAAGGCAGGCGAGACTGGAAGGAGACATCAAGGCATTTGCCTTTCTTGTTGTCATTCATGAGTGCGTTACACCTGACGCAAATCCAGACCACCCTACATTGTTCAGGAATTTTCACATGTGTCATTTTCATTTAAGCTTTTAAAGGAGCTTAAACAAACTGTAACACAGTACGGCCCTGCTTCTCCTTACACCATGGGTCTTATACGGAGTGCAGCTGATGGCAATCGATTAATTCCCACAGATTGGAACACCCTAGCCAAAACTTGTCTTTCCTCAGCCCAGTTTTTGCAATTTAAAACTTAGTGGATTGATGGTGAAGAAACCCAAGCTAACACAATCAGGCTCACAATATAGCTATTGTCAAACATCAATTGCTAGGGAGTAGCCATTGGGAAAACACTGAAGATCAATTAGGAATGAATGAACAACTACAAAGAATTTGCCTAATGGCATGGGAAAAAGTAGAAACTGAGGGTAAAGCCCTGATGTCATTTCAAAAAGTCTTACAAGGTCCTTGAGAACCATACTCTGAATTTGTTGCCAGGTTACAGGATGCTATCAGCAAACAGGTGACCAATTTACAGGCAGCTGAGACAGTTTTACAAATCGTGGCATATGAGAATGCCATGATGACTGCAAGAAGGCCATCGGGACCCTGAGAGGAAAAACTGACACTATGGGACACATCCGTTTGTGTCAAGGAGTAGGGACTGAACTATTTAAAACTAATATGTTAGCCCAAGCCATGACTGGATTAAAAATAGGTCAAAATAAATTTCCTGGTAGTTGCTACAATTGTGGGAAGCCAGGCCATATCAGAAAAGAATGCAGAAAGAAAAATAAAAACAGTTCCTGTTTGCCTAATACTAATACTGTTAGGGACCTAGACCCCCTGGATTGTGCCCTAACTACCAAAAAGGAAATCATTGGGCTTCTGAATGCCGATCAGTTTTTCATAAAAATAGGATCCCTCTTCAGGGAACCGAGAGGTGGGGCCAGCCCCAGGCCCCCATAACAAAAACTGGGGCATATGTAAATCAGACTGCCTTATTAGGCAGTACCTCCCCCCCCCCGACTTTCAATTCAACAATTAAGTCCTATGACAGAAGGCAGTGCTGCTACAGATCTCTGTGCAGCACAAAATATTTTATTACTTCCTGGAGAATCTCCTTTACACGTACCCACTGGACTTTTTGGACCAATTCCCCCAGGTACTGTTGGACTTCTCCTTGGTCATTCTAGTTTAACATCCAAGGGAGTTACAGTTCATACAGGTATTATTGATTCTGGCTATAAAGGAGAAATTCAAATTATAATGTCCTCATCTGTTCCTTAGACAGCTAAAAAGGGAGAACGTATTGCACAATTATTTTTGCTTCCATACATTCTCCCAGGAAAAGAGAGAACTCAAAAAAGGGGAACTGGAAGGTTTAAAAACATAGGACAGACAGGAATATTTCTAGCAGAAAAGATATCAGAAATTCACCCAGTGTGTCAAGTTGAAATTCAGGGCAAAAGATTTATTGGAATCGTTGATACAGGAGCAGATGTGTCCATAATTAGCCCTCAGGAATGGCCAAAGAATTGGAAAGTACAAGAGCCAAACATTAATATAGTAGGGGTGGGCCGAGCTTCAGGTTTGTGCCCAAGTGTCTGCGTTCTTCCCTGCTTCGGGCCAGAGGGACAAAAAGGATTTTTACAGCCCTATGTTGCAGACATTCCAGTTAATTTATGGGGTCAAGATCTACTTACACAATGGAAAACAGAAATTTGGATACCACCTGGACAATACAGTCCTCAGAGTCAACAAATTATGAGTCAAATGGGATATCAACCAGGAGAAGGTTAAGGAAGATTTAATCAGGGAATTACTCAACCTATACAGCCCTCGTCTCAACAAGGACATAAGGGACTAGGATTTAAATCAGAAAATCAGGAGCTTTTTATGTAGGGTCCACTGTTGAACAGCTACTGACTCTGGTAGCCCTAAAATGGATAAACAATAAGCCTCGATGGATAGAACAGTGGCCCCTCTCCAAAGAAAAATTAAGAGGCATTAACAGAATTAATACAAACTCAATTAGAACAAGACCATATAGAATCTTCTATTAGCCCTTGGAATTCTCCTGTATTTGTTATTAAGAAAAAATCAGGAAAATGGCGACTGCTCACAGATCTATGAGCTATCAATGCTATAATTGAGCCCATGAGTGCTTTACAGCCTGGGATCCCACAACCTTCAATGATTCCTAAGAATTGGCCTTTAATAGTTATAGATTTACAAGACTGTTTCTATACAATCTCTTTACATCCTCAAGATTGTCCTTGATTTTCATTTTCTGTTCCTTCAATTAATAATAAGGAACCTATGAGGAGATTTCAATGGAAAGTCCTCCCACAAGGAATGCTTAATAGCCCTACAATTTGTCAGCTTTTTGTAGCTAGAACATTACAACCTATAAGAACTAATTTGCCAGATTGTTATATTATTCATTATATGGATGATATTCTATGTGCTGTGCCATCAATAGAGTTTTTAAGGGCATGCTTTGAATTACTTTAAAAACAGCTTGATTGCGCTGGACTTTACATTGCTCCAAATAAAATTCAAACTATAACACCGGTCCAATATCTAAGGACAGCAGTGGACTGCCAGTGTATCAAGCCCCAGAAAGTCCAAATTAGAAGCGATCAAATTTCTACTTTAAATTATTTACAAAAATTACTGGGAGATAATAATTGGCTATGCCCAACTCTCGGTATCCCCACTTATGCTCTTGGTAATTTGTTTAGCCTTTTGCGGGGCCGTCCTCAACTGGATAGCCCCCACACCCTAACTCTTCAGGCCAACAAAGAGTTAGAATTAGTTGAAAAGAAAATTCAGGACGCTCAAGTTCAATGTATTGATCCTTCTTTGCCTTTACAAATGTTAGTTTTCCCTACTCCACATTCGCCTACAGCGGTTATTGGTTATTGTTCAACAAAATGACCAGGTGGAGTAGCTTTTTCTGCCTAACAATTTTACTAAGTCACTTCCCAGCTATGTAGAGTTTAATCTCAGAACTCATATCACGAGCTCACACCAGAGTGCTTCATTTAAATGGACAAGGACCAAGTAAAATAGTAGTTCCTTTTAAAAAACAACAAATAACATGTTTAAGCATTCATTCCGATTCTTGGCAAATTGCTGTTAGTGATTTTTTGGAACAATTGACAATCATTATCCAAAAAATAAGTTATTTCAGTTTCTCCTAAAAACTAATTGGATTTTACCTAAAAAACTCAGACGGGCCCCTACTCCTCAAGGCCTTACAGTTTTTACAGATGGATCTAATAATGGTAAAGCAGTACTTGTCAGTGAAAACAGTCATCAACTTATTCACACTAATTGTACTTCAGCACTAAGACCGAGTTAGTTGCAGTTTTAACTGTGTTACAAACTTTCTCAGATCCTTTAAACATTGTTTCTGATTCTGCTTATGTTGTTCATACAATACAAAGATTTGAAACAGCATCTCTCTCCAATAATCCTAATCAATCTCTTCGGCTTTTGTTTACCCAACTCCAACAGATTGTGGGAAATCATCAACACCCTTTCTTTATCACCCACATTTGGGCTCACACTACATTACCCGGCCCTATGACTCAAGGTAATGTTCTTACAGACTCATTAGTAGGAAGTGCCCATGTTACCGAGGCAACACATTTCCATTCCTTGACCCATACCAATGCTGGTGGTCCTTGCTCTTGGTTTCCTATCACTAAAAAAACAAGCTCGACAGATTGTTCAAACCTGTCCAACTTGTCAGATTCTTAATGCTCCATAAGAATGCCCTGAAGGAGTAAATAGTAGGGGTCTTGTACCCAATGCTCTTTGGCGATGGATGTAACTCATATTCCTTCCTTTGGATGTTTGTCCTTTGTACATGTCACCATTGATACAGCTTCTGGCTTCCTTGTAGCTACAGCTCAAAGTGGCGAGACTGCTGCCCACACTATATGCCACTTGTTTGTCTGTTTTTCAATTATGGGACTCCCTCTAGCGATCAAAACAGACAGTGGCCCTGCATATACCAGTGCCAAGTTTACAAAATTCTGTGCTGAATGGCACATTACTCACACCACTGGTATTCCTTACAACCCACAGGGTCAAGCTATTGTTGAACGTGCTAATGCCACATTGAAAAAAACAATTACAAAAACAAAAAGGGGGAGAAAAAGGAGACCCCCCACAGATACAATTAGCAAGAGCCATGTTTACTTTAAATTTTTTAAATTCATCTGCTTCAGATACTAAGGCTCACCTTGGACGCACTGCAGCTGAGACATTTCAGTAGTCTCCAGAGTCCAAAACCTTTGGAAAATGTGCCTATTTGGTGGAAGGACATTCAAACTAATCAATCGCATCTAGGAACTTTATTCACCTGGGGACGAGGCTTTGCTTGTATTTCTCCAGGTCCTGAAGAAAAACCTCTGTGGATTCCTGGTCGGTGTGTCAAACCACACCACGAACAACAGCCCACGGAAGAGAAGACATCTATAGATACCCGTCCACGCCCCTACGGTGTGGAAAAGCTCTCAGTCCTCCCAGGAGAGGAGATACTTCCCATAGCTTTGGAAGAACTATCTGATTTGAATCCACTCACATGGGTGAAAACCCTAGGTGGAGGATTTGCTGGTGCTATTGCTATTCTGTTTATTGTTTTATGTTTATTTTGTTTACAACAAGACCTCTGATGGGCCATAAGTGGAAGAAAAATCTACAAGGTCTGTGTTTCTCATACTTCAAAAACAAAAAAGGGGAGATGTGGCCACTCAGCAGCCTACCCATCTGTCCCGTCGTACCTTTCCCTAAAGAAAGGAGAGTCTGTGAGATGGATCCTTTCAGGGACATTCCTTCACCTTTGTGCTTGTACCTTATGTCTCCCTGTTTGGCCCCCAAAAGATGGATGGTCAGCCAATGACAAGTAAGATTCCCCACAGGGGGGACAACTCAAACCAGGGGCAGTCGATTGGGGACCAACAGGAGAACCCACAGGGTTCATAGAGGTGGGCACAGCCCCCGACCTTCCCCCAGCTAAGGAAAGCCTCTGCCTCTGTTGCTGCATTCCGCCCCACATCGCGTGGGATGCGACACATTGATATGTTGAATAAAAGTGGTGAAAGTGGACATCCTTGTCTTGTTCTTGATCTTAAGGCAAACAATTTTAGCTTTTCACCATTGAGTATGATGTTAGCTGTAAGTTTGTCATATATGGCCTTTATTAAGTTGACCTATGTTCCCTCTATTCCCACTTTGCTGAGAGTTTTTATCATAAGTGAATACTGGATTTTGTCAAACGCTTTTTCTGAATCTATTGAGATGATCATATGATTTTTTAGATTTTATTATTTATTTATTTATTTTTTTTTATTGGGGAAGGGGAACAGGACTTTATTGGGGAAGAGTGTGTACTTCCGGGACTTTTCCAAATCAAGTTGTTGTCCTTTCATTATTAGTTGTGGAGGGCGCAGCTCAGCTCAATGTCCAGTTGCCATTGTTAGTTGCAGGGGGCACAGCCCACCATCCCTTGCTGGAGTCGAGAAGTAGAACCGGCAACCTTGTTCTTGAGAGTGCGTGCTCCAACCAACTGAGCCATCTGGGAACTCTGTCATATGATCTTTTATGCTTCATGTTATTTACATGGTGTATCACATTAATTGACTTGCAGATATATATTTTTTTAATTTTTTAAATTTATTGGGGTGACAATTGTTAGTAAAATTACATAGATTTCAGGTGTACAATTCTGTATTACATCATCTATAAATCCCATTGTGTGTTCACCACCCAGAGTCAGTTCTCCTTCCATCACCATATATTTGATCCCCCTTACCCTCATTTCCCACCCACTACCCCCCTTACCCTCTGGTAACCACTAAACTATTGTCTGTGTCTATGAGTTTCTGTTTCTCATTTGTTCTTTTGTTGTTTTTGGTTTATATACCACATATCAGTGAAATAACATGGTTCTCTGCTTTTTCTGTCTGACTTATTTTGCTCAGCATTACACTCTCAAGATCCATCCATGTTGTCACAAATGTTCCTATATCATCTTTTCTTACCGCTGAATAGTATTCCATTGTGTATATATACCACAACTTCTTTATCCATTCATCTATCGAAGGACATTTTGGTTGTTTCCATGTCTTGGCCACCGTAAACAAAGCTGCAATGAACATTGGAACACACGTGTCTTTATCTATAAATGTTTTCAGATTTTTTGGGTAGATACCCAGGAGAGGGATTGCTGAGTCATATGGCAATTCTATTCGTAATTTTTTGAGGAACCTCCACACTGCCTTCCATAACGGCTGCACCAGTCTGCATTCCCACCAACAGTGTATGAGGGTTCCTTTTTCTCCACAACCTCTCCAACATTTGTTACTATTTGTCTTGTTGATGATAGCCATTCTCACTGGGGTGAGGTGATATCTCATTGTGGTTTTGATTTGCATTTCTCTGATGATTAGTGATGTTGAGCATTTTTTCATATGTCTATTTGCCATTTGTATGTCCTCTTTGGAGAAATGTCTCTTCAAGTCCTCTGCCCATTTTTCAATTGGGTTGTTTGTTTTTTTGTTGTTGAGTTGCATGAGTTCCTTGTATATTCTGGATACTAGCCCCTTATCGGAGGCACTGTTTGCAAAAATCTTCTCCCATTCAGTTGGTGGCCTCTTTATTTTGTCAATGGTTTCTTTTGCTGTGCAGAAGCTTTTAAGTTTCATATAGTCCCATTCGTTTATTTTAGCTTTTACTTCCATTGCCTTTGGAGTCAAGTTCATAAAATGCTCTTTGAACCCAAGGTCCATAAGTTTAGTACCTATGTTTTCTTCTATGCAGTTTATTGTGTCAGGTCTTATGCTTAAGTCTTTGATCCATTTTGAATTAACTTTGGTACATGGTGACAAATAGCAGTCCAGTTTCATTCTTTTGCACGTGGCTATCCAATTCTCCCAGCACCATTTATTGAAGAGGCTGTCTTTGCTCCATTGTATGTTTTAGCTTCTTTGTCAAAAATTATCTGTCCATATTTATGTGGTTTTATTTCTGGGTTCTCAATTCTATTCCATTGGTCTATGTGTCTGTTTTTCTGCCAATACCATGCTGTTTTGATTATTGTAGCCCTGTAGTACAAGCCAAAGTCAGGAAGTGTGATACCTCCATTATTGTTCTTTTTCTTAAGATTGCTTTGGCTATTCGGGGTCTTTTGTGGTTCCAAACAAATCTGATGATTTTTGTTCTATTTCTTTAAAATATGCCATTGGGATTTTGATGGGGATTGCATTGAATCTGTATATTGCTTTGGGTAATATGGCCATTTTAACTATGTTGATTCTTCCAATCCATGAGCACGGAATGTCTTTCCATTTCTTTGTGTCTTCTTCAATTTCTTTCAAAAATGTCTTATAGTTTTCAGCATATAGGTCTTTCACATCCTTGGTTAAGTTTATTCCTAGGTATTTTATTCTTTTTGCTGCAATTGCAAAAGGAATTGTTTTTTGTATTTCTTTTCTGAGATTTCATTGTTAGTATATAGGAAGGCAATGGACTTTTGTGCGTTGATTTTGTAGCCGCAACTTTACTGTATTCGTTGATTGTTTCTAATAGCTTTTTGGTGGAGTCTTTAGGGTTTTCTATATATAGCATCATGTCATCTGCAAAGAGTGATAATTTAACTTCTTCATTCCCAATTTGGATGCCTTTTATTTCTTTCTCTTGCCTGATTGCTCTGGCAAGGACTTCCAACACTATGTTGAAAAGCAGAGGTGATAGGGGACATCCCTGTCGTGTTCCTGAACGTAGAGCAAAGGGCTTCAGTTTTTCTCCATTAATTATGAGATTAGCAGAGGGCTTGTCATATATGGCCTTTATTATGTTAAGGTATTTTCCTTCTATACCCATTTTATTAAGTGTTTTAATCATAAATGGATGTTGTATCTTGTCAAATGCTTTTTCTGCATCAATTGATATAATCATATGATTTTTGTCCTTTATTTTGTTTATGTGATGTATCACATTGATGGATTTGATGTTGAACCATCCTTGTGCCCGGGATGAACCCCACTTGGTCGTGATGAATAATCTTTTTAATGCATTGTTGTATTCGATTTGCTAGAATTTTATTTAGGATTTTTGCATCGGTATTCATCAGAGATATTGGTCTGTAGTTTTCTTTTTTGTGCTGTCCTTACCAGGTTTTGGTATCAGGGTAATGTTGGCCTCATAAAATGAGTTAGGGAGTACTGTCTCTTCTTCAATTTTTTGGAAGAGTTTGTGCAGAATTGGTATTAGATCCTCTTTGAAGGTTTGGTAGAATTCACTAGTGAAGCCATCTGGTCCCGGACTTTTGCTTTTGGGAAGGTTTTGGATGACTGATTCAATTTCGTTACTGGTGATCGGTCTGTTTAGATTTTCCAGTTCTTCATGGTTCAGCCTTGGAAGGCTATATGTTTCTAAGAACTTGTCCATTTCTTCTAGGTTGTTGAATTTGGTGGCATATAGTCCTTCATAGTATTCTTGGATGATCCTTTGTATTTCTGTGGTGTCCGTGATAACTTCCCCTTTTACGTTTCTGATTTTGTTAATCAGTGTCTTCTCTCTTTTTATCTTAGTAAGTCTAGCCAAGGGTTTGTCAATTTTGTTAATCTTTTCAAAGAACCAGCTCTTTGTCATATTAATTTTTTCTATTGTCTTTTTGTTCTCTATTTCATTTAGTTCTGCTCTAATTTTTGTTATTTCCTTTCTTCTGCTGACCTTGGGTTTTACTTGTTCTTCTTTTTCTAGTTCTTTAAGGTGTAACATGAGGTTATTTATTTGGGAGTTTTCTTGTTTCTTGAGATAGGCCTGTAATGAGATAAATTTCCCTCTTAAAACTGCTTTCGCTGCATCCCAAAAATTTTGGTAGGATGTATTTTCATTGTCATTTGTTTCTATGTATCTTTTGATCTCTCCTCTAATTTCTTCTTTGACCCAGTCCTTCTTTAAAAGTATGTTGTTTAATCTCCATGTATTTGTCCGTTTTTCCGCTTTCTTTTTACAGTTGATATCCAATTTCAAAGCCTTGTGATCAGATAATATGCATGGTATGATTTCAGTCTTCTTAAATTTGTTGAGACTGATTTTATGTCCCAATATATGGTCTATCCTTGAGAATGTTCCATGTACACTAGAAAAGAATGTATAGTCTGATGTTTTAGGATGAAGTGCTCTATAAATGTCAATTATGTCCATTTCATCTAATGTGTCATTTAGGGCTACTATTTCGTTATTTATTTTCTGTTTGGATGATCTATCCATAGCTGTCAATGATGTATTTAAGTCCCCTAGTATAATTGTGTTTTGGTCAATTTCTCCCTTTAGTTCTGTTAGTAGTTGCTTGGTGTATTTCGGTGCTCCCTGATTGGGGGCATAAATATTGATGACTGTTATGTCTTCTTGTTGTACAGTCCCTTCACCATTATGAAATGTCCATCTTTGTCTCTTGTTATCTTTTTCACCTTGAAGTCTGTTTCATCTGATATCATTATGGCTACACCTGATTTTCTCTGGGTACCATTTGCTTGGAGTGTCAATTTCCACCCTTTCACTTTGAGTCTATGCTTGTCCTTGTAGCTGAGATGTGTCTCTTGGAGACAGCATATGGTTGGGTTTAGTTTTTGATCCAATCTGCTACTCTGTGCCTTTTTATTGGTGAGTTCAGTCCATTTACATTTAGGGTGATTATTGATATGTGAGGATTTCCTGTCATTCTATCTTTAGTTTTCTGGTAAGGCTGTGTCTCCATTGTTTCTTTGCCTTTTGTTGTTGTCTATTATTTCTGTGTGGTGGTATTCTATGATGTTTCCCTCTGTTTCTTCTTTTATTTCAGTATATATTTCAGTTCTGGATTTTTTTGAGTGGTTACCCTTAAGTTTATGTAAAAGAAAGTTTGATATTTAGAGTATTCCATTTTCTTCAGCACGCTTACTTTCTCCATTCCCATATTCGGTTCAGGCCTTTACTCTCCCCTTTTTGAGTTGTGGTTGCCACAAATTGTCCCTGTTGATGGTGGTCGAATAGCCTCCTTTAGTATTTCTTGTAGTGCAGGTCGTGTATTAGAAAATTCCCTCAGCTTCTGTATGTCTGGAAAGGTCTTTATTCCTCCTTCATATCTAAAGGATATCTTTGCTGGATATATTATTCTTGGCTCATGGTTTCTCTCTTTCAATAGTTTGAATATTTGGTTCCACTCCTCCTGGCTTGTAGAGTTTCTGCTGAAAAATCTGATGATAATCTAATGGGCTTTCCTTTGTAAGTTACCGTCTTCTTTTCCCTGGCTGCCTTGAGGATTCTTTCTTTGTCGTTGATTTTAGACAGCTTCAATACAATGTGCCTTGGAGAAGGTCTGTTGGGATTGAGGTAACTAGGTGTTCTATTTGCTTCTTGGATTCGAGGGTCCAGTTCTGTCCACAAATTTGGGAAGTTCTCATCGACAATTTGTTTGAATATATTCTCTGTTCCTTCTCTCTTTCTTCTCCTTCTGGTATGCCCATTATTCTTATATTGCTCTTTCTGATGGAGTCAGAAAGTTCTTGTAGAGTTCTTTCATTTCTTTTAAGTCTCAAGTCTCTTTCTTCTTCAATTTGTGTCATTTCCAGGTTTCTATCTTCGATGTCACTGATTCTTTCCTCCATCTGGTCAACTCTACTACCTAAGCTGGTTATTTCATTCTTAATTTCTTCTATTGAGTTCTTAATCTCCAGAAATTCTATTTGGTTCTTTTTAAGATTTCAATCTCTTTCGTAAAATGCTCATGCTGTTCTTTGATTGAGTTTCTGAGTTCCTTTAACTGCCTATCTGTGTTTTCTTGTATCTCGTTGAGTTTTTTCAGAACTGCAATCTTGAATTCTCTGTCATTTAAGTCACATATTTCTGTATCTTTAAGTGCCTTCTCTGGAGATTTTTCACTTTCTTTCTGAGCTATCTTGTTGCCTTGGTTATTCATGGCGATTACTGGTTTACTATTTCTCTTCCTAGACATCTACAGGAGTGACTTCTGCAACAGGTTGATAGAAAGCGGTCTTTCTTTTGTTTGCCAGAACTTGTTGGTAGAATGTTTTATTATTTCTCCAACTGCAACTTATTTTTCTTCTCCCACACAGTAGTGCTATGTTTTCTCTGCACTATTCCAACTTCTCACGCAATGGGGGGATTCCCTGGGAGACGGGCTTCACCTCTGTTAATAGTTCGTCTAGGTCACAGGGCGCAGTGTCCCGGTGGGTATGCGGAGAGCTTTTGATGTTCGAAAGCTCTTCCAGCTGCTGATTCAGAGCCCGTATATTTCAGCAGTTCTGTTTACTCCTGCAGGATCCACCCAGATAGGTGGGTTCAGGGGCGGGGTGAGTTGTGAGAGGTGGCCCAGAGCAATGGCGGCGACCACCACCACAGCCGGTCCTGCTTCCACAGCTCTCTCCCCTTTGCTGGAACTAGTTGGGCTGTGAATTTGTGTTTGCGGTCCACAGATCTCAAAACAGCAAATTTTCTGTTGTTTTGATCTGACACTGCTACTGTTTCGCTTCTAGCACCGGGCAGGTGGGGGCGGGGCGAGCTCTGGGAGGGAGGGGGCGGCTAGTCTCAGTGCCTAAGGCTCCGTTCTCTGCTCGGCAGTGTGGGCTTAAACCACCGCCTTCAGCCTTTTTCCCTCAGTCTTTTCTCCGAGGTCTCTGCCGTGAGCGTTGGGTTCAGCCGTGTTATATGCTGCCCCCTCAGCCCTGTGGAGCCCTGGCGGAGCCCTAGCAGTCCGATCTCCCGCAGCTGCGGTAGTTCCGGGAAGCAGCGAGCTCGGCGCACTGAGCTAGGTCTGCGTCCTGCGCCCGCGCGGTTCCGTCTCCGCGCACTTCTCCCTTTCCTCCTCCCTCCACTCGTGCGAATCTCCCACCTGTAGGTGATTTCAGTCGGTAGTGGGCCTCTTCGTCTTGCCTGTCTGCTGTGCAGGGAGTCCTTTGTGGAGTTTTTGTTGTTCGATTCTTTGTAAATTCCAGGGGAGCTTTACAGAGGCTCACCTCACTCCGCCATTTTTCCGGAAGTCGAGATTCATGAAAATTTAATACTAAAAAGGACATTAAAAATCACCTAGTATTGGGGGTGGCCGGTTGGCTCAGTGGTTAGAGTGCAGTGCTCATAACACCAGAGTCGCCGGTTCGATTCCCACATGGGCTGGTGTGGTGACAGAGTCCCAGAGAGCAGTTTCCAGGCTCTTGGCCTCCTGTGGGGAGGTGCTGGTTCGGGTAATGAATGACTATCAACTGTGATTGGTTGGCCATCAGCTGTAACCAGTTAGCCAATTGGCTACTGATGTAACTGCAGGGCTGCGTTGATTGGTTGGTTGGTTGGCAGGCAGAGAAGTGAATGGCGGACTGCAGATGTGTGGCTACTACTGTGTGTATCTCGCCCGGCCACCAGAGAGAATATAATGGTATGACTCTCCTATTTATAGCTTCTTGTGTGTTCCTTTTTGACCTAGCCACATCCTGCATTCTTATGTGGGGAGCGGGACCAGAGGCCCCGCAGGCCACTCTGCATGACAGCCAGTGAACTACACCCTCTACAACTAGATTGAAAACAATGACTTGACTTGGAGCTGAGCTGCGCCCTCCACAACTAGATTGAAAACGATGACTTGTCATGGAGCTAATGGGTCCTGGAAAAACACTGTTGCCCAATATTCCCCAATAAAAAAAATTAAAAAATCACTTAGTATTAAACCATATATATATATATATATATATATACACACACACACACACACATATATATTTATATATATATATATATATTTTCCCTTTTTTTCTTTTTATAGGTGAGGATACATACTAAAGCCCAAAGAGGAATGTGACATGCCCAAGGTCATATAGCTACTAGTGGAAATCAACCCTGGCTTCACACTGGAATAACTGGGAGAGTATTTCAAAAAATACTGATGCTTGGCACTCATGGCAGACAACTTAATCAGAATTTCTGGGCCTCTGGGCGTTGAGCACTAGCACTTTTTAAAGCTCCCCAGATGTCTCAATGTGAAGCCAGAGTTGAGAACCACTAAGTTAGACGAAAACTCAGGTCCTAACCTTGTTCCAGAGTCATCAAAGCCATGGCAGTCTCTCATTCCTCATTCTGAGCCCATGGCTGACTTGACTAATGGATTATTGAACTCTTTCCTGGTCTCCCTCTCATTGTTCCCGGAAGTTACCACCTGTCCATCAGCACTTGGAGACAACCTGAAACCTAGCTACACCTGGGCACTATACCTTGCTTCTTCTAAACAGTCACAGAAAATATCTGAAAGTATTATTTTGGTAAAACTGGGGTTCTATATTCTCTCAATCCAGTGTGTTTATCTTTTAGTCCATTAGGGCTCTACTGGGGAATACCAGGATGAAAGCCCTGGGGTTTTTCAACTGAGCTTGTGCTCTAGCTGGTCTTACAGAAAGCAACTTCTTTCCCGTTTTACACAGATGCAGATTAGTCTTCCTTGTCTCTGAGTCCCAATCCTCTCAGCCCCCTGGTAATAACTTGTTCTGATGAACAAATTCTTGATAAGGAGTTAGTCCTCCTTAAACACTTGTAATATTTAGAGTGCCTATAAATGGCCTTCAAGACAAATGTATTGAAATGACTGCATTTCAATACTTTTTTTTTTTTTTTTTTTGGTATTTTGTACTCCTCTAGCCAGAGATGAGCCTTGAAGTCTAACAATTTGGATTTTATTAGAATCAATTGTATTCAAAACTGAGAGCAAAGGGTGTAGACCACTGACTTGGATGTAAAAACCAGGTCCAGCAGCCTGGGTCACCACCCCCAGCCACTAGCCTATGTCATGCACTGAAACCACCTTGTTTCTAGTTGGAACCAGAGTTTCAGTTAGATTCTTGAGGCTGGTCAATCTCCCAGGGCTCAGATCCCTATTGTTTTTCCCTAAGTTTCTTCCAGTCTCTCATCTCAAAACGGTTCTGTTTTTCTTCTCCATCTCTCAGCATCCTGTTCCCCCCCTTTCCCCACTGTTGTCTCTTAGCCAACTCCTTTCACCATGCCTTCTGGAACACCCATATCGTGGCAAAGTTCACATACCCTCATTCTGCCTTAACAAATATGGCTTTCTTAGAAATGCTTCCCTGAGGTTCTTTCATTCTTGGAGTGTAGGATGTCATTCTTCTCCCCCTGAGTTTAACAGGTGAGGATGTGAAGTCCTGGAGGGGAAGGAGTAATTGCGAACAATAGTACCACACACACAGTACATGTCACTTGGAAAAACTGTTTGTCATCTTTGTCTCCCAACTGCTTCTTCCAATTAGTTCAATTTTTATCCAAGACTATATGATACAGATTTCTTAATTCAATCTGACTTATCATTCTACTGCAGTCTCAGATCTTAGCACTCCATACCCCATATTCATTGTAAAAATCAAGCCAAATCAACATACTTGTAGTTCTTCAAACACATCAAGACAACTTAAGAATCATCTCCTACAAGGAGGAACATCCTTCCCTCCCACCCTCATTTAAATACCTATCCTCTGTGAGGACCTGTCATGCAGGGTGACAGGCGGGGTCTCTTCTGGGGTCTCTAGTCCTGCTACCTGCATAAGAACGCAGGATATGGCGAGGCCAAAAAGGAACACCCATGGAGCCATAGACAGGGGAGTCATACCACTATAGTCTCACTGGCGGCTGGGTTGGAGACACAGGAGGCAGGAGCCACACGATGCACAACCCGCCGTCCACTTGTCTCTGCCAACCAACCCCACTTGCTAGCTGCAATCCACCTCTCTGCAATCCATAATCTACACTCCGCCATGCCATGCCAGGATGCCACACCATGACACCACACTTTGCTATCTTAGCTGCAGCAGTTGTATCAGTGGCTAATGGCTAACTGGTAACAGCCGATGGCCAACTAGTCACAGCTGATGACCATCTACTACCTGAGCCAGCACCTTTCTATGTGAGGCCAAGAGCCTGGAAACTGCTCTCTGGGGCTCTGTCCCCACAAGACCCCATTTACTTCTCTCTGAGAGCAGACGCGGTCTCAGCAATAAGTGGTTTCCTTGTTTCCTCCACTGAGTGAAAGCTCCAAGAGAACACAGATCATGTCATTTTGAAGACCCATGTCTCTCTGACCCCAGAATCTGAGCTCTTTCCCAGAACACATACCCTGTCTCCTAATGTATTCGCATGGCTAGCACAACACTGGGTCTATAAAGCATTTTAAAAGGAACAGTATGCATACCATTTCAAGCTAGAAGAAAACTTATGGTATTAAATTCCATTCTCATTTTATAGACAAGCACAAAGACAGTGGCTTACCCACAATGCTTCAGGAAGTTAGTGGCATATCTGTCCCAGATAGAATCCCCTCTACCACTGACAGATCATTCAAGACTTTAGAGTTTGACATCTAATCTCCAAGATGAATACAATAAGCACACAAATAATTATAATACAAGGTATTATATGAGAAACAGAAAATTCAAAAGCAGATAGAAAGAGAACTTACACCTTTAGGCTGGGGTGGGTTGTGGATAGGAAGGGTAGTCAGGATAGTGCACATCAGTTCTCAACCTTTTTGTTCTCAGGGCCCTTTTACACTCTTTAAAATTATTGTGAACTCCAAAAAGCTTGTTTTATTTGTGGTTTTATTTATTGATATTTATTGTATTAGAAATGAAAACTGAGAACATTAAAAACTATTAACTTAAAAAATAATAAACCCATTACATGTTGAACTTTTATGAAAATACATTTTCCAAAACAAAGTGAGAAGAGTGACATTTGTTTTACATTTTTGCCAATCTCTTTAATTTTTGACTTAATGGAAGACAGCTGGATACTCATATCTACTGCTGCTATCCCTTTAAGATGTTTTGGTTGAAACCTTAGGAGAAAATTTGGTCTCATGCAGACATGTAGCTGGAAAAGAAAATTTTAATAGTCTTTTCTGATGACTGTAGCTATTCTTTAGTACTATTAGATTGGTGCAAATGTAATTGTGGTTTAAAACGTTAAAAATAAACGCAAAAATTGCAATTACTTTTGCACCAACCTAATATATTAAACTCGGTGATAGTTTCTTAGAAGTTAGTTGAAATGTGGAAACTGAAATCATATCAAAGAACATTTAGTAGTCTGTTACATTAAAATCCATCGGTCTATCTTGTACTTTAAATATATAGTTTTATAATATCATGTATTGGTCACTTGGTAATATTGGTTTGCTGAATTATACAGATCTCCCAAGTATTGTCACGTTTCATTATATAGTATCAAAAAAAATCACACTTGTTCCTATTACCACTAGTCTTATCAGAAAAGTCTTTAAGTATGGGGAAGATGTAATACTTACAGTGGTGAATACAAGTTTTCCAAAATTCTAATTTTTTGCATGAAGACTTGAATTTTACCATTGGGAACACATACTGTTAGTTATTTTCCTGTAGGCGACTCAGTTAATTTTCGAGAAAATGTATGCCAGATATTCAATATTCTGAATACTCAGTTTATCTGTCAGTTTTTCTTTCAGACAAAAATGGATTCCATGAAAAGTGGTTTGTTCAGCTTGCAACTCAATCACAAAAGTCCTTTTTGTGTACTCCCTTTTTAGTAACAGAATATTAAAAAGACAGGTTCTTGAAGGCTGATATTAATAAAATTAATAAATTTTGCTACCTTTATCAAAGACATTCTTTTTTTTATTCACAAATGGTTTTACTTCAGAAAGAAATTACCCATTAACAGGAGACATAGTTAAGAGCTTATATTCACATATGGAAGTGAATCTAGGAATGTCAACAGTTACTGATACACAAAGCCACATGATTAAAAGAGACAGAACAGATAATGACAGAAAGGCTGGCCTTACATTCATCTACAAAATAATATCTTTTGTTTAAAAACAAAAAGATACTGGTCTTTAAGACAGTTCTTCAGAAACAAGTTTGTCGTTCCAGTGGACCTGAACAATCAAACCAAATGTACCAGTCTCCACATAGGCTGTATCACACCCATACTCATCCAGCAGGATGGAAAGCATCCATCAATTATACCTTGCAGCTAGATAGGATGTCTTCTACTAATCTCTTGTAAATCCGGGCATAACCTTAAGCCTCCTGCTCCTGATACCCACCACATCGGGTTTTTGAAGCTGGCATACTTCTAGTTCAAACTGCATTGTCACTTTGCCAAAATCTGACTGTGTTTGACACTTCAGTGTATAGCCCTTTTGTACAAAGTCAACGTGCTTTAGAAGAACAGATATTATTTCATTTAAGAATTGATATGGATTCACTAATCTGGTTGTGGTCACATTATAGTGAAGCTTTAGTCTTCTTGGCCCATCTTTGGCAGAGCCCTTTCTTTTGCTCCTGGTAAGCACAGTGATAACTTTATCCAACCTCTTTACAAGGCTCCCAAACACTTTGGTTCCTTTTCTTTTAGGAGTATCCTCTACATGTGCTTGGTTGAGATCCAGTTCCACTGAGTGACACTACCTCTCAGGACTAATGACACCTGTGATTAACTTCTCTGTTCCTGCTGAATTGACTGGCATTTTAATTGGGGTTTCTTTCAGGCACTGGTTTCTAACTTTCGAGGGTGTAATGATTTGGTGTAGTATTTCTCTTTTATGCTGGTTCTTATTAACTGGAGTCTGGCTCAGGAAATACAAAGCACTCTTCATTTTTTACAGCAGACTTAGGAATATATAAATTCTCTTTGTTCTCTAATTTATTGGCAGATGCTCTGTATAAAACTGGAGTTAATGATTTAGATTCCGAACGTTTTGATTCTGTCCAATGCTTCGCAAACTGTGGTGTTCGGGGAGTAGCCACACCTGTAGATGAACTGTCGTCACACCATTCATAGTCTATTAATCCAGCCACATCATTTTCATCACTTGTGGTCACATCTTCTAGACTTAAGTTTTTTGACTTGACATTTGTGAGTGGGGTACCATAGGAAACAGGAGGAAGCCTTAAACGAACTGGTTTTCCTCGAGCCTTCTTGGCTAGAAGCAGAAGATAGGTAGCTGTGAGGTGATCATACTGCCAAGGATTCTTACTTTCCCATTTGACAGGATAGTTGTAATCTTGCAAGATCCAGGAATGGCTCAGAAGATTTTTCACAGAAATCTGTTTCTTTGGGTCCACCTGTAACATTTGTTGAAGAAGCAGAATGCTACTGGGAGAGAGACACTTAGGAACCTCACATTTCCCTCTCATAATCTTCTTGTACAAAACCATGACATTATCATCATCAAATGGTAGAAAGTCACACATAAGCACATATAGGAGTATGCCCATGCTCCAAACATCTGCCTCTGATCC
This sequence comes from Rhinolophus sinicus, assembly GCF_036562045.2. Taxonomy (NCBI): domain Eukaryota; kingdom Metazoa; phylum Chordata; class Mammalia; order Chiroptera; family Rhinolophidae; genus Rhinolophus; species Rhinolophus sinicus. The sequence continues at coordinate 36,093,528 of NC_133761.1, read as the reverse complement.
CAGATATGATTTGCCTTGTATTAATTCAGGTGCTGCACAAGCAAGACTCCACAGCATGTCTGGAGATGGTAATCCTTGTTATCCTTGGGTTTTGCACAGAGATCAAAGTCAATCAGCTTTAATTTATGATATTCATCAAACAACAAATTTTCTGGTTTGAGGTCCCTATGAGCATAGCCCTGGCTGTGCACATAAGCAACCACAGATACGATCTGATGGAAGACAACTTGGGTCTCCTCCTCGGATAGGTGATCCTGGGAAATTATGTAGTCAAACAGTTCTCCTCCAGAACAATACTCAAGAACTATGAATATTTTGTTGGCTGTTTCTAACTCATGGTAGAGTAGACATATATGCTGATGTCTCAGGTTCTTCAAAGCATCAATCTCCGTTTTGATCCAGGGCAAATCACTCCCTAGTGCACTTTTATCTATGATTTTTATAGCTACCATTTCTCCAGTGAGGATATGACAGGCAAGTTTGACCTTTGCCACCTGTCCCAATAGTTTCATATAATTCATAGTTTTTGAGAAGTTCATCATAATCTTTCATGGTTCTCCTAGAAGTTCACTCAAAATTATAAAAAGCCTGAGGGGCGGAGGGACGGAGGAGCCCACCTCGTCCGAGGTGAAGTGGAGAGGGCGGAAAACACCTACCAGACTTTTCGAGAGTGCGGTTTGGGCTCTCAAAAACATTCTTAAGTGAAATTGGTTTTTGTACTGCAAGTGCATAATGCCACTGCTTTGGATCATGTAATTAAGGTGTCAGCAGGTTTACCTACATTTGCACCATTAGTGCAAATATCAACACAGTGAAAAAGGAAATTCATATCTTAGTGTTATGAAAGCAGGTTTGACCATATGGACCCCTGAAAGATTCCTGGGGAGTCCCCTGAGAGTGGACAACACTCTGAGAATCACTGGTGTACAAGATGAGGTATTGAAAAGTAAGTTGAATTTTGATAGCATGACGAAGAGTGGGAACATCAAGAAGGCAGTAAAACGTGAGGTGTATCTAAGGGTCAGTGGGTAGGATTTATTTGTTTGGAGAGGAGAGAAGCAGAGGCAGATGAAGTTGCAAAGATACTGTGAAAGGCTTGGAACGCCTTCATGATGATCAATTAGGTTTAAACCACACAGAAGAGGCTAGGGTGAGCGGTTTTTGTTTTGTTTTTGAAAGTTGTAATTTCAACTTATATAAAAATAAAGCTGGCCATGTTTACTAGTTATAAAATAAAAACAAGAGCATAGCTGTTTTTCTCATAAGGAATTCTAGGGAATGAAAAAATAAACACGTGGTAAAATGCTTTGCTGTAAGAAACATGCTGCACTTTTATGTTAATTTAGACAGCACTACTTTCAGAAGGAAAAATAAGAACACATGTAAGCACATATTCTGAACACTATGCTAGTTACTTTTCATGTTATATAACTTAATCTTTAACAAGCTTAGAAACAGATGTCACCATTCATATAGATAAGGCAAAATAAAGCCCAAAATGTTAAGTAACTTCTCAAGGGATAGGACTTTCAGCTCTGATTTTGTAACAGTTCATATTGTCATCCTTATCTGAAGGCATTTGGGGAAAGTCTGAAAACAAATTTATGTATCAACCCCATGTATATCTACATACCCCATGCAATCTTTTAAAATAGGGCACAAAATGGTGTCATAAACCCAAATACATATAAGACGTTGAATCTCTATAAAGAGATTGCATATTTTGAATCTTTTCTTCTCTTCAAGAACTATTTTAAACAATATGTATTTCTAGGGATAGTATGTGGGCTGGTAGACATTTTGTTAAAACGAGAAAAATCAGCATTTGAGTTACTGCTCAGCATCACAGTACTTATTGGATACAAAGACCTTTTTAGTTCATATTTTATTTAGTTCATATCAGATCTAAGAAAAGGAGGGAAAGTTAATTCAAAGTCATAGTCTGATGCTATCTTCTTTGGTCCAAGAAAAGAAAGATGCTAAGCTTACTGACATCAATATACAGGGGCTGGACGGATACTACATCAACATGGCTTGTTCTACGGCAGTTGGGCTTGCTCCTTTAAATACCCATGCTCTGTTACATATGCATGCACACACACTTATGGCATGTTTCTCCTCCTCGATATAAATCAATAAATTCTCTGTTCAACTGGATGGTTGGAAACTTTTTTGTTGACATTTTAAAAGAAATTATCAAAATTCTTTCAAATGAATCCCTATATGAACATTTTACTATACAAAAAAAAGTAACTAAATACAGAGTAAAACTATTAATTATTTATTCATTTTTAGGGACAAGGGTTGGAGAGTATAATACAGTTCAAATAAAGTATCTACCTGGCTTGACAAAAAATAGGTACTTTCTAAAGGTAGGAAATTATTATAAATATTGAAAACAAATGGGCAAAACATCTTGCAAGTTTTAAAGATTTTTGCATTTTAAAATTACAGTTCATAAGAAATCATGCTTTTCTTCTACATTGATACTAAAGTAATTGCATTTTGGCTTAAATTACAACTGGTAATTTATTCATTGGTATATAAACATATTATTTCTATGTTTTAGATTAAATTGTACAGTATTAGAAAGCTTAAAAAGTAAATTGCCAACAAAAATATGAACTCATATATACATTTCTGACATTAAGGAATTATTATAATTACTATGTTATGGAATGCCAAACATGGGCAATATATCCAAGTTACAGGATAGTTATGGTTAAATAATAAAATATATTTTCAAATTAATGACTTAGTAAATTTGTTCATTTGAATAAAAAGAAAACATTCCCATTATGACAAATTCCATGGGGTTCTGAATGTGCAATTCTTGTTGCTGTGCCTTTTTTTTGGAACAGGTGACTTTAATCCAAATCCCCGTTTCTGGATACAACTACACTGTGATAAAATTTTAGGGAGTAAAACATTGTTATTGAAAAATAAGATCTGTAAACATATTCTTCATACAAAAATGTGAGCCTCTGCCACTAGGAGATTTGTTCTGTTGCAATGCTAGACTTACCAAAGTAAGTTTTACACATGTGCAAATGTGTCATGGCTAGGAAAAGGATTTTAGTGACCAGATTTTTCTTCTTTGCTTAAGTAGGGTGGTCGGAATGGATTCAGCATAAGACTAAGCAGATCATAACTTTGCTTCAATTACTCCTTTTCAGCATGTCTTGTGTCACACATTTGAACTATATATTAGATACATGCAGTAAAAAGAGCTTTTGGCACACTGGAAAGCCCGCAGAATCTCTCCATTGTGGCTGGGAGCTGGTAATTTTAAGGTAACTGATTTCTGGAATGTGCTGCTATTATAGAGTTCCTCAAGTCTCAGTGATGTCAAGAAGGAGCCCAACAGGTTGGTTCAGTTATGCTTTATTTCTCTTCATGCACTCATCCAATAAACAGTATATTGATCTGATTCTAGCAGAAAAATCAACAGGCTGCCTGAGAAAATATATTACTTGCTGTTCCCTTTACTTGATTGGAGTTTTAAGCATTAAAGTCTAGAAAGTACTGGAAAATCCAACAATGACTTCGTATTAGGCATCTTTCCTTGTGATTTTAGGTGCATCCCTTCCCCCCTCCCAAAATTTATACATAAATGGATATTTGTTAAATTGCAAACTAAATAACTTGATATCTAAATGAAAAAAAGGAGAAATAAGCTAAAATCTGTCACACTTATCATTATTGAACATAAAATTGCTTTTCAGTTGGTGATGTCAGATATAGGCAGTGTTTTCATTTACAATATACCTGTACTCCTGAAAACCCTTCAGTTAGTCACTGCTTACATAGTTTCTGCCATGTTTAAATTATGATATTTGGCATAACAGCTCTGATTAGAGGAGGGTGATGTATATACCCCTCAACGACCTCTGCACTGGCTGGCTTTATCCCCTTTAAATGCTATAAATGAGGAATGTTTATGCTAAGTGTATCAGCAGTCAGTAATACTGCAGTTGCTAATCAAAGGCTATATATTTGTATGAAACTCCAAAATTAAACTTCCATTTAACAGGAAATAGGATGGTAAAGAAGAATTTGGGTAACTCGTTACATTACTTACAAAGTAAAATGTCCATATATCAAAAGCGAATAATTCCAAAATGTTAAAGCTCATTATCTTCTCAAGTCCATTTGGTCTTCAAAAATTTGAATAGTCATTAAATGAAACTTCCTGTTTTTTTCCAAAGGGCATGATACTGCTATGTACCTTTACCTAAATATTATAATGATTAATTGACTGCTCTCATGGATGCATTTGTCTGAATGTGAAAAGTCTGCATTCTTAATGTTTACCACAAATCCAACGCAGTTGATGATCAGTCTGAAGGTCAGTCAGTTCTTCAATAGTTCTCCAGCTACACTGGCAGGCATATGCCCGTGTGCCTTTCTTCTTTACCAACTTAATTTTTAATTTGTGGAATTCTGGCATGTTGTTCCTATTAGTAAAATATGAATGTTTTAGAATAGTGGCTTTGTTCAGTGCTTAATGACAAAAAAAAAGTTCTAATTGCTTTATTTTCCTATCTTTACAACATCTGAACACTAAACAAACCTTGATCCCCTCACACAAACAATAAAAGAGATGTGTCTGAGTTCTTTCTGATGGTATTTCCTTGGTATCCAGTCTTTTTAAATGTTAATTCTCTAGGTCTGTTTATTAAGGCTGTTTAGAACACAAGATCTAAAAGGCTGAAGAATTATTGATTTGTCTTATCAGAGGTGACATGATAAAGAACAGAGTGGAAAGGATGGTTGTTCATCTCCTAACTCAGATATTCACTATACCATATTCTAAAAGCCTGTATTATTGGCAAATGGAGGGCATATAAGAGATATAAAAATAATACGCTTCTGATAGGTTAACTATAGAAATTTTACATTGATAGAGAAAAAGTGCCTTTTGTTTCTTTATGTTGAACTGAAATTATAGCTTTCATTTGTTTCAATGTTTATTTTCTTATAGTATTAGCAACAAAATAAATGCCTATCCTACATTAAATGACAATAATGTTAAAATAACTGAATCAATGGGCAGGACCATCACAAAGATTATAACTATCTGACTTGATGCAATTATTAAAAACTAGAGAAGTTAAAATTTAATTAATAGAAAGTCAATTATGATTTCATGATAATCCATGAACTGAATTCATGTAACTATTACATGGCAGAAAATGAAACAATTCAAAATGAAATGATGAAAAAATTGCAAAGTAAAATGACGAAATACAGTATAAATATTTTAAAAAGATATATATAGTCCTATTGTTACTTTTTATCACTGCAGTAGAAGGCAGGCTATAAAGTGCCCTCTGGTGGCCAATGGACACCACATTCAGTACTGTACCGTACAAAACCCAGGCACAATTTAGAAAGTTAGAACCTAACAAAACCTGAGAGATTTTCTAGGCCAACTGTCTGATTTCGGGAAAATGAGACTTTGACCAGTTAAGTGACTGAGCTAAGGTTACAGGGGAAGAAATGAATCATCCAAGCTTTATCAGAAAGAAAAAAAACTCCACAAAACTAAATGTGTTTAATGAAAACTAAATTGTTAAATGAAGGAAAAATGATCTTTATTCAACCTGCAATATATTTTGATGAAATTTAACATCTGATACCTGATTAAATAATGAGAGGTTTTACGAGTAGGAATCATGAACAGCCAAGGAACTAATTAATACATTTCAAATGCTTTTTAAGCAGCACGTATCTTAAAAGCTTAGAAAAGAAAATAATTTCATTATTTCCCATAAAAAAAAGATTCAATAGAAAAATAAAAGCATTTAATTTAGCTATTATGGCAGGATGGTCAAATATAGATTATGCATCTTTTAGAAAGTTCTAGAACTTGTGAAAGTTAGGATACCCTTATTTCCCCCATTTATAAAATAAGGACAATAAAACAAACAACAGCATGGCGTTTCACTTACGATGTGCAGACTGAAAACAAATGGCTCCCTATGTTCTGCTGGGCATTCAAAGGCACTCTGCAAGCCTTTTATTTTATTTTATTTTATTTTTTAAATTTATTGGGGTGACTCGCTTTCAGTCACCTACTTCTTGTTTCCCTCTGCGATTTTTCCCTTCCCTCCCCAAGTGTTTCATCTACCCTCCACTCGATTACTTTCAGCAGACCACATCCTCACTCAAAAAGCCAGGCCATCAGATGTGAAAGGCCTTCCATCTCCTAGCTTTCTCTGAGAATGCATCAATATCTTACCTCCTCTCACCCAGTTACAGAGGATGAAACTCGTCCTATCCAAGGCTCACTTTCCATCAGAACTCCAGGCCCCAAAGCCTCCAGGACCTCGTTATTCACACACACTTCCCCTCCCATATTTCCCTTACCCTTGACAACATAAACATCAGTGTACCTCCTATCTTAACTAAATGATCCCTTAACTCTGCATTCACTGACAGGCTTCCAAGTTGCCAGACTCCTGGGTCATATCATCCAATCTCATGGTTTCAACTACCACATTACAGATTACATTTCCTACCAGAACTTAAGAGCCACAGTTTTAGCAGCTCCCATAAATGAACATATGAGTATAGCCTCTTCCTTCAAATCTGTTCATCAATTCCCTCTATCAAAGGACAATATCATCGCCCATCAGTGTAAACACAAAACCCAGGATACAGCCTAGACGATGTCTGTCTCTCACCTTTCACAGCCAGGACTACCTCTAAAATATTACTCAAATCCATCTACTCCTCTCTACCCTCCTCACTGCTGTAATTTAGGTCCTCATTTGTTTCCCACTGGATTATCATAACATCCTTCAATAATCCCCATGATTCTAAACTGGCCTGGTTCCCATACAGTAGTTATCTTAAAAAAAAAAAAAAAAAAAAAAAAAAAATCACCTCTATTCAGATTGCTGTCTTGGTTAAAAAATAAAAATAAAAGCCTTCAGTGGTTATACACAACTTGAAAAATGAAGTCCAAATTCTTCAGTATGGCTTTCCTGACTCTGCACTTTTCTATCTTTCTCTCCTACTTCATTCACCTCTTGCCATCTCCTGCCCTTGTATCCAACACTTTCCACTATTTGTAAGCCCTCAAACATGCCATGTGGTTTCACCTGTGTCTTTAAAAATACTTCCTAAAAGAATACCAGTGACCATCTTATTTGCCAGGCAAACTCCTAGTTATTATTCAAGAGTCTGAGGCTTCCCCTGATACCTCAGGGTGGAGTGTATACACCTTGTCCTGTGATACTCCTCTTTCTTTTAACTTACCTCCACTGTCACATTTATCACATTATATTATCACATGATGTTGTTCCCTCTCAAAACTGCATTACTTGAGAGAAGAAACTGGGTCCTATTCATCTTGTGAGCCCAATATCTAAGAACGCCACAGATTAGGTGCTGAATGTCTGTCTGATAAAGGAACACTAATAAGCTCTACAAAATAAAAAATATCACATTAATGATTTCTATCCTATGATGGTAACAGCCTTTTTATTTGTTCCATTCTCTTACTTCCCAAGTATTTCTAAGTATCTTGAGGGCTGAGACAACATTTTCTACTGATACAAATAATTACTTGTTATTATTTGCTTTAAAAATATTGTATTTAGCATACTGTAGAAAGACAAATAATAAATATTATTTATTTTTAACAGTATAATAAATCTTCTAATTCTGTTTTATCTAAAAGTACATATATATTTTTTAAAAAATCAGGCTACCACCAAAATCAAATGATGTCCTTGATAACTCTTAGACACTGCAAGTTCCTCAATACCAACTAAATCACCAGTGAGTTTACTTAATGCCTGTGCTCACACCAGTTTTGATATTACATGCATTCTATTATCCTATACTAGTTTTCTAAAAATTGATGGTTCATTTTAGTGACATATGGGGGTTATTAATCACTTATTAGATTAACTAGAAGATAGTGTCTAGCAGAGGATTTAGAAAAGTCAGAAAAGGCAAAACAGACCTGAAACTAACAGCTGACTTTTTCCAACTATGGAATTAAAAATGGGCTAACCTGACCTGGAATTTTGGGACTGTATTAGGCTTTATTTTGAATTGGGACTGTGAAACCTCTTAAATTTTAATTTTTCCATGTATTTGTACATTTCAATTTTTGTGTGTGTGTGTATGTGCATGTGTGTGTGTGTGTGTGTGTGGAGAAGATTCAAAGTTTTCATAAGATTTTTAAAGTAGTTCTTGATGTGAAAAAGTTTAAAAACTATTAAATTAGAGGAGACTTCCAGGGATTTACACGAGAATGGCTGCCAGAAGAGATGTGGAAGAAAAACTCACCCTTTTCTTTATGCTACTGGAGATGCTACAGTATATTCTGATTACTTGTGTCTGAAAATAGTCTTTGTCTAGGCACAGGTTTAGGGATCCAAAAATGTATGATATATGCACAATTAATTTCTAGCTCTAAATTTTTAGTTAAAAATGTGAATGCATCGTTTTATTTTTATAACTTATAATATTTTTAAAAATTAGGTATTCAGAAAATGTGTAAGAATGTACAAATTGTAAAAGTATGAATAAGACAATTCTGACCACAAGGAGGGAGGCAGACATATAAACCAATCTAAGATTTTCAATCTTATATTACAGTGAGTGTTAAAATAGGTATGAAGTACTGTGGACACATTGGAAAGAATGAATTTACTTCCAAGTTGAGAATGGTGAGGAAATCATGGAAGATGCGAAATAAATTGTTCCCTGAGGGACAGGTAGGGTTTAGGTAGATAAAATGGTAAAAAGGTGTCCTAGAAGGTAGACAGCTTGCACAAAGTCACAGGGTATGGGAATGGGAGTATTAATTTGATGTAGCTAAAAACCTGTGATGGTGAAAAGTATATTGTGGAAAGACAAAGCTGGACAATAAATAGATAGGGGCTGGATTGTGGAGGGTATTAAATGCCATACTAAGAAATTTGGACATGATTCTGTAAGCAGAAGGGTTTTAGGTAGGAGAATGGCATACTTATAGTTATGCTTTAATTCTCAGCAAGGAGGCTATTTCTGTACTGTTGTCCAGAAGTAACATGTCCTTACCCAGACTGACAGCAGACAGAATGAAAGGGGGCAATGGATGAGAAAAATATCGGAGACATAGAGGCCACACATTTTGCATTTTGACCAAGTCCACCAAGAGACATTATAGAAAAATAAGAAATATAAAGTTGTACTTGGTACATTTTTCACAGAAATTCTTTAAAAACATACCTGAAAAACAGATAATCGCATGATTTGTCCCACATATAGTCATTGTAGCTTACCACCCAGAAATCACATGATATACAACGCAGATGGTCACATGCTCTGTTCAGAGAAAAAGAACTGTACATTAAAGACTATCAGTATGTTTAATTATAAAAATATGGTGATTTATTCATAGGATATGCTACATATTACATATTACAGAGCAAACAACAGAAAAGTAAAGATTAATCTGACTATAAATTTTTATAGTAAAGGACTGATTATATGTCTGAACTTCCAGGTTAAATTTCTGCACAAACCCATTTTACTACTATCTTACACACTGATACATATACAAGATTGGACAATTAAGTTTGTGAACTCATCCTAGAAAAAGAGCTATATAACTCATTGCTGAATATCACTATGGTCACCTTCGAAGTAATCCCTTTGGGAAGCTATGCACCAATGCCGGCACCTAGTTCACCCTTCAAAGCAACTTTGGAACTCTTTTTCTGGAATGGCCATCAGAGCTGTTGTCGCATTACCCTTGATGTCCTGAATGCCATCAAAATGTCTTTCTTTCAATATTTCCTTTGTCTTCGGTTGAAAAAAAAAAAAGAAGTTACTGGGGGCCAGATCAGGTGAGTAGGGAGGGTGTTCCAATATAGTTATTTGTTTACTGGCTAAAAACTCCCTCACAGACAGTGAGTGCTGTGAGCTAGTGCATTCTCATGATGCAAGAGCCATGAACTGTCGGCGAAAAGTTCAGGTTGCCTAACTTTTTCATGCAGCCTATTTAGTATTTCCAAATAGTAAACTTGGCTAACTGTCCAGTTGGTACAAACTCATAATGAATAATCCCTCCCGTACCAAAAAAAAGTTAGCAACATCATTGCAACAAGTTCTCGAACTTAATTGTCAGACCTCGTATGCACACATGTACATTGGACCAATATAAAAGAAACAAAATAAATGTATAGCTTTTAGTTTAACGGTTTTCAAATTGTTCCTGAGGGAGATCTTCACTTAAGCTAACTTCTTTAAGTTGCTTCCCTTCCTATTGAAATTTTCAAAGATGCCGCTATCACAGAATTTGCCATGTTATATTGAAATGACTGTCTCCCCTATAAGTAACTTAAGTGCTGGTACAATATCTTATTTGTTTCTGTTTCCACACTATCTGGCATTTCACTCACTTAAAAAATATTTACTGAAAGCCTACTCTGTGCTAGTGAGAGTTTTGTCCTTATGGAGCTTCAATTCTAACGAGAAAAGAAATAAATACTCGATGGAAGGAGAACTGAATCTGGGTGAAGAACACACAATGGGATTTATAGAAGATGTGATGTAGAATTGTGCACCTGAAATCTATGTAATTTTACTGACAATTGTCACCGCAATAAATTTAATTAAAAAAAAGAAGATTTCAGAAAGTTAACATTTTCCAATTTATTAAAATTTCCATTAAAGTAAAAAAAAAAAAAATAGATTTCAGAAAGTTAACATTTTCCAATTTATTAAAATTTCCATTAAAGTAAAAAAAAAAAAAAAAAAAAAAGAAATAAATACTCATCACAACGTTAGAAGATGAAAAGTGCTTCAAATGTAATAATGAGTAAATAAAATTTGGAGTACTAGGAGGGAGTGGGTTGCAATTCTAAATAGTGGCCTGCATAGTCCTCTCTGAGAAGGTATATCTGAGCAGTTTAAATGGAAGTGGTAGCTGGTAAAGGAAGTGGGGTTAAGAAAAGGTTTTATTTAAGAAAGTAGGGAAAAAAGCATGTTTATATGTTGATGGAAAAGATGTAGTGACAGGCAAAATACTGATGCTGCAGGAAAGAAAGAGGGCAGAATTGCTAGAATTATGCTTAGCATGTAACAGGTACTTAATGAATATCTGAGGAACTGAAATGCCAAGCAATTCTCAAAACTCATATACTACATAGGGACTTTAAGAGTAAAATGATAATATATGGCAATAATTATGAATTGCTGTTACAATTTCATTTGTATAATAATTGTGATTACTTTAAAGAAACCTCTATTGTTGGAAGTATTTAAAAACTAGAATCAATATATATTTGATCATCTAAACATTAAAAGGAAATCAGAGTTTTTAAGATACGCAAACCAAAGTGAAAAGACCAGTAACAGAGTGGAAGAAAACATCACAACAAATAAAGGAAAAATTTAAAACATATTTTCAATCTCACTAATACTGGTATTATAGTAGTTAAGAGTGTAGACTCAGAACATAGATTGCCTAGCTTCAACTGGTTCCACTATTTACTAACTGTGTAACTGCAGTCCAGTAACTCAAGTTCTCTGTGACTCAGTTTCCCTACATGTAAAATGGGGATACTAATAATACTTACACATCTCATAGAATAATTATTATGAGGACCTGATGAGTTGATATTGGTGAAGTGTTTATAACTGCCTAGCACCTAGTGTTTTTTAAAAGGTAAAATATAAACAATTAAAATTTATAGCAACCACGAAAATAAATTTTTTTACCAATTAAGTTAGCAAAAATTAGCACTCTTAGACATTTCTGGTAGGTATATGAATTGCTATAACCTTTGGGGGAAAATCTTGGCATTATTTTAAAGTTAAAATTATCCCTAGCTGTTGCATTAGCAATCCTATTTTGGGGAACCATATAATTAAAAGTACCAAATAAGCATATATTTCAAGAATTTGTACTGCAATATTGTTGAAGTGACAAAAAACAAGATACCACTTGGATATCTACCAAAAAGCGAAAAGACTGAATAATATACAGTACATTTATACTATGGAATATTAGGCAGCTGATAAAGAGAATTAATTTACCAACTGACCTAGAGGGATGGCCAAAGCAAGGTGCACCGTAACATATACAACATGTTCCTATTTTTGTGAAAGCAACCAAAAAAAAATCCTATATAGGTGTTTATAAGGTAAGAACATGGAGAAAAACACGGAAGGTTATACTCGTGTACTATGCACTTCACACTGGTTGTCTCAGGAATGGTGGGAATGGAGGGGAGGGAAGGAGATTATCTTTCTCTTTATACATTTTTCAAGTTTGCTTTCATTTTTTCAATAAGGATATCATCTTTTGACAATTAAAAAAAAAAATAAAACCCATACTTAGATTTTTTTTACCACGTATTTCCCTTAAAATTCAGATATGGTAACTTGAAAATTGCAATTTTTTTTGGCCTAAAATTTCCTTTGAGAATGCTTTCTATTTATAAAATTATTATTAATCATAACAATAATTAAACATTCAAACTCTATATGTTTCATAAGCAATTCCATATTTTCTTTCAAACTGTTAGCAATTTATGATGTTGTATCATATACATATGGAAATTCAACACAATTATATTCGTACACATTTGAACTTGAATTTTGAATGTACACGTCAGGAAATGCAAAATGATGGTTCCCAAAGCTGCCATAACTTGCTTTCTCATGCATATGTAGTTTATTACATGATTGCACAGAGTGTTAACTTTAATGCCTTAATACATATGTGCAATTTGGCTGAATTATTGCTGTTGTGGGAACTATAATTTTGAATTTCCTGACATTCTGTATGTGTAAAATCTCAACCATAATGTTAAATACAGCCTTTTAATTTAATTTAAAATTTAGTAGTTTATTCAAATCTATTCACACTACCACATTTTCTTACAAACACTGTCCTTTGAGAAAAATAAAAGTAACTTACAGCTAAGAAATCACTCTGCTGCTACGATTCACTCTCTTAGATCATAATTAGTACCAGTCTATAGACTAATCCAGTCTTAGAAGTAGGTTAAAAAATAATTAGGAGAGTAAAATTCAATTCGGCTTGAAAATAACACCTTGGTTTTATCTATACCTTATTAATGCCAACACACTTCTTACTCCTCTTTCTCCTTTCCACCAGCTGGGCAAAAGACTCAAATCTTTATACTCTAAAGTCATTCAGCATTACTTCCAAATCAGAACTCCACCCGGGAATCAAACAAAACACACGGAAAACAGGCAGAATAGACTCAATTTCCATCATGCCCTGGTCATGTAAATCATGCTTATTTTCAGGATTTAAAACTATTTCTCTTCCATAATTATGTATACATAGAGCATAGCTGAAAGTCATGATTCCAATGAAAGATAAACTGTCAGATATCTTTCTCTAAAATATGGAGGGAATAGACTATGAAGGTGTCACCAACAGCTTTGTCCCCTTGTTCAGCTAATAAGTGGAATCTTTACTATTTTAAAGATGTTTATGATGGGAATGCCCAAAATCCAGCCCAATATAGTCTGTGCCCAGACCCCACCCTGAGGTTCTCAGCTAACTACTGTCAGATCTTCACAGTGGATTAGGGTAATCTTAATGTTTGGACAGTTGGAAAATCATAGCAGCTGCAGCAGCAAAAACAGCAAAGGTTTTCCCCTTACATTAGATTTTCTAATACATTATTATATGGCCTTCTGCAAACTGGTATGCTAGACGGAATAATGGAGTAGGAATCAAGTTACACATTTGAGTCCTTGCTTTGTAATAATATATGTGACCTTGGGTAAGGCACATTACTTGGGAATCATTCTTAACAGCATTCTCTCCTACCTCCCATAACCATTTAATTCACTGAATTCTGTCAATTCTAGATTCTAAATAGCTCAAATGTAACACCTTTTCCTTACAGACACTGCCTCTACTCAGATCACAGCTATTATCATCATCCCTTTGCTGCTGATGATATTGCCCGCTGATTCATCTCTCTGGGTCCTCTCCTGTCTTGTCCCTCCAACTTCCAATCCATTTTCCATTCAGCAGCCAAAATGACTTTCTTTAGAAACACAAATATGACTAGGTCACTCCATTTGCTAAAAACAAACAAATAAACCACCAGTGGCTTCCACTGCATATATGACATACTTTTTCTAAAATCCTCCAGAGAACTACAGGACTTCAAACCAAATGTCCCTTGACTACCTCTCTGGCCCCATCGGGAGCCATTCTTTCCCCCACTCATTATGCTCCAGCTCACCCGAATGGGCTCTGCTCCTCCAACACTCTTTCCCAGCTAAGGATCACCTCATATGGCATGCCCTCTGACTCCAATGGTCCCCTCTCTTTGCTTAACTCCTACTCACTTTTCATATTGTAGTCTGATTAAATGTTACTTGCTGAGGGAAGCATTCTCTAACCCTTCACATGAGCTTGGGTGCCAATTATCTATGTTTATAACACTTTCCCTTCACATTACATATTATGTGGAAATTAAATACTTATTTGTAGAATTATCTGTTTAGTCTCTCTCCTCAGACTGAAAGCTCATTGAGGGCAGGTAAGTGTTCATTTATTTGTTCACCACAATGTGTTCGTTCACTCAAAACTTAGGACCCAGCAAGCAGGTGGTTAATTCACGTGTTTGATGAGTTTAACACCAGTGCCTCAATTTCCTCATTTACAAAATGGAGTTAAAAATTCTTGCTTTATCTCCATCTTGTTTTTTTTTTTTTCCTGTGAAGCAGGTGAAAACCAATATGCATATATAAAAAGTGCTCTAGACAGTATAAAGTACGTTACACATAAAATGTTTTACATGTACATGAACAGGTATGTGCTTATCTTTCTGTGGATGTAGATCTGTGTCTAAAAAATGGCGGCCGATGACTGGTATCTTGGTAATGGGTGAGGAAGAAGCAATCTGTGAATGCAAACATTTACTTGTGCACATATATGCAAATGGTATATGTTTTCTGCTTTTGTAGCTGTGCAGAAGGTAGGAATGGGGTTTGATGGATTTTGGCATTCTCATGGGTCAATATCATGTAACAGGACCCTCAAGCTGAAAAACAGGTCATTCTTTTGTCCCCTGAAATTTCACCTGGAACAAGACTCTGCTATTAAGGAACCAAATCAAAGAACATGTAAAAAATACTATATAAAAGAAAATCTTAATGAAATATTTACTTTTTGGAAGTAAAACAGAATACATTATCTTAAAGACCATTTTTAAAATCAAAAGACACCTGTAAGTAAACACTAACACACAAATTCTGAGATAAAATGGAAAAGTAGTAGCAGGATATAGGATTCCTACTGCTGAAATATAACATAATCATTTCCTTGGAAATGGAAATGACTATGACAGTCAGTCCCACTGAGTTGACACAAATAGTCAGGATTGACAGTAACCCTTCTTAAAGGGCAGTTTGTACCTCTAATTCTCTGTATAGGCAGTCCTCAATGCATGATGATTGAAGTGCTATCAATTCTCACAACCCATATAGAAGGCAGCACCCAATGGACTGCTACTGTGTTTCCCCGAAAATAAGACCTAGCCAGACAATCAGCTCTAATGTGTCTTTTGGAGCAAAAATTAATATAAGACCTGGCATTATATTATACTATATTATATTATATCATATTAGACCCAGTCTCATATTATAGTAAAATATAATTTTTATTATATTAATTTTTGCTCCAAAAGACACATTAGAGCTGATTGTGGGGCTAGATCTTATTTTCGGGGAAACACGGTATTAGCCTTTCTGCTGCCTGGTGTTCCTGGTACAGGCTTCCCTAGACCCCATTTCCTTTTGTTATTACAGCCCTTCTTTCCAGGTTTCCTAGAATCTAGACAAGCACAACATCAACTCTTCAACAATGTCTTTTTCAGATCCCACTTCTATTATTTAATATAACAGTTATCCCTCCTGAAATGTGGTCAACATGTAATCATATATCTTAGTCTTTTCTTTCCTAAAAAAAATTATCAGAAAATAGAAAGTGTTTTAGGAATAATTAGACAAAAAAATAATAATCTAGGTAAGTAGGCCTCTGCAAAGATAGAATCGAAAGTACCAGGACAACAGAAAAATTTGCTTAAAACCAATCTGTTTCCCCACATTATGACAATGAGCATGCAATATGCTAGGAGAACGAGGCCAATATGGGCTTCGGATAGGTACCATCAGGACCATAGGACTGCCTTAAAGAGGTACTGTGTGAGACAGTGAGTATAAGAAAGGGTGGGGAAGGGATAAAGAAAGGAGGCTTTCTGGTTTTTAAATACGTAAAATCAAGTGACTATACTTGGGAACTTTTTGGGTACTGCAGATTATCAGCTTTTCATGCTGTTTGGCCAAGTTAGTGTGGGTACATATCATGTAGCTGCATGGCTACATTGCTTTACCTGTCTTAGCCACTGGCTTCCACTACCTGGAAGGAAAAATGACAAAGTAGAAGCTCATTCTCCTGGTGTCCTGTGGAAGCCAAGCTGGGAGTGGAGTGATCCAGGCACTTCAAGTGGGGCTTAGAAAAGGGTATCAACATAATGAACAACACATACTCAACATCATAGCTTTAAATAGCTATCACCCAAGAGTAACAAACATTTCCGTAAAGTGTTCTTGGGTTGGCTAATAAAATATTCCTCATTATGAAACAGATTAATGACAAAATGATAAGAACTATGTCGTAACAGGGTATCAATTTGGAAAAAACGAATCAGAAGGTATATTTCTGACATCATACCTCTGTGAAGTAGTTGTTCCAACCCCGCACGGAACAGTGCTTCCACCAAGGTACACTGGGCTGCAACTAGACATGTTCAATAGATGGGAGAAAATGAAATTACAAGAAAGAAATATGAGAAGTTAATTTGGCCTCAATGACTCGATAGTCTTGTAATCAAATTGTATATTTTCCTGAGCAAGCCAACTCTTTTAAAGAGGTATTTATTCCAGGATCACTGTTTTATTGGACAAAACCTGTACATTTAGGAACACTCAAGGAGTTAAAATGAGTCACAGAAAAATCTGCTTGCCAAATAATGTAAGGGACAAAGTAAATACTAAAGAATATAACAGAACATTAATTTTGAGAAACTTCACATTTACCTTTTTTTTTTTCCACATGGCAGAAAATTATTTACAATAGCAATTATCTCCCGTTCAAGTTCCTTTACACTAAGAGGTCACAGACCATAAGAACACTAAAGATATTGCTATTGGTCTTTCTCCTGAAAGCCAACCAGTGCTTTGTTGTAAAATGTCACTGCTGTTTAAATGGTAATAAAATCAACTAGACTATGCTCACAGTCTTTGCTCACTAGTGTGTATAACTCACCAGAGCAATGTCAGCTTACCTTTTACCAAGGTCTTGAATGGAAGCTCTGACAGATGTATTACCTGAAGATTTAGATTTTAATTTCTGTTAAAAAAACAAAAGGCAAAGAGTAACTTAGACAATTGTAACATGAAAACTAATATTCTTTATTTTATAACAAGAATATTTTTTAAATGACGTAAACAAAAATTTTGTATCATTTTAAAGTTTCTGAAATAAAAACAATGATCAAAACCTTTTAAAGGCAAAAGGAAAGTAGACCTCCCCGAGGTATTTGCAAATTATTCTTTTAGTATAGGAAATTGATATACTGCTATTATTAGCATGCTAAGATTTAGAGTCACTTTATAACTCTTCAGTTAATACTAGAGTTTAACGATTTAATATGAAGGACTTTCTATTTAAACCTCATCCTGGAAAAATTCAATTGAGGAGGAAAAAAACCTGACTCATTTTTAAAGGCTGTGAATGGTACTCACCTGAACTAAAAATAAACTAACCAAACTCCTGGGTAACTTCAGGAATATTAATTTTGATCAAATGGAAAGATATCAACCAATAGGCATTCAAGGAAAATGTAGAGCTACATAGTCACAACCATACAGTAGTTCCTATATGGTTACATAACATCATCATCATTAGCAGGCATTTATTAAGTGTTAACTGGCATATGGTACCAAACAATATAAACCAACCCACATACTAGGACCACCGCCAAAGAGGGGAAGTGAGATGGAGAAAAGGCAATTTAAACTATGCAGAGACATTCCTTCATTCTACCAAGTAGGTGAGGAAATTTAAGGCAAAAATATTTCATTTTACTATTTCTCTTAACTCTTTTATTTGATATTAAACAGAACTGGAAAAACTTTTGGTGCATGTCTGAAAAAGAATAATTGCATGATTTTCTATTTTTCGGAGCATGTTTCATGTACCATCCAGGTTCACACTTATGACTCGAAGCTGGCATACTGTGATATTTATTGTGTTTCTGGGCTTTCCCGTGTGGGTCTGAGAGCAGTTCAGAAACATAAAAGAGTGGGCGAACGTCAGGGGAAGGAGCAGTACTCTTAGCATGATGTGGTCTCTAAGGACAAGGTGGGCATGGACCAGCCATTCACAGACACTTTTCCTCATCCAATCAATGTTTTACAAAGACCTGTTCTCATTCAGAAGTTTATTTGTGTTGCTTTCTCCCTTGCAGGCTGGAAAATTAGATATAACTGAAAAAAGGAGCACATAGAAGAGTATACAAAAGTTTATTTCTTCATGATTCTACTTCTATTTCAAATTTGTGTATCTAAAAGTCAAGCCAGAGAAGTATTTCCTTCTGCTGAAATACTTTAAGATGAAGAAACAGTGCCCCACATACAGATGTGCATCCTGTAGTACTTAATAATTACTCAGATGATCAATGAATCGCATCATGTAGTTGCTCTATTAAATTAGATTGCTGTTCAGCATTTATGACGCATTCTTTTCCTCAGAATATTCAACACCACTGCCATTGTGTTGACAGGTTAAGCAACTAGGCTATCAGCTTATTAATTTATCTCAGATGAATTAAATAAAATTAAATGTAGAGACAAAAAAGATCTTAAGATCTATATTAGTAATTTTATTTTTCATCTGTCTCACCAAAATATAAGTTGCCCACATCCATATCCTTAACACCACCACTGCCTCGTGATTTTCATTCCACTGTCTTGTTTTAATTTTCCCTACCTTTAAAGAAACCTTTGGTATTATATTTATTTCTTAAGATTGTTTTCTTTCTTTGTGGTCCTTGTAATTTAGACTCCCATGTGGTCTTTCTTTTAAACATAACAAATATATTTTGCAATCACCAAAGTGGTAAAAATTAAAGTATATAAATTCTCATACACTGCTGGTAAGAATATAAACGATACAGCACTTTGGAAAACCCTTTGGCAATGGGTAGAAAAGTTTAAAATGAGCACACCTTATAACCTTAGCAATTCCTCTTCAAGGTTTATAAATCCTAGAGAAACTCCTGTAGATGGGCAAAAGAAGACATCTAAAGATATCTGAAGAAGCATTGTTTGTAAAAGCAACAACTGGGCACAACCTAAATGTCCATCACCAGAGAAGTGGATAAATAAACTGTGGTAGAGTTACATGAGGTATTATACATCAATGAAAATTGTTTATATTTACATACATATGTAATAAAAGTATAAAAGTATGGATAGAAAGAACAGTGACTACCTCTGGGAAGAAAGGCAGTAGAGTAGGATTTGGGGAGTTCTTAAACTATAATTTTTATTTCTTTAAAAAAATCCAGAGAAGCAAATATGGCAAAACATTAATGTATGTTCAATATGAGTGGTAAATATGTAGGGGGTTGTTATATTACTTTACGAGCTTTTCATAAAGTTGATATAGATACATAAGCATTTAAAAATTAAAATATTAACAATTTTCTCATGGTTCATGGAATAACAGCAATGGCATTGCATCTGAGATGCTAAGCACATTCCTATAATGAAAACTGTTTTCGGTCTTTTAGAAAAGTGTTCTTAGAGTCTACAAATAAATACAGGCAACCAACTTCAACTATGAGTTGACAATTGTTCTAACAGTTTTTCTAATTTCGCATTCTTGCTGAGAAATGAATAACCAAACACATGGTGAGAATTTCTGATATTTTATTTCTTCTACAACTCTAAGTGGAATAATTTATTTAAATGATTATATTTCTCAGAATGCAAAGGACTATAGATACTTGTGCATTTTATAAGTTTTCAGACTATTCTAAACATGTCTTGAAATAATGAAAAAAATTATCGCACATTTATAACACTTGACTTACAAAGGGTTTTTTATTAAAGTTGGGCTCTTCAAATATTTCATTAATAAGACTGTCAAGATCATCTTCTTTTTTAAATGTTTCTGTTGATCTGAAAAACAAAATAAAACAGCTGAAGCTTAAGAGCAGATAAAGTCAGGCAGTATCAGAAGAGTTTTGTTTAAATAAAGTATATTATTACAGTTGGTAATAGAATGATGAACATGATGTTAATTAATTTTTTTCCTGCTATGGACATAACCTAAGTTTGCTGAGAGAAAAATATAGTTTATCAGTTACAAATTCACACATGTACTTTATCATTGCATACTTAAGATGTTTAAAGCAATACATTATATTCAAGAGAAAGCTGGGCATGTACTTTTTTAACATCAACCACTATATAAAGAATATAAAATATGTACAATTTTAAGTAGAACCTGAGAATTATGATAATTTTAATGTCTTTCTAATTTTTTCCCTAAGAGTTTCATTGTTAAGTTACACTAAATCTTTTTACTAGGGGAGCCAAAGGTTATATACTCAAGTGATCAATACAAAAAAAGAAAGAGCAATTATTTGTTTGACAATATTTTAACTACCTTTCTAATTTCTGCAGGTAAAGCCATCACAGGATTATTGATACAAACTGTTACTGCATGGAACTTCTATTTAATAGCTAACATTTACAGAATACTTACAATATAGATGAAGAAACAGAGACAAAGAGATTCAGAAACTCATTCAAGTTCATACAAATAGTGAGAGACGCTTGGAATTGAATCTAAGGCAGTCTGTACACTTAACACATTACACTCTTTAGAGTTTATGTTACAGATGCTGTATATCAACTTCATAACTTTATTGGACCATTTGATTATATGGCCCTTGTTATTGCTTGGAGTAAGATAATTAATCTGATGTAAGAAAATCCAGAGACTGCTGCCTTAGAGTGAACACTTGATTCCATCTATTTCCAGGGTTTGCCTCTTCAGTTGTTCCCTTTTATCCCTAATGTCTTCCACTCTGTACTGACTCCTTCCCTTGATTTATAAGCATGCTTAAGACTTTGCTTTTCAAAGAAACACTCCAAACAACACTCTTGAATCTGTCACCCTCTCTTACTTACTACTGAAGAGCGGTCTATATTCATTATTTCTACTTCCCTACAAGTATATTGGATTTAGCATCAGCTGGAAACCTGGATGAGGGTTTCTCAACCTTGGAACTACTGACATTTAGGGCCAGATAATTCTTTGGAACGTGTGTGCGGGGAAAAGAGGAGGGCCACTGTGCACTGTAGGGTGTTTTACCGTGTCCCTGATTTCTACCCACTAGATGCCAGTAACACATCCTTCCCTAGCTGTGACAATCCAAAATGTCAAAACACTGCCAAATGCCTCCTGAGTGGTAAAATCATAACTGGTTGAGAACTACTGACCTAGTTTAAATTAGTTAACCTCTCTGAACCTCAAACATTTTATCTGTAAAAAGGAGATCTAGAGATCTAGACAACTCTTTAAAACTTCGTGTACTATTTTATTTCTGGCCTCTACATCCCTCAACTATAGTGAAACTCTTCTCTCAAAGGTCACTACTGACCTAATTACCACACTCAATGGTCTTTCTGATTTCCAATCCTTTTTAATCCTTCAGAAGCATCTGACATTGTTGGATACTAACTCCTTTTATGACAGCAGGTTGCTAAAATGTCTTGAAATTTTCTCCTCCTTTGGTTTTCATGATATACTCTCTGGGTTCTGCTCTCATATAATTTCACAATTTCAAGAATCAGATGCATTCAAACTTTACCGACATAATCGGTACCTTTAGGGATCCATACTGTCAGCCTACATAAGATTTTGGTCTGTTATTAGATCACACAATTTTATGATGACTACACTTGTCTATGCTTTGCTAGAGAAATGACAAAAAAAAAAAAAAAGCCATCATTTCATTAAGAACTTATGTAAATTTTAAAGAACAGGGTAATATATTTTTATTTTTCTGTTCTTTTGATACTGTAACATAAGACTCTTAATCGAAGGTTAATAAACATTTATTGGTTCTATCTGTACCTTTGCTTCTTATAGTCTAATCTTGATTTAATATATAGTTTTTATCAAAAATAAAAGGTATATTCTAAATAAAAGAAATACAAACACTTGAAACCCACAATTAAATGTGACAGGTACATATAAAAGCTTAAATCAAGATCTACAATGTTCTGATGGAGTTGGAAATATGACCTTGGGCAACTTAAGTCTTTTTTAAGTCTTGGTTTACGTCAATGAAATGGGATGACAGTGTTCACCTCACAGGGTTGCAGAGATTAAATGAAATACCACATATAAAGCACATAGCACATACAAAAGATTCAATATATGTTAGCTATTATTATAGCTATTACCTAGGAGGTTATGATATTATCTGTAAACATTCCCATCTGTATCATCCTGAACCACTTTATTACTATTGCATTTCAAACTGCATCAGTCTTTTAAAAAATTAATCCCATATTTCTCTTTATCATTTTGAACACTTCAAAAAATTGCATGTTTTGACCACTTACATTAGCAATTGTTCCTGGTATCCAGATGTAACATGGTCATTTATTATTTGCAGAACTATCACTTTAAGAGACAATTTCAGTATGTTAACTCTTATAAGGAAAAGATAGTCTACATCACTATACAATAATCAGCAGGCAGTCTCCTGTTAATAAATTCATAACATAAATAGGTTTCTAACTTTTAAATATCAGTTTTGGCTAAGGACAAAATTTTAATGTTTGGCACTATATACCAGGTAGGGGCTGTATTTGGTATTCGGTTTAGGGTCTTTGTAGCTGTTTTTTGCATAATTTATCTTTACAACTACACTACCAAATGAAAACTTTTATCACATGACTGGTTTGCTACAACTTTTATAAATGTATTACTGAAAAATCTGATGTAGTAAGGTGGGATGGGGTACTAGAAGCATTATGGATGGATTTTAGTAGTATAATAACAGGCTCTGGAGAGGCATAAAAGGACCTGTGCTTGAAGAGGATCCATCTTAGCAGCCCTTTCCATTTTAAGCTGCCTGATGGAAGATACCCTAATCCTCTGCACTAGTAGTTCTAAAATGGACAGGCTCTGGAAGGCTCTTTGATAAACTGTCTCCATTCCTTAAAGGAATGAATAAAAAGAGTAATAGAAATCTCAAGGTAACATTGCTGTGGGATAGGGATAGGTGTGCCGGAATGAGTATCTAAGGGTGTCCAGCATAAAGATAATTATCTACAAATTAATGAGTGTTGTTTGCATAAATATCTCATCAAATGAGCATTAGCCCATTAAAAGTAGTCACTGTATGTAGTTGGCTCTACATTTATTTTTTAGAATGCTGCCCAGTACTCAATTAATTTTTAGAACTTGTTTCTGAACTTTAGAATCTTTTCTATGTATTTATGTTCTGAGGGTGAATTTTTGTAAATAAATAAACGTCATTAGAGGTAAGTCTGGTAAATTGGGTAACAACAAAGTTGAGTAATATTTCTGGGAAATCATACACATGTGCACCAAAACAAAAACCACAGATACAGCCATAAATTAACAAGAACGCCTTTCTTGGGTTGTTCCAAAGCTACCTCTGTGTAATTCTACAAACGTTTCCAACAGGTTCTAGGAAGTTACTGTAGAGGGTCCCAAGTCATCACTTTGAAAGGCAATTCTCATTATGACGCAAAATTTTTTCTGTTTTTGGGATTGTGGGGAGAATTATAATTACAGTATCAAAAAAAATGACAAATTCGAAAGGTAATTCGGATCAAAACCCAAAAGACTTAAGAAATTTCCCCAAATTCTTTGAGCTAAAGAAAAACAAAAATCAGCTAATGATGACAATAGAACGGAATCGTTTACTTCAAAAGTTGGTCCAAGGATTACTCAATTTCGGGAATGGGGTCAGAGACAATAGGTTGAGGTTCTTTGTACCGGTACCTCACAGGGGGTACAGAACCGCCTTCGCGGCTCAAGAGAGCGCGCCTACACGGCACCGCTCTCTCCTCACCTCCTTCAGGACCCTCTGGGCTCTGCCTGGCTGAGGCCTCGAGCTCTCAGAGGCGGGTCAGCTCTCTGGGACTTGCCCGGGGGCGGAGTCGGGCCTCGGGAAGAGATACGCCAGAATCCTCGTGTACACGGAGTTGAGGTGTGGGCGGCCCCGGGGCTCGGGAACTGAGGGTCTGGGCCCTAACAGGGAGAAGAGCTGGAGATTTCCGACGGAGGGGCGGCTTTAGGGCTTGGAGCAGGCTTTACCAGAACAGCCCACCCCTCCCGTCCGTTAACCTGAGATTCTCTTTCGCCTCGGCTCGGTTCCAGTCGTTGCTGAGGATGCCGCCGCCGCCGCTGCAGCCTCCGGACCGCTCGACCTTGCCCAGGCAGAATGGGTCTGGTCTGCAAAACTTGGACTCGACCTCATCCAAGAGCTCATCCAAACCCTTCGCCATCTTGAGTCCTTACGTTTCCCCCACTCCAGTTACCAGGGGCAACGCGAGAACCCGCCTCGCGCGCCCTCAGCTGCGCCCACCGCTGCGCATGCGCGCTCCTTCCCGAGGCGGACCTGGCGTCCGCGAGGACTTTTCGCTGACAGCACTCCTGCAAAAGGGTGCTGTGGGTCAGCGAGGTCTCGTGGCGCCGGGGTCCTCGCAGGGCCAGAGGTCGGAGCTGTTCCTTCCTGAGAGACGTCAGGACACTTTGCTTTTCATCGTGCCAGGTTGTCTGACGCATATTGGCCCCATCTCCCCCTTCTGGTTGTAACTACAATCACACTACTCCCTAGCTCCTTTATCCACTCCTCTTCCGACTCCACTGGGGTCCTTTTGTATTCTAGCCGTTTATATAAACTCCTTAAATGATCCGTTGGAAAGTTGAGAACTCTCCAAAATGAAAACAAGTATCTGCAAAAGCCTTGGTTTCCCGTAGTCGGCAGGATTCGAACCTGCGCGGGGAGACCCCAATGGATTTCTAGTCCATCGCCTTAACCACTCGGCCACGACTACTTCTGTCTCTAAACTACACAGTAAAATCTATATAGAGTATATACACAAGTGTCTACAGTAACACTACGGATCGCGAGAAAAATATTGCAAAGCTGTCAGATAAGAGAATCTTTTCAGATTTTTGAAAGGACTCAGAGCATATCCTGTCCAACTTTTTTTTTTCCATCTGAAAAAACTGATTTAGTCAAAATTTTAAACTTCGAATTAGAAAACAGAAGAAAGGGAGTAAAATCCAGTACTACTGCACACCTGCTTACGTTTTGAAGGAATTATTTCCCGGAGGGAATCTGGAACCTCGAGGCACCTGATCAGCCTTGGGTTTCCTTGCGTTGATCCCAGCTCCATTCCTGGTCTTCGCTCTTAGACGAACAGCTCCCAGAACCCTTTTTTTGTTTTCATCCAATGGGCACTATAATGCTATTACCAGCCAATTTAAATTTATTATGCAGGGTCATTCTGTCCCACCGTTCCATAAGAGCTCTGCTTTGAAAAGTGTAATGCGTGATAAAAATGTAAGGTGTTGTCATCTAATGGCATTCCTATAGATGCTATGCACGGTGTAACCCGAGCTTTGAATACTTCTAAAATGGGGTAGCAAAGAGTTTGGTACTTTTGGAAACTGGAGATAGTTTGACCCAGATGATTTAGTAACTTCATTTATTTGGTTTGTTTTTGTTCAAAATATTTTTAATGTCCCTGAAGAGCAGCGTGCTGTGTTGTGCTGGAGCGAATGTTACCTGTTCGTTAGAGCTCACCTTTAAATTTTCACGAATTTTGGGAACCAGTTGTTAAATGCACCCATTATTAAAAATTAAATTATATAAACTTAAAATTAAATGAACTATATTAAAAACAAAAATAATACTAAAAAATCACTATGGTCTAGTTATTTCACTACATTTTACTACAATTTATGCTGTTGATGTTATTTACATCTATTGTATCTGAAACACTATACAGTGGGTTGCTCTTAACTTCCCATTCAGTGATGTCACTTGGGTAGCTTGAAATCAGCCTTTGTGGATGTATTTACACCGGAGAAATTGTGAATGCTACAAAATATAGCTTTTTCTCCCTAAGAGTTGCATACGAAACATTTACCAGCACATCACTAATGTTACCATCAGACCAACCTTGAATATTTTCTGCAAGGTAACACTCCTTATCTGTAGGGCTCCTCTGGTTATTCTCCCTGCAGCTTTGTTTTAACGATTAGAATCCTGGCATGTTGTATTTCTCACTCAATTAAAAAAAATTTTTTTTCCTCCAAGTTGCCTTGCAGGGTGATTGTATTTGGAATTGTCCTCCAGTGGAGAGACAGGAATAAGCCATT
Source organism: Rhinolophus sinicus (assembly GCF_036562045.2). Classification (NCBI taxonomy): domain Eukaryota; kingdom Metazoa; phylum Chordata; class Mammalia; order Chiroptera; family Rhinolophidae; genus Rhinolophus; species Rhinolophus sinicus. The sequence goes on along the minus strand of NC_133761.1, from coordinate 36,067,007 downwards.
TGATATTGAAGTTGCCTTTGCAACATGGTTCCAGGGGGAGCAATGCATCATTGCCATCCAGTTTAACTGGCTTAAATTAATGATTTGATTTTTCTCTAGAAAAGATGAAATCTAAGATGGTATGTGCCATGTAAGTGACTGTTGAACAACACAGGGGTTTAGGGGTGCAGACCTCTGTTCAGTCAAAAATCTTCTGTAAATTTTGACTTACCTAAAACTTAGTTGTTCTTTGGTATCCACAGGGGATTACTTCCTGGACCCCCCTGTAGATACCCAAATCAGTGGATGCTCAAGTCCCCCAATATAAAATGGTGTAGGTAGAGTAATGCATACAGGTGGCCAACTATACCAACATAAAATGGTATAGGTAGAGTAATGCATACAGGTGGCCAATTGCAACTCCCAACCATGGATGGAAACAGTACAGGTATTTCTTGAAAAAAATCCCTGCTTAAGTGGGCCAGTTGAGTTCAAACCCACGTTGTTTAAGGGTAAACTGTCGTTGAAAGAATCGATTAGCATGTAGATTTGCATAAAGTGAAAAGATAAAAAAGGAAATTTTTCTAGTTGTGTGTTTTGTTTGTATGAATATTAGAGAAAAAGTGGAGCTTATTTGCTGCTTCTTCCACTCCCATTCCCATTTTAAGAAAATACCATATATACGTCATCCAGAGGTCGGTGTTTTCAGAATTTCGTTTATAGCTCATCAAACTCTCCATTGGGTCTCTTGACTTTAGTCGTGTTGTATTTCTGGTGTGTGTTAGAGAGAAAAGTCTGTGTCTATAAAGAAAAATGCCACATATCACATATGTGTATGGCTGTGTGATAAACTGTAAAACTGATAGCTAGTGCACTATTAAAAATCTCCAGATGTCAGGAGTAATACCAGTTGTGCTTCAGTGGACTCTAAACAATGGAAGTATAAGTACGTGATATGTATACAGAAGATTCTGCATTCATAAAAATCACATTAGAAAATAATTTTTAAAAACCATATTACAGTACTCCCCCAAATTATCTGTGGGGATATGTTCCAAGACCCCCAATGGATTCCTGAAACTGCAGATAGTACTGAACCCTATATATACTATGTTTTTTGCTATGCATACATATCTATGATTTCGGACAATTAAGTTCATGAACTTGTTGCAACAATGTTGCTAACCTTTTGATATCAGAGGGATTATTCATTATGAATTTGTACCAACTAGACAAACAGCTAACCAAGTTCACTATTTTGGAAGTGCTGAAAAGGCTGGATGAAAAGTTAGACGACCTGAACTTTCCGCCAACAAGTCATGGCTCTTGCATCACGACAATGCACCAGCTCACATGGTATTGTCTGTGAGTGAGTTTTTAGCCAGTAAACAAATAACTGTATTGGAACACCCTCCCTACTCACCTGATCTGGCCTCCAATGACTTGTTTCTTTACCTGAAGATATAGGAAATATTGAAAGAAAGACATTTTGATGACATTCAGGACATCAAGTGTAATATGACAACAGCTCTGATGGCCATTCCAGAAAAAGAGTTCCAAAACTGCTTTGAAGGGTAGACTAGGTGCTGGCATCAGTGCATAGCTTCCCAAGGGGAGAATTTCAAAGGTGACTGTAGTGATATTCAGCAATGAGTTATGTAGCACTTTTTCTCGGATGAGTTCACAAATTTAATTGTCCAACCTCATATGATAAAGTTTAATTTATAAATTAGGCACAGCAAGAGATTAACAACAATAATAAATTAGTTATAATTATAGCAATATACTGTAATAAAAGTTATGTGACTATGATCTCTCTATTTCTCAAAATATCTTATTGTACTGTACTCACGCTTCTTCTTGTGAAGATATGAGGTGATAAAATGCCTTACTGAGTTGAGAACTTTCACGTTTTCACATAGAGGAAGCACTTTATGGCTTCTCTTTGACATATCAGAATTGCTAGCCTCAATACTCTTGGGCTTTATTAAGAAAAATAAGGATTACTTGAATACAAGCACTGCTATACCATGACAGTCAAAGTCAACTGATAACTGAGACAGCTGCTAAGTGACTAATGGTGGGTAGTGTTTACAGTGTGGATATGCTGGACAAAGGGATTATTCACATCTTGGGTGGACAGAGCCAGTTGGCCTGAGGTTTCATCACACTACGCAGAACAGTGTGCAGTTTAAACCTTATGAATTATTTATTTCTGGAATTTTCCATTTAATAGTTTTGGACCACGGTTGACTGCAGGTAATGAAACCATGGAAAGTGAAACTGTGGATAAGGGGAAACTACCGTATATATTCGTTTGGTATTTTCTTTTTGTTTTCCAAAGTGAGGAATCTTTACCTCCAGAGTTGTTAATATGTGTAGACGATAATGTGAGTCTTTGTCGCCTAAGTCTTTACCAGTCTTGGAAAGCATGTGGAGCGTCAGATGTTTCATAAAGGAGTTTAACCAAAGTGTTTTCAAATGATACAATTATTAAACATGGTAAAAGGGTCATGTCATGTACTATTACATTTACTTAGTATGCCAAGGAAGTATTTTAGAGAAAGCGTATCCAAAATAAGAAAACAAAGCCCTGTTGGCTCTTCCAAGTAACTGAAGAATGCTCCGAGCCTGCCTTCTTGCTAGCACCATTCTAAATGAGTTAGAGGTGGTGATACAGCTGGTTTTATTGTCCCTTATAGCTCTAGACCAACACCTTTAGTTAGAAGGTGTTTTATAATCCTTCTTGCTCTTCACAGAATGAATTACAAGGCCTCTTTGAATTCTCAGGTACTTGGGTTTAATTTTCCCGACCCTGCTTTTCCCCACAATCACGCAGACCCTCTAAATAAACAGACACTGCTGAGTAGTGACAGTGGTGTGAGGGGAGGCATCCTCCCAGAACAGTTGCCAGCCTCCCAGCAGCTGATGATGCTATGGAAGAAATGGAACAGCATTGAGGCAGCTCTGGTTCTTTTAAGTAGTCCCTGAGTGAGGCCCCAATGTCATGTAGGTAAATTCAGTCCAGAACATGCAGAATCTTTATTGGAATTTGTACATTCATCTTTCACAGCTGTGGAGAGTTTAGACTAATCACAACTCTCACTGGGATACTATCATCTTCATAATTTGAAAAAGGATCAGGAGCCTGCAGGCTTGGAACATCTTGAGAAAACTCTGGCCCTGAAATATATCATCACATGTGGGGGACACCACTTGCGGCATCATCGCAGAGAGCTTAAAAATGCTGAAATCAAGTATTTCTCTGGCGTGATTTCAAATAGTCTGAGAAATCTGAGAACCTTTTTCTTTTTTTAAACTGCAAAACAGATTCTTTCTTCTTCCATCAACCCTGTTGCTGTCAATGTGTCCAATGTTAGGTGCCAGAAATGAGCATAGCCTTTTAATGATAACAATGCCAAGGTTAACACAGTCGCCAGGGGTTCTCTCAAGAATCTGTTAGGGTGTATTTTGATCCACAGACACGTTCCAAAGGCGTGCACCTCCTTAGTCTTTCTAGCCTCAGTACATTTCTCTTCAGCAGCCTGGATAAAACCTGTCACTTTTGCCAGAACTTCTCATGCTTTGGGGCCCCTTGGACACGATTTTTCATTGACCCCATGTGTCCATATGGTAGGGATAGGTTCAAAGTTGGTATTTGGGAAGCAGCCTCTCACAGCACAGAGGCCTACTATAGTCATTTGTTCAAAAGGCCGGTATTCACAGATGTGCTCTCTGAGTGTAATACAATTTTTGACCCCACCCAAATGGATATTTTGTCACCATCCACATAGCAACCAACAAACAGATAAGCTTGAGGAGGCAAGTGCTGGTGTATGTCTCTCAAACCAGTCAAACCTCTGAGGAGTCAGTAATCCAGCTCTTTTTTGAGGCTTTGTCATTAAAATGTTCCTTTCATTTCTACAGTTCTGTGAGTACAGTTCCCTCTTCCCTTTTCCTTTTCTCATATTATTTTTTGCTTCATGATTTTTACCTTCAGAAAGTTAAACCTGATTCAAGGAAAAAGAAGAATCAGTTTGGGGACTATGTTGTGTGTGTGTGTGTATGTTTGTGTGTATGTAGGAATTTCAGCTAGGTGTTATAATAAAAGCAAGGTGAGGACCAAATAGGCTTAAGAAATTGGAAATATCTCACAGCCTTGGGCTTAGGCTCAGTGCCTATCAGTCTTCCATTCCCTCGATTGGCCATGTTGCCTCTTAGGGAAGAATCCAGGATTTTAAGTAGATAAGTTTGCTCTATTTCCTTGGTCACATTTCCTACATCAACCAATATTTATGGCTTTAAAAAAGATACCTCTAGGTTTCTGAAATCTAAAAGCTCTCAACCTACACACAAAGCTCATAGAAGTCCCTGAGGATAAAGCCAACAGAGCTATCTCTCTTACAATGAACTTCCCAAGGAATATATAAGGGCTGGAAAGGACTTTAGTGATTATGTATAAATCTTTTTCATTTTACAGATGAAATAATCATGGCTAGAGAAGTGAAACAATTTAGAAATTCTTTGATTATTAAGAGATTTTCATTGCAACCATTCATTACATTGTCTTACTTCATTATCATGTTGGCTATTCTCAATAAGATTATTTCTAATGGCCATAAGTTTGATGATATAAATTTAATGTCAGATTGCCACATTTTGGAATCCTTTCGTGACTGGATTGACATATCAATTAAAAGATAGCTCATCTCATCAAGTTTTTAAAATCTCTGTCTATATCACTGTAATGTCCCCATAACCCTAGTGATTATGTCTAGACCTCATATTACATATAAGCGTGATCGAACAATACAGTGAATGTTTAAATAAAAAAAAATTATTATAGTAAAAGACACACTTGCTATTAATCCCCTTTGAAATACTCCCCCTCGCTTTGAGCACATGTATCCATCATTCTTGCCACTTTTCGAAGCAGTTCTGGAAGTCCTTTTTCATGAATGTCTTTAATTGTGCTTTCTTAACTGCCTCCATGTCCTGAATCATTCTGACTTTGGGGAAGAGCCAAAAGTCGCACGGTGCCAGATCTGTTGAATAAGGTGGATGAGGACACACCATAATGTTTTTATTTGACAGAAATTGTTGTACCAGAAGCGATGTGTGACACGGAGCGTTGTCATGATAGAGGATGATTTATGGCACACTTTAAAACACACCTTCTCTCAACCATAGCTCACACCCGACTGACTGCACTAAACAAGTTGAAACTTGTCACACACTGTTACTTAAGTTTGATGTGCTACTTCTTATATTGAGGATCCTTGCCTTTCCATTGTTTGGCACTCAGCAGTGGCATTCACCATATTTTGTGGTCCCAAATGGAAAGGCTCCAGGTTACACATCACTTCTGGTATGGCAATTTCTGTCAAATAAAAATATTATGGTGTGTCCCCATCTACCTTATTCACCGTATCTGGCACTGTGTGACTTCTGGCTCTTCCCCAAAGTCAAAATAACCATTAAAGGTAAACATTTTGAATCGATTCAGGACATCGAGGCAGCTACAACAGCACAACTGAAGACACTCATGAAAGAGGACTTCCAAAACTGCTTTAGAAAGTGGCAAGAATGGTGGGATAAATGTGTTTGAAGTGAGGGGGAATAGTTTGAGGGGGATTAATGGCAATGTTTTTTGTTTTTTTGTTTTTTTTTTAAATTTCAACATCACTGTAATTTTTGATCACAGTCATATAACGACAAGGACTGTAACTGATGTATATTTGTTTCTTCTATAGTGCCTAGGAAGGGAGGGAGAAGTATATCTTTTGAGAATATCTACATTGAAATTCTATTGTGATACCGCTATTGGGGGCAGGGAACCCCCATTGTATTGTAACAGAGAGGCTGATTCTATGACCTGTGAGTTGGAAGCCTGTAGAGATGGTAAGTTCTAACTAATATGGGTGCAGTATGGTTTTTCAAGCCAAAGAAGCTCTTGGCTGAAGGAGAATGAGTTTCCCTGAGCACATAGGGAGGTCTCAGTTCTGGGAGAGGCTGTGGGGCTACAGAAGAGGGCAGAGAAGCATGTGAGTTCCAGAACAGCAAGGTCTGGGTTCATTTCTGTACCCTCAGTGCTGGCATGTGACTGGCTTGTGAATGAATGCCCAGATTCCTTCCATAACAGGAGCAGCATATTTTCTGGCCTTTTGTTTTTTTATTCTGAAACCAACATCATCTCAGACTATATGCAGCCAGGTTCTACAAGACATTATCATTTACTGGCAGAATGTCACTGATTGCTATGTCAGTTCCTGTTTGCCCTAGTTGCTGTGGGTACTGAAATATTCTACCTACAGGATGAACCCCACCAGCCCCTAGGCTAAGCCAGGATTTTCTCATTCTTCCCCATCATGGTTGGATCTGGATCGATCTGGACAGCCTAAGTATGGTATCCAATGAACAAAGAACAACATTACTGTCTTCACCATGAACCCCAAGGATGGACTTCAACTCTACCTTTAGATTGAACTCCACTTCTGTTCTTGGGCTGAAACTGTGTCCAAACCCCAAAATCTTGTCCAGGCTGAAGTAGTTTCCTAAGGCTGCCAATAATAAATTGCCATAAACTTGGTGTCTTAAAACAACAGAAATGGATTCTTTCAGTTCTGGAGGCCAGAAATCTGAAATGAAGATGTAGGCAGGACCACACTCCTTCTGAAGGTGCCAAGGGACCTCCTTGCCTCTTTCAGCTTCTAGTGACAACATTCCTTGGCTTGTAGCCTCATCACTCTAATCTCTGCCTCCGTCTTCACATTCGCTTCTCCTCTGTATGTCATCTCAGTGTGTTCATCTTATAAGGATACATGTGATTGCACTTTGGGCCCACCTAGATTATCTAGGATAAATGTCTCTTTTCAAGATCCTTAATCACATGGGCAAAGGCCCTTTCCCCAAATGATGTAACAGTCCAGGGATTTGACATGGATATCTTTTCATAGGGTACTTTCTTAGCTTGTCACTAGGGCCCTGACAAACTCTGGGCCTGTGCTGGTCCCTCTTCCTGGGAGATCAGCTCCTTGTCTTTCTTGGTTCTGGCTAAGGATATGTTTTAATATGATGAGTCTGTCTGGAATCAAATTCTGTCACCCACTTGACGTATCTCCATAGCTCACACATTCTTACTGACTTCCCAGGCCTCCATTTCCAGCCACTTGGGTATAGGTGTCAGGTTGTATCAGAGCCAAGCTTGCCTTTAAATGCTGTGACTTTGCTTGATGGACTCCTTTCCCACAAATGAGCCCAAGGTCATGTCAGTTCTCTTAACCTGAGCCATACTAGGGTGGTTTCCATCCTCTTGTCAGCCTGGCCTTGAGGTCTCAGCATCCCTCATGGCAATGATTGTGTTGTCAGGTATAGTGTTCTCGTATCTATAATATAATTTATTGGATACCTGCCATAATCTGAGCTCTTTATATAACTTATTTAATGTCACAGCTGAAGAATTAGGGACAGAGACAAACTTGCTTGCATAACGTTATACAATGTGAGTTTTGAAATTGGGTCTAACTATAAAACTCATATTCATTTTACCATGCCACACTATATTTTATATGTTTTCAATATTTATCTGAAGGTTATGTTCTCTCTTCCATCTCATTAAAAGAAAACAAAACACAAAACAAAACAAAAAAACTGAGGTGGGGGTAGGAACTGACTTTGATTTTCTAATTATTTGTAAGGACTTGGCAGACAAATGTACTCAACCGATAACTTAATTCTTAAATTCTTGTCTGTGGGGGATCTTTCCAGCCCAGGATCTTTGAGTGCATATAAGTTTACACTAATCTTGCCAGTTTGTATTATTTTATAATTATTGCAATTCCCCACTATGTGCAGAATCTGTCTGTACTCTTTTAATATTCTCGTTCTCCAGCAACCATCCTTCATTCACAGAGAAGAAGAGATGCAAGTATGAAGGAAAATGCCAAGTTCAGTCAGCCAGGAAAAGTTTAAAAGTTGTATTCCAAGGAAGAAGTCATGCAATGAATTTACACACTGGCCTCTGACTGAAATCCAGACCAATAGCCATGCTTCTAAGTACAGTTAGACTAAAAACCTTAGAACCAAAAGTGATTTGTCACTTGGCCTTGCTATCTTTGGTTTTACTTTTAGCTCTATTACTGTATTATGGTCTTGGATGAGATATTGACCCTTCTTGTTTTTCAGTCTCCTTATGTGTAACTGTGGCTAGTAAATAATGTTTTCCACACTTTCTACAGTATAATAAACTAAAATAAATTTTTAAAAAGATAGCTTTCTTAATCTAAAAGAAACATAAAGGCAATGCACTAACGGTAGTGAACACATGGCTGTAAAACTCATAGGGCCTGAGATTCAAACTTATCTCCCCTACTTACTAGCTTGAGGGTGGGAGGTACTTGGAGGCATTGCTTATCTTCTCTGACTGTCAATTTCTCCATCTATTAAAAAAAATGAGTTAGTAATACAGTACATATCTTGCAGGAATGTTGTGAGGGTTGAATGAGAGCCCAAGCTGGAGGCAGCCAAAGTATGGAGCTACTGAGAGAGCCAGACTGGCCTCTAATGATGACCCTGAGAGCAAAAGACCATCCTTGCTTCCTTGCACCTTTCTGGGCTTGTCTAAAATTTTCTCTCCAAAGTCAGGATTCTGGTTTGTAACAGATAGACTACTGGACCAAGCAGAGAGGAGTTAATTTCATTACTTTAAAACAAACCCAAACATCAAAGACGACTTTGTCTGATCCCTGAGGAGGGGATGCAAGAGGGAAGTTAAGCCTCCTGATAATACAGAAGTAGGTAGGCAAGTCAGAAAGGGCCTTTGAGGGATCCTTCTTGAGGGCAGAGAGAACAAGTGAATGATGTTCCAGTGTAGATTAAGTCAGAGAAAACATATCTGTTGCACAAAACCCTTTTTGTTGAATCCTACCACCCCAGTTCACACTGTTGTCCCTTATGGAAATCTGTAAATATCCTCTAACTGGGTTCCCTGCCCCCTGTATACATACATTCCTGGCAATCATCTTAGAGCTCAGGCTTTCAGGTTTTCTGTCCATGACTCACAGTGAGAAATACATTTTAGAAGACAGGACAGTATACACATATGTGTCTCTACTATTTCTCTCTCTCACTCTCTCTCTCTCTCCCCCATTATCTATCGATCGATCGATCTATCTATCTATCTATCTATCTATCTATCTATCTATCTATCTATCTATCTATCATCTATCTGCCTGTATGTTATCTATGTAAAGTGAAACAAAAGTTTTATGAAATTATATTTTAATGTATGTGAGATGCATTCTGATATTTTCTGTTTTATTCTATTCTATCCTTTTATTTGAAAAAAAAAGTGCTAGTCAAAACCTACTTAAATAGATTCCATGACCCACTTAAATAGATTCCAGGAGGAGGAGGAGGAGGAGGAGGAGGAGGAGGAGGAGGAGGAGGAGGAGGAGTGACATACAGTTTGAAGTATTCTGTTCTTAAAGCATTGCTCTGATTTTGTCCTTAGTTTCTTAGTAAATCTCTGATGGCCTTCCTTTGCCTTCCATATGAAGTCCAAATTCCTTAGCTGGAAGGCTCCTAGTTCCCCCTCAGATCCATGCTTGGCAAGAGGCAGCAATAGTGGGAGCTTTGGAGTCAGATGGGCCAAAAGTGAAGGCTGTTCTGTGGCACTTACCAGTGGGGTGGCCTTGGATAAGTTAACTTAATTTTTTAGATCCCTGCACCCTCACTTGGATGGGAGGAACATTTTTCTGAGGATGCAGGAGTCCAGTTCTTTTCCTGTTGCCTTTCAGAGGAGACAATTCCTTCTAGCCCTTCCAAACAGCCTTGTCACCCTATCTTCCAATTAACCACATATGAATAATATTCCTGGTTGCTTGTCTGCAACTGCTGGGAGTACTTGTCTTCTGAAACTTCATTTCAGCCAGAAAGTTATTTTTTGACATCCTCTTGTTTGACATCTTGTTTTGGATGCTGAACTTTGAACAAAATAATTCAAGATGGTGATGTAGAGAGAAGCTGATTGTTGGCTCTTCCCAAAATCTGCCTTTAGGGACCACATATTGAGCATTTAAAATTTAAACACTGTAGCACAGCAGCCTAACTTGAGATTTCAGTCCTAAGACAGACAGACTCTCACCATTACTGAGATGGATGGTGTAATAATTAAACTACTATTTAGTGCAATCACTTTTACCTGAAGGTTCCAAAGCCTTGAGAACATCTGGTGGCAATTTGTAGTTAACACAACATTATTTTGCATTTATTAAGTGTTGATAGTGCACTAAGTGTTGTAGAGAATACAATCCCTGTTCAGAGGTCAAGGGAGAGGGCAATTATGTCCACCTCCCTCCTGCCAAAACGATAAAGCTTTTATAATAGTTAAGGAGTTTTCCTTAAAACCCCTTCTATATAAGTTAGTTGAAATTTTATGATTTTGTAAACAGCTGTCATTTTTATAAAACTTCTGCAGTTTGCAAAATGTTTTTACATAGATTATCTAATTTAATCTTCGCTTTAGCCTTGCTGCATTGTGATTTAGTCAGCAGCAAGCAACTGAAAACCTGACTCAAAATGCATTCAATAATAAGGAAAGTTACACTTGTCTTAACTCTAAACCCTGGAGTGCAGTGGTCTCGGATATTAATCCAGCAGGTTGGTGAGGACTCAGGTAATTCTCTCTTTCCACTCCATCATCTAGAGCATCAGCTCCAGCGAAGGCTATTGCCGCTCATGGTAGTAAGAATTTTGTCAGTAGCACTGGGACTACCCACATCATTATTCATGTCTAGTTCAAAAGAAGAAAAATCTCTCACCTAACCATGGAAGAGAAGTCCTTCTCTTCTCCTGATTAGTCATTTTAGGTAATGTATCCACCCCATGGGGGTGAGGTGGTGACCTACAGTGACTGGCTTGGGTTCCTGAACTAATTACTGGCTAGGAAGGGTGTGATTACTGTGTTTGGCATAGACCTATTAGGATCCATGCCTGGAGCTGGGCATGGAGCTAGTTGCTCTGGGTCACATAAAGGGGATGGATGAAAGAACAAAGTCAGGAAATAAGAAGAGGGGAATGGGTGCTGGTAGGATTCAACAGGGTTTACTCCAAGTATTTGGTGCTAATTTACAGAGGAAAACCCAGGGCTTATGGAAGCTGAATGACTGCCAATGATCTTACAGTTAAGTGGATGGCCAAAAGGAGACTTCTAATTACAAATCTGTTGTCCACCTTAGCAGTAGAACCAACCCATGGCAACAAAAAGCAGAGGTTTGTCTGCAGTACCTCCCTTTTCTCCTCCTCCCTCTTCCTCTTTCCTTTACATTTTAGTAAAAAAGCACTTACTGCCATTGTTGTGTCATCCCAGTCTATAGATAGTGATGCTCTCAGCTAGGAAGGCCCAAGGTACTTTCCAGGACCTACCAGTATTACTCATAGGGAGCCAGCCCTCACAGACATTTACCCAAGCTGGGGCAATGTTGTGGCTGGATCAGCCCTTGTGATTCTTATTATTATTGCAGGATGCACTCCAGCAAAATCATCAGGGAACTTTGAAAATCAAGATTTATTATTCATGCATCCTGGAGGGTACATGGCACACCTGAAGGCCACACAGTGAAGTAGAGGGGAGAAGGAGAGACAGAGAGAGAGAAAGAGAGAGGGAGGGAGGAAGAGAGAGAAAGAGAGAGAGAGACAGAGAGAGACAGAGAGGCAGAGAGAGAGAGAGACAGAGAGACAGAGAGAGAGAGAGAGAGAGAGAGAGAGAGAGAGAGAGAGAGAGAGAGAAAGAGAGAGAGGAGACCTAGGGCTGTGCCTTTGTTAGGATCGAAGGGTGGCATGTACTAGGTTGGTGCAAAAGTAACTGCAGTTTTTGCAATTATTTTTAACCTTTTAAGCTGCAATTATGTTTGCACCAACCTAATATGTCTAGGGTCTTGCAGGTTCACTCTTTATTGGCTAAGTTAAACCATAAAAGTGGAAATTAGGGTGTGGAAAAAGGAGATGTGGTCTATTATTTAGGTTATCTAGGGCTTTCTGAAAGAAGGAACTTCATGGATAGGGGCAGCCTAATTCCTTATCTGGTTTTGCTGGTAGCTGTGATTTACAGCTGGCAATATGTTTATTCAAGATGGATGACTTTTGAAATGGATGCCTCAACAATCAAAAAGCTTAATATGAGGCATTTACACTACAGGCATGAAGATAATCAGTTTCGTCACTGTCATGAACCCAAGAAACTTGGCATATTATTTTGTTTCTTGGGCTTCCATTTTTCAACGAGGGCCTTAGAACTGTTATGGCACTTGCTGAGTACTCAAATTTTCCTGAATTTCACAGCTTTCTATGTCCCCTGGAGCCTCTGCTTATCAGTGGTTTTAGACTCTTTTGTTAAGTACACATGGTAAGATGTGTATTTGTATAATGACCCAATGCATATGTGTGCACACATACTCCTGAATTAAAAGTTTCATTGGATAATATTTACCCTTAGTACAGAAGGTAGTGTACTCTTCTGCTATAGTCTGCTATAGTCTATTTTATATTTTTTTCTATCTCAACTTATTTTATTTTTAAATTCTACCCTATCTTATTTTATTTTTAAAAATTCTGGAAGAAAATGGACTACATTGACTTCCTGACCCTTCCATGGATCTCAACCCTTATTAAAGCTTTCAGGGTTGAACCTCAACTGAATTTTTGGACCCTAGTTGGCAAGTCTGCATTTGCCCAATCTCCTCATTCACTACCTTACACCCAGTAAAATCTTCTATTTCAACAATCTTACATTTCATCAATCTTATACTTCATCTCTTTGGGATCCTGGCTTCTGCTTTCTCCTATGACAGTTGGTCAATAAGATACACTGACATTTAGCTCACCAGTGTGCTAACAATCTTTATTCTGCCCAACCCTCGCTGGCCCAAGCTTTTATGAAATCCAGTGGTTAGATCTGGTTAAGTCCTTATAGGGCCTTTAGTCACAGTTGGGTCTCTTTTTTTTTGGTAGCACTATGGTTTATTAAGGTCTGCCTTAGTACAGGCACTGGGGCTTTCCCATGGTGCTCTTTATATATAAAACCCAGATGTTCTGCCAGTGCTTTTTGAGCAACGACACCAGGAAATAGACAGCTAAGTGGATGTTGTACACAAGCCCATCAGCTGTCATTTTCACGTGGCCAACTGCCGCTGCCGGACACAGCACCCTCTTCACCTGGAACTTGATGGTGGATTTCACTTCACTGACTTTGGCCACCCTGTTCTCATTGTGGGTCAGCAAGGAAGGGAACTTGTCAGGCTTTTTCAGGCCGGGGCCCAGGATTTATGGGATCTGCTTGATCAAGAGACTCTGAAGCCCCAAAGACATCATACTTCTTGGCCAGCTTTTTGACCAGTTTCTTTTTCTCGTTGAATTTCTTCAGTGCTTCAATGTCCATGTGGGAGACATTCACAGCCTGGGCTTCGTCACAGTGCTGCTGGTCCCCCGGAACACATACGGAGAACTTGGGGCGGGTGTGGCTTTAAGCCTGGTGGTGTCCGAGAAGCATTTGTCCTTCTGAGGGTCATAGTTCTTCAAGTTGATTGGCAGCTCTACTGTCTCCAAAACCTTCCAGCGCTTGCACTGGTTTCCCTGCAGGACTTCCCGCACCGCCTCATAGAGGGTGTTGGGGGAGTCTGCTGCTCATGTTGCCTCGTGCTTCTCTCTTGACTTTTGATAGCCATAAATAATAAATAAGACTGAAAGTATTCTTTTCTGGAACAGAGATAAAAGACTAGACTAGATCATTAAAAAAGTGAGCCACTTCTTTCCTCAGATTTCTGTACAATCAGATTCTCTCATCTCTTTCTACCTGTCCCCCTCTGTTCCTGCCTCTTTTCCATCTTTTCCTCTTCTCAGAGCGAGGTGATAAAACTTGTTACCATGAATGTTTGATGTTTGCTCTGCCTATAGAACTATAGCTCTGCCCAGAATTCCTGCAGAAATGCTAGATTCATGCAGGTTCACCAGCGACTTTCACTCTCAGAAATCAAGGCCAGTCTAACTATTTGTAAGTACATAAATCATTTTAGGGAAGGTGAAAGTTCATCTGGCCCAATATTTCTCCTCTGTTTTTGGTTTATCTTAATTCCATTTTGCTATTTTTTCACCACACCCTCAATCTTCTCTGTCTCCAAAAGAAGCATAACTGCCCCTCTTCAACTTTTATAAACTCTGTTAGAACCACTTTCTTCAATAACTAATTCCATATGTTGTATACATGAGCTCCATCAGGATCCTTCCTCCCCTCTCTGCTCTCTCATTTTTGCATGGCATCACTCAGTGTTTGAATCATTACAAGTGAAAGGAGAACACACTCTCCAATCCCACACCAGCAGCACCTTCTGTACGGTGTGTTCCATGTGTTTCATCATTTAAAAGGTTTTGTGGAAGTTTTTCTAACCCAGTGAGAAACACTGCAGTGGGAAGTTATATACTGTTAGGAAGCTGCTTTAAGGTATTTGCCATGCCTCACAGGCATGGAACTCTGTGGATGTGGTCAGCCTGTAGAAGCTGTGCCAAGGTTCATGAAAGGAAGAGTGATGCATGGTGAGTATTTTTTTTCATAGTACCAATTTCTTCCTCCCTGCCCCTTCCCAATATTTTAAACATGTAATTGGATTTGCTCCACAGGTTCAAATGACTGCCTCTTTCTAAACACTGGCCTTATATGTGCTGACACCCGTTGTTGGAGGCACTTGTAAGCCAAAGGGGACTCGATAGATCCCACGTCTCTCATTTGACCCCATAGTGCATTATTTAAGGGGGTTCTTTTGTTTGACTCCATAATATAGTATTCAAGTAAATAAGCTGATGCCAGTCTGCCTAAATAAAATATCCAAGCTCTGCTACTTATTCACTGTGGATCTTGGGGAAGTTATTTAAACTTTCTGTGCCCATTTTCCTCATCTGTAAAATGGAGTTCATAAAACTACTCTCCTGAGAATTAAATCAGTTCATGCATGAGAGTGCCTAGCACATAAGTAACAACCCAATATATGTAGGCTAGTATTATTTGGCATTTCTGTGTTCTACCTCCTCCATTCTCCAAAACCCTACCCTAGGAACTCTTCCATGAACGGATAGTTAGTAGAGTTCTACGAGATCACATTGGTCCTTGGAACTGTATTCTTTCTTTTTTTCGTCTCTGGTTTTACTTTGCAAACTGCTGAGATCTTACATTTATAAATAGTATGGACATAAGATTTTTGCATTTGGAGCTCTTCTAAGGGGCACAGTGACTCCCAGCAGAGAAAACAAGAAATTTTCAGACATGTCTGTGTCTCTCTAGGGAAACAGCTGCGTCACTTCCCCAGTTGACCTCAAGGAATGAGTAGGAACCAGTCCCATCCAGTTTTTCCTGCCTAATTATTCCTATTACCTTCTCTGTCTCAGCTATTCCTTTGGTATTTGTTAATTATTCTGTAAGAGGCCTTTAAGGTATGTCTTTTCTTTATGCAATTTAGCCAAAATCACATTGTAGGGCAACACTAATTTTAATGGTACTGGCAGGTGCTATTGCTTGACTTTCTAAACTCTTTTTATACCTAATTTTTAGTTTGTATGGGTAATTTCATGAAATGGTGTAATCACTTTCTTATATCTTTCCCTGGGTTAACAGCCATTTTTATTTTTTTAGGCAAGTGAGCTTCAGATAAAGGCTGTGGTTTGACAGGATTGAACACAAAGTTAACTGAATCTTTTACTAAATTGGCAAGTTAATTGAATGAATTAATTCATTTATTAGTTCCTTCAGTCAACTTTCTTGAATAGTTGGTCAGTTATCATATAGATAGAGCCTGCAACAGTTTCACTTCCCCCCAACCCCATGCAAACACATAAATTGTTGTGGTTCTCTTTAAGCAGTGCTTGTTCTCAAAACCCTGCACTGGAGATGTTTTCAGGTAACATACATAGGTTGTCTTTGCAACTCCTCTTCTTCCATGTGTGAATCAGTTCAGAAGAATAACAGATTTGTACGAACTACCAGGTTGTTTCTGTCTTGAATCACTTACCAAATGGCTTTGACCTTGAAGGGCAAACTCAGCATTGGTTTGTGTCCTTTCTTTATCACCAAGTAGATCAACCACCTATTCTATAGGGACTTGGGGGCAAGAGAACTCTCAGTGGCTGGCTTATTTCTCAGGCGTGATAGTGTGGCAGTGCTTGTCAGTAACTCAGTTCTTATAGTTACAGGGTCTGTCTCTTAGTTTTATAGGACTCAAAATTTATTTTATTAATTTCCAGGCAGTAATAATAACTAGTACATAATCCTTAAAGTGTGGAGGCATAGCTCTAAGTACTTTAGATATGTTACTCTACTTAATGCTTTCAACAGCCCTATGACATAAGTTCTATTACACCCACTTTATAGATGAGGAAATAAAAATGTCCCAGAAGGATGAGGTTCTTGCCTGAGGTCCCATAGCAAGTAAATGGTGATATACAAGTCCCAGAGCTGGTGAGGGTAGAGCCAGAATTTAAACTCAAGCAGCCTGGCTGTGGAGTCATAACTACTATACCAAGGGACTGACTTAACTCTTGCTGAAACCAGAATGGAAATTGATTTTTTTACAAACAGAGATATAATTACTATGATAATAAATGTAGGCTATTTTCTCTGGTCACTCCCTCCCAGTGAGAAAATTCACTTGAAAGCCCAAATCATGGTCAATTATTCCTAGCTGAGCATAAAACCACAACAAAGACATTAAAAAATTCATCAGATTGGACAGGTGGGAAACCAGGAAACATCATTGATCCCTCTGAGCTCCAGCTTTCTTTTTCAGAGACACATTCATATTTGGAGACGAGAGGTGATGCCTAGGTCTTGCTTTACAAAGTCTTAGGGTAGTGCCAAGAGTCTGGGGCACCATTACTAGCTCCACCCTGGGAAACAAGCAGAGAGGGAGCCAAGGTGAGGTGCCAAGAGAACAGAGAACAATGTGTGATGTGTGGGAAGGCTCCAAGCATTCTGGAATAATTTCCTGAACCGGAGTCCAGTGTTTGTCATGGACTTTTATATGTGCCTCTGGTATGGGCGTCCTGGGAAGAGTTAAAGGAGTTACCAAGGAGGAGACTTGATTTTGAGGACTGTGAGGAAGCTGCACGGATCACCCTTCCTTCTTCTAGGGATGTGCTTAGAGCTCTGACAGTGGTCCCAGAATCAGACTATCTTCTATCTTGGGTGGATCGAGTCACAATAACACTCCTTACTCTCAAATTCCTTTTTAAAAAACTTTTATTTTGAAATAATTATAGATTCAATAGATTCATAAGAAGTTGTAAAAATAGTACAGAGGGCTCCTTTACCCAGTTTCCTTGGGTGATAACATTTTACCTAACTACAGTATAATATCAATTCACATTGGTACAATCTACAGACCTTTTTCAGATTTCACTAATTTTATATATACTTATATGTGTGTGTGTAAATTTTTCTGTGCAGTTTTAGCATATGTATGTGTAAACACCACCGTAATCAAGATACAGCACTCTTCTATCACCACAAAGACCCTTGAATTTCCTTTAAAGAGGAAAAATTAACTCCTGAAGGGCACTCTTAGCTCATGCTGCTACAACATAATTGAGCAGGTTAGAGTTTCCTTTATATCCTTTACACTTTATTAATACTTTTGTGTGAATACATCTTATTCATATCTGAGGACGTAACAACACTTGGATCTTTTTGACTGGATTGGGAAGTCAAGTTGCTGCCATTTTCAACACACCCTTAGGCAGCAACCCGAGGAGGCGGGAAATTGGCCTGTGTTGTTTAGCCCAGCACCCAGCACCTAGAACAGGGCCTCGGACAATAAACATTTCTGAAATGAATTAACTCATGTATCTGGATTCTTACTACTAATGCTGTCAGTGAGGGGGCCTCCACCAGCCCTGTATACTTCTATTCCAGCTCCTTGACTGACATTGATTTGGGGTCTGTTTCACTCATAGAAATTTTATTACACTGTTATTTAATGAATTATTGCCTATAATGGACTACTATGCACTTTTAACATTTTTTTTAAACATAACTGCCATTAAAAATTGTTTGGTTTAGAGTAAATGTGTTTGACAGATATACAATGGATACTGCTCGTGCCTGCCCTCTCCCTCCTCATCTGCCTGCTAGACTTTTTCTTCTGGCAACTCTTCATCTCATTAGGCTAAAACACCTACCAACTTGTTGATATTCATGTCCCCCCCGCCCAACCCTCCAAACATAAGTTCTCATGAAAATCACAAAAGAGCAGTGGAGCAAATGACACTTTTTTTTTTTTTTTGAGTGCCAACTATTTGAGTTTCATTTTATCTGCTGCATAACTCTTGTTATGGTGATAAACAACCAATCACTGGCCACATAATTGGAGCTTTTTTTAATGACTGGACTAGGGTTGTTTCATGGTTATTGAGTGTCCCAGTGTGAGAAATTCTTAGTTACAAAGGGAAACCCGCAGGTGGAAGTGATAGAGTGAGGAGGGGGTGAAAAGCCAGGTTGGAAAATAACTAAGGAGAAGGGCAGATATTTTCTTTGACTACTGAGATAGACACCTGACTCCTCTCACTGATACTGAAAATTCAGGCAATTCATTCTTGTGCCAACAAAGTATAGGCCTCAGATGTCCAAATGGACATTGGTTAAACTGCCATTTGAGCTAGCTTTTCTTTCCAATATTCTCAGGTTGGACAGCAGCATTACCTTTTCCTGCTCTAATGTTTGATATTTATTTGAAATTCTTTATGCTATTAGTATGTTAATTCCTCTGACACAGTCTTTCCATAGTGTCTGGACTCTTGAAACTAAGTGTCTAAATGGTATCCTGACTTCAGAAACCGCCTCTCCTTGCTTATACTCCTATCCATACTGCCAATTATTTCCAGTTTAGCCGTTAAAAATCCGTGCTTTAACAAGGAGCCTATGGCTTATTACTGGATCGAGTCAAGTCAAAACAGCTCTTGTCTTTAACCTGACCCCTCTATCCCTGTGTCCTTGAGGACTGTACACTCCTTTGATGGCCCCCTTCACACAACATCTAACTCCTATTAATATATACAACAAGGACACACACAATAGGTAGTGATTAAACTCATATTATTAATTTTCAAAGCATGCCATAACAAAGTATACAAACTTGGTGGCTTAAAACAACAGAAATTTATTCTCTTACATTTCTGGAGGCCAAAAGTCTGAAATCAAGGTGTCTGCAGGGTTGCGCTCCCTCTGAAGGCTCTAGGGAAGAATAGTTCCTTACCTCTTTCAGCTTCTGGGGGCTCCATGTGTTTCTTGGTTTGTGGCTGTATAAATCCAATCTCTGTTGCTGTCTTCACATGCACTTCTCTTGTCCCTGTGTCTCCCCTGGGTGTCTCTTATTAAGATACTTGTCGTTGGATTTAGGGTCCACCTAAGTAATCCAAGATGATCTCATCTTGAAATCCTTAATTACATCTGTAAAGACCCTTTTCCCAAATAAGATCACATTCACAGGTTTCAGGGGCTATGATGTGGACACGAGGTGTGATCAAACAGCACAGTGACTGTTTAAATAAAAAAAAAATTATTACAGTAAAAGACATGTTGCCATTAATCCCCCCACTTCTCTTTGAACACACTTATTCCATCATTCTTGACACTTTCTGAAGCAGTTCTGGAAGTCCTCTTTCGTAAGTGTCTTTGAGCTGTCATGGCTGCCTGGATGTCTTGAATCATTTTGACTTTGGGGAAGAGCCAGAAGTCACATGGTGTCAGGTCTGGTTAATAAGGTGGATGAGAACACACTGTAATGTTTTTATTTGACAGAAATTGCCATACCAGAAGCTATGTGTGACATAGAATCTTTTCGCTGTGATCACAAAATACGGTGACTGCTTCTGAAAAGTGCCATCCAATGGAAAGACGAAGATGTTCAATATGGGAAGCAGCACATTGAACCTTAATAACAGTGTGTGACAAGTTTCAACTTGTTCAGTGCAGTCAGTCAGCTGTGAGCTATGGTTGAGAGAAGGTGTGTTTTAAAGTATGCCATAAATAATCCTCCATTATGACAATGTTTTGTGTCATACATTGCTTCTGGTAGATGGCAATTTCTATCAAATAAAAACATTTCAGTGTGTCCTCATCTACCTTATTCACTGGATCTGGCACCGTGCGACTTCTGTCTCTTTCCCAAAGTCAAATGATTGAGGCTATTGAGGCAGCCGCAACAGTGCATCTAAAGACACCCACAAAAGAGGACTTCCAGAACTACTTCAGAAAATGGCAAGAATGCCGGGATAAGTGTGTTCAAAGTGAGGGGAAGTATTTTGAGGGGGATTAATGGCGATGTGTCTTTTACTGTAATAATTTTTAAAAATTGAAACATTCATTGTATTTTTTGATCACACCTCATATATCTTTTTGGGAAACACCATTCAACCTGCTATGATAATTAAACAGACAAACACAAAGAGCACAATTTTGAGATATCAATCAATGCTATTAAAATATTAGTAACAATTTGGACAAAAATATAAAACATGCTTATTAATTTTGTGGTTAAGATAAAGCTGGGTGGGATAGTTATTCACCTGAAAACAGAAGGAAAAATCTTTTACAGGTTATAAGAATGAGCAAAATTAGAAAAGTGACCTTTACTTTGTACACATCTCTTACATTACTTCTCACAGGGTTCTGCCCTCCCATTTGACTGGGAGTTCTGTGGCTGTGTGTCTTGTGCCTAGCATATCTGTTGTATAATGATTAAGGAAAGAAACGTGAAGTCTCAAATGGGGTTCAAATAATTAGCAATACAGGTACAGACTAGATGGACATCAAACCTTTTAGGAATTTACGTGGAGAATTATTCAGGGCATTCAAGCTCAAAATAATGCAATAGTGTGACATGGCTACTAAAAAATGTCACACAATGTTGGGGTGTTGTCGTGCAGGGTGACATGCGGGGTCTCTGCTCCCGCTCCCTGCACAAGAACACAGGTGTCGTGCGGGCGGCCTGCGGGGTCTCTACTCCCACTCCCCACATAAGAACGCAGGATGTGGCTAGGCCCAAAAGGAATACCCACAGAGCCATAGGTAGGGGAGTCATACCACTGTGGTCTCACTGGAGGCTGGGTTCACACGACGTGCTATCTGCTGTCTGCTTTTCTGCCAACTGACCAACGACTCTCCTCCACTCTCCGTGACTCTGCTCTTCTTCCCTCCATAGCCACAGCAGTTATATTAGTGGTCAATGGCTCAATGGTTACAGCTGACGGCCATCTACCACCTGAGCCAGCACCCCTCCATATGAGGCCAAGAGCCTGGAAACTGCTCTCTGGGGCTCTGTCCCCACACTCCACCCCTACAGGGTCTCGCCTCATAATCTACGCGACAAGCATCTTCCTCAAGGGTTCCTGTGCCATATTAGCCTAAAGACACCTACGGACAAAAAGAAAGGGTAGTCTTAGGAACCAACAATGGCAAATCCTTTCCATCTGGGAGGATACATGTTAGCTTTTTGTGGGTTATACGGAGCATAAAACAACCATTGCACGTCCATCCTGGCAGCCCAGCGCTGCACTTCTTGCCCCGTAAAATGGGTACCCCTGTCACTTTCAATGACTTGGGTCATCCATAGAGGGCACACAGCTATGTAAGAGCGACCACTGTATGCCGCTGATCTGCAGCCGGACAGGGCCAAGCAAACATCAACCCCATAGCAGTGTCCACTGCTGTAAATGCATATATTGCATTGCAGACCTTAGGCAGGGGTCCAATATAATCCACTTGCCAGTGAGTGAGGGGCACCCTCCCTCACGTAATCTGCTGTGTCTCCCAGGGGAGCCTCCGCCTTTGGGGGCTGTCCTGGGCACAGACGGCACAGTCATAGCAGGCATCTGCTATCTCCTGCCATTTCAAAAGCAGACCCAGCGTCTGCTCACCTGCCACATGGTTCGGTTTCCAGCGTGCTGCAATTTCCTATGCAGCCAAAGGGCCACATCAGTGGCAGGAGCCCGTTCTAACCATCGTACCTGTGCTAGGGCGTCTGCTTCATCATTACCTGGGGACACTAAGGGGGAGTGACCTGTGACATGCATTAGGGTCACCTCCTTTCTCTGCCCTAGGTCCCAGAGGTCCTGCCACATGGCTTGACCCCACAGTGGACAGTGTCCCACTAACCAGTTTTGGTGTTTCCATGTAGGGAGCCACAACATTAGGCCCTGGAACACTGTCCAGCTGTCAGTGCAAATAACTAGGGGCCCAGGCTCGTGGCTGATTACCATCCACACAGCCCGTGATTCAGTCC
Source organism: Rhinolophus sinicus (assembly GCF_036562045.2). Taxonomy (NCBI): domain Eukaryota; kingdom Metazoa; phylum Chordata; class Mammalia; order Chiroptera; family Rhinolophidae; genus Rhinolophus; species Rhinolophus sinicus. Next base: position 36,044,712 of record NC_133761.1, on the reverse strand, counting down.
ACTGGCTACTCTGGCCCGTCCCAGTATCAAACCAAATGGTATCTGTTTTGAGCTGCACACCAATAGCCATCCAAACAGCTGCAGCCCCTCAGCTAGAACCATCGGTAAACCAGGCATCCTCAGGTACTGGGGGCTGTCCTTCTTTGTAGGGTGAGGGCTCCAAGTCCTCCCCTCTAGGCAGAGCGCTTGGCCCAGCCTGGGCTACAAGCTCCACAGTCCCCAGGACCTGTTGTAGCTCTGTGCTCAAAGGGCTTGAACTAAGGGTGCTATGTTGCTCCAAGTAGTCACCCCACTTGGCGAGGGTGGTGGTCTGTGCCACCCCCGTTTTGGGTCCCTGGGTCCATGTACGGACCCACCCCTGGACAGGATAGGTTGTTCGAACCAATACGCGTGCCGTTCCTGTGATGGCTTCTGTGGCCACTAGGGCTGCATACACAGCAGCCAGCTGTTTCTTTATTAGAGAGTAGCGGACCTCTGCTCCTTTCCATAATTGGGACCAAAATCCCACTGGCAACCGGAGACGCTCCTGCCGTTGCCAGAGGCCCCATCCGTACCCCTCTTGGGTTACATGAACATCAAGTTCAAATGGGCGGCCGGGGTCCACTACTTGCAGAGCCTGTGCCTGCTGCACTGCCCGTTTCGTGGCAATGAAGGCTTGCTCTATAGCCTCTGTCCAATCCCATGAGGCCCCTTTTTTTTATCATTTTGCACAAGGGCCTTGCCATTTGTGCTAAATGGGGTACAAATGCCCGCCAATATCCTAGCAGATCCAAATACGTCTGCAGTTGGGAGACCTTGGTTGGCCAGGGAAAGGCTTGTATCTTATCAATGATTGCCTCAGGTATAACCTTTCTTACCTGACCACGCAATACCCAAAAACTTGACGGATAAGACAGGGCCTTGGACCTTTTCCTCATTCACCGCCGAGCCGCGTGACATCAGGTAGCGGAGAAGAGAGGGAGCTGTTTGCTCTAAATCAGAAAGAGAACCTGATGTTAACAGAATATCATCAACATAATGAAACAAGGTCACAGAGGATGGGTGATCCCACTGTGCCAAATCCTGGGCCACGAGCCCGTGGCAGATAGTGGGGCTGTGCAAGTATCCTTGTGGAAAGACTTGAAAAGTCCTCTGTTGCCCGTCCCAAGTAAAAGCAAACTGCTCTTGACACTCGGGTGCAATGTCAATGGAGGAAAAAGCATTGGCCAAGTCCACTACATAGTGATATGTCCCTAGGCGGACAGTCAGACGATCCATTAAATCATGAATTGAAGGCACTGCAGCGTGCAAGGGTGGCGTCACATTATTCAATTCCCTATAGTCCACAGTCATTCGCCAGGTCCCATCTGGCTTCTTGACAGGCCATACTGGGGAGTTAAAGGGACTGTGCGTTGGCCTCACAATATGTGCCTTCTCCAATTCCAATATTGTACGACCAATCTCCTCCTGTCCTCCTGGCAGGCGGTACTGTCGCACTGTAACCACGCGCCAGGGCTGTGGCAACACTTGAGGAGGGTGGTGAGCATGCCCGCGTGTCACCGCTTTCACCACCCGGATCCGGAGATGGAACTCTCCTACCGACGTCTGTAAGCTGAGGCCATGTAGCACGTCCACCCCTAGAATATACTCCGGAACGGGGGAGACATAAACCTTGTAGGTACGAGGGGGAAGCCTTCCTATACCCAGTGGTAAGGAAACAGCTTTCACAGTCACAGTCTTTCCCCAGTAGCCATCAATGCAGATTGCTGGTCCGGGGAACAGTTCTGGGTTCCCATAAACGAGACTGCAGTCGGCGCCAGTGTCAACTAGAGCCAAAACCCTCTGTACATTCGAAGGGGAACAATGTATGGACAGTTCCACGTGGGACCTCCGGTCCCTGCTTGTCCCCTCTGACTGGGTACCTTGGCTCCACCCCTAATCAAGCTGAAAGGAGTTGGTCTCAAGTGGCTGCATGAAGACATGGAGGGACACGGGTCGCGCTTTCCCACACTTGTCCTTTATGCTTCTCTGGAATTGTTGTTCTGGATGCAACTGCTTCCAAAGTTCCAGCAGGAGTGCATTGGGTTGTCGGTCTATTTTCTTCCTATCGACCCCTGCTGCCACGAGATCACACCACATCTGTGCGCGTGTTACTCTCTGAGGCCCGCGACCTCGCCCCTTTACCTTTGGTTTGAGCTTCCAGGTCTCAACAGCGCAGACCTCCTGTCTTAACTTCCTTCACCTCCGGCTTTCAACATCCCCTAGGGTGGCCATGGCAATTGTAACTTCATGTATCCGTTGCCCTACATAAGGTGTAAGAATAGCAACCAAGGATGCAAAAGCACTCGCAGGTGCAGTATCCAAAACCAGATCTCTCATGCTGGCAGTAAAAAGCTCGTCATCCGGGTCCTGCATATTAAGGTTAAAAATAGCATGTCTCATATCCATTTCATGGATTATTTGAGTAAGTTCCGTATATGACTGCCATTGACTCACAGTGTCTGGGAGCTTGCCAGCCTGTCCCCATACTGTGCGTACCGCAGCAGTGAGCCACTGCATTAGAGAATGGTTGCCCTGGTTGTTGGCCAACCTATGGCAGTTCTGTAACCTTTGTCGCAGGGACGGATGCACTGTCACGAAGGCTAGCTTTTCCATCTCGCCTGGGGAGCAGAGAATGTTGTAATAGCCACGCCGAGACTGGCTCTCCAGGGCTCTGTCTGTACCGCCTCCCCAGCTCCTGCAACTCAGTGGGAGTATATGGGGTGTAGGTTGTGAACTCAGTCACAGCTGGGTTGCCGGCAGCAACGCCCCTGGGGCCCAAATGTTGCTCATGTTTTACCCTTTGCTTCAAGATTGGCCGGGCTTGGGGGTTGGGAGCTACATTGTCTCCACTCGCTTCCTCCGCCTCTGCCTCAGAGTCTCCACTGTGGGGCTCCTCCTCTAATAGGCGGACCCGGGCTTCCAGTGCTTCCAACCTGGACACCTTGTCCGGCACCTGGGCCATTTCATTAAGTGCATTTTCTGTGTTGAGACTCAAGGCCGTGAGGAACATCCAGCCCACACAGCCAGCTGTTGCCTTCTCCTCCTGCAACCGCTTGGCCAGAGCCTGCAGGGCCCTCTCCACGCTGGCCGGAGAGCCGTCCATGTCCTCCCACCCCTCCTTGGGGGTCCAACTCCTGAGAACAGTGGCCACCGGACACCATACACTGTGTGGGGGCCACCTGTCCTCCTGCCCAGAGTCCATTCCTACCTGGTTGGAATCTTGCTCACCGTGCGAGGTGTCTGAGTGGGTGGAGTCCTCCGCGGAAGATGTTCACAACCCTCGGAGCTTAAGGCCGCAGCAGATCACCAAAATGAAGGCAACGCCGTCCATGGCCAAGAGGGTGGTGTGCCAGCTGGAGGCTTGAGTCTCCGAGGCAGAACGCGCCTCCCATTCCCAGTGTTGCTCCTCATGGGCCTCCCGAAGCTGGGCTCTCACACGCACAAACCGCTCCACCATGCTTCGGTAGGTTTTGGCCGGCACCGTACCCTGCTTATGAAACTGAGCTTTTATACGTGTAAACTGCTTCAGTACATTCTGGAGAGTTTCGGCCGACCCCACACTCTACTCGCAGCGTCATTTGTCATGTGGGGCGGCCTGCGGCGTCTCTACTCCCGCTCCACCACATAAGAACGCAGGATGTGGCTAGGCCCAAAAGGAACACCCACGGAGCCATAGGTATGGAAGTCATACCACTGTGGTCTCACTGGAGGCTGGGTTCACACGACGTGTGACCTGCTGTTCGCTTTTCTGCCAACCGACCGATGACTCTCCTCCACTCTCCTCGACTCTGCTCTTCTTCCCTCTGTAGTCGCAGCAGTTATATTAGTGGCCAATGGCTCAATGGTTATAACTGACGGCCAACTAGCCACAGCTGACGGCCATCTACCACCCGAGCCAGCACCTTTCCATGTGAGGCCGAGAGCCTGGAAACTGCTCTCTGGGGCTCTGTCCCCACAGGTGTGTTGTTTGAAGTTCAGAGTCCAGCTCATAGAGAGAAATAATCTTTTATAATTTGCACAAGCTAGAACATGTGAAAAGTCTATAGACCCACAAAAGATAAGGAACCCTTTATTTTCTTATGCAGCCAGTTCTAATTTCTTAATCAGCTGATGATTCCTTTTAGAGAAGGAGATTCTTGTTGCCTTGTTATCATGGTGATTTGTGAGCACCCAGGAAAAGGAAGTCAATGATGAAAGTTGAAGGAAGTGGAGTTAATCACTTGTTATCAGCTGACTCATATTTTCATAAATGCTTAAAGACATATTGACCTATTACTTACTCTGGTTGAACATAAAAGGGTGAGTGCCGACTGGGCTCTATTACTAAATCAAGCATCCTCAATAGCTGTGATAGTCAGTTTATTGTGTCAACTTGGCTGGGCTATAGCCCTCAGTCAATTAAAATCTAATCTCAGTGTTGCTATGAAGGTATTTTGTAGATGTGATTAAAGTCCATATCAGTTGACTTTAAGTAAGGGAGATTATCCTAGATAATCCGAGTGGGCCTGATTCAACCCCTTGAAAATTCTTAAAAGCAGGTCTGAAACAATTTTGCCTGGGGGCAGCACTTTCAGCTGTGCATCCTGCCCTTCCCAAAGGCCTGTTCTGCAGAGTTAGGACTTGCCTCACCAGCCCCACAATCTTGTAAGCCAACTCCTTGCAACATATCTCTTAATAATATCTTCTACTGGTTTTGTTTCCCTGGTTGAACTCTGGCCAACACAGTGATTTCCAGGATCCCTGGCAGTGGGCTGAGTGGCTGGAGAGGCCCTGGGAGGCAGTAGAGTGTTTGTCAGCCTTCTTTAAACTTGAATGCAATATGAATTATCTGCAGATCTTTCGAGTTAATAGGTCTGAGTGTATGCAGGTTATGTCAGTGCTGCCCATGGATTGTGGTTTGAGTAGCAGGGATGTATTAAAGTAATTCTCAACTCAGGCTGCACATTAGAATCATTGTAACACAGGGTCTCTGGTCCTGCTCCCTGCACAAGAACGCAGGAAATGGTGAGGCAAAAAGGAACACCAACGGAGCCATAGATAGGGGAATCATACCACTATATTCTTGCTGGTGGTTGGGTTGGAGACACAGGAAGCAGGAGCCACAATCTGCCGTCCGCTTCTTTGCCAACCAACCAACCAACCAACCAACCCCTTGCTAACTACAATCTGCTGTCCACTTCTCTGCCAACCAACCAACCAACCAACCCCCTTGCCAGCGTATCCACGGCAGTTATATTAGTGGCTAATGGCTAACCGGTAACAGCTGATGGCCACCCAGTCACAGTGGATGGCCATCTGATTACAGCTGATGGCCAACTAATAACAGAGCCAGCCCCTTTGCACGTGAGGCTGAGAGCCTGGAAACTGTTCTCTGGGACAGAGAATGATCTAAAGACCTTTTTAAAAATGCAAATGCATGGGCTACACCTCTAATGATTATGATTTAATTGGTCTGTTCTAAAGTACAATCAAGAGTACAAGAAGCAAGAGTGTGGGTGAATGGTTCTCAAAGTGCAGTCCCCAGACCTGTAGCATCTGCATCACCTGGGAACTTGTTAGAAATGCAAATGATCAGATCTCATGGCCAGTGTCATGCGGGAGACCCTGCTAGCTGCGCCATTTGTCATGCGGAGCGGCCTGCAGAGTCTCTGCTCCCGCTCCCCACACAAGAACGCAGGATATGGTGAGGCCAAAAAGGAACACCCACGGAGCCAAAGGTAGGGGAGTCATACCACTACGGTCTCACTGGAGGCTGGGTTCACTGGACCTGCGACCTGCTGTCCGTTTTTCTGCCAACCTACCAATGACTCTCCTCCACTCTCCTTGACTCTCCTCCGCTCTCCTCGGCTCTCCTCAGCAATCCTCGGCTCTCCTCGGCTCTCCTCCATAGCCACAGCAATTATGTTAGCGGCCTATTGGCTAACTGGCTACAGCTGACGGCCAACCAGCCTCAGCTGATGGTCATCTACTACCTGAGCCAGCACCCCTCCACGTGAGGCCAAGAGCCTGTAAACTACTTTCTGGGGCTCTGTCCCCACAGCCAGGTGTATTTAATCTGAAACTTTGGGATTTGGCCCAAGCAATCTCATGATTCTGATGCCCACGAATATTTGAGAACCACTGGTGCAAGTGATAAGATTTTGGGTTCTATAGTCAGACTTCCTTCTTGAGCAGGCAGCTTAAGCTCACTATACCTGGTTTTCACATTTGTAAAGCAGGAATAACAGTAATACTTAGGTTAAAGTGTTAGGGTAATCCATGTCAGCTATTCTGTGCTGTTAGAGCTAGAACAAGGAATTGACCCAGAGATTATTATGAGAGAAGCTGTGGTTCAAATGCCAGGAGAGCATGGGTAAGTACTTGTGGGGACAGAGTCCCAGAGAGCAGTTTCCAGGCTCTCGGCCTCACGTGGAAAGGTGCTGGCTCAGGTAGTAGATGGCCATCAACTGTAATCAGATGTCTATCCACTGTGGCTGGATGGCCGTCAGCTGTTACTGGTTAGCCATTAGCCACTAATATAAATGCCGTGGCTACACTGGCTACATTGGCAAGGGGGTTGGTTGGTTGATTGGCAGAGAAGTGGATGGTGGATTGCAGTTAGCAAGGGGTTGGTTGGTTGGCAGAGAAGAGGATGGCAGATTGCAGCTCCTGCTTCCTGTGTCTCCAACCTAGCCGCAAGCGAGAATATAGTGTTATGATTCCCCTATCTATGGCTGCATTGGTATTTCTTTTTGGCCTCACTGTATCCTGCATTGTTGTGTGGGGAGTGGGACCAGAGACCCTGCATGACACATGGTGCAGTGAGCAGGGTATGGTGCCGCCAAACTCTTCAAAGCGCGGTGGAGCAGTTTGTGTGTATGAACACTCGTTCTCAGGAAGCCCGTGAGGAGCGGCGCCGGGAACAGGAAATGTGATCTGCCTGGGAGAAATGTGACCCCTTGGTGAATTGAGCCGAGCCTCCGGATGGCACGCTGCCCTATTGGCTAAAGTAAGCATTGTCTTCCTTTTGGTGGTCTGCTGCTGCCATGGGCTCCTAGAGTTGTGGACATTTTACATCGAGGCCTCCACCGAATCGGACACCAGGCACAGCGAATAGGATTCCTGCCAAGTAGGAATGGTGTCTGACTCTGGGCAGGAGGACATGTGGCCCCCACACAGTGTGTGGTACCTGTTAACCACTATTCTCAGGCATTGGACCCCTGACGAGGGGTGGGAGGACATGGATGGCTCTCCAGCCAACGTGGAGAGGGCCCTGAAGATTCTAGCTGAGCGGTTGTTGGAGGAGGCAAAGGGTGCAGCTGGCTGTGTGGGCTGGATGTTCCTCACCGCATTGCGTTGTAACATGGAAGACGAGATTAATGAAATAGTTCAGGTGCGGGACCAGGTATCCTGGTGGGAGGCACTGGAAGCTGGGTTAGAGGAGGAGCACCACAGTGGAGACTCTGAGGCAGAGGCTGACTACTTGAGTGGAGACAATGTAGCTCCCTACCCCCACACCCGGCCCATCGCGCAGCAAATGTAAAGCATGAACAACCTTTGGGCCCTGGGGGTGTTGCTACCAGCAACCCAGCTGTGACTGAGTTCACAACCTACACCTCTTACACTCCCACTGAGTTGCGGGAACTGGGGAGGCAGTGCTGACAGTTCTCTGTAGAGTTGCTCCCTGCTTGGCTGCTGCGTTTATGGGACGAGGGGGCATACAGCATTCTCCATTGACATTACACCTGAGTGTCAAGAGCAGTTTGCTTTTTTCTTTTTTTTTTTTTCAGTTTGCTTTTTCTTGGGACGGGAGGCAGTGGACTTTTCAAGTCCTTCCACAGGGATACTTGCACAGCCCCACTATCTGCTGTGGGCTTGTAGCCCAGGATTTGGCACAGAGGAATCACCCGCCCTCTGTGGTCCTGTTTCACTATGTTGATGACATATTGCTAACATCTGATTCTCTTTCAGATTTAAAGCAAGCAGCTCCCTCTCTTCTCTGTCATCAGAAGTCACGTGGCTGGGCGGTGAACGAGGAAAAGGTCCAAGGCCCTGGCTTATCTGTCAAGTTATTGAATGCTGTGTGGTTGGGTAACACAAAGGTCATACCTGAGGCGATTATTGATAAAATACAAGCATTTCCCTGGCTGACCATGGTCTCCCAACTGCAGACGTCTTTAGGTCTGCCAGTGTATTGGCGGGTGTTTGTACCCCATTTAGCACAAATGGCAAGGCCCTTGTATAACATGATAAAGAAGGGGGCCTCATGGGATTGGACAGAGGCTATAGAGCAAGTTCTTGTTGCCAGAAAACGGGCAGTGCAGCAGGCACAGGCTCTGCAAGTAGTGGACCCTGGCCGCCCATTTGAACTTGATGTTCACATAACCCAAGATGGGTACGGTTAGGGCCTCTGGCAATAGCAGGAGTGTCTTTGGTTCCCAGTGGGATTTTGTTCCCAATTTTGGAAAGGAGCGGAAGTCCGCTACATTCTAATAGAGAAACAGCTGGCTGCTGTGTATGCAGCTCTAGTGGCCACAGAAGCCATCACAGGGATGGTTCGAACAACCTATCCTGTCCAGGGGTGGGTCTGTACATGGACCCAGGGACCTGAAACAGGGATGGCACAGACTGTCACCCTTGCCAAGTGGGGTGCTTACCTGGAGCAGCATAGCACCCTTAGTTCAAGCCCTTTGAGCACAGAGCTACAGCATGTCTTGGGCCCTATGGAGCTTGTAGCCCAGGCTGAGCCAAGCGCTCTGCCTAGAGGGGAGGACTTGGAGCCCTCACCCTACAAAGAAGGACAGTCCCCAGTACCTGAGGATGCCTGGTATACTAATGGTTCTAGCTGAGGGGCTGCAGCTGTTTGGATGACTATTGATGTGCAGCCCAAAACAGACACCATTTGGTTTGATACTGGGATGGGCCAGAGTAGCCTGTGGGCTGAGCTACGGGCTGTGTGGATGGTAATCAGCCATGAGCCCAGGATCCTACTTTATTTGTACTGACAGCTGGACAGTGTTCCGGGGCCTAACGTTGTGGCTCCCTACATGGAAACACCAAAACTTGTTGGTAGGACACCGTCCACTGCAGGGTCAGGCGACATTGCAGGACCTCTGGGACCTAGGACAGAGAAAGGGGGTGACCCTAATGCATGCCACAGGTCACTCCCCCTTAGTGTCCCCAGGTAATGATGAAGCAGATGCCCTAGCACGGGTCCAATGGTTAGAACGGGCCCCTGCTACTCATGTGGCCCATTGGCTGCATAGGAAATTGCAGCACGCATGTGGCAGGTGAGCAGACACTGGGGTCTGCCTTTGAAATGGCAGGAGATAGCAGATGCCTGCTATGACTGTGTCATCTGTGCCCAGGACAGCCCCCAGTGGCGGAGGCTCCCCTGGGAGACATAGCAGATTACGTGAGGGAGGGTGCCCTCACTCCCTGGCATGTGGATTACATTGGACCCCTGCCTAAGGCCTGTAATGCGATGTTGTGTTCACAGCAGTGGACACTGCTATGGGGTTGATGTTTGCTTGGCCGTGTCTGGCTGTGGATCAGCGGCATACAGTGGTCGCTCTTACACGGCTGTTTGCCCTCTATGGGCGCCCCCAAGTCATTGAAAGTGAAAGGGATACTCATTTTACAGGGCAAGAAGTGTAGCGCTGGGCTGCCAGGATGGATGTACAATGGTTGTTTCATACGTATAAACCACAAGCAGCTGGCATGATTGAACGCTACAATGGACTTTTGAAGCAAGACTTCCGGGTGTCAAAACACTTTCCCATGATGCGCGACTGGGCCTCGCGTCTGGGGGATGTCTTGAGAGTCCTGAATGAGTGACCACGGAAGGGAGGGCCCGCACCAGTAGAAGCTCTGCTACATTGAAAGGCCGCTCCCATTCAGTTACAGATTACTGCAAGTGAGACTCTGTTAAAGCCAGGTTATGGTAGAAATGGAAACATTTTGCTGCCTGCACCCACTTTCTTGAAAGCCAGGGAATGGCAGCAATGGACTTGGCCTTGTTGGGTCAAAAGCCCCCACTGTTGGTAGTTGGGCCTGATAGCTCCATGGGAGGCTGGTTTGACACATGATTTTCAAGTGACGCCAGGGGTGGTGGCCAAGTGGCAACCACAGGTGACTGTAGTATACGGAGGTCCCGATGCCGGAATGATTTTGCGGGAAGCCTATGTGCTCTCACTGTGGCCTATTATGGGGTCCTCTGTTCTGTTATGTTACTACGCAAGGGACCCCAAGCACTGCCATAAAGGTCTGGTACTACAAACCGGGAAAGGTGTCGGTGGCAGTTACTCTCCTTTCCCAGGACAAAATCTAGCATATATTCCCCCAGATGGAAGGGATTTGCCATTGTTGGTTCCTGTGACTACTATTTCTTTCCGCCCATAGGTGCCTATAGGCTAAATGACACAGGGTACCTCATGGAAGATGCTTGTCATGTAGATTGTGAGATAAGACCCTGGGGGGTGGAGTGTGGGGACAGAGTCCCAGAGAGCGGTTCCAGGCTCTCAGCCTCATTTGGAAAGGTGCTGGCTCGGTTATTAGATGGCCATCAGCTGTAATCAGATGGCCGTCTGCTGTGGCTGGGTGGCCATCAGCTGTTACTAGTTAGCCGTTAGCCACTAATATAACTGCCATGGCTACACTGGCAAGGGGGTTGGTTGTTCGGCAGAGAAGTGGACGGTGGATTTCAGTTAACAAGTGTGGATTGTGGTTAGCAACTGCGGTTAGCAAGTGGATTGTGGATTGCGGGTCATGTTGATCCTACTTCCTATGTCTTCCCCGGCCACCAGCGAGACTGGGGTACAGGAGCACCCCTCATTGGGGTACTGGCAGATATTTGCTTTTGTGTCTCGAGACAATTGTGGTATGAACCCCCTGTCCATGGCTCCATTTTTGTTCCTTTTTGGCCTCACCATATCCTGCGTTCTTGTGTGGGGAGTAGGAGCTGAGTCCCTGCATGACACAGGGTCTGGTAGGACAAAGGTGGAGATTGGGAAGGTGTGTGGGGAGGACTAGAAAGTGAGCTGGTTTGGGGCAAACAGGAGGGAAATGCCTAGACCCAGGTTAAAGGACTGTTGATATAGCAGACAAACTCACCAGCCCAAACTCTGGCCATTCTGAGGCATATCTCGTGCACGAGCTGCTCCAAAGTCCCAGGCAAAGCCAGGACTAGAACTCTTGTCTGTTTTCCTAGGGTCAGTGGTGGGAGGCAGAGGTGGATGTAACTTCAGTGAATCCTGCCTCTCCATTTCCTGCCTGCCCTTTCATCCCCAGCATTTTTAAAGTTCCAAACAGATTTCTGGGTTCCCTATCTTGGACCAAAGTACCTTGAATGTAAGCACATTTAGTTATCTGCTAAGAACTCAAGAGGATGGTGAAACTAAGATAGAAATAGCTGTGTCTGAAATGGTTGCCATGAATTGGGAATAGATAGGTGTAAGTCCTCTGGCTTTGAAGCAAGGGGCTGCCAGGAAGTGAAGACCATTCTCTCTTGGAATCTGAGAAGTTCAAGAAAATCTGCTGCTCTATCTGCAGGCTTGGCACCCTCAGGGAATGGATGAGAGTAAACCTCCCTCTTGACCTTTAACATTTTTTGTTTCTCTGTATTACAGCGTTGGATTGTTGCCATGCTCCTTCTTCTTTGTCCTTTCCTTCACCCTTTCCATCCTTCCTTCTTTTTGATGAAAAAGAAGGGTGAACTGGCCAATAATCTGATTTCATGAAATCTGCTATGATGTTTGAGAAAATGTGAATGTTATATCCCAGACCATATATAATGTTAAATTAGTAAAATGAACTTGTTATGGAAACATGTACTGGTATTTCTTTGTGTGAAAAAACACTATTTCAGCTTTGAGGAGCAACCACACCTTACTGTGGGTTTTAGATAAACACAGCAAAACACTGAACACCATATATGCCTGTGCAATGAAATGGTCAAGAGGCTGACAGTCAGGCTCTGAGAAAAGATGAAATGAATTAGAGGTCCTGAGCTTGACAAGGTGAAAGGGACCTCCTAATTGTCTTTAAGTGGTCGAAGATGAGCAATTCTCAAGAAGAATATTTTAGGGAATTTAAGAAGGCATAGGAGAGTCAGTATTTTTAAGGTACTCTTAAAAGGGCATTTGTTGGCTGGTGGGCTTGGCTTCTAATATTTAGCTAGTAGATTACATTTACATTTATTGATTAGTAGCTCGAAATAAGGTACCAAGTTCTTTGTATCCACTGAAATTTCTGGAATTTCCCCCAGAAAAGCTGGAAGCTGAGTTTCATGAATGGTATCTTGAGTCAGTACCCTGGAATCAGATAGACTAGGTTCAAATTCACTTACTAGTGTGCTTGATCCCAGACACAAGTTACTTCTCTGAATCTCGGTTTTCTCATCTTTGAAATGAGGGTGATTATGGGAATTAAATGAGGTAATAACATATGTGAATGTGGTTTGTAAAGTGCTATTCAGATACTCATTATTTTTCCCAAGAAATTCTCTCCCAAAAGAACCCCAGTCAGTTTTCTTCCATGAGGTTTATAGTTGCCCAATAGGAAACCTATGAACATCTTTGCCCCCCCCCCAAACTGTGGAAAGGCTGGTTGTTTCCCTTTGTTGTCCTGCCTCTTTGTCATCAAGCAGGACATTCCAGCCAGCAGCTCACCTTTAACACTTGAGGGATGAGTCAGGTGTCCTGCATTCTCCAGGGAACCAATGCCAAACTCTCCAAGTTGTTCTCTTGAAGAATCCCTCACTTGGCATAAGATAAGGGTGGGGGGAGGTACCAACTTCTCCTTGTCCATGGTGGGGAGGACTCTTGAGACACCAACAGCTCTCCCACTATCTCCTGGCTTCTTCCTCTCCTAATGAATTCTTACATTGCTTTTTATAGTGTCAGGAGGCAAGTGATGGGCTCTCTTTGGAAGAACAATTTTTTTTCACCCCCTTGCAAATTCTGCAGGAATGTCCTTGGTAAATATTTTCTAAGCTTTGGGGCATGGCCCACACTTAGAGATGGGAAAATCCCCATCTGAACATCCTGCTTCACCAGGGTAAGGTTAAGTGTATACAAAGATGGTGCTTCTGCTGCTCCTGGATACCCAGAGGCCCCTGCACCACAGGCCTCTGGGCCTCCCTTCTTGTACATGCTCCAGACTCCTTAATACGAACCTTAAGGCTCTCTGTTCCAACTAACCCCAAACCAAGTTGTTGTTAGACAAAGCCAATATGGTTCAAGGAAATTATTAAATCAGATGCAAAACCAATGCAGTCAACCCTCCCAGAGTTATCTGCAGGTTGAAAGAGAAGGAAAATTCACAAGGGAAAAAAATCCAAGGAGAATTTCAGTATAGAGTTTTTAGCGGATGAAACCGACATTATGTCCTTTTGTGGCCACCCTGTCTGGACTGCAGGCAAGGAGGAAGGAGCTTTTAAGAATATATGAGGCACTGTGTTTCTCTCTTTAAAAGAGGAGTTCTCTTTTGCTTTCCCCCTGTAGTTTGAAGTGCCTCTCCCTTCTGTTGACAATGGGTTGCCACCAGTGTGACTTAGAGGTATACTCTGGAAGCTTGTAACCGGGATGGCATATGTACCAAAATGATACCCAGTTTGAACGGTATGTGGAATAAAACGTAAACTGTGCCACATAATTATTCTCTCAGCACCATTTAGAAAGTCACTGCCATGCAAATCTTCCCTTCCTTCAACCTCTTCTTAAAATGACCAGTAGGGGGCACTGCAGGGTGAGATTCCCAGCAGTACCCCCATCTCCCTACCCACAAAAAGTTATTGGAACATGAAGCATGGACTACATAATACACCTATTTTAGTGACAATAGTACACGTTTAGCTACAATAATACTAGCTGAGAGATTGGTTATCTATACATTTAAGGTCTCAGTTGCTCTTGGGATATGATTAGCTAAAGAAGGAAGTTTTAGCTTGAGGGATATGGGATACATTCTGACTGGGTATTAGGACATGAAGCACTGAGACTTAATGATTGTCCCTGGAAGAATGGTTCAGACACACCACTGTGGGACCATGGTGCATTTGGCTAGGGCACTGAAAGAAGGATCTGGCACCTTAGATTGTAGGATGTGAGGGAGCCAGAGATTTGAAAGCTGAGTGTTTTAAAACCCCAGAAAGCACCTGTCTTCTATGCCTGACTTTATTGGATACTGTGAACTCAAGCAATTGAACTTAAAGCCAGCAGCAAGTTTATTATAAAATCAAATGAAGGGACACATAGTTCTTTTTATCAAGGAAGGGAAATTGAGGTACCTGTAGAGACTAAAGAGAAAACAAGTCATAGATTTTAAGAGTCACAGATAGTAAAACAAAAATTCAAGGCAGATTTTGAAATTGCGGCTTTTAAATTTTAAACCAAAATTATTTTTCAATTGGGAGTACATTTAGGCGATTCAAATAAAAAAGTACAAAGAAGTTGAAGAAAAGAAGTCTTCTACCCCTTTCTACCAGGCACCAATTTCCCCTCCCCATGGTTTTCTAGAGATATTTTTATGCATACATACAAATTATGTGTCATCCTGGTGTTATATTTTAATATGATTAAAACTTGGAGATAATTGTTTTTTAGCCCTAAAGTGTTTCCTCATTCTTTTTATTTTATTTTTATTAGTTTCAGGTGCACAAGACAAAGTAATATTTAGATGTTTATCTTTTATATCCCTTACATTGTGTGAACCCTGTGCCCCCCATCCACTAACCCTCTCACATCGCACAGAGCCATTACATTTCCACTGTCTCTATTCCTAATGCTGTTCTCCACTTCTTGTAAGTACAGACATATACACACATACACACACACACAACACACACACACACACATATACATACATACACATACAAACTTGTAGTTGACATTCATTATTGTTCAGCTTCAGCTTCAGGTGTACAATGCAGTGATCAGGCATCTACATCATCCCTGAGGTGGTCTCCCTAATGAGACAAGTGTCCATTGGATACCCTACAAAATCTTTACAACATTATTGATTACATTTCCCAAATTAATTTTCAGAACCCCATGGCCATCTTGTGGTTACTGATTGTTTTCTAATCCCCTTACCTTCCCCCTTATCACTTCCCCCCTCCCATCTAGCAACCCTCAGTTTTTCCTGTATGTCTCCAAAACTGTTTCTGATTAGTTCATTCACTTATCTTTTCTTTAGGTGCCACATATAAGTGAGATCATATGGTATTTGTCTTTCTCTGTCTGACTTATTTCACTTAACATAATGTTCTCTAGGTCCATCCATGTTGTTGCAAATAGTAAGATTTCTTTCTTCTTTATAGCTGAGTAATACTCCATTGTATAAATGTATCACAGTTTCTTAATGCAGTCATCTACCGATGGGCATTTTGGTTGTTTCCATGTCTTGGCTATAGTGTATAGTGCTGCAATAAACATAGGAGTGCATAAAGTTTTTTGAATTAGAGTTTTGGATTTCTCTGGATAGATACCTAGGAGTGGAATTGCTGGATCATAAGGTAGTTCCATTTTAATATTTTTGAGATACCTCCATACTATTTTCCATAGTGGCTGCACCAATCCGCAATCCCACCAACAGTGCACAAGGATTCCCTTTTCTCCACATCCGCGCCAACACTTGTTGTTTGTTGATTTATTGATGATAGCCATTTTGACTGGGGTGAGGTGGTGTCTTATTGTGGTTTTTATTTGCATTTCTCTAATGATTAGTGAGTTTGAGCATTTTTTCATGTCTGTTTGCCATCTGTATGTCCTTTTTAGAAAAATGTCTCTTCATGTCCTCTGCCCATTTTTAAATTTGGTTGTTTGTTTTTTTGGAGTTGAGTTGAGTGAGTTTTTTTATAAATTTGTGATATTAACCCCTTATCAGATATATCATTGGCAAATATCTTTTTCCATTCAGTAGGGTCCCTTTTTGTTTTATTGATGGTTTCCTTTGCTGTGAAAAAACTTTAGTTTGATGTAATCCCATATGTTTATTTTTTCTCTTACTTCCCTTGTGAGAGGAGATATATCAGTAAAAATCTTACTCCGGGTAATGTCTGTGAAGTTTCTCCCTATATTTTCTTCTAGGAATTTTATGGTTTCAGATGTTACATTTAAGTCTTTAAGCCATTTTCAATTTATTTTTGTATATGGTGTAAGGAGGTGGTCCAGCTTCATTTTTTTGCGTGTGTCTGTCGAGGTCTCCCAGCACCATTTATTGAATAGACTGTCTTTACCCCACCGTACATTCTTGCTTCCATTGTCGTAGATTAAATGGCCATATAGGCATGGATTTATTTCTGGACTCTCTATTCTATTCCATTGATCTATGTGTCTGTTTTTATGCCAGTACCATGCTGTTTTGATTACTGTAGCCTTGTAGTATAATTTGATGTCAGGTATTGTTATACCTCCCACTTTGTTCTTATTTCTCAAGATTGCTGAGGCTATCAGGGGTCTTTTATGGTCCCATATAAATTTTAGGATTATATGTTCTATTTCTGTGAAAAACGTCGTTGGTACTTTGATAGGAATTGCACTGAATATGTATATTGCCTTAGGCAGTATGGACATTTTAACTATATTAATTCTTCCTATCCATGAACATGGGATGTGTTTCCATCCATTTGTATCTTCTTTCATTTCTTTCTTCAGTGTCTTATAATTTTCTGAGTACAGATCTTTTACTTCTTTGGTTAAATTTATTCCCAGGTATTTTATAGTCTTTGAAGCAATTGTAAATGGGATTTTTTAAAAAAAATTTCTCCTTCAGATGTTTTATTATTGGTATATACAAATGCGATTGATTTCTGAATATTAATTTTGTATCCTGCTACTTTACTAAATTCATCTATCAGCTCTAATAGTTTCTTGGTGGAGTCTTTAGGGTTCTCTCTATATAGTATCATGTCATCTGCATATAATGACAATTTTACTTCCTCCTTACCGATTAGGATGCCTTTTATTTCTTTTTCTTGTCTGATTGCTGTGGCTAGAATGTCCAGCACTATGTTGAATAGAAGTGGAGGAAGTGGGCAAACTTGCATTGTTCCTGATCTTAGGGGGAATGGTTTTATCTTTTCCCCATTAAGTATGATGTTAGCTGTGGGTTTATCATATATGGCCTTTATTATGTTGAGATATGATCCCTCTATTCCCACTTTCTTAAGGGTTTTTATCATAAATGGCTGCTGGATTTTATCAAATGCTTTTTCTGCATCTATCGATCTGATCATGTGATTTTTATTTTTCATTTTGTTAATGTGGTGTATCATATTAATTGATTTGCAGATGTTGAACCACGCTTGCATACCAGGAATGAATCCCACTTGATCATGGTGTATGATCTTTTTAATACATTGCTGAATTCTGTTCGCTAATATTTTGTTGAGGATTTTTACATCTATGTTCATTAGCGATATTGGCCTGTAGTTTTCTTTTTGTGTGGAGTCTTTGTCTGATTTTGGGATCAGGGTGATAGTCGCTTCATAAAAAGTGTTTGGGAGTCTTCCCTCCTTCTGGATTTTTTGGAAGAGCTTGAGGAGAATAGGTGATCATTCTTTTTTGAACGTTTTGTAAAATTCACCTGTAAAGCCATCTGGTCCAGGGCTTTTGTTTGTTGGGAGATTGTTGATTACTGATTCAGTTTCCCTGGTAATCAGTCTATTCAGGTTTTCTGTTTCTTCTTGAGTTAGCCTTGGAAGGTTGTACACCTCTAGAAAATTGTCCATTTCTTCCAGATTGTCAAATTTGTTGGCGTACAGTTGCTCGCAGTAGTTTCTTAAATTTTTTTTTTGTATTTCTGCGGTGTCTGTTGTCACTTCTCGTCTTTCATTTCTGATTTTATTAATTTGGGTCCTCTCTCTCTTTTTTTTAGTGAGTGGCTAAAGGTTTGTCGATTTTGTTTATCTTCTCTAAGAACCAACTCTTGGATTCATTGATCTTTTGTTGTTTTCTGGTTTCTATTTCATTTATTTCCACTCTGATCTTTATTATCTCCTTCCTTGTACTCCCTTTGGGCTTATTTTGCTGTTCTTTTTCCAGATCCCTTAAGTTTGAAGATAAACTGTTGATTAGTGATGTTTCTTGTTTCTTTAGGTAGGCCTGCAATGCTATGAATTTCCCTCTTAGGACTGCTTTCACGGCAACCCATAGATTTTGGGTCGTCGTGTTTTCATTTTCATTTGTCTCGAGATATCTTTTGATTTCTTCCTTGATCTCCTGGCTGACCCATTCATTATTTAGTAACATGGTATTCAGCCTCCATGAATTGGTGTGTCTTCCAGTTTTTTTTCCTGTAGTTCATTTCTAATTTCATAGCACTGTGGTCAGAGAAGACAATTGGTATGATTTTAATTTTCTTAAATTTATCAAGACTTGTTTTGTGGCCTAACATATGATCTATCTTGGAAAATGTTCCATGTGCGCTTGAGAAGAACATGTATTCTGTAGCATTGGGGTGAAATGCTCTGAAAATATCGATTAAATCCAAGTGGTCCAATGTGTCATTTAAGGCCATTGTTTCCATATTGATTTTCTGTCTGGAAGACCTGTCCCTTGTTGTCAGAGGTGTGTTGAAGTCCCCTACTATGATAGTGTTACTGTTGATCTCTGTCTTTATGTCAGTCAATATCTGTTTTATATATTTAGGTGCGCCTACGTTGGGTGCATAGATGTTTACTAGGGTTATGTCCTCTTGTTGGATCGATCCCTTTATTATTATATAGTGCCCATCTTTGTCTTTTAATATGTTCTTCATTTTAAAGTCTATTGTGTCAGATATAAGTATTGCAACTCCAGCTTTTTTCTCATTTCCATTTGCATGAAATATCCTACTCCAACATTTCACTTTCAGCCTGTGTGTATCTTTTGATCTGAGGTGAGTCTCTTGTATACAACATATACAAGGATCTTGCTTTCTTATCCACTCAGCCACCCTATGTCTCTTGATTGGAGCACCTAATCTGTTTACATTTAAAGTGATTATTGATAGGTACATAGTTATTGCCATTTTTAAATTTGTAGTTACATTGTTTTCATGTTTCTTCTATTTACAGAAGTCCTTTTAGTATTTCTTGCGATGCTGGCTTGGTGGTAATAAATTCCTTTAGCTTATTCTTGTCTGGGAAGCTCTTTATCTCTCCATCAACTTTAAATGATAGCCTTGTTGGATAAAGCAATTTAGGTTGTAGGCCTTTGTTTTCCATCACTTTGAGTATCTCCTGCCACTCCCTCCTGGCCTTCAATGTTTCTGTAGAAAAGTCATTTGATAGTCTTATGGGAGTTCCCTTGTATGTAACCATCTGTCTTTTTTTTTTTTTTTTTTTACTTTCAAATGTCATTTTATTTTATTTATTTTTATTTTTATTTATTTATTTATTTTAATTAAATTTATTGGGGTGACAATTGTTAGTAAAATTACATAGATTTCAGGTGTACAATTCTGTATTACATCATCTATAAATCCCATTGTGTGTTCATCACCCAGAGTCAGTTCTTCCATCACCATATATTCGATCCCCCTTACCCTCACCTCCCCCCCCACCCCCCTTACCCTCTGGCAACCACTAAACTATTGTCCGTGTCTATGAGTTTCTGTTTCTCATTTGTTTGTCTTGTTCTTTTGTTGTTTTTGGTTTATATACCACATATCAGTGAAATCACATGGTTCTCTGCTTTTTCTGTCTGACTTGTTTCGCTCAGCATTACTCTCTCAAGATCCATCCATGTTGTCACAAATGTTCCTATATCATCTTTTCTTACTGCCAAATAGTATTCCATTGTGTATATGTACCACAACTTCTTTATCCATTCATCTATCGAAGGACATTTTGGTTGTTTCCATGTCTTGGCCACCGTAAACAAAGCTGCAATGAACATTGGAGCACACGTGTCTTTATCTCTAAATGTTTTCAGATTTTTTGGGTAGATACCCAGGAGAGGGATTGCTGGGTCATATGGCAATTCTATTCGTAATTCTTTGAGGAACCTCCACACTGCCTTCCATAACGGCTGCACCAGTCTGCATTCCCACCAACAGTGTATGAGGGTTCCTTTTTCTCCACAGCCTCTCCAACATTTGTTACTATTTGTCTTGTTGATGATAGCCATTCTGACTGGGGTGAGGTGATATCTCATTGTGGTTTTGATTTGCATTTCTCTGATGATTAGTGATGTTGAGCATTTTCCATATGTTTATTTGCCATTTGTATGTCCTCTTTGGAGAAATGTCTCTTCAAGTCCTCTGCCCATTTTTCAATTGGGTTGTTTGTTTTTTTGTTGTTGAGTTGCATGAGTTCCTTGTATATTCTGGATACTAGCCCCTTATCGGAGGCACTGTTTGCAAAAATCTTCTCCCATTCAGTTGGTGGCCTCTTTATTTTGTCAATGGTTTCTTTTGCTGTGCAGAAGCTTTTAAGTTTCATATAGTCCCATTCGTTTATTTTAGCTTTTACTTCCATTGCCTTTGAGTCAAGTTCATAAAATGCTCTTTGAACCCAAGGTCCATAAGTTTAGTACCTATGTTTTCTTCTATGCAGTTTATTGTGTCAGGTCTTATGCTTAAGTCTTTGATCCATTTTGAATTAACTTTGGTACATGGTGACAAATAGCAGTCCAGTTTCATTCTTTTGCACGTGGCTATCCAATTCTCCCAGCACCATTTATTGAAGAGGCTGTCTTTGCTCCATTGTATGTTTTTAGCTTCTTTGTCAAAAATTATCTGTCCATATTTATGTAGTTTTATTTCTGGGTTCTCAATTCTATTCCATTGGTCTATGTGTCTGTTTTTCTGCCAATACCATGCTGTTTTGATTATTGTGGCCCTGTAGTACAGGCCAAAGTCAGGAAGTGTGATACCTCCATTATAGTTCTTTTTTCTTAAGATTGCTTTGGCTATTCAGGGTCTTTTGTGGTTCCAAACAAATCTGATGATTTTTTCTTCTATTTCTTTAAAAGATACCATTGGGATTTTGATGGGGATTGCATTGAATCTGTATATTGCTTTGGGTACTATGGCCATTTTAACTATGTTGATTCTTCCAATCCATGAGCACGGAATGTCTTTCCATTTCTTTGTGTCTTCTTCAATTTCTTTCAAAAATGTCTTATAGTTTTCAGCATATAGGTCTTTCACATCCTTGGTTAAGTTTATTCCTAGGTATTTTATTCTTTTTGCTGCAATTGCAAAAGGAATTGTTTTTGTATTTCTTTTTCTGAGATTTCATTGTTAGTATATAGGAAGGCAATGGACTTTTGTGCGTTGATTTTGTAGCCGGCAACTTTACTGTATTCGTTGATTGTTTCTAATAGCTTTTTGGTGGAGTCTTTAGGGTTTTCTATATATAGCATCATGTCATCTGCAAAGAGTGATAATTTAACTTCTTCATTCCCAATTTGGATGCCTTTTATTTCTTTCTCTTGCCTGATTGCTCTGGCAAGGACTTCCAACACTATGTTGAAAAGCAGAGGTGATAGGGGACAGCCCTGTCGTGTTCCTGAACGTAGAGCAAAGGGCTTCAGTTTTCACCATTAATTATGAGATTAGCAGAGGGCTTGTCATATATGGCCTTTATTATGTTAAGGTATTTTCCTTCTATACCCATTTTATTAAGTGTTTTAATCATAAATGGATGTTGTATCTTGTCAAATGCTTTTTCTGCATCAATTGATATAATCATATGATTTTTGTCCTTTATTTTGTTTATGTGATGTATCACATTGATGGATTTTCGTATGTTGAACCATCCTTGTGCCCCAGGGATGAACCCCACTTGGTCGTGATGAATAATCTTTTTAATGCATTGTTGTATTCGATTTGCTAGAATTTTATTTAGGATTTTTGCATCGGTATTCATCAGAGATATTGGTCTGTAGTTTTCTTTTTTGTGTGCTGTCCTTACCAGGTTTTGGTATCAGGGTAATGTTGGCCTCATAAAAGAGTTAGGGAGTACTGTCTCTTCTTCAATTTTTTGGAAGACTTTGTGCAAAATTGGTATTAGATCCTCTTTGAAGGTTTGGTAGAATTCACTAGTGAAGCCATGTGGTCCCGGACTTTTGCTTTTGGGAAGGTTTTGGATGACTGATTCAATTTCGTTACTGGTGATCGGTCTGTTTAGATTTTCCAGTTCTTCATGGTTCAGCCTTGGAAGGCTATATGTTTCTAAGAACTTGTCCATTTCTTCTAGGTTATTGAATTTGGTGGCATATAATCCTTCATAGAATTATTGGATGATCCTTTGTATTTCTGTGGTGTCCGTGATAACTTCCCTTTTACGTTTCTGATTTTGTTAATCAGTGTCTTCTCTCTTTTTATCTTAGTAAGTCTAGCCAAGGGTTTGTCAATTTTGTTAATCTTTTCAAAGAACCAGCTCTTTGTCACATTAATTTTTTCTATTGTCTTTTTGTTCTCTATTTCATTTAGTTCTGCTCTAATTTTTATTATTTCCTTTCTTCTGCTGACCTTGGGTTTTACTTGTTCTTCTTTTTCTAGTTCTTTAAGGTGTAACATGAGGTTATTTATTTGGGATTTTCTTGTTTCTTGAGATAGGCCTGTAATGAGATAAATTTCCCTCTTAAAACTGCTTTCGCTGCATCCCAGAAATTTTGGTAGCATGTATTTTCATTGTCATTTGTTTCTATGTATCTTTTGATCTCTCCTCTAATTTCTTCTTTGACCCAGTCCTTCTTTAAAAGTATGTTGTTTAATCTCCATGTATTTGTGTTTTTCCCGCTTTCTTTTTACAGTTGATATCCAATTTCAAAGCCTTGTGATCAGAGAATATGCATGGTATGATTTCAATCTTCTTAAATTTGTTGAGACTGATTTTATGTCCCAATATATGGTCTATCCTTGAGAATGTTCCGTGTACACCAGAAAAGAATGTATAGTCTGATGTTTTAGGATGAAGTGCTCTATAAATGTCAATTATGTCCATTTCATCTAATGTGTCATTTAGGGCTACTATTTCGTTATTTATTTTCTGTTTGGATGATCTATCCATAGCTGTCAATGATGTATTTAAGTCCCTAGTATAATTGTGTTTTGGTCAATTTCTCCCTTTAGTTCTGTTAGTAGTTGCTTGGTGTATTTCGGTGCTCCCTGATTGGGGGCATAAATATTGATGACTGTTATGTCTTCTTGTTGTACAGTCCCCTTCACCATTATGAAATGTCCATCTTTATCTCTTGTTATCTTTTTCACCTTGAAGTCTGTTTCATCTGATATCATTATGGCTACACCTGATTTTCTCTGGGTACCATTTGCTTGGAGTGTCAATTTCCACCCTTTCACTTTGAGTCTGTGCTTGTCCTTGTAGCTGAGATGTGTCTCTTGGAGACAGCATATGGTTGGGTTTAGTTTTTTGATCCAATCTGCTACTCTGTGCCTTTTTATTGGTGAGTTCAGTCCATTTACATTTAGGGTGATTATTGATATGTGAGGATTTCCTGTCATTCTATCTTTAGTTTTCTGGTAAGGCTGTGTCTCCATTGTTTCTTTGCCTTTTTGTTGTTGTCTATTATTTCTGTTTGGTGGTATTCTATGATGTTTCCCTCTGTTTCTTCTCTTATTTCAGTATATATTTCAGTTCTGGATTTTTTTTGAGTGGTTATCCTTAAGTTTATGTAAAAGAAAGTTTGATATTTAGAGTATTCCATTATCTTCAGCACGCTTACTCTCTCCATTCCCATATTCCGGTTCAGGCCTTTACTCTCCCCCTTTTTGAGTTTTGGTTGCCACAAATTGTCCCTGTTGATGGTGGTCGAATAGCCTCCTTTAGTATTTCTTGTAGTGCAGGTCGTGTATTAGAAAATTCCCTCAGCTTCTGTATGTCTGGAAAGGTCTTTATTCCTCCTTCATATCTAAAGGATATCTTTGCTGGATATATTATTCTTGGCTCATGATTTCTCTCTTTCAATAGTTTGAATATTTGGTTCCACTCCCTCCTGGCTTGTAGAGCTTCTGCTGAAAAATCTGATGATAATCTAATGGGCTTTCCTTTGTAAGTTACCTTCTTCTTTTCCCTGGCTGCCTTGAGGATTCTTTCTTTGTCGTTGATTTTAGACAGCTTCAATACAATGTGCCTTGGAGAAGGCCTGTTGGGATTGAGGTAACTAGGTGTTCTATTTGCTTCTTGGATTCGAGGGTCCAGTTCTGTCCACAAATTTGGGAAGTTCTCATCGACAATTTGTTTGAATATATTCTCTGTTCCCTTCTCTCTTTCTTCTCCTTCTGGTATGCCCATTATTCTTATATTGCTCTTTCTGATGGAGTCAGAAAGTTCTTGTAGAGTTCTTTCATTTCTTTTAAGTCTCAAGTCTCTTTCTTCTTCTATCTGTGTCATTTCCAGGTTTCTATCTTCGATGTCACTGACTCTTTCCTCCATCTGGTCAACTCTACTACCTAAGCTGGTTATTTCATTCTTAATTTCTTCTATTGAGTTCTTAATCTCCAGAAATTCTATTTGGTTCTTTTTTAAGATTTCAATCTCTTTCGTAAAATGCTCATGCTGTTCTTTGATTGAGTTTCTGAGTTCCTTTAACTGCCTATCTGTGTTTTCTTGTATCTCGTTGAGTTTTTTCAGAACTGCAATCTTGAATTCTCTGTCATTTAAGTCACATATTTCTGTATCTTTAAGTGCCTTCTCTGGAGATTTTTCACTTTCTTTCTGAGTTATCTTGTTGCCTTGGTTATTCATGGCGATTACTGGTTTACTGTTTCTCTTCCTAGACATCTACAGGAGTGGCTTCTGCAACAGGTTGATAGAAAGCGGTCTTTCTTTTGTTTGCCAGTACTTGTTGGTAGAATGTTTTATTATTTCTCCAACTGCAACTTATTTTCCTTCTCCCACACAGTAGTGCTATGTTTTCTCTGCACTATTCCAACTTCTCACACAATGGGGGGATTCCCTGGGAGACGGGCTTCTCCTCTGTTAATAGTTCGTCTAGGTCACAGGGCGCAGTGTCCCGGTGGGTATGCGGAGAGCTTTTGATGTTCCAAAGCTCTTCCAGCTGCTGATTCAGAGCCCGTATGTTTCAGCAGTTCTGTTTACTCCTGCAGGGATCCGCCCAGATAGTTGGGGTCAGGGGCGGGGTGAGTTGTGAGAGGTGGCCCAGAGCAATGGCGGCGACCACCACCACAGCTGATCCTGCTTCCACAGCTCTCTCCCCTTTGCCGGAACTAGTTGGGCTGTGAATTTGTGTCTGCGGTACACAGTTCTCAAAATAGCAAATTTTCTGTTGTTTTGATCTGACACTGCTACTGTTTTGCTTCTAGCACTGGGCAGGTGGGGGCGGGGCGAGCTCTGGGAGGGGAGGGAGGGGGCGGCTAGTCTCAGTGCCTAAGGCTCCGTTCTCTGCTCGGCAGTGCGGGCTTAAACTACCGTTTTCAGCCTTTTTCCCTCAGTCTTTTCTCCGAGGTCTCTGCCGTGAGCGTTGGGTTCAGCCATGTTATATGCTGTTCCCTCAGCCCTGTGGAGCCCTGGCGGAGCCCTAGCAGTCCGAGTTCTTCCCTCTCCCGCAGCTGCAGTAGTTCCGGGAAGCAGCGAGCTTGGCGCACTGAGCGAGGTCTGCGTCCTGCGCCCGCGCGGCTCCGTCTCCGCGCGCTTCTCCCTTTCCTCCTCCCTCCACTCGCGCGAATCTCCCACCTGTAGGTGATTTCAGTCGGTAGTGGGCCTCTTCGTCTTGCCTGTCTGCTGTGCAGGGAGTCCTTTGTGGAGTTTTTGTTGTTCGATTCTTTGTAAATTCCAGGGGAGCTTTACAGAGGCTCACCTCACTCCGCCATTTTTCCGGAAGTCTCCCCATCTGTCTTTCTCTTGCTGCTTTTAGGATTCTCTCTTTGTCTTTAACCTTTGCCATTTTAACTATAATGTGTCTTGGTGTGGACCTGTTTGGGTTTATCCTGGTTGTAACTCTCTGCACTTCCTGGGCTTCTATGTCGGTTTCCTTCACCAGGTTAGGGAAGTTTTCGGACATTATTACTTCAAATATGTTCACGATCCCTTGCTCCCTCTCTTCACCTTCTGGTATTCCTATGATGCGCATGTTGTTATGCTTGATGTTATCCCAGAGGTCTCTTAAACCATCTTCATTGTTTTTTATTGTTTTTTTCTTTCTGTTGTTCTGTTTGGGTGATCTCTGCTAACTTGTCTTCTAAGTCGCTGATTTGATCCTCTGCTTCATCTAACCTGCTGTTAATGCCTTCAAGTGAGTTCTTTATTTCAGTAATTGTGTTCTTTATCTCTAACTGGTTGCTTGTTATGATTTCTCTATCCTTCTTTATATCGTCTCTAAGCTCCTTAAACATTCTTATAATCAGTGTTCTGCACTCTGTCTCTGATAGGTTGGTTACCTGTGTTTCATTTGGTTCCATTTCTGGAGGTTTCTTCTGTTCTTTTATTTGGGACATGTTTTTTTGTTTCCCCATTCTGGCTGAATCTCTGTGTTTGCTTCGATGTATTAGGTAGATCTCCTAGAGTTCTTAGTTCTTGCTGGGTGGTCTTATGTAGTATGTGTCCTTTATATTTGACTTGCATTACTTTGTTCTTCCCCTCTGCGTATGCTCCAAAGGTGACTCTTGTGTTGTGTATATGTCCTGTTAAAGAAGATCTTTAATTGCTTTTTGCTTGTGAGTAGGTGGGGTTAACTCCTAGGCTGACTAGTTGTGAGACTTGGCTCTGCCCACCTCCGGGTGTTCTGCTGCATGAGGGTTGACCACTTAAATATGTTTTGGCCTCTATGGGCTCTTGTGCCTGTAGAGAATTCCTTCTGGGTGTGTCACTTGTAGGTCAAACCCAGTAGTACTCTAGTTTGGTCTGGAGTTGGCCTCTGGATTTGTTGAATCTTGTGCCTCTTAAGCTGGGCCCTGGTAGGGCAATTTCAGAACAAAGCAAATCACAGCACAACAACAACAACAACAGCAGCAAAGAAAAAAATCAAATACATTCACATGTAAAAACAACCAACAACCCACTCTCAACACAGGCAAAGATATCAATGATATAAAGACAAAACAAAACAAAACAAAACAAAACAAAAAAAAAAAAAAAGAAAAGAAAAGAAAAAAAAAAGCAGCGCCAGTCTTGGCTTAAGCCCACCAAGTAATCTCCAGGTTGTCCTCTGTTGTACCAAGGAGTCCTTTGTGTATTGTGCAGGCAGAGCCGGTCACCTGGTGCCCAGAGTGACATTGGGATTGCAGATTTAGATGCGTGGGGCTGAGGGGTCTGGATGGTAGTTTCTACAAATTCAGTGCAGTTTCTGCCCTTGCCTGCACATATGCACACTGAGAGTAGCACCACCAGCCCTGTGTCCAGTTCTCCTGAGTCTTAGGGCACTTCTTCCGTGTATGTGTGTATGTGTGTGTGTGTGTGTGTGTGTGTGTGTGTGTGTGTGTGTGGCGGGCGGGAGATTTCTGAGCTGCTGAAAGCCCAGAGCTGTGTCTGTCTCCTACTGCTGATCCCTGGGAGTGCCTCCGCAGTTGTAATTGCCCTGCACTAGGCAGGCCAGAAAGGGTGGGTGCTCGGGATGGAGGGGTTTTCTCTCTCCCAGCCCAGCTGTGTCACACTCTTCCAGCAGGCCAGAAAAGGTGGTGGCTGGGGGTGGAGGAGTCTTCTCTCTCCCAGCCCAGCAAAAATCACACTCTTCCCAACCTCTTCCCTTGGTCAGAGCTGCACGCCTGGTCTTTCCAGAGCCTGAGCACTAAGGCTCCTCTGTAATCTGATACTACTCCTCAGTTCAGGGGCCAGTTTAAGTCTCTGGAAGGGCGGGGGTAAGATTGGAAGAGCGGGGGGAGGGGCCCAGGTATGGAGTTTGTGTCCTTTGTCCGCCTAGGGCCCAACTGGAGGTATCAGCTGAGGTTATTGCCTCAAATGCTGGATATTCTGCCCCCTCAGCAGGAGAGATCAGCTGTGGGATGCAGGGGAAGAGCCCACATCCTGGCTTTTTTGTGCTCTGTTCCATCCTGGGATCCCCTGCATGTCTGCAGCTGCGGATGCAGGCCACATTTCCACCATTGCAGATGTGGGCCGTGTCCACCGCTGCAGATGCGGGCCATCCCCACAGCCACAGGTGCAGGCCATGTCTCCACTCCACTCCTTTCCCTCTTACCCTGCTCGCCCAATTTGCCTACCTTCAAATAATCCTTGCACAAGTCTCTTAGCTGTTCTGCGTGATGAGCAGAGAGTCCTTTGATGGGTTATAGATGTCCCGTTTGTGATAAGATCTGGAGGAGAACTCAAAAAGTGTGCCCTGCTGCTGCCATTCCTATGACGTCACTCCCTCATTCTTTTTATTGCTGTAAAATATTCCACTGTCCATGGATAGACATCTGGGTTGTTTTCAGTCATTCCCTACTACAGATGAGGATTTGTTGGACATCTTTAGGCAGGAAGCTGAGCTTAAAGGCTCTCCACAGCAGCCAATTTAATATCGTGCTCCCTCAAGAGGGCTACCACGGAGAGGAAGCATTCACAGGGGGAGACAAGGACGCCAAAAGATCTTTATATACCTACCAATCCAAGGTTGTAAAAGTTTATGAATCTATGACTTCAGCTCTAATCCAAGACCATTGATAATCTTTTAAAAAGTTTTACTTATATTATCTTGCTGTAGAGATTCCAAGAAAATTTCTGATTTTCATCTTATTACTTTTTTCCTCTGGGCCTCAGTTTATTCATCTGTCAAATCAGAAAACTGGACTATAAGATGTTTTCAAACTTTTTCTTAAGCTACAGTACTTTTATTTTTTTAAACCAGAAATTTAGGAGGAACTCTAAAAAATGTTCCAGATAAAAGCAAGAGATGGTATGATTTCATAGTTTCTTCATTATTTATTGGCAAATCGTTTTCTGTGGAGCTCCTGAAGTCCCCCTGAGAAGCTGTGGGGATCTATGAAAGCTTGGATGAAAAGAAACAGATACCAGCTTGAAGACTTTCTGTTCATGTCTATGACAACATACTAATAATGACTAGTTACCTTGACTCATAGGGGCTTAGGATTCTGTTGAGATCCTACCAGCTACCAGCTTCTATGTAAATTATGATATTAGATAGACTGCCTGGAAGGGAAAAGGCCAGAGACCTAGAACATAAAAAGTAGGTCTGGGTGGTGGTGGTGGTGGTGGCGAGGCAGGTGGAAGGAAAGAAAGAAAAGGTGAGAACTGGGAAAATGAAGAAGAGAAGTCATTCATATGTCCTTTGGATTCATGCATTGAGCAGTATCTTCTGTGAGCTGATTCCTGAATGTGGGAGGCTCTAAGATAAAAAGGGCCATACACAGGAAGCAGAGTATTAAGAGATGCTTACAATTTGTTGTGATTTTTGAAGCATGACAATATTTAGATGTTGATATTTTTCAGTAACATAAATAACGTCATCTCGACTTTAGAAAGGTTGGAAAAATTCTGAACATCGTATGATTAAATAGCCTGGTGGAAGCACAGTTCAGTCTTATTCCATCTTCCAAGGAGGAATCATGATGAGGGTGTGTCTTTGTCATGTGGTAGGCAGATTGAACCATCAATGCTAGTCTGGGGATTTGGCACATTATCCTCTTAGGAACATCCCCTGTGGGTCTGTAGTGTTTGGGGAAATTTAGCTGGCAGGCCAAATTCAGTTGAGATTTTAGTCCTAAAAACACTCCACAGTGAATCTTGTGGCCCTGGCCCATTAAATGATAACAGAAGAATCAGAAAAGAGATTTTGACGTCTGAAGTCCCCAAGAAGCCTCATTTTCCTTCCAAATCATAGCAAATTGTCCCCCACATCCAAGTTAAGAAAGACTCTCAGCATTGATAAGCTAAGTAGTTATCCCTTTTAAAAAACTTACGAAATGTAAATGAATATGATGTAATAATAAAATCATTGTTCTATGCACTCATAATTTTTAATATTATGCTACTGTCTTTCCCTGAAAATAAGACCTAGTCGGACAATCAGCTCTAATGCGTCTTTTGGAGCAAAAATTAATAAAAGACGCGGTCTTATTTTACTATAATATATTAACATATTATAGTAATGTTATATCATATTATATTAATTATATATATAATTATATTAACATATATAATATAATATATTAATTTTTGCTCCAAAAGATGCATTAGAGCTGATTGTCTGGTTAGGTCTTATTTTCAGGGAAACATGGTAGCATTGTCACCTCTTCCCCATTCCTATAAGGTTTACTATCTCAGAGCTTGTATCTGAGTTTAATGTAAGTCATAAGAGGGAATGGGATGTGCAAGGTGTGTGTGTGTGTGTGTGTGTGTGTGTGTGTGTGTGTTGTGTGTGTTTGTGGTATATAACACGCAAAAAGGAGTTATGGCTTCAAAACTTTATTTAGGGTTTACTGAGTTTATAAAGACAGCAGTAACAAAGCTTAATGGTCCAAATATCAATCTCTCTTGACCTTTAAATCATGTAAGATTACAGGAAATATTGGGATTCCTGTTTATTTATTTATTTTCAATATCAGGAAAATTTTGTGGACCTTCAAAGTAGGAGTCAAAATCTCTGTTTACTGCACTGTCTGCCATCAACTAGAAGCCATCCTATCTGAGGAATGCTTCAACACAGTGCAGGGAATTTCTGAAGTCTTTTTTTTCCCCTCTTGTAGAGAGTACCGTGTTTCCCCCAAAATAAGACCTAGCCAGACAATCAGCTCTAATGCATCTTTTGGAGCAAAAATTAATATAAGACCTGGATTATATTATATTATATTATATTATATTATATTATATGATCTGGTCTTATATTATATATATAAAATAAGACCAAGTCTTATATTAATTTTTGCTCCAAAAGATGCATTAGAGCTGATTGTCTGGCTAGGTCTTATTTTTGGAAACATGGTATATGCATGGGTCCTGTTTTCTTATTCATTCAGCTACCCTGTGTGTTTTGATGGGAGCATTCAAGCCATTTACATTTAAAGTGATTATTGATAGGAACATAGCTATTGCCATTTCATTCATATTTTTTATCTTCATTTGTTTGTTTTCTCCTTTCTTCTGCTTAAAGCAGTCCTTTTAACATTTATTGTATTACTGGCTTGTTGATAACAAATTCCTTTAGCTTTTTCTTGTCTGGGAAGCTCTTTATCTCTTCTTCAATTTTTTTTTTTTTTTTTTTTTAATTAAATTTATTGGGGTGACAATTGTTAGTAAAATTACATAGATTTCAGGTGTACAATTCTGTATTACATCATCTATAAATCCCATTGTATGTTCATCACCCAGAGTCAGTTCTTCGATCACCATATATTCGATCCCCCTTACCCTCACCTCCCCCCCCACCCCCCCACCCCCCTTACCCTCTGGCAACCACTAAACTATTGTCCGTGTCTATGAGTTTCTGTTTCTCATTTGTTTGTCTTGTTCTTTTGTTGTTTTTGGTTTATATACCACATATCAGTGAAATCACATGGTTCTCTGCTTTTTCTGTCTGACTTGTTTCGCTCAGCATTACTCTCTCAAGATCCATCCATGTTGTCACAAATGTTCCTATATCATCTTTTCTCACTGCCGAATAGTATTCCATTGTGTATATGTACCACAACTTCTTTATCCATTCATCTATCGAAGGACATTTTGGTTGTTTCCATGTCTTGGCCACCGTAAACAAAGCTGCAATGAACATTGGAGCACACGTGTCTTTATCTCTAAATGTTTTCAGATTTTTTGGGTAGATACCCAGGAGAGGGATTGCTGGGTCATACGGCAATTCTATTCGTAATTCTTTGAGGAACCTCCACACTGCCTTCCATAACGGCTGCACCAGTCTGCATTCCCACCAACAGTGTATGAGGGTTCCTTTTTCTCCACAACCTCTCCAACATTTGTTACTATTTGTCTTGTTGATGATAGCCATTCTGACTGGGGTGAGGTGATATCTCATTGTGGTTTTGATTTGCATTTCTCTGATGATTAGTGATGTTGAGCAATTTTTCATATGTTTATTTGCCATTTGTATGTCCTCTTTGGAGAAATGTCTCTTCAAGTCCTCTGCCCATTTTTCAATTGGGTTGTTTGTTTTTTTGTTGTTGAGTTGCATGAGTTCCTTGTATATTCTGGATACTAGCCCCTTATCGGAGGCACTGTTTGCAAAAATCTTCTCCCATTCAGTTGGTGGCCTCTTTATTTTGTCAATGGTTTCTTTTGCTGTGCAGAAGCTTTTAAGTTTCATATAGTCCCATTCGTTTATTTTAGCTTTTACTTCCATTGCCTTTGGAGTCAAGTTCATAAAATGCTCTTTGAACCCAAGGTCCATAAGTTTAGTACCTATGTTTTCTTCTATGCAGTTTATTGTGTCAGGTCTTATGCCTAAGTCTTTGATCCATTTTGAATTGACTTTGGTACATGGTGACAAATAGCAGTCCAGTTTCATTCTTTTGCACGTGGCTATCCAATTCTCCCAGCACCATTTATTGAAGAGGCTGTCTTTGCTCCATTGTATGTTTTTAGCTTCTTTGTCAAAAATTATCTGTCCATATTTATGTGGTTTTATTTCTGGGTTCTCAATTCTATTCCATTGGTCTATGTGTCTGTTTTTCTGCCAATACCATGCTGTTTTGATTATTGTGGCCCTGTAGTACAGGCCAAAGTCAGGAAGTGTGATACCTCCATTATAGTTCTTTTTTCTTAAGATTGCTTTGGCTATTCGGGGTCTTTTGTGGTTCCAAACAAATCTGATGATTTTTTCTTCTATTTCTTTAAAATATGCCATTGGGATTTTGATGGGGATTGCATTGAATCTGTATATTGCTTTGGGTACTATGGCCATTTTAACTATGTTGATTCTTCCAATCCATGAGCACGGAATGTCTTTCCATTTCTTTGTGTCTTCTTCAATTTCTTTCAAAAATGTCTTATAGTTTTCAGCATATAGGTCTTTCACATCCTTGGTTAAGTTTATTCCTAGGTATTTTATTCTTTTTGCTGCAATTGCAAAAGGAATTGTTTTTTGTATTTCTTTTTCTGAGATTTCATTGCTAGTATATAGGAAGGCAATGGACTTTTGTGCGTTGATTTTGTAGCCGGCAACTTTACTGTATTCGTTGATTGTTTCTAGTAGCTTTTTGGTGGAGTCTTTAGGGTTTTCTATATATAGCATCATGTCATCTGCAAAGAGTGATAATTTAACTTCTTCATTCCCAATTTGGATGCCTTTTATTTCTTTCTCTTGCCTGATTGCTCTGGCAAGGACTTCCAACACTATGTTGAAAAGCAGAGGTGATAGGGGACAGCCCTGTCGTGTTCCTGAACGTAGAGCAAAGGGCTTCAGCTTTTCTCCATTAATTATGAGATTAGCAGAGGGCTTGTCATATATGGCCTTTATTATGTTAAGGTATTTTCCTTCTATACCCATTTTATTAAGTGTTTTAATCATAAATGGATGTTGTATCTTGTCAAATGCTTTTTCTGCATCAATTGATATAATCATATGATTTTTGTCCTTTATTTTGTTTATGTGATGTATCACATTGATGGATTTGGGGATGTTGAACCATCCTTGTGCCCTGGGGATGAACCCCACTTGGTCGTGATGAATAATCTTTTTAATGCATTGTTGTATTCGATTTGCTAGAATTTTATTTAGGATTTTTGCATCGGTATTCATCAGAGATATTGGTCTGTAGTTTTCTTTTTGTGTGCTGTCCTTACCAGGTTTTGGTATCAGGGTAATGTTGGCCTCATAAAATGAGTTAGGGAGTACTGTCTCTTCTTCAATTTTTTGGAAGAGTTTGTGCAGAATTGGTATTAGATCCTCTTTGAAGGTTTGGTAGAATTCACTAGTGAAGCCATCTGGTCCCGGACTTTTGCTTTTGGGAAGGTTTTGGATGACTGATTCAATTTCACATTGGTGATCGGTCTGTTTAGATTTTCCAGTTCTTCATGGTTCAGCCTTGGAAGGCTATATGTTTCTAAGAACTTGTCCATTTCTTCTAGGTTGTTGAATTTGGTGGCATATAGTCCTTCATAGTATTCTTGGATGATCCTTTGTATTTCTGTGGTGTCCGTGATAACTTCCCCTTTTACGTTTCTGATTTTGTTAATCAGTGTCTTGTCTCTTTTTATCTTAGTAAGTCTAGCCAAGGGTTTGTCAATTTTGTTAATCTTTTCAAAGAACCAGCTCTTTGTCACATTAATTTTTTCTATTGTCTTTTTGTTCTCTATTTCATTTAGTTCTGCTCTAATTTTTATTATTTCCTTTCTTCTGCTGACCTTGGGTTTTACTTGTTCTTCTTTTTCTAGTTCTTTAAGGTGTAACATGAGGTTATTTATTTGGGAGTTTTCTTGTTTCTTGAGATAGGCCTGTAATGAGATAAATTTTCCTCTTAAAACTGCTTTCGCTGCATCCCAGAAATTTTGGTAGGATGTATTTTCATTGTCATTTGTTTCTATGTATCTTTTGATCTCTCCTCTAATTTCTTCTTTGACCCAGTCCTTCTTTAAAAGTATGTTGTTTAATCTCCATGTATTTGTGTTTTTCCCTCTTTCTTTTTACAGTTGATATCCAATTTCAAAGCCTTGTGATCAGAGAATATGCATGGTATGATTTCAATCTTCTTAAATTTGTTGAGACTGATTTTATGTCCCAATATATGGTCTATCCTTGAGAATGTTCCGTGTACACCAGAAAAGAATGTATAGTCTGATGTTTTAGGATGAAGTGCTCTATAAATGTCAATTATGTCCATTTCATCTAATGTGTCATTTAGGGCTACTATTTCGTTATTTATTTTCTGTTTGGATGATCTATCCATAGCTGTCAATGATGTATTTAAGTCCCCTAGTATAATTGTGTTTTGGTCAATTTCTCCTTTAGTTCTGTTAGTAGTTGCTTGGTGTATTTCGGTGCTCCCTGATTGGGGGCATAAATATTGATGACTGTTATGTCTTCTTGTTGTACAGTCCCCTTCACCATTATGAAATGTCCATCTTTGTCTCTTGTTATCTTTTTCACCTTGAAGTCTGTTTCATCTGATATCATTATGGCTACACCTGATTTTCTCTGGGTACCATTTGCTTGGAGTGTCAATTTCCACCCTTTCACTTTGAGTCTATGCTTGTCCTTGTAGCTGAGATGTGTCTCTTGGAGACAGCATATGGTTGGGTTTAGTTTTTGATCCAATCTGCTACTCTGTGCCTTTTTATTGGTGAGTTCAGTCCATTTACATTTAGGGTGATTATTGATATGTGAGGATTTCCTGTCATTCTATCTTTAGTTTTCTGGTAAGGCTGTGTCTCCATTGTTTCTTTGCCTTTTGTTGTTGTCTATTATTTCTGTGTGGTGGTATTCTATGATGTTTCCTCTGTTTCTTCTTTTATTTCAGTATATATTTCAGTTCTGGATTTTTTTGAGTGGTTACCCTTAAGTTTATGTAAAAGAAAGTTTGATATTTAGAGTATTCCATTTTCTTCAGCACGCTTACTTTCTCCATTCCCATATTCGGTTCAGGCCTTTACTCTCCCCTTTTTGAGTTTTGGTTGCCACAAATTGTCCCTGTTGATGGTGGTCGAATAGCCTCCCTTAGTATTTCTCGTAGTGCAGGTTGTGTATTAGAAAATTCCCTCAACTTCTGTATGCCTGGAAAGGTCTTTATTCCTCCTTCATATCTAAAGGATATCTTTGCTGGATATATTATTCTTGGCTCATGATTTCTCTTTCAATAGTTTGAATATTTGGTTCCACTCCCTCTTGGCTTGTAGAGTTTCTGCTGAAAAATCTGATGATAATCTAATGGGCTTTCCTTTGTAAGTTACCTTCTTCTTTTCCCTGGCTGCCTTGAGGATTCTTTCTTTGTCGTTGATTTTAGACAGCTTCAATACAATGTGCCTTGGAGAAGGCCTGTTTGGATTGAGGTAACTAGGTGTTCTATTTGCTTCTTGGATTCGAGGGTCCAGTTCTGTCCACAAATTTGGGAAGTTCTCATCGACAATTTGTTTGAATATATTCTCTGTTCCCTTCTCTCTTTCTTCTCCTTCTGGTATGCCCATTATTCTTATATTGCTCTTTCTGATGGAGTCAGAAAGTTCTTGTAGAGTTCTTTCATTTCTTTTAAGTCTCAAGTCTCTTTCTTCTTCTATCTGTGTCATTTCCAGGTTTCTATCTTCGATGTCACTGATTCTTTCCTCCATCTGGTCAACTCTACTACCTAAGCTGGTTATTTCATTCTTAATTTCTTCTATTGAGTTCTTAATCTCCAGAAATTCTATTTGGTTCTTTTTTAAGATTTCAATCTCTTTCGTAAAATGCTCATGCTGTTCTTTGATTGAGTTTCTGAGTTCCTTTAACTGCCTATCTGTGTTTTCTTGTATCTCGTTGAGTTTTTTCAGAACTGCAATCTTGAATTCTCTGTCATTTAAGTCACATATTTCTGTATCTTTAAGTGCCTTCTCTGGAGATTTTTCACTTTCTTTCTGAGCTATCTTGTTGCCTTGGTTATTCATGGCGATTACTGGTTTACTGTTTCTCTTCCTAGACATCTACAGGAGTGACTTCTGCAACAGGTTGATAGAAAGCGGTCTTTCTTTTGTTTGCCAGTACTTGTTGGTAGAATGTTTTATTATTTCTCCAACTGCAACTTATTTTTCTTCTCCCACACAGTAGTGCTATGTTTTCTGTGCACTATTCCAACTTCTCACACAATGGGGGGATTCCCTGGGAGACGGGCTTCTCCTCTGTTAATAGTTCGTCTAGGTCACAGGGCGCAGTGTCCCGGTGGGTATGCGGAGAGCTTTTGATGTTCCAAAGCTCTTCCAGCTCCTGATTCAGAGCCCGTATGTTTCAGCAGTTCTGTTTACTCCTGCAGGGATCCGCCCAGATAGGTGGGGTCAGAGGCGGGGTGAGTTGTGAGAGGTGGCCCAGAGCAATGGCGGCAACCACCACCACAGCCCGTCCTGCTTCCACAGCTCTCTCCCCTTTGCTGGAACTAGTTGGGCTGTGAAATTGTGTTTGCAGTCCACAGTTCTCAAAACAGCAAATTTTCTGTTGTTTTGATCTGACACTGCTACTGTTTCGCTTTTAGCACCGGGCAGGTGGGTGAGGGGCGTGCTCTGGGAGGGGAGGGAGGGGGCGCTAGTCTCAGTGCCTAAGGCTCCGTTCTCTGCTCGGCAGTGCGGGCTTAAACCACCGTTTTCAGCCTTTTTCCCTCAGTCTTTTCTCCGAGGTCTCTGCCGTGAGCGTTGGGTTCAGCCGTGTTATATGCTGTCCCCTCAGCCCTGTGGAGCCCTGGCGGAGCCCTAGCAGTCCGAGTTCTTCCCTCACTCGCAGCTGCGGTAGTTCCGGGAAGCAGCGAGCTCGGCGCACTGAGCTAGGTCTGCGTCCTCCGCCCGCGCGTCTTTGTCTCCTTGCACTTCTCCGTTTCCTCCTCCCTCCACTCGCGCGAATCTCCCACCTGTAGGTGATTTCAGTCGGTAGTGGGCCTCTTCGTGTTGCCTGTGTGCTGTGCAGGGAGTCCTTTGTGGAGTTTTTGTTGTTCGATTCGTTGTAAATTCCAGGGGAGCTTTACAGAGGCTCACCTCACGCCGCCATTTTTTCCACTCTTCTTCAATTTTCAATGATAGCCTTGCTGGGTAGAGTAGTCTTAGTTGTAGGCCCTTGCTTTTTATCACTTTGAATTTCCTGCCACTCCCTTCTGGCCTCAAAGTTTTGGTTGAGAAATCTGCTGATAGTCTTATGGGAACTCCCTTGTAAGTAACTAGTTGTTTTTCTTTTGCTGCTTTTAGGATTCTCTTTGTCTTTAACCTTTGCCATTCTAATTATAATGTGTCTTGGTGTGGATCTGTTTGGGTTCATCTTGTTTGGGACTCTCTGTACTTCCTGGGCTTGTATGTCTGTTTTTTTTGCCAGATGAGGGAAGTTTTCAGCCATTATTTCTTCAAATAAGTTCTCAATCCCTTGCTCCCTCTCTTCTCTTTCTGGTACTCCTACAGTGTGAATATTATTATGCTTGATGTCCCACAGGTACCTTAAGCTATCATTGTTTTTTAAATATTTTGTCTTTTTCTTGTTCTGATTGGGTGTTTTCTGCTACATTGTCTTCTAAATCACTGGTTTGATCCTCTGTTTCATCTAATCTGCTGTTGATTCCTTCTAGTGTAGTCTTCATTTCAGTTATCGTATTCTCTATTCCTGACTGGTTCTCTTTTATGGTTTCTGTGTCCTTCTTTATGTTTACTATATTTTTGTTGAAATTCTCACTAAGTTCCTTAAGCATTCTTATAACAGTGTTTTAACTCTTGTCTCTGGTAGGTTGGTTGTCTCCATTTCATTTGGTTCTATTTCTGTAGGTTTCTCCTGTTCTTTTTATTTGGGACGTGTTTCTTTGTTTCCTCATTCTGGCTGCCTCTCTGTATTTGCTTCTATGTATTAGTAACTCTCCTATGTCTCTCAGTCTTTGCTGATCTTATGTAGTATGTATCCTGTGTGGTCCAGTGGTGCAGTCTCTCTGATCACCTGTGTGTGTTCCAGGAGTGTCCCTTGTGTATGTTGTATGTATTCTCCTGTTGTAGTTGAGCCTTAATGCTTTTGGTGCATCAATGTGTAGGATTGGCTCCCAGCTGACTGACTGTGAGGACTGGCTACACCAACAGTATATGAGCTGCTGAGTAGGGGCCAACCCCTCAGAGGAGGTTTCACCCCTATGGGCTCTTGTGCCTGTTGAGATGCCCCTTTGATTGTCCTGTTTGTGGGATTAATCGGGTAGTACTCTGGTATAGTCTGAAGTCGGCCTCTGGGTGTGTTGTTTCTGGTGTCTCTTGGTAGGGGCTCCCATGCAGGCCAATTTCATGCTTGCCTTTGACCAGCCAGGAGCTACCTGGTAGGAGCTACAAAGCTATATGTGGTTGGTTACTGCCTTTGCTGGACCTGGAGGCATGTGGGGGTGGCCTGACTGCTACCAATAATGGGCTTGGGACAGCTTAGCAAAAGGCCTAAGGCCCTCTAGGCCTGTTGCCACTTGCCAGCTACCTGTAAGTCTCAGCCGTTGAAAGAGCCTCCTTAGATGCTTGGGCCAAACTGGTTGAGCTGGTGTTGAGAGTGCCTCTGGTGATACAGCACTAGCTGGGCAGGGCAGGGTTTCAGGGAGTCACGAGGCATAGCCGGTGGTTTTTACAAGGTTAATGCAGATTCAGTTCTTGTGCCAGTGCCTGGCCTGTGACCACTTCACAAAACACCATGAGAACACTGCAGCCAGCCACTGCTCACCTCGGGTACGCAGATCCCCGAGAGCCACACAAGAGAGGCTGTGGCACAAGTGGCTCCCTACCCACCCCCAAAATTTCCCTGGGCTGAAGTCTTTTGATTGAAATGAGTTTGCATAGACAAATGACAGGTAGCAAGAGAATACAGGAGGTGAACTTGCTCTGAAAGGTCATAGATTGGAAAATTAGCCTTTGAACTCAAAGTTAGGGAACTGAAAAGTCCAAGGGTAAGAGTATGATCTTCTCAGAGGCTATAAATGGGTCTGCCAACCAAGAAAGAGCTTGCTGCTACTGAACACAGAGGGGTAGGTTTAGTGAGAATCTTACCACTCACATTGGGAATCTGGTTCAAACTTGTTACTAATGTTGGGTCAATGACATCATTTCTGTATAACAAAGAAAATACTGTTGTTGAAGAGACACAGTCAAATGGCCTATCAAATTAATTGCCTCATTTGAAAAGTGTTTTAGAATGGTTATAATTTTGAATAAGCAAATCAAGTATTTTTTTGACCTGATCCCTGTTGAATTATGTTTCTTGACCATTGGCAAGGATTAGTATCCAACTGTGGCTGATAAAGGAAGTAATTCACACCCCATCAAGTCTTACGAACAGAGAAGATAGTAAGTTTTTTTATTTTCCCTGAGGAGATGGATACAAGGTGTGATCACAAAATACAGTGAAGGTTTAAATAAAAATTTATTCCAGTAAAAGACACATTGCCATTAATTCTCCTTAAAATACTCCCCCTTGCTTCAAACACACTTTCCCCATTGTTCTTGCCACTTTCTGAGGAAGTTTTGGAAGTCCTCTTTTGTGAGTGTCTTTACTTCATCCTCCACCATGACAATGCTCCATGTCACACATTGCTTCTTGTATGGCAATTTTTGTCAAATAAAAACATTATAGTGTATTTTCATTGACCATATTCACCAGATCTGGCACTATGCAACTTCTGGCTCTTCCCTAGTCAAAATTACCATGAAAGAAAATGTTTTGAATTGATTCAGGACATCGAGGCAACCACGACATGCAACTAAAGAAACTCACAAAAGAGGACTTCCAGAACTGCTTCAGAAAGTGGCAAGAATGATAGGATAATTCGAAGGGGAATATTTTGAGGGCGATTAATGGCAATGTGTCTTTTTCTGTAATAATATATTTTTAAATTCAAACATTCACCATATTTTTTGATCATAGCTCGTGTATATGAGGTCGGACAATTAAGTATGAACTTGTTGCAATGATCTTGCTAACCTTTTTTGATATCAGAGGGATCATTCATTATGAATTTGTACCAACTGGACAAACAGTTAACCAAGTTTACTATTTGGAGGTGCTGAAAAGGCTGTGTGAAAAAGTTACACAACCTGAAGTTTTTGTGGCTCTTGCATCACGACAATGCACCAGCTCACATGACACTGTCTGTTAGAGAGTTTTTAGCCAGTAAACAAATAACAATATTGGAACACACTCCCTACTCACTTGATCTGGCCCCCAATGACTTTTTTCTTTACCAGAAGA
This sequence comes from Rhinolophus sinicus, assembly GCF_036562045.2. Taxonomy (NCBI): domain Eukaryota; kingdom Metazoa; phylum Chordata; class Mammalia; order Chiroptera; family Rhinolophidae; genus Rhinolophus; species Rhinolophus sinicus. The sequence goes on along the minus strand of NC_133761.1, from coordinate 36,003,988 downwards.
TAAAGGAAATATTGAAAGGAAGATATTTTGATGACATTCAGGACATCAAGAGTAGTACGATTACAGTTCTGATGGCCGTTACAGAAAAAGAGTTCCAAAATTTCTTTGAAGGCTGGAGTGGGCACTGGCATCGGTGTATAGCTTCCCAAGGGGAGTACTTCGCAGGTGACCATAGTGATATTCAGTAATGAGGTATGTAGCACTTTTTCCAGGATGAGTTCCTGAACTTAATTGTCCAACCTTGTATCTCTCGCTCTCTCTCTCTCTCTACACACACACACACACACACACACACACACACAATTTATTTATTTATTTACTTAAAAAAATCTTATCCCCTCTGATTCTCTCAGGTGTGATGCTTTGGTCAGAGTGAACACTGTTAAGTGTGATTGACAAAATGATGTCCTAGCTTTCACTTAAGATATGAAAAGAAGTTGTGGTAATAAACAGTATTACAAAAGGGATGTGGATTTTAAAAGGACATAGAGAACTTTGAGAGTGTTTATAGGAGAGGAAAGCATATCCTGGAAATACTAGGAAAAAAGATCTGGACCAATTTGATGTCACCGAGGTATCTTGTCATCCCTGGGCTGTGTGATTGTGGTAAGGGTGCTTAAACTCTCAGTACTTTAGTGTTCTCACCTGTAAAACCAGAAGAAAAACATATGTGCAATATAGGGGTGTTTCAAGAATTAGCTAATATATTATAACTTGGAACAATGATAGGCAATAGTAATTGCTCAACAAACGTTAATGATTTGTGTTTGTCTGATGTTTCCTAATAATTAAATTATCACTCTCATTAAAGATGTTGGGGGAAAGGATGAGCTTCTCTCCTACCCCAAAATGTAAAATATTTGATTAACATACTTTAAACATAACATTCTTTTAACTTTAGAGAGATTTTTAGTGAATCTTCCAGCACTGTCATTCACAAATGTGGAGTCTGTCATACATTCCCCCACTTCAGCTTCATTGATTTCTCTCAAACTCTTTGGGACGTGGGTCTTTGGTTCACATTCAAGTCAGGTGAGTGTGGGCTGTGCCCACATTCAAATCCAATATCCATAAGTGCTATTCTTCTTTCCCTCCATCCCTTCTTCCCTGTCCTCTTATATTTTACACTGCCTACGTGGAGGTTTCTCAGGCAGGGGAAAGCACATGTCCTTTGGAAACAGCTCTAGATTTGAATCCTATACCCACTACATACTACTTGGGTGACTCATTTAAGTAATCTAATCTCTGAGTTTTAAGTGCCTTATAAGTAAAAAGAGTATTCTACCTCATGGGTTGTTTTAAAGAATATATAAGACCATGTATAAAATTTTCTGTATCAACCATGATGTTTACTAAATATTCTTTAATATTTTTTACCCCAGTGAAAACACTCAAATAGCTACAGTAAATACAAAGGGTGAATTTTGATTTCATTGGTCTGGATTGGAGCCAGCTTAAAAAAAAATCTCTTCAATTGATTCTAATGTATATGCAGGGTTGAGAACCACTGAATTACGTAGATACTCACTTATGGTCTTACTGATTTTAAAAACTCTAAGATAAAAGAAAATTGAATATAGCTTTACTTTTGTTATTTAGCATGGTCTCATTAAAAATATGAACAATAAAAATAATGAAAGAGTGTATAAAGAGGAAAATTTGATGTGTTGTTTCATTCATCTATTTAGGTAATCAGTGATTTCTTGAGTCCCTATGTTCAGGTATTCTGTTAAGCACTGTGTATATAAAGATGAAATGGGCACAAACAGCTACAACACAGTACAGTATGATGCAAGCTATAGGGGAGGCAGGTGCAATGGTCTGGTATGCCATTAATAGTATGCATGGTGTTTGCCCTGCAAAGGAGTTCAGATTTTGTTTTATTAGTGTTTAACATCACATGAAGAATATTGAGTGGGTGTGGGGGCAGCATGATTTTGTTAGAAATATTGCTCTGGTGTGTTTGGAATGGGTAAGCAAGGAGATAGGGTAATCAGGAGAGGTGGAAGAGATGGGGGAGGGAGAAGGGGAGAGATTGAGTGCTTAATACTGGGATATGACAGTGTGATGAAAAGAAGGGGCTGGACTTATTAGAAATGTTGGAGGTGGAATGATGGGACTTGAAGACCAATTTGTGTGCAGGGGAGGTTTCGATGACTTCCAGGTGCCTGGGTAGACTGTGACATCACTCACTGAACTAAGGGAAGGGTAAAGTGGTAGATGGGTATCTATGAGTTCAGCTTTGCATCTGTAACAACTGAGGCATTTGGGAGCATGTTATGTTACTAGATGGTGGTTAATGTATTGATCTGGAACTTGGGAAAGGTACTTTCATTAAAGATGAGGGACTGTGTAGTTGGTATCTATAGCCACAAGTGTGGTTGCAATTGTCCAGGTAGAACATGTAGAGGAATAAGAGAAAAGCCAAGGAGAGAACTCAGGAATCATTAGCATTAAGCAGGGATGGAAGAAGAGGAGCTAGAGAGGAATCTGTGAAGAAGGAGAGGCAGCAAGCAAGGAAAGAGCCAGGAAAGGAAGAGCGTCTCAGGGACATCAAGGGGGAAGAAATTTGAAGAAAGGCAAGCTGGTTAGCAGTAAAAAGGCAACAGAAGAATCAAATAGGCTAAGTTCTGAACTGAACTCAAGAATTGGATTTGGCCTCCAGGAGGGCAGAGGAGACTTTATTGATCTTGTGTAATGAAATTTGTGGGGAGTCTGAGAAAAACAGGTTGAAAATTTATCCCCTTTCAAGAGAACTTCCTTGACTAATTTCACATTCTGTTTACTCAACACATTAAAAGCACTGACTGACATCCTCTCTGAGCTGGGAGTTACCTTACAGGTTGTTTAATCCTGGCCTCACTGAATAGATGAGGAAATTAAGGGCCAGAAAAATCATTACTTGCCTGAAGTCAAGTGGCAGATTTAGGACTTCAATCTAGGGCTTCCCCACATACATTGGCATTGGTGCAATTAGTTTATACTAATTTCCTACTTGTTCATATATTGTTTATTTTCACTCTGGTTGTTCCGTATTTATGTAAATACAAAATTTCTGATTTTGTAGCTTTTGTCATTTTCCAAGGTTATACCTACAGGGTAGGAACTTCATCTTTACTACTTTATTACCTTCTCTCTTCCTCACTGTTAACCTTTTCACTTCATGGACCATTTTAAAGGATAAATAAGCTATGGTCTTGGGCAGAAAGATACTATAAAGCAACCCACAGAGCCTAGGAGAAATCTCCTGGAACGAAGTGTTTCTTAGGAGTTTACTCAGCAGACTATCAGAACCTGACACTTCAGTCTTGTTTGTCTGTTTGTATCCTTTTATTGCAGAAAATCAAGCTCTGGCCATCATGTGTTTTCATGTCTATATAGGGTATCACTTGGCCAAGCACTGAGCTTCTATCTCTTCCCCACTACCATTCCCTTGGCTAAGTTACATTTGGGGCTGCTGAGAAGATGGGAGGAGAGCTGAGGAAAACAGCAGCCCAAATCACTCTCTGACTCTGAGACTCAGAACCTAGTGCCTGGGAAATTTCATCTAGACACCTCCTTGTCTTCTAGAAGCATTTATTCATTCATGACATTATGGGCAAATTTTTATGGTACCTGACTCAACCACTTTTGTTCTCTTCCAGTTATTTCTATCTTCATCTGTCTTCTCAGGCTTTCTTTCCACCTCTTTTCTCATTGTCTCCTTCAGTTTCTTTCTGCCTCTATGTCTTTATGTCTTTGTCCAGCTATAGACCTCTTCATATAGCCCTGTCTCAATACATCATTTTCTGTCTCTATTTCTTGGTGGAAAAAACAATAGGCCAGCATGGATAAATCCATTGCAAAAACCTTGATACATAGCGATTGTTCAATAAACATTGTAATTGGGCAGACAGAAGGTCAGGTTCCAGTCAAATGTGCTGGGACCATGGAACTAATGAATGAATGATAGTATATAGTGGTCAATAACATTTCTTTGTAGCTTCACCTTTTTGACCAAGGACCTCCAAGTACCATGTAGTCCTGACAGTTAGAAAATTGGCTAGAGAGACAAGAAATGTATAAGCCTGGAGCTCAGGGTAGTTTGACCCTATAGCTCTACCTACGGGTAGGTGCTCCTTTAGGGTTCACTATTTAAAAGAAAAATTATGTATTTTTTAGTTACAGTTGATACACAATGTTATATTTGTTTCAGGTATACAACATAGTGATTAGACATTTACATACTTTATGATCACCCTGATAAGTCTAGTACCCATCTGACACCATATGAAATTATTATAATATTGTTGACTATATTCCCTGTGCTGTACTTTACATCCCCATGACTATTTTCTATAATTGACAATTTGTACTTCTTAATCTCTTTCACCTTTTTGGATTCACTATTTCTGAGTCTATAGCCACAGAACCCCATCTCACGTGCATGCGATGTGCATACCAGGATGGTGAGCCCACTAGAAATTTGTAATGATATTTAGTGTAGTGGATATTAAACGTTTTTAGACTACCCAGCATCCATTCTTCCTTCCTGAAAACATCCTGATTTCCTTTTGAGTCAAGACCTTGCCCTACTGTGATGTCTTGGGATAATCCACGTCAGCAGGCTGTTACGGAAGTAAGAAGGACACAATTCTTTCTCTCCCCATCCTGATATAGCCAGTTCCTGATTTCTTCTTTTTTTTTTTTTTTTGGAATTGACTTGAATCCTGCCTGTTTCCAGGCTGGTTCTTCAACCTCTAGTCAGTTCTGTGAGTCCTCCATTACCTTGGCTGGAGTTAGCCAACTGTCTTAGTCTGCTCAGGTTCCCAAAGCAAGACACCACGAGTGGGTGACTTAAACAATAGAAATGTATTTTCTCTCAGTTTTGGAGACTGATAAATTCCAAGATCAAGGTTCTGGCAGGGGCCGGTTTCTGGTGAGGACTTTCTTTCTGTCTTATAGACAGTTACTTTGGCCTCACATGGTCTTTCCTCTGTCCATGCATGCTGAGAGAGAGTGGGCTTGCTCTCTAGTGTCTCTTATAATGACACTAATCATTGGATCAAGGCTCCACTCTTATGACATCATTTACCTTTAATTGCTTCCTTACTTCAAATACAGATATACTGGGGGGCAGCACTTCCACATACAAATTTTAGAGGGACACAAGCATTCAGTTCATAACACCAGCCAAAGTCAGTTTTTCTTGTTTGTAAATTAGGAACTTTACCAGATACATCTAAACTTAAACTTGCTAGTCTTATTTTTCCCCTTTGAATTCTAAAATGAAAATGCTTTTTTTTTTTTTTCATCTTGTTCTGAAAGACTGGCTTTATTCAGTTGGTTGAAATAGTAGTCTATTGAACAAAAAGTGAGTGCCTTTTGAACAACATCAGTTTCCTCTCCTGCCTCTTTTCTTGCATCTCTGGCTTCCCTGGCATTTCTTGAGCAAACCTGTCAGTCAAGCAGGTGATTGTAGACTCTCTGATGTCATTCTCCACACTGATGTCAGATGCCAACCTCAGGCCTGGCTGGGTGGAAAAATGACCAGCTTGGCTCTTACAGTTATGGCTCCATGTTGCAAGAAGTTGGCAATTCTCATCTTGCTTTTTTCTTTTTATTGCTTGTTCCACTGTCTGGGGAGCACACACAGCTGCCTGGCAGTTCTCTTAAAGCTATGGCACTCACCATCAAAGGCTCTTACTCGGCCTGCTGCTTCAAACAGAAGGACAATGACAAATAATCTTAAGCCAGGCCCTTCCCCTGAGAGTTTCTGAGCTAGAAGTCTATATGAAGCTTGCCAGAGGGAAACATGCCTAAAGATATCCTCAGGATAAGGCTTTTCTCAAGTAAGCAGCACATAGTGCCACGTGCTACATTTATATGCAAGGAGTTACTAACCAGAAAGGTATATATAAATATGGCCCTAAAAAAACTCTTGGTTCATATTCATTTCACTTTTTATTCTGCTCCAGTATTCCCCTTTGCACCTGGAAATTGCTCAGGATGAAGTAAACTACAGCAGTTTCCAGAACTGTTTTTGTGTTTTTTTTTTTTTCAACTGCAGATGTCCGGGAAACAGTAAACTCTTGTTTTGAAGATGTAAAAAATTGAGCTTTTGATTCCAAGCAGTTGAAAATGGTTCCTGTTTATGCTTCTTATTGGTGATAGTTTAACTAGCTGGATTTTGTTTTCTCTGGATTATGTTTTTTTTATTTTATTTTATGGTTTTCCTTTAGGAGTTTAACAGTCCCTGGAGCTCACTGGTAGCAGAGGAAAAAAGTATCCAGAGAAATTGAATTTCTTTTATGTCCACCGAAAAAGTGGTCAGTTGCCATTATAGGAAAAACCTAGGGCTTTCTACCCAGGGGTTCATGGATTAGTAAAATCTGAGCAATATTAATACCTTTTCTTTTTGTTTTGCAAGGCTAGAGTATGTACTTTGGAAAGTGTCTACAAAATTAAGTCAAGATAGCCACTTATTTCTGGCATTTGTTGCGGGATAATTATTCTAATAGTCCTTTACTCTTGTAATTTAGCAAAAGGGATATTTTATTTACTCTCAAGTTGTTTGGGCAAGCCTGACTAATAGTTATACAAGTGTAGATAATTTATTAAAATATCTAAATTCTTTTTTTCCCCTCACATCAGTCTAGCAGGTTGTTGTTTCTATCCTGCACCATTTTCACCGGTTCTTCCCACTCTTACCAATTAAAATCACCCAAGCAGTTATTGTGAATTCACTGTGTGTACATTCCTGGGTTCTGGAATGATGGCTAAAGGGATGTGTAATAAAGAAATTATTTAGAGATAACAAGCATGTGTTCACAGTTGGTCCAGACTGGGTGGTACAAAGTATGTGGAAACCAAAATGGAGATGGAGTAGGCTTTGACAGGGTGTGTGTATTACAGGAGAGTTTAAGCTCTACATAGATTATGTGGAGTAGATGATGGTAAGTGGTAATTCCAGGCTGGAAGATGGCTGAGAAGAGATGCGAATGGAAAAGCCAGACGGTTAAGAAAACTGTCATTGTTGGACAGTCACATGTGCTGGGCACTGTGTTAAGTCCTTTACTGTGTATCTTTAAAAATTTAATTTTCTCTACTAATTTATAATGTGATAAGAAGTTTTATGTCTTTATTCTAGAGAAGGACCCTATGAATGACACACAAAAATATATATTGGAGTTGATAATAAAATTCAGGCCCTCTTGACTCCAAAGAGTGGAGATGAGCAAGACTAGCTTGGGGGAGATTTCCTTGGCTGAAAGGAAGGAGGGCCTCCATAGGATGGATTAAAAGATGGAGTTTGATACCTTGGGAGTGGGGAAGTGAAGGCACATTTATATATCATGAGGAAGAAATTCTAAAACTCCCATAGATCCTTGAGTGGAGGAAGGATGTGAAGGGAACAAGGATAGGTACTGGCCTGGGACCTTGTGCCCTTTTCACAGCTAACCAACAGCAATTAGTGTGAAGCCTCAATACCTCTTACTTGCAAACTTCTCTAGCTTGTTCCTAATTCCCTTCATCCTAGTTGGCCTTGCTCTCAGCAGTGAGACTTGGCTTTCCCAAGCATTATTTGGGACCCATTCTTTTCCTTTCTTATAATAATGCTGAGGAACCCATTGGTGTGCCTTCCTAATTGTAAGCCTTCTGCCTCATTTTTTTTTTTACCTAACTGCCTATTATTTTGCACCTTACCTTGTAATTTCCTTTCCAGTCCAGTACCCTGTTGGCAAAACTCTTGCATTTTGCCAAGCTTCTTTCTCTCGTCAGTTTGTGAGTTTGATTTTCTGTCATGTTTTTCTAGGTGGAATTGACTTGGCTTTGAGGGTCATTTTAACAGACCTTTCAGTTTTTGTGATAAAAATATAGATAAACTAATATTATATTTTATATTTTTTCATCATCTGTATTTATATACACTGATTTATAAATATACACAATTTATAAATTTCTGTTCTTAGATTGCAAACACAAGAAGGGCTGTCAATGAACTGTCTTTTTCAGGACTTTTCTGTATCCCCCAAATGTAAATTAAACATTTTACCTTTGATAGTCACTAAATTGTTGCCCAGATGAGTATAGGGTATTTCTCATCAGACTTTCTCTTTTTGGTGAACATCTTTGCTTGACAATGTCCTCATTTTCTTCAGGCTTGGTATTTTTGGTTCTTGGGCCTTCTTAACTCTTCTTTGTATGTGTGCTTAATCCAGAAGTAGGTCAAGAGAAACCTGCTAGAAATCAGGTTAATGATTTTTGCCTTACATTAGAACAAAAAAGAAAAAGAAAAAAGAAAATCCAAACCTCTGAATTCTACTTTCCTTCTGCACCCCCTTTGTGGCCCTGTAGCTCTTCTGGAGGGGCTTCTAACTGCCTGGTCCTCCAGAAGCCCCATGGGAACATGCACAGCTCAGTGTGTCCATCTCATGGGGCTCAGCATAGTGCCTAGACAGCTGCCTGATTAGGCTGGAGAGGAGCCCTTTGCTTGTCTCCTGGTACTTGTGTCACTGCTGTGCTGTATGTGAGTGTCCAGCCAGAGCATCTCTTCCCTATGAAAGCCAGCTGCTCCTTATTGAGCTCAGCCCCACAGTTTCTCACTATAGATTAGTGTGACTGTCTCCAGTTGACACAGGAATTGGGCTCCTTAAGCACAATTGGATATATGTTCTTCAGGCACAGTGAGATAGACTCATTTCTTGATTATTTTATGTCAATCATATTTTTTGGTTAAGAAAGCATTTAATCATATTTACGATTACTTATTATTTTATACTTAGAGATGTAAAATAGTTCAAATTGAGAAAAGTGAGGAGCTCTCTATAATGTCTCCTAACTAGAAGGTATTTCCCCAGGAAACTGTTCTTAAAATACCTTCTACCTTTCTTGACTTAATGAGAGGAGAGTTGATCTTTTGTGCTGGGCTCCCTTCTCCAGATGAACTTACCTCAATCCTGGTCTCCCTTCCTCTTCTCAGAGCACTATCTGAGCTTGCCACATGGCTAACCTATACTAAAAATGTCTTATTTACTAATATCTGTGTTTTTAAGATCTTGTAACAACTTCCTATCTCTCTCTGAAGGAAATGAATAGATAACAGCTCTTTGGCTCTTCTTAATGGTCTCTTCTTATTTTTAATCTAATAGAACTGGTTGGCAGGATTTCAGTAAAATAGACAAAGAAACATGACAGCACAAGGGTTGGATTATATGTTTTGCATAAAGCCAGGTTTATGCTTGATGTTTTTTGAGTTTAATTCTCTCAGATGTTGTCTGTTCTAGATTGTAAGACCTTAAGATGTTCAAGATTGTATCGTTTAGGCTTCTTATGCAGCAACTAGCATTAGCCACAAATACTATACATAGATCTTTCTGAATGCCTTGGAAAAGGACACTTAGAGTGAAATTAGAACATTCAGCAAAGAAATAAAAGTGAAACTAATGGAACAATACTGATTTCTCTGGCATGTGTGTGTGTTTGTGTTTTCACTTTAGCCATGCACTTTGAGTTCATAAGCTTTAAGAATATTTTCTCCAAGTGCAGATGAATCCATGTAGTTTTGGGTTCCACCCAGGACTGGCCAGGTGGAGCAGCTCATGGGGGTAGCATGTGGTAAAGAAGTCCTATGTTGAGCCATGAGTGTTGTGAATAAGCCCAGGCAGAGAGGAGCAGGAAAAGTGCATCAGGGATGAGGGCCAATGACAAAGCCAGGAGCAACAAGAAGGTGTTTCATATTGAAGTGTTTTCTTAAGAACATGGACAGAGAGATCTGAGCAGGATAGGTGGAGAACACAGAGGAAGAAGGAGATACAGACCAGGTGTGGTTGGCAATTTAGCAAATAGTCTTAAAAATAGGTCTTATGTGAGTCACACCTTCTATGCAGAGTTTAGAATGTGCTGCAAGGGTGGGGATGATGGGGTGAGAGGCACAGCATGCTTAAAAGAGCCAAGATGGCTGGGTTCGTATAAGCCTTTGTTTTTGCACACAGCAATGGAACTGTCCTCAAGCAATTCTAACCATAACTTTCAATCTAGAGCATCGGTCTCATCTTTCCTCTGGGCAGGACAGTCCACCAGAAGTGTTGCTTCTTCCGATTAGACAATCATATGGATAAATTGTAGTTCATTGGTTTCACTAAAGAAAGTTCAGAATTGATCAAGAGTTTTCAGAACTGGGTCAAAATGGCTTGGGGCCAGTTTACAACAGTCAGAAATATTTCTTACAGTGTGACCACTTTTTTTTTAAACAAGTAGGAGATATGTATGTTAAAACAGCCGAGGTTCAGATCCAACCCAGCCAGACTCATCAAATCAGAAACCGGGGTGCCTGGGAATCAGCATTTTACTGCCCCCATCCCCATGACTGAGTTGCACACTAAAGTTTGAAAAACAGTAGGCAGATGGTTCAGAATAACTTGTAGAATTTCAAGCTTTCCACATTAACTGAGACCCAATTTCCAAGGAAGAATCTTAGAGTGGGGCCAATGAATCTTCAGTGGTTTGTGAAAATTAAACTGTATGGACTATTTCTGCCAGTTCCAATCGTACCTATTCTGGTAAATGTAGCTCAAATTTACCTTTCAGGTAGAAGCCTCCAAGTCCCATCCAGGCCACAGAGTGCCCTTTCCATCACTTGCATTCTGAGAATTTATTTGTACAACGTTCTTGGCAATTCTTCTTACTCTGCCTTGTGATATCTTTTAGCTAAATCTTATACAGCTATTGAACTTCATTTTTTAAAGTGCATTATAACTTATATATAGTAATACATATACATACACATATCACTTAAATTTCATATCAATTAAATTTTATTTAATTTTTACATTATGTATAAAACCATGTAATGACCACTTGGATAATTTCCAACCCACCAGAAAATTCCCTGGTAATATCTCCCTGAAAACAGCCTCTACTTGGACTTTTATCATGACAGATTCATTTAAATTATTTTTAAATTCATATATGTATATATGTATATATGTATGTATATATACATATATATGAAATCATATAGTATGTAGTATTTTGTGTATAGCTTTTTTCACTCAACATTATATCTGTGATATTCTTTCATGTTGTTGAGAGTGTTAGTGGTTTTTTCTTTTTCATTTCTGTGTCCTCCTATTGTATATATATACCCAATTTATTTACTCATTCTAGTATTGATGAATATTTTGGTTGTTTCCAGTATTGGGCTACTATGATAAAGCTGCTAGCAATATTCTTATATAAGTCTTTTAGTGTTCAAAACCACCCATTTTTATTGTAGATGTTTTCAGGAGTGGAGCTGCTGGGTCATAGGCATACGTGTGTTTGTCTTTAGTGTGTACTGCTAAGCAAACATTTCCGAGGTGGTTGTACCCACTTAAACATTCTCATAAGTTGTGTAGGAGAGTTCTAGTCTGTTTAACTTCCTGACATGACTTTGGAGAGGAAATCATGCAAGTGGGCGTATATATTTTGTATTAGCTGTAAGGCCTGCACAGAGACAGTGGGGTGATGGGAGTGTGATAAACACCAAAAGGACTTAATAGTCAGAAGCTCACTGAGAATCAGATTATCCACACTGCAAAAGACTACAAGAAACAGCAGTCAAGATGACCCAAATCCTGAGAAGGAAACAATATGACTCAAACCTTCCATGCACTGTTTGAAAATCTTTCCCCATTCCTTACCATTTAACATGAGGATATTATTCAAAAGTGAACCAAATGACTGTTAGACCACTAGCCAAAAAGCCTGTTTAAATAATAGAGTCTTAAAGAAGCCAAAAACATATAATGGAGAAAAGATAGCCTCTTCAATAAATGGTGCTGGGAGAATTGGAAAGCCACATGCAAAAGAATGAAACTAGACTGCTGCTATCTGTCACCATGTACCAAAATTAACTCAAGATGGATAAAAGACCTAAAAATAAGATTGGAAACAATAAATTGCATAGAAGAAAACATAGGTGCTAAACTTATGGACCTTGGGTTCAAAGAGCGTTTTATGAATTTGACCCCAAAGGCAAGAGAAGTAAAAGCTAAAATAAATGAATGGGACTATATCAAACTAAAAAGCTTCTGCACAGCAAAAGAAACCATCAACAAAATAAAGAGGCAGCAAACCAAATGGGAGAAGATTTTTGCAAACAATTCCTCTGATAAGGGGCAAATATCCAAAATATATAAGAAGCTCATACAACTCAACAACAACAAAACAAACAAACAAACAAACAATCCAATTAAAAAATGGGCAGAGGACCTGAAGAGACATTTCTCCAAAGAGGACATACAAATGGCCAATAGACATACGAAAAAATGTTCAACATCACTAATCATCAGAGAAATGCAAATAAAAACCACAATGAGATATCACCTCACACCAGTTAGAATGGCTATCATCAACAAGACCAACAGTAACAAGTGTTGGAGAGGTTGTGGAGAAAAAGGAACCCTCATACACTGTTGGTGGGAATGCAAATTGGTGCAGCCACTATGGAAGGCAGTGCGGAGGTTCCTAAAAAAATTCAGAATAGAATTACCATATGACCCAGCAATGCCTCTCCTGGGTATCTACCCAAAAAATCTGAAAACATTTATCCATAAACACATGTGCTTCAACGTTCATTGCAGCTTTATTTACAGTGGCCAAGACATGGAAACTACCAAAGGGTCCTTCAATAGATGATTTGATAAAGAAGTGGTATATATACACAATGGGATAATATTAGGCCATAAGAAAAAATGAAATAGTACCATTTGGGACAACATGGGTGGATCTTGAGATTATAATGCTAAGTGAAATAAGTCAGACAGAAAAAGTAGACAACCATATGATTTCACTGATATGTGGTATTAAAATTGAAAACAGCAAAAGAACAAGACAAACAAATGAAGAAACAAAAACTCATAGACACAAACAATAGTTTAGTGGTTACCAGAGGGAAGGGGGGAGAGGAAATGGTAGATGAGGGTAACCAGGATCAAATATATGGTGATGGAAGGAGAACTGACTCTGGGTGGTGAACACACAATGTGATATATAGATGATGTATTACAGAATTATACACCTGAAATCTATGTAACTTTACTAACAATTGTCACCCCAATGAACTTTAACTAAAAAATATTAGAGTCTTATGCAAACAGTGATCTTTTCATTTGAGAATAATAGAATGATTTTGTCATCTTAGATAATCTAACAAATTTTCTGAGAAATAACTGTAGCTCTTTGCTCTAACTCTCTCTTATATGTTCAGGTGAGGGCCTGAAAACAGTGTCTAGCTGGTTGTTGACCATGAAGATGACACTCCTCTTTGCTTGAAAAACAGCATGAAGTAGTAAAAATCATACCATTTGGGTTTAATTTTCACCTTTCATAGACTCTTGCTATGTAACCCTGATCAAGTGTTTGCCTTTCTGGGCTTTTTCGCTAATCTTGGTGATGACAATATTCACCTCTGTCTGAGTTGGGAGGATGATTGTAAAAATGCAAGATCAGAGGTGGCATATAGATGGGAAATAAAAAATGGCAGCCTGTCTTCTCTTTGATTTCTTTTTTTATTAAAACTTTTTTCTAGATTTACTGAGATATAATTGACATGTAACATAATCAGAAGTTTAAGATGTATAATGTGATGATTTGATATATTTATAAACAGAGGGTGCCAAAAAATGTATACACATTTTAAGAAAGGAAAACTACTAAAATTGTAATACTCAATATATACTGATAAAAGATGAATACAAGTCACATTTGACTTCTGCAATTACAAGAGGAGCTCAAAGTGGTTACCATCAGCGTCCAGACACTTCTGATTAAGGCGAACTACTGCTTGACCAACATTGACCAAAGTTCCCACTTGTATACATTTTTTTGGCACCCCCTGTATTGCAAATGATTACGACCAGTAGCATTAGCTAACACCTGCATAATGTCACATAATTACCATTTCTTTTTTGTGGTGAGAACATTTAAGATCTACTCTTTTAGCAACTTTCAAGTATATAATACAGTATTATTAACTGTAATCACCATGCTGTACATTGGATACCCAGAACTTACTCATTTTTGTAGCTAGAAGTTTGTACCATTTGGCCAACATCTTCCCTTTCCCCCACATCCCCCTTTCCTTTCAGCCCTTCCCTCCCCCCAACACTCTACTCTATTTTTATGAATTCACCTGTTTTAGATTTCATACATTAGTGAGGTCATGCAGTATTTGTCTTTCTGTGTCTGGCTTATTTCACTTAGTATAATGCCCTCAAGATACATTCATATTTTTGCAAATGGCATGATTTCCTTCTTTCTCATAGCTGGATAGAATGCTATGGTATGTACACCACATATTCCTTAGCCATTCATTTGTTGATAGACATATTTAGGTTGTTTCTATGCGTTGGCTCTTGTGAATAATGCTGTAATGAACGTGGGGTAAAGATATCTCTTTGCGATCCTGTTTTAATTTCCCAGAAGTGGGATAGATGAATCATAGGGTAGTTCCATTTTTAATTTTTTGAAGAACTTCCATACTGTTTTCCATAGTGTCTTCCCTTTGACTTCTTGGTGGCAGTGTGATAGTTGGTGTAAGCATGGGCTTTGGAGGCTGACCTGGATGGGAACCTGGAACGTGGCTCTGCCATGAACTAGCTGTTTGACTAGAACAAATTACTTAACCTTATTCTCAGGTTCTTCATTTGCAAATTACAAAGATTATATTGTCCACTTTATAGGGTTGTAGTAGGATTAACCTATTTAACTTTACATAAAGTAATTTACTTAGTCTGGTGCATAATAGTGGCTCAATACCTTTGTTTCTTTTCTCATTCTAAGATTTCTCTCACAAGAGAATTCTGACTCTTAAGATTCTGAACTTCCCAGAATCTTAGCATAAAGTTCCAAGTTGCAAGGTGACTAATGATATGAAAGAGTTGCAGTTACCCACTTATTTGAAGAAGAATATGCAAACCTTGAATTTTGGGGCACTGAAACTTTATCGTTCTACAGTTTGGTGAAAGAAGGGTACTATGTACCAGGGTGTTTCCGTTTTATGAATGATCATGTAGTAGCTAACATATAATCACCAGCTTTTCAGTTCGTATTTATTGTCTAGACTTATTTTGAATAGCTACGTTTCCTCCTTCCCCCCCAAAAGAGAACTCAGAAGTCTTGCCAATGACTCCAATTTCTATGATGGTCAAAATGGATATACACTGAAATTCAAGAGGATAGTCTATTCCTGGATGAAGACTTTTCAATCAGTGGTTCTCACAGGGGGAATTTTTGAAATATGTGGGGGATTACTGTGAAACACCACTAGAATGTATTGGGAAGAGCTCAAGGATGCGAGATATTCTTAAAACACGTAGAATTATCTCATATGTAAAACAAATCACCCTATTTCCTATTTACCTTTTTTTTTTTTTTAAATTTTATTTTATTAAATTTATTGGGGTGACAATTGTTAGTAAGATTACATAGATTTCGATGGGGATTGCATTGAATCTGTATATTGCTTTGGGTAATATGGCCATTGTAACTATGTTGATTCTTCCAATCCATGAGCACGGAATGTCTTTCCATTTCCTTGTGTCTTCTTCAATTTCTTTCAAAAATGTCTTATAGTTTTCAGCATATAGGTCCTTCACATCCTTGGTGAAGTTTATTCCTAGGTATTTTATTCTTTTTGCTGCAATTGCAAAAGGAATTGTTTTTTGTATTTCTTTTTCTGAGATTTCATTGTTAGTATATAGGAAGGCAATGGACTTTTGTGCGTTGATTTTGTAGCCGGCAACTTTACTGTATTCGTTGATTGTTTCTAATAGCTTTTTGGTGGAGTCTTTAGGGTTTTCTATATATAGCATCATGTCATCAGCAAAGAGTGATAATTTAACTTCTTCATTCCCAATTTGGATGCCTTTTATTTCTTTCTCTTGCCTGATTGCTCTGGCAAGGACTTCCAACACTATGTTGAAAAGCAGAGGTGATAGGGGACATTCCTGTCGTGTTCCTGAATGTAGAGCAAAGGGCTTCAGTTTTTCTCCATTAATTATGAGATTAGCAGAGGGCTTGTCATATATGGCCTTTATTATGTTAAGGTATTTTCCTTCTATACCCATTTTATTAAGTGTTTTAATCATAAATGGATGTTGTATCTTGTCAAATGCTTTTTCTGCATCAATTGATATAATCATATGATTTTTGTCCTTTATTTTGTTTATGTGATGTATCACATTGATGGATTCGTATGTTGAACCATCCTTGTGCCCGAGGATGAACCCCACTTGGTCGTGATGAATAATCTTTTTAATGCATTGTTGTATTCGATTTGCTAGAATTTTATTTAGGATTTTTGCATCGGTATTCATCAGAGATATTGGTCTGTAGTTTTCTTCTTTTGTGCTGTCCTTACCAGGTTTTGGTATCAGGGTAATGTTGGCCTCATAAAATGAGTTAGGAGTACTGTCTCTTCTTCAATGTTTTGGAAGGGTTTGTGCAGAATTGCTATTAGATCCTCTTTGAAGGTTTGGTAGAATTCACTAGTGAAGCCATCTGGTCCCGGACTTTTGCTTTTGGGAAGGTTTTGGATGACTGATTCAATTTCGTTACTGGTGATCGGTCTGTTTAGATTTTCCAGTTCTTCATGGTTCAGCCTTGGAAGGCTATATGTTTCTAAGAACTTGTTCATTTCTTCTAGGTTGTTGAATTTGGTGGCATATAGTCCTTCATAGTATTCTTGGATGATCCTTTGTATTTCTGTGGTGTCCGTGATAACTTCCCCTTTTACGTTTCTGATTTTGTTAATCAGTGTCTTCTCTCTTTTTATCTTAGTAAGTCTAGTCAAGGGTTTGTCAATTTTGTTAATCTGTTTAAAGAACCAGCTCTTTGTCACATTAATTTTTTCTATTGTCTTTTTGTTCTCTATTTCATTTAGTTCTGCTCTAATTTTTGTTATTTCCTTTCTTCTGCTGACCTTGGGTTTTACTTGTTCTTCTTTTTCTAGTTCTTTAAGGTGTAACATGAGGTTATTTATTTGGGAGTTTTCTTGTTTCTTGAGATAGGCCTGTAATGAGATAAATTTCCCTCTTAAAACTGCTCTCGCTGCATCCCAAAAATTTTGGTAGGATGTATTTTCATTGTCATTTGTTTCTATGTATCTTTTGATCTCTCCTCTAATTTCTTCTTTGACCCAGTCCTTCTTTAAAAGTATGTTGTTTAATCTCCATGTATTTGTGTTTTTTCCCGCTTTCTTTTTACAGTTGATATCCAATTTCAAAGCCTTGTGATCAGAGAATATGCATGGTATGATTTCAATCTTCTTAAATTTGTTGAGACTGATTTTATGTCCCAATATATGGTCTATCCTTGAGAATGTTCCATGTACACTAGAAAAGAATGTATAGTCTGATGTTTTAGGATGAAGTGCTCTATAAATGTCAATTATGTCCATTTCATCTAATGTGTCATTTAGGGCTACTATTTCGTTATTTATTTTCTGTTTGGATGATCTATCCATAGCTGTCAATGATGTATTTAAGTCCCCTAGTATAATTGTGTTTTGGTCAATTTCTCCCTTTAGTTCTGTTAGTAGTTGCTTGGTGTATTTTGGTGCTCCCTGATTGGGGGCATAAATATTGATGACTGTTATGTCTTCTTGTTGTACAGTCCCTTCACCATTATGAAATGTCCATCTTTGTCTCTTGTTATCTTTTTCACCTTGAAGTCTGTTTCATCTGATATCATTATGGCTACACCTGATTTTCTCTGGGTACCATTTGCTTGGAGTGTCAATTTCCACCCTTTCACTTTGAGTCTATGCTTGTCCTTGTAGCTGAGATGTGTCTCTTGGAGACAGCATATGGTTGGGTTTAGTTTTTTGATCCAATCTGCTACTCTGTGCCTTTTTATTGGTGAGTTCAGTCCATTTACATTTAGGGTGATTATTGATATGTGAGGATTTCCTGTCATTCTATCTTTAGTTTTCTGGTAAGGCTGTGTCTCCATTGTTTCTTTGCCTTTTTGTTGTTGTCTATTATTTCTGTGTGGTGGTATTCTATGATGTTTCCCTCTGTTTCTTCTTTTATTTCAGTATATATTTCAATTCTGGATTTATTTTGAGTGGTTACCCTTAAGTTTATGTAAAAGAAAGTTTGATATTTAGAGTATTCCATTTTCTTCAGCACGCTTACTTTCTCCATTCCCATATTCCGGTTCAGGCCTTTACTCTCCCCCTTTTTGAGTTTTGGTTGCCACAAATTGTCCCTGTTGATGGTGGTCGAATAGCCTCCTTTAGTATTTCTTGTAGTGCAGGTCGTGTATTAGAAAATTCCCTCAGCTTCTGTATGTCTGGAAAGGTCTTTATTCCTCCTTCATATCTAAAGGATATCTTTGCTGGATATATTATTCTTGGCTCATGATTTCTCTCTTTCAATAGTTTGAATATTTGGTTCCACTCCCTCCTGGCTTGTAGAGTTTCTGCTGAAAAATCTGATGATAATCTAATGGGCTTTCCTTTGTAAGTTACCGTCTTCTTTTCCCTGGCTGCCTTGAGGATTCTTTCTTTGTCGTTGATTTTAGACAGCTTCAATACAATGTGTCTTGGAGAAGGCCAGTTGGGATTGAGGTAACTAGGTGTTCTATTTGCTTCTTGGATTCGAGGGTCCAGTTCTGTCCACAAATTTGGGAAGTTCTCATCGACAATTTGTTTGAATATATTCTCTGTTCCCTTCTCTCTTTCTTCTCCTTCTGGTATGCCCATTATTCTTATATTGCTCTTTCTGATGGAGTCAGAAAGTTCTTGTAGAGTTCTTTCATTTCTTTTAAGTCTCAAGTCTCTTTCTTCTTCTATCTGTGTCATTTCCATGTTTCTATCTTCGATGTCACTGATTCTTTCCTCCATCTGGTCAACTCTACTACCTAAGCTGCTTATTTCATTCTTAATTTCTTCTATTGAGTTCTTAATCTCCAGAAATTCTATTTGGTTCTTTTTTAAAATTTCAATCTCTTTCCTAAAATGCTCATGCTGTTCTTTGATTGAGTTTCTGAGTTCATTTAACTGCCTATCTGTGTTTTCTTGTATCTCATTGAGTTTTTTCAGAACTGCAATCTTGAATTCTCTGTCACTTAAGTCACATATTTCTGTATCTTTCAGTGCCTTCTCTGGAGATTTTTCACTTTCTTTCTGAGCTATCTTGTTGCCTTGGTTATTCATGGCGATTACTGGTTTACTATTTCTCTTCCTAGACATCTACTTAGTGACTTCTGCAACAAGTTGATAGGAAGAGGTCTTTCTTTTGTTTTCCAGTACTTGTTTGTAGAATGTCTTATTATTTCTCCAACTGCAATTTATTTTTCTTCTCCCACACGGTAGTGCTGTTTTCTCTGCACTATTCCAGCTTCTCACACAATGGGGGGATTCCCTGGGAGACGGGCTTCTCCTCTGTTAATAGTTCGTCTAGGTCACAGGGCGCAGTGTCCCGGTGGGTATGCGGAGAGCTTTTGATGTTCCAAAGCTCTTCCAGTTCCTGATTCAGAGCCCGTATGTTTCAGCAGTTCTGTTTACTCCTGCAGGGATCCGCCCAGATAGGTGGGGCCAGGGGCGGGGTGTGTTGTGAGAGGTGGCCCAGAGCAATGGCGGCGACCACCACCACAGCCGGTCCTGATTCCACAGCTCTCTCCCCTTTGCCGGAACTAGTTGGGCTGTGAATTTGTGTCTGCGGCCCACAGTTCTCAAAACAGCAAATTTTCTGTTGTTTTGATCTGACACTGCTACTGTTTCGCTTGTAGCACTGGGCAGGTGGGGGCGGGGCGAGCTCTGGGAGGGGTGGGAGGGGGCGCCTAGTCTCAGTGCCTAAGGCTCCGTTCTCTGCTCGGCAGTGAGGGCTTAAACCACCGTTTTCAGCCTTTTTCCCTCAGTCTTTTCTCCGAGGTCTCTGCCGTGAGCGTTGGGTTCAGCCGTGTTATATGCTGCCCCCTCAGCCCTGTGGAGCCCTGGCGGAGCCCTAGCAATCCGAGTTCTTCCCTCTCCCACAGCTGCGGTAGTTCTGGGAAGCAGCGAGCTTGGAGCACTGAGCTAGGTCTGCGTCCTGTGCCCGCGCGGCTCCGTCTCCGCGCACTTCTCCCTTTCCTCCTCCCTCCACTCGCGTGAATCTCCCACCTGTAGGTGATTTCAGTCGGTAGTGGGCCTCTTCGTCTTGCCTGTCTGCTGTGCAGGGAGTCCTTTGTCGAGTTTTTGTTGTTCGATTCTTTGTAAATTCCAGGGGAGCTTTACAGAGGCTCACCTCACGCCGCCTATTTACCTTTTAAATGTCTTCACGTTCAAAGTAAGGTGCCCATTTTCCTAATTATTGCCTTCAGATATAAAGATGCTAGAGGTGTGTATTATAATAAATTTTAGTATGCACAGTACCTTCTCTTCTTTCATTTTCTTATACTTCTCATATAGAATGGCTTCTGATCTTTTCTCAAAAGCAAACATTCATAAAGAGTGAATGCATGTATCAGACTATTTGATTGTTTCCTACTACAGAAGTCTTGCAAAAGCATTCACATATTGAAACATAAATTATTTTATTATAAATTACTTTATTATTGTGATAAAGTTGGTATACAACTCTCTCTCTCTCTCTCTCTCTCTCTCTCTATATATATATATATATATATATATATATATATGTATTTCAGGTTTACAATATTTTGATATTTGTATATACTACATAGTGATCACCACTATAGGTCTGGTTACCAACTATCACCATACACTTGATCCCCTTCACCCATTTTCCCCTCCTTCCAACCCCCTTCCCTTCTGGTAACCTCAAATTTATTCTCTTTATGAATTTTTTTTTGTTTTGTTTGTTGTTTTATTTTTTTAGATTCCATATATAAATGATATCATACAGTATTTGTGTCCTTCTATGATAACTTATTTCATTTAACATAATACCCTCAAGGTCTATCCATGTTGTCTCAAACGGCAAAATTATATATATATATATATGTATATATATACACACACACATATACACATATATATGTACATATATACACACACATATATACACACATGTATGTGTGTATATATATATACATACATATACTGGGGGTGCCAAAAAATGTATACACATGAGTTGTATTCATCTTTTGTTATTGGTATATATTATTATAATTTTAATAAATTTTTTTCCTTTTTTAAAATGTTATACATTATATATACATATATATGTGTGTGTATATATATATATATATATATATATATATATATATATATATATATATATCTCACAATTTCTTTATCCACTCATCCATTTATGGGCATTTAGGTTGTTTCCATATTTTAGCTGTTGTAAATAATGTTGTAATGAAAGGTGCATATATCTTTTGGAATTGGTGTTTTGTTCTTTGGATAAAACCCAGAAGTAGGATAGCTGGATCATGTGGTAGTTCTGTTCTTAATTTTTTGAAGAAGCTTCATACTGCTTTCCATAGTGGCTGCACCAGTTTATATTCCCACCAAGAGTGTACAAGGCTTCCCTTTTCTCCACATCTTCTTTAACATTTGTTATTTCTTATCATTTTGATAATAGCCATTTTATCAGGTGAGGTGATACCTCATTTTTGTTTTTTTTTACATTTTCCTGATAATTAGTGATGTTGATCCTCTTTTCATGTGCCTGTTGATCATCTGTATGTCTTCTCTGGAAAAAAATGGCTATTCAGATCCTCTGCCCATTTTTTAATCAGTTATTTGTTTTTATATTGTAGAGTTGTGAGTTCTTTACAGTGTATTTTGGATATTAACCCCTTATCAGTTGTATGGTTTGCAAACATCTTCCATTCAGTAGATTGCCTTTTGTATTGTTGATGATGCCCTTTGCTGATCAGAAGCTTTTTAGTTTGATATAGTCCCATTTGTTTATTTTTGCTTTCATTGCCCTTGCCTTTGTAGTCGGGTCCAAAAATAATTGCTAAGATTGATGCCAAGGAACTATTTATGTGTTTTTTTCCCAGGAATTTTATGGTTTTAGGTCTTACATTCAAGTCTTAACCATTTTAAGTTAATTTTGGTGTATAGTATAAGATAGTTGTTTAGTTTTATTTATTTATTTTTTGCATGTATCTATCCAGCTTTCCCAGTACCATTTATTAAAGAGATTGTCCTTTCCCCATTTTATGTTCTTGACTCCTTTGTCATAAATTAATTGTTCATATATGTGTGTGTTTATTTCTGGGCTTTCTATTCTGCTCCATTGATCTATGTATCTGCCTTTATGCCAATACCATACTGTTTTGATTACTATAGTTTTGTAGGCTCGTTTGAAATCAGGGATTCTGATACTTCTAGCTTTGTTTTTTTTCTATCCTCAAGATAACTTTGGCCATTCAGGATCTTTTGTGGTTCCATACAAATTTTATAATTAGTCTAGTTCTGTGAAAAATGCCATTAGAATTTTGATAGGGATTGCATTGAATCTGTAGATGTCTTTGAGTAATATGGGCATTTTAACAATATTAATTCTTCCAAGCCATGAACATGGACTATTTTCCCTTTTATTGTGTCTTCTTCAATTTCTTTCATAATGACTTATAGTTGTCAGTGCACAAGTCTTTTATCTCCTTGGTTAAACCTTTTCCTACATATTTTATTCTTTTTGATGCAATTATAAATGGGATTGTTTTCTTAGTTTCTCTTTCTGATAGTTCATCATTAGTATACAGAAATGCCACAGATTTCTGTACATTGATTTTGTATCCTGAAACTTTACTGAATTCACTTATTAGTTCTTACAGATTTTTTTGGTGGAATCTTTAGAGTTTTCCCTATATATTATCATGTCATCTGCAAATAGTGACAGTCTTACTTCTTACTTTCCACTTTGGATGATCTTTCTCTTCCTTTCCCCCTCCCTCCCTTCCTCCTCTCCTCCCTCCCTCCCTTTTTCCCTCCTTTCTTTCCTTCCTTCCTTCCTTCCTTCCTTCCTTCCTTCCTTCCTTCCTTCCTTCCTTATTTCCTTCCTTCCTTTCTTTCTTTTTATTTTTGCCTAATTGCTGTGGTGACTTCCAATGCTATGTTGAATCAAAGTGGATAGAGTGAGCATCCTTATCTTGTTCCTGATCCTAGAGGAAAAGCTTTCAGCTTTTTACTGTTGAGTGACTTTTATCTATCGTATATATTATAGGTAGGGTATATCTATTTTTTTAAATTGTATGTGTATGTAGGTTATATGACTTATCAATTTCATTTCAGAATTATACAGCAATGAGGTTGATAGGATTGGATCCCTTCTCTACAAGTTCTTTGGAGACTTTTTTACTTAGTAAGTTTTCCAGTTTCTACCCCTCTCCAGTGCAACATTCCTACGTAACAGATAAGTCACACTAGAGCTAAAAAGTGAGGAAAAAACAAGTGGGTAGAGACTCTTTGCACTATGCCATGGTTATTCTCCTGCTGGGTACTTATGATTCTTATATGTTCCAAAACATTTTTGCTATTAAGAGGTAGCAGTGTCTAGTTTCTGGAAGAACTGGCCCTGACCTCCTTGTCCTCTGTCTTATCTGCTAACACCTACTTGTTCTCTGTATACTTTAAATCCTACACCTACTTCTTTGGAGGCTTTCCTGATCTCATTATAATCTTTTCAGTCCTAAATGCCTAGGATTTTTTTGCCCCAGTTTCTACTGAATTTAGTGTACTCCTTCCATTTCTGGTCCTTTTCCTCATTGTCTCTTTCTTTCTCCCCACACCCAAACCTGTTCATCTCGTAAACACATGAAGGCATATGGAGCTTATGAACAGATCCAGCTGAGTAAGAAGGAGTGTCAGGCTGTAGTTAGCCACATGGCAGAGGATGACCTAGAGAGGCACAGCTACCAGAACAAATCTTACCAAACAGGGGTGCACCTCTTTGGAGCCAGTTTGACATAAAGACCGAACTGGTCAAAGATATGGGTGGTAACAATTTTGGGCATCAAGAGAAGACTCTTCAAAATTTTGGGATTTTTTTCAATAGCCTTATTTATCTGTGGGGAAAAAAAAAGCCTTATGTCTTGTCTTTGTTAGGGATGAGTGAAATGTAGAAACTAATCATAATGTAGAGATGATGTAGTGATCTGAATACAGGCTCTGGACTCAAATTCTGGACTTGCTACTCTCTAGTTGTGTCATCTTGGGCAAGTTATAAACTTCTCTATGCCTCAGTTTCCTCATTTGTATAATGGGGATAATAATAATGCTTGCCACAGAGTGGTATGTGAAGGATTAGACTTTTGTCTGGCACATGGTAGGAAGTTATATGTTACAATTATTTAATTGTAATTTGTGAAGCATTTTTACATCCTCTGATCCTCTAGAGAAGCCTCATTTTATATCACTGATTTTACAAGCTGGGTTCAAGAATAATGGTGTTATTTACACATTTTATTGTATTATTATGTTTTAGAAGACGAGATTAAATTTGTGGTACATTCAAATTCATGTAATGATGAGTTATTTTATAATTGAAGTCTACAACACTGACTTTCCTCAAATTTTTCTCTATGGAGTACTATTTCTGCAAAATGTTCTCCAATAAATGGTTCTGTGTTAAAATGTAATTGGATTGCAGCACACAGGTGCCATTTTTGGACAGTAACAGTGCACATCAGCATGTCAAAGCTCACAGAAGTCCTGTGGAGAAGCCTGTTTAACTTGAAAAAGTGCTATCTTAACACAATGAAAATGGATCTTCAGCCAAAATCTACATCTCAAGCATTTATTGGGAGGTGTAGTCCTAGGGCAGCAAGACTGAGGCAAAAGGGAAGTGGCAGAGAGAGAGAAAACAACTGCTGGATGATGTGTTACCCAGCTGGTCACAGCTTCATGACAGAGAGCACCTTATGACCTGGCAAGGGGCTTTGTCTTCCAGACAGGCTGTGTAGAACCTCCAGACTTTGGAATCATTTTCCATTATTCAGAGTTCATCTATGAAGTGTTAGTGCCACTGTGCTTAGGGGTTATGTTACCTAGTCTCTTTAGGCAGCTGCTGGGTTAGGCAGACCCCATGCTGCGCAACACGGCCTTGGACCCTTGGTTATATCTGGGCACTGGAGCCCCTGTGGAGCCTCTGCAGAGGATATAGTGGTGGCTTTGTTAAAGTCTTGTCCACATTCCAGGGGAGGCTGAGAAAGCCTGTGGTGCTGTGCTAGGAGATGAAGCCATGAGGCTGATGGCTTAAGAGAAGGGTGTGGGGACAAGTAAATCTGGAGAGGCACATAAACTGAGTCTTGTATACCTATCTATTCACAAACTTTGACTATGTAAATCATACTTTATTATGTTCCTTTTAAAATTATATCTGTTATTATCTCATAAAAATACCCTAAGGTATAAATTATGGAGATGTTGTATTCAATAACTGTTGGTAATGTGAGAGAGAACTGATAAGACTGAATTCCATAGCTTTTGAAGATGATTCTAAGTATAGTGATACTTATAATTTTAGAGCTCTGTGTTTCAAATGAGGTGGTCCATTTTAAATTTAGGACAATAGCCACAACCACATTGAGTTAGAATCATCGTTTATCATATACTGTATTCCTATGCAAAAGGCTGATCCCAAGTAATGTACTCAGGAGCATCTGTGTTTCTTCCTAATGCTGATCTCCTCTTTCCCCCCAACACTCACTTTGTTATTTATCTTCTGACTTTAACTTGATGTTTTCTTTTAAATCTGCAAATAATTTTCGATAAAGGAGCCAAAAACATACAATGGAGAAAAGAAAGCCTCTTCAATAAATGATACTGGAAATTTGAAAAGTATGCGCAAAAGAATGAAACTAGACTGCTCTCTGTCATCATACACAAAAATTAATTCAAAATGGATCAAAGACCTAAACAAGACCTGAATATACAGAGAAAAAAACTGATGGCTTCTAGATAGGAGGAGGGTTGGGGGGTGGGGCAGAAGATGAAAGGATTAGAAAGTACAAATTGGTAGTCCCAAAATAGTCACGGGGATGTGAAATACAGTGTAGGGAATATAATCAATAATGTTGTATAGATTGCATGTCAGATGGGTACTGGACTTATCGGGGGATCACTTCATAGAATGTGTAGATGTCTGATCACTGTGCTGTACACCTGAAACTGATGTAGAATAATACTGAATGTTAACTATAATTAAATATGTGTGTGTGTATCTATATTTATCTATATTTATATATATTTATTCACGGGATGTAAAGTATAGCATGGGGCATATAGTCAATGGTCTAATAACAGCTATATACAAGTACGATGTCAGAGGGGTAGTAGACTGGGGGGGGTATCACTTTGTGAGAGGTATAAATGTCTAATAATTATTTTGTTTTGTACCCCTGAAATCGATTTATAAAACCCTAAAAACAAAAGACCTGAAACAAAAAATTGCATAGAAGGAAGAATAGATACTAAACTTATGGCCCTTGGGTTTAGGCAGGATTTTGTTTACTTGACCTCAAAGGAAAAGGAAGTAAAAATAAAAATAAATATAAAACTAAAAAGCTCCTGCATACCAAAATAAATCATCAACAAAACAAAGAGGAAACCAATTGAATGGGAGAACACACTTGCAAACAACACCTCTGATAAGGGGCTAATATCTAAAATACTCATACATAAAGAAATCACACAACTCAACAACAACAAAAAACAACAAACAGTCCAATTAAAAAATGGCAGAGGATGCTTAATAAGTGTATGTTTAAGTAAATTTAATTGTTATCTATGATATAAGCATTGGAGTAGTTTTCAGGAAGTATGGTGAGTTTATTTTTAGACACACTGAAAAGGAGGCATCATGAAAATGTGGGAAGGGAACTAAAGAGAGATCACACTTAAAGACATAGTTTGAAGTAGCAATTACATAGCCATGGTAGCTGATGCCAAGCGAGTGAGTAAGGTCCCTTAGGGAGAAAGTAAAGAGTGAGAAGAGACAGAACTGGGAAAGCTTTGGGGAATGCAGGCATTTCACATCTGCTTGACAGAGTAGGACTAAGATAATTGAAGAATGAGGGGTCCAGAAGCAGTAGGAGGTATGAGAATTATACAGGGAATGGACAAGGTAGTGGAGAGGGAGGGGATGGTAAAAGGCTTGAACATTTATTGAATGATTATTATATGTCTGATAGAAGTTAATTGGCAATTTACATAATTTGCCTCATTTACTCTCCATAATATTTCCCATGAAATAGGTAATATTATTCTCCTTTTAAAGGTAAGAAAGCTTATGCTCAGATAATTTAATACATTTTCTTACGGTAATATGGATGGGAAGTGGTGTAGCTGGGCTAATATTAAGCATAGTGAAGTCACGTTTTATTATATACAAGGGACTTGTATAGGGCTAGAGACTCTCTTGTCATTATCTGAGCTCAGAAAAACTAAAAATAAAAGTTTTAAATAGAGCCAGTATCCTTCATTAGTTGAATTCTCACTATTTGCATGCAGAAACTCAAGAACCAATACGATTTGATCAGCAATGTATAGTTCTATCTACAAAGCGTTATAACTTATACATAGTATAGGTGATCCACGAATGTTTGCTTACTTAAATTCTACTTAAATTAATGGTATAAGCAGAAGGAGAAAGGATTAAAGTGTAAGTCATGCTGGAAATGATAGATAATCCAGGAGCATAGTTGAGCATAAAATGAGCAAAGTGTGAGTAATATGTCTAAAAAGGTATATTGAAATCAATCTTGGAAGCTTTTAATAACAAAAGCAAGTGGTTTAACGTTTATCTACTAACATTATTTAATAAACAAAGTTTTCTAAAAATGATGTTGTTTAATAAAGATAAAGTAAGGGAAAACTAAAAGTTTTGGTGTGAGTAAAAAACACTATCATGGTGTAAAGTACAGCATAGGGAATATAGTCAATGGTATTGCAATAGCTGTGTAAAATGTCAGATGGGTAGTAGACTTGGTGGGGTTATCACTTTGTGAGGGGTGTAAATGTCTAATCATTATGTTGTTTTGTACACCTGAAATTAATTAAAAAAAGAAAAAGGAAAAAAGAAAGAAAAATGGCAGAGGACCTGAACAGACACTTCTCACAAGAAGGTAAGTACAAACGGTAACAGATGTATGAAAAAATGCTCAACTTCACTAGCTATTCGGGAAATGCAAATCAAAACCACAATGAGATACCACCTCACACCTGTTAGAATGACTATTGTCAATAAGACAAGTAATAACAAGTGTTGGAAAGACTGTGGAGAAAAAGGAATCCTCATACACAGCTGGTGGGAATGGAAACAGGGACAGTAACTATGGAAAACCACATAGAGGTTCCTCAAAAAATTAAGAATAGAATTACCATATGACCCAGCAATTCCTCTTCTGGGTATCTACCCTCAAAAATCTGCAAACACTTATTCATAAAGATATATGTACCCCTATGTTCATTGCAGCATTATTCATGGTGGGCAAAACATGGAAACAACCAAAGTGTCCTTCCATAGATGATTGGATAAAGAAGGTGTGGTACATACATACAATGGAACATTACTCAGCCATATGAAAAGATGAAATACTGCCATTTGTGACAACATGGATGGATCTTGAGATTAGCTTGCTAAGTGAAATAAATCAGACAGAAAAAGTCCAGAACCATATGATTTCACTCACATGTGGGATATGAAACTGAAAATAACAAAGGGACAAGAGAAACAAACAAACAGAAACTCATAGACACAGATAACAGTTTAGTGGTTACCAGAGGGTAAAGGGGGAGGGAGGAGGTAGAAAAGGGTAAAGGGTGGTCAAATATATGGTCATGGAAGGAGAACTGACTCTGGGTGGTGAACACACAATGGAATATATAGATGATATATTATAGATTGCACACTTGAAACCTATATAATTTTACTAACCAATAAATTTAATTAAAAAAAGAATTTCAGAAGTTTTCATAAAGGATTTCTTATTTGATTTCTTTTCCTTTTTTAAAAATTAACGTTTCTTGGGGTGACAATTGTTGGTAAAGTTACATAGATTTCAGGTGTATAATTCTGTAATACATTATCTATATCTCACATTGTGTGTTCACCACCCAGAGTCAGTTCTCCTTCCATCACCATATATTTGATCCCCTTTACCCTCATCTACCATTCCCCCTCTCCCCTCTGGTAACCACTAAACTATTGTCTATGTCTATGAGTTTTTGTTTCTTCATTTGTTTGTATTGTTCTTTTCTTGTTTTCAGTTTATATACCACATATCAGTGAAATCATATGGTCTCTATTTTTTTCTGTCTGACTTACTTAGCTTTAGCATTATAATCTCAAGATCCACTCATGTTGTCCCAAATGGTACTATTTCATCTTTTCTTATGGTCGAATAGTATTCCATTGTGTATATATACCACAACTTCTTCATCCATTCATCTATCAAAGGATACTGGTTGTTTCCATGTCTTGGCCACCATAAAAAAAACCTGCAATGAACATTGGAGCACATATGTCTTTATGGATAAATGTTTTCAGATTGTTTGGGTAGATGCGCAGGAGAAGGATTGCTGGGTCATATGGTAATTCTATTCTGAATTTTTTGAGGAACCTCCACACTGCCTCCCAAAGCGGCTGTACCAGTCTGCATTCCCAGCAACAGTGCATGAGAGTTCCTTTTTCTCCACAACCTCTCCAACACTTGTTACTGTTGGTCTTGTTGATGATAGCCATTCTAACTGGTGTGAGGTGATAACTCATTGTGGTTTTTATTGTATTTCTCTGAAGATTAGTGAAGTTGAGCACTTTTTTCTTTCAGTGTTACTAAAATTCTTTATTTTTTAATTTTTTTTAACTTTTCATTATTTATTTATTTATTTATTTATTTATTTATTTATTGGTTTTAGGTGCACAAGACAAAGTAATACTTAGACGTTTATCATTTATGTTTCTCACAATATATCTGTTTGCCATTTGTATGTTCCCTTTGGAGAAATGTCTCTTCAGGTCCTCTGCCCAGTTTTTAATTGGATTTGTTGTTGTTGTTGTTGTTGTTGAGTTATATGAATTCCTTATATATTTTGGATATTAGCCCCTTAATGGAGGCGTTTTTTGCAAAAATGTTCTCCTATTCGGTTGGTTCACTCTTTATTTTGTCGATTTCTTCTTTTGCTGTGCAGAAGCTTTTTAGTTTGATATAGCCCCATTCACTTATTTTAGCTTTTACTTCCTTTGCCTTGGAGTCAAATTCATAAAATGTTCTTTGAACCCATGGTCTAGCACCTATGTTTTCTTCTATGCAGTTTATTGTTGCAGGTCTTATGCTTAGGTCTTTGATCCCTTTTGAATTTATTTTGGTGCATGGTGACAGATAGCAGTCCAGTTTCATTCTTTTGCATGTAGCTTTCCAATTCTGCCAGCACCATTTATTGAAGAGGCTGTTTTTTCTCCAGTGTATGTCTTTTGCTTCTTTGTCAAAAATTATCTGTCCATATTTATGTGGGTTTATTTCTGGGTTCTCAATTCTATTCCATTGATCTGTGTGTCTGTTTTTCTTCCAGTACCATGCTGTTTTGATTATTGTTGCCCTGTAGTACAAGTTAAAGTCAGGGAGTGTGATACCTCCAGCATTGTTCTTGTTTCTTAGGATTGCTTTTGCTATTCAGGGTCTTTTGTGATTCCACACAAATCTGATGATTTTTTTTGTTCTATTTCTTTAAAATATGCCATTAGGATTTTGATGGGGATTGTATTAAATCTGTATATTGCTTTGGGTAATACGGCCATTTTAGCTATGTTGATTCTTCCAATCCATGAGCATGGAATGTCTTTCCATTTCTTTGTATCTTCTTCAATTTCTTTGAAAAATGTCATAGTTTTAAACATATATATAGGTCTTTTAATCCTTGGTTAAGTTTATTCCTAGGTATCTTATATTTTTATTGCAATTGCAAAAGGAATTGTTTTTTTTTTTTTTATTTTATTTCTTTTTCTGAGATTTCATTGTTATATAGGAATGCAGTGGACTTCCTCACGTTGATTTTGTAGCTGGCAACTTGACTGTATTTTATTATTGTTTCTAATAGCTTTTAGGAGGAGTCCTTAGGCTTTTCTGTATATAGCATCATGCCATCTGCAAAGAGTGACAATTTAACTACTTCATTCCCAATTTGGATGCCTTTCATTTCTTTCTCTTGTCTGATTGCTCTGGCGAGGACTTCCAACACTATGTTGAAAAGCAGAGGTGATAGGGGACAGCCCTGACTTGTTCCTGACTGTAGAGCAAGTGGTTCAGATTTTTCACCGTTAATTATGATATTACCTGAGGGTTTGTCATATATGGCCTTTATTATGTTAAAGTATTTTCCTTCTATACCTATTTTATTAAGTGTTTTATTCATAAATGGATGTTGTATCTTGTCAAACACTTTTTCTGCATCTATTGATATAATCTTATGGATTGTATCTTTTATTTTGTTTATGTGGTATATCACTTTGATGGATTTGCATATGTTAAACCATCCTTGTGCCCCTGAGATGAATTCCACTTGGTCGTGATGTATAATCTTTCTATGCATTGTTGCATTCAATTTGCTAGAATTTTAGTTAGGATTTTTGTATCTGTATTCAGAGATATTGGTCTGTAATTTTCTTTTTTTGTGTTATCCTTACCAGGTTTTGGTATTGGGCTAATGTTGGTCTCATAAAATGAGTTAGGGAGTACTGTCTCTTCTTCAATTCTTTGGAAGAGTTTGAGTAGGACAGGTATTAGATCCTCTTTAAATGTTGGCAGAATTAACTAGAGAAGCCATCTCGTCCCAGACTTTTGCTTTTGGGAAAGTTTTGGATGACTGATTCAATTTCCTTACTGGTGATCGGTCTATTTAGATTTTCCAGTTCTTCGTGATTCAGCCTAGGAAAGCTATATATTTCTAAGAACTTGTCCATTTCTTCTAGGTTATTGAATTTAGTGGCATATAGTCCTTCATAGTATTCTTGGATGATCCTTTGTATTTCTGTGGTGTCTGTGATAACTTCCCCTTTTTCATTTCTGATTTTGTTAATTAGTGTCTTCTCTCTTTTTATCTTAGTGAGTTTAGCCAAGGGTTTGTCAATTTTGTTAATCTTTTCAAAGAACCAGCACTTTGTCACATTAATTTTTTCTATTGTCTTTTTGTTCTCTATTTCATTTAGTTCTGCTCTGATTTTCGTTATTTCCTTTCTTCTGCTGACCTTGGGTTTCACTTGTTCTTCTTTTTCTAGTTCTTTAAGGTGTAACATGAGGTTATTTATTTGGGATTTTTCTTGTTTCTTGAGATAGGCCTGTAATGATATAAATTTCCCTCTTAAAACTGCTCTCGCTGCATCCCAAAAATTTTGGTAGGATGTATTTTCATTGTCATTTGTTTCTATGTATCTTTTGATCTCTCCTCTTATTTCTTCTTTGACCCAGTCGTTCTTTAAAAGTATGTTGTTTATTTTCCACATATTTGTGGTTTTTCCTGCGTTCTCTTTGCAGTTGATATCCAATTTCAAAACCTTGTGATCAGAGAATATGCATGGTATGATTTCAATCATTTTACATTTGCTGAGGCTAGTTTTATGTCCCAATATATGGTCTATCCTTGAGAATGTTCCATGTACACTAGAAAAATATGTATCACCTGATATTCTATGATGAAGTGCTTTGTAAATGTCAATTATGGCCATTTCATCTAATGTGTCATTTAGGTCTGCAATTTCTTTCTTTGTTTTCTGTTTGGATGATCTATCCATAGCTGTCAATGATGTATTTAGGTCCCCTAGTATAATAGTGTTTTGCGCAATTTCACCCTTTAACTTTGTTAGTAGTTGCTTGGTATACTTCAGTGCTCCCTGATTGGGGTCATAAATATTGATGACTGTTATGTCTTCTTGTCGTATAGACCCTTTAATCATTATGAAATGTCCATTTTTATCTCTTGTTACATTTTCTATCCTGAAGTCTGTTACATCGGATATCAGTATGGCTACATCTGTTTTTCTCTGGATATCATTTACTTGGAGTATCAATTTCCACCCTTTCACTTTGAGTCTATGCTTGTCCTTGTAGCTGAGATGTGTCTCTTGGAGACAGCATATGGTTTGGTTTACTTTTTTGATCCAATCTGTTACTCTGTGCCTTTTTATTGGTGAGTTGAGTCCATTTACACTTAGGGTGATTATCGAGTCCTGTCATTCTATCTTTGGTGTTCTGGTAGTACTGTGTTTCCATTGTTTCAATGTCTTTTTTGCTGTTATTTTTAGTGTGATGTTATTCTCTGTTTTTTCCCTATGTTTCTTCTTTTATTATGTTATATATTTCAGTTCTGGATTTTTTTTTTTTTTTTTTTGAGTGGTACCATTAAGTTTATGTAAAAGAAAGTTTCATATTTAGAGTATTCCATTTTCTCTAGCATGCTTACTTTCTCCATTCCCGTATTCTAGTTCAGGTCTTTACTCTCCCCCCTTTTATGTTTTGGTCACCAATTATCCCTATTTATGCTCATCGAATAGCCTCCTTCAGTATTTCTTGTAGTGCAGGTCATGTGTTAGAAAATTCCCTCAGCTTCTTTGTGTCAGGAAAGGTCTTTACTCCTCCTTCATATCTAAATGATATCTTTTCTGGATATATTATTCTTGGCTCATAATTTCTCTCTTTCAAGAGTTTGGGTAGTTGAGTCCACTCCCTTTTGGCTTATAGAGCTTCTGCTGAAAAATGTGATGATAACCTAATGGTTTCCTTTGTAGGTTACTGTCTTCTTTTCCTTGGCTGCCTTGAGGATTCTTTCTTTGTCATTAATTTTTGACAGCTTCTATACAATGTGCCTTGGAGAAGGCCTGTTGGGATGAGGTAATTAGGTGTTCTATTTGCTTTTTGGATTCCAGGATGCAGTTATTTCCACAAGTTTGGGAAGTTCTCATTGACTATTTGTTTGAATATACTCTCTTTTCCTTCTCTCTTTCTTTTCCTTCTGGTATGTCCATTATTCTTATATTGCTCTTTCTGATGGAGTCAGAAAGTTCTTGTAGAGTTCTTTCATTTCTTTTAACTCTCAAACCTCTCTCTTTTTCCATCCATGTCATTTCCAGATTTCTATCTTCGATGTCACTGATTCTTTCCTCCATCTGGTCAACTCTACTACCTAAGCTGGCTATTTCATTCTTAATTTCTTTCATTGAGTTCTTAATCTCCAGAAATTCTATTTGGTTCTTTTTTAAAATTTCAGTCTCTTTGGTAAAATGTTCATTTTGTTCTTTAATTGTGTTTCTGAGTTCTTTAAACTGCCTGTCTGTGTTTTCTTGCATCTCATTGAGTTTTTTCAGAACTGCGATCTAGAATTCTCTGTTGTTTAAGTCACATATTTCTATGTCTTTGAGTTCATTTTCTGGAGACTTTCATTTTTTTCCTGAGTGGTCTTGTTACCTTGGTTAATCATGGTAATTAATGATTTATTGTTTCTCTTCCTAGACATCTACAGGAGTGGATTCTACAACATGTTGATAGAAAGAGGTCTTTCTTTTGTTTTCCAGTAGGTGTTGGTAGAATGTTTTATTTTCTCTCCACTGCAGCCTTTTATTCTCTCTCACACTGTAGTGTTATATTTTCTCTGTACTGTTCTGGCTTCTCACACAATGGGAGATTCCCTGAAAAGCGGGCTTCTCCTCTGTGAATATTTTCCCTGGGTCACAGGCACCACTTCTGTGGGGGGATGTGGAGAGCTTCTGAAGTTCCAAGGCTCTTCCTGCACCAGATTCAGAGCCTGTGTATTTCAGTGGCTCTGTTTACTCCTTCAGAGATCTGCCCAGATAGGTGGGGACAGGGCGGGGTGGGTTGTGAGAGGTGGCCCAGAACAATGGCGGCAACCACTACCACTGCCAGTCCTGCATCCAAGGCTCCCTCCCCTTTGCAGGAACTAGTTGGGCTGTGAGACTGTGGCTGTGGACCACAGTTCTCAGAAGTGCAATATTGTGTTCTTTTGATCTGACAGTGCTACCGTTCCACTTCTAGCACTGGGAGTGTGGGGGTTGGGTGAGCTCTGGGAGGGTGTGGCTGGGTTCAGTGCTTAAGCCTTCCGTCCTCTGCTTGGCAGTGAGGACTTAAACCACTATTTTCATCCTTTTTCCCTCAGTCTTTGCTCCTAGGTCTCCGTTGTGAGCGTTGGGTTCAGCAGTGTTATATGCTGATCCCTCAGATGGGACTGTTGACCATAAGCGGAGCTCTAGCAGTCCGAGTTCTTCCCTCTCCTGTAGTTGTGGTAATTCTTGAATGCAGTGAACTCAGAGCTCCAAGCTTGGGTCTGTGTCCTGTGCTCCAGCAGCCCATGTCTCTGCAGTTCCCCCTCTCCACCTCCCCCGCTTGCCCAATTTGCCCACCTTTAGGTGATTTCAGTTGCTCACCTCTTAGTCTTGTCTGTCTGCTGCACAGGGAATCCTTTGTGGAATTATAATTGTTCAATTTGTTGTAAATTTCAGGGGAGATTTCAAGAGGCTCAACTCATGCCACCATTTCTATGACATCATTCCTCATCTTTTCTTATGGTCGAGCAATATTCCATTGTATATATGTACCACATCTTCTTCATCCAATCATCTATTGAAGGACACTTTGGTTGTTTCCATATTTGGCCACTGTGAATAACGCTGCAGTGAACATAAGAATACATATATCTTTGTGGATAAATTTTTTAAAGATTTTTGTGTAGATACCAGAAAAAGGATTGCTGAGTTGTATGGTTATTCTCTTCTTAATTTTTTGAGGAAACTCCGTAATGTTTTCCATAGTGGCTGTACCAGTTTACATTGCCACCAGCAATGCATGAAGGTTCCTTTTTCTCCACAGCCTCTCCAACACTTGTTGTTACTTGTCATGTTGATAATAGCCATTCTAACAGGTGTGAGGTAGTATCTCACTGTGGTTTTGATTTGCATTTCCCTAATAGCTAGTGAAGTTAAGCATTTTTTCATATATCTGTTGGCCATTTTTGTGTCTTCTTGGGAGAAGTGTCTGTTCAGATCCTCTGCCATTTTTAAATTGGATTGCTTGTTTTTTTGCTGTTGAGTTTTATTAGTCAATTTCCTTATCCTAAATGGAGGTAATATTTACTTTACAAGATTAATTTGCAGAACCTCTATTATAATGTGTACCTAAGGTACTGATCCATAGATGCTCAAAAAATTGTAGCTGTCTTTCCAATTAGGATGACTGCTTGACTCTATATTGCTTTTTTAGTTACCCTATTATGAAACATTCCTGAGATACTTTAGGAATGCTTGCTAACTCTGAGGAATAGCAATTTCTTTCTCCATTCCATGGGACTTGGTCTTGGCCTAGAGGTTTTGCACTCAGAATTTACGTATTCCTTTATTCCAGTGTGCCTTTCTATGTGGTGGAGATTGGAAAGCCTGCTGGAATTCTGGATGAGAATCCATTTCCACAAATTAGACATACTTATGTTATATTTGGAACACTGCTTGGCTATTTTCTACTAGAAAGCAAGGTAGAGGAGATATTGGCTTTTTTGTAGCAGTGATCCTGTTACTTAACCTCTTGTGAGGTTCCAGGATGACTGTAGTGAGAGTTGCAGTGGTTTTGTTCTGATTGCACTGACTGAAGCAGCATTTCATACTTAGTCCTGAGCTTTGTAGGGTCAAGAAGCTGGAGTGAAAGTGATAGAATCTTCTTGATTTACCACCTTCTTCATTATGGAAGAGGAGGCAGCTTCCCTGGAAGGCTAATTTGGCAGTGTTGTTCCAGAGTCATTCCTGGAGTCTCAGCCCTGAGCCCAGAGTTCTACCTCTCCAATGAAATTCCAGGCAGCAGTTGCCTGCATTGAGTCCCTCGTTCATGAAAATAACTACAGTGGTTTTATTTTCATCAATTGAACCCTGCTACATGTAATTTCTACTCTATAAGTAATTTTGTGCAGGTTCTCTTGGTCATATGCTCAGGCCTGTTACTGCAGAGCCTCATACCTTGTCTTCCTTTTTTGAGACTTCGTTTCTGGGACTGGGGTGACCTTAAGCCTATGCTGTTGTTGTGAACAGATATTCTGATTGGCACCTGCTGGCCTGAGTGAGCCCCAGCTTTTACTGCTGCTTGAGCTCCCCACTGGTCTTCACCTGTGAGGATGGACTGCTCAGTGCAAACTGTTGCTTGATGTGTACTCAACTTGGGATAGTCTTTGAACTCTATGCGTGGATCTCCTGAATGCCTCCCTTAATAGCCATTCTGTTCTCTCAGCCCCTGACTCAGGTTTTGAGTTGATCCCACTCTGGTGGACTGTTCTCTGTGGTCATGAATGATCCATGGCACCATATACTCTAGGCCAGATCACGGATTGCCCCGTGGGTTAGCTCCATGACATTCACTCTATCCAGAAGTGTTTAGAGTCAGCCACCAATCTGTGATATTACTAGGGACTCCTTTGAGATCATATACAAAAAAGGAAATCTTACAGATTACTGTATTTTGACATGTATAATGCACATCCACATTTTTGGCCTAATCTTTCAGGGTAAAACTCTTTCATTTTAGTTTTTTAATTCAAATTTTTGTTTACATTTAGGTACTTGTTTTTTGTATTATAAAGGGATTTTAGCATTTATTTGTTAACATATTATGGTACAAGAAATTTTACCTAACAAATAATTGCAAAACACAAGAACAGACACAATGTACAAGAAATTTTATGAACCAGTAACAAAGTTACAATATTTACACATCATAGAATGCCAAGAATTCTTCACGTTGGAAGTTTGTCATAAGTTCAACAAAACCAATTATCATATTCCAGGGTGTTATTTTACAAATGGATATCATTATTGATTTCTAGAATTACATTTTTAACTCATAAGCATAAATAAAAGAATTAAAAACATTTATATAGATATGGAATTAGTACTACCCGTTTATAATGCTCATCCTTATTTTTCCCTCATAAATTTGGGCAAAAAAGTGTGCAGTATACATGGAAAAATATGGTACTTGCAAAAGTAGCAAAAGTTCTATTGTTTAGATGTTTCCAATTAGAGAAGGTTAAGTTGACGCCTAAGGTAGTTCTCTATTTTAAGGAAGAAGTTGAAGGATGGTATTGTGTTTTTTAAATGTTTCTGTTAAAGTCACCAGAAATTTTTACCTATACCAGTGTTGATAGAAGAAAAAAGATGAATTTTTCCCATCTTCAAGAGAATCTGAATAGCTTCATACTGTTTGAATTAATTATAACAATATCATTTAAGTCAGAGTAGTAAGTAAATTAAAGTGGTACACTAATTGTCCTATAACGAATGAGTAAATATATATTTTTATAATAAATAAATAATTTACTTATTTATTATAAGTCCTTAATTTTACAATTATAAGACATAAAACAAATATAAATTTGAAATAAAATCTTCACCCCATTCTGGCTAAATTATATTTGAAAGACTGAATATAGAAATGGACAATGGCCAGACTATATATAAAAATAGAACTTTAACCCATAACCTTCAGGAAACCATTCAATTTTTAAAAATAGCCAGCCCAGGAAGCCAGCATGTTACCAGTCACAGTTGGAGGAAATCAGATTGCTATCTTTAGTAACAACCCTGGAAGCCAAATAAACAATAACCCTGCAACAATTGGCCACAAATGGGTAAGACTTGATTAATAACTGACAGTTTTCCAATTTTTGCCCCTGAGTCCAACTTAGGACCAATGGGAGAAAGCCAAATATGTCCCCTAACCAATCACATAGGATACCCCACTTCTAGTTAGCGTAACCATAGCATCCCCATGCCAACAGCCACCAATCAGAGCACACCTGAAGCCTTCTCTTTTTCCTACTATGAAGCTTTTCCACTCCTCTGCCTGCCTTTGAATCTTTGCCCAAACGCCAGGTTATGGTGGATGACTCTCTTGCTATATAGCAAGCTCTGAATAAATAGCCTTTCCTTGTTATCATTTCATTGTTCTTGCTTTATTTCCAAATATCCATAGTGTCTTCAAGGAATCTTGTCTTGTAAAGATGTTTATCTTTTCGCTGTTGACTGTGAGTGAGCTGGTAGTCTCAAAGTCCTGAGTCAGGAATTTAAAGTTTCTCAATCTGTCAAGTTTATTATTAAAAACCTGTGTCCTGTGATTTGAACTTTTACTTAAGGCTGAATTTGAAAACTTGGTTTATAATTTCATATTCAGCATTGTTTATCCATAATAAAATAGGTTTCTCTAATTGTAGGTTGCATTATAACTAAAGATTTAACAATCTTTGGTTTAAAATTGATTGGACCCATTTTGGATGTTAACTATAATACATTCATGAATTTACTTTTGTGTTTATTCTTATATTTCTCCTCTGAGAAATGCAAATATTCATAAACTGAAG
Source organism: Rhinolophus sinicus (assembly GCF_036562045.2). Classification (NCBI taxonomy): domain Eukaryota; kingdom Metazoa; phylum Chordata; class Mammalia; order Chiroptera; family Rhinolophidae; genus Rhinolophus; species Rhinolophus sinicus. Next base: position 35,964,666 of record NC_133761.1, on the reverse strand, counting down.
TACATGATTTTCCTTAAATGTTTTATAATCTTCCTTTGTTTGATTTGACAACATCTTCTCCTCATTATTAGTGTCATCTTGTTACATTTTATTATCTCTCCATCTCGCACATTACCATTAGTCATTGATTCTCAACGTGTGGTCCTCAGGCCACCTGTATTACCCAAGAAGCTCAAAATGCAGATTCTTGGGCCTCATCCCAGATCTACTGAGCTGACTCTTGGCGTATGTCCCAGGAATTTATATTTCAAATATGTTCTTCAGATGATTTCTATATATACATCATTTTAATTCTGTATCTGTCTATGTATCTTCATCTGTCTGACTGCCTAAAGACTAAAATTTATGAAGTACTGGTCTACTATATGTCAGGCACCTCACAGATATTATCTCTTTAGTCCTTAAAAAGGTCATAAATTATCATTTCTATTTTATAGTTAAGGGAACTGTGGCTCAAGACAATAGTGACTCGTTCAGGGTCATACAGCTAGTAAACTATAGAGCTGGGAGTAGAAGCCAGATTTTCAATACAGAAATAATCCTATATGTTAAGGAAAAACTCTTTAGCTTTTCTATGCAGATTGATCTTAATGCTTTATTGAGTCAACCATCCAATTCAGCTGCTAGAATCTCTCTAGTAGCTGGGTATAAACATAGGCTAAATTGTGAGATATTATTTCAGAAAGAAACTTAACCATTATCCCATTTATAAGATAAACAACATCTCAGTGGGAGGCTTGAGCAAAGGTATAAGTAATGATTTACACCAAGGGAGCTGTGGATGATCAGCTTAGAGCAGCAAGAAATATAGTTTCAGCCTGTGATTGTTGAAATTGGGAATTAACTTGAACTATTGGGATCTAAGTTCATTTTCTGTTGGCAAAACATCTCAAGGGAAAGTCTTAAAAAGGATTATAAAAACTTAAAAGGCCCTTGGACATCAAATGGCTCTTACAAATTAATCAGAAACATATGGATTAGATTTCTCATAAAATACATTTAGGTTTAAAATATGGAAAAAAGCACAGGGCAAAATATCTTTTAGATTTGTCCAAACCTAAATGCTTGGGAAAAGCTGGAAATACTTTAACAAAAGCAGGATAACACTGAGCATATATGGGGCATTTTCAGGTGACACAGGAAAACAGTGGGGTGGGGCCTGAACTCACAGGCAGGCTGCACTGGCAGGTTTCCGTGACACTGAATAATAAGGGTGACAGGAAGAGATGAGAAGAATGGAGAGTCTGGAGGATAAGGAGATGGTCTTTCACTCTTCCCAGGGAAGGCTGGCTAGCAGCATTCTTTTCCTTTCTACCCTGTTTCCCGAAAATAAGATTGTGTCTTATATTAATTTTTGCTCCAAAAGATGCATTAGAGCTTATGTTCAGGGGATGTCATCCTGAAAAATCATGCTAGGGCTTATTTTATGGTTTGGTCTTATTTTCGGGGAAACACGGTAGGTGCTGGCCCATTCCCACCCTTGGAGAGTCTTCTAGAAGTAACCTTGATGTTAAGGAGAGATATCTGGCTGGGCAGCAGAAGACCTATATTTTAATCCTAACGCTGCCACTTCCTAGCTGGCTGTTGTTTTCCATGATCCATGAGCCTTACTAAGCCTAGTTTCCCACATATTAAATGGGAGCTAGCACAAACCTTGGAGTGGTGTAGGGAAGATCTAAGTGAGGTGATAATCTAATCTACTTAAGTATAGTTCCTGGCACCTAAATTCTCAGTAAATGCCTATTACTGTATTGTTTCTCATGATGCTAATGTACTTATTTTAAGATTTCTAAGGAAAAAGAAGTCAGTTGCCACTCACGATATACCAGGAGAGAGAAATGAAGAGGGGGATGTGGGAAGGAAGGGTTTTCCTTGTGACATGGAAGAAGATAAATTTTAGAATTGAATTTAAAACTAAATTTGGGAATGAACATTCCCTTGATTGGGGTGGGGATGGGGGGGGGCGAATCTGATCTAATTCCTTCTTTGGATGCAAGCAGCTTTTTTGTTTTTTCCTTTAAAAAATAAGTTCCAGTCATGGATGCACAATTATTTAGTCTTCTAAATTTGTTTTTTGTTTGGAAATGATCTGGTTTTTGAATAATATTATAAGAAAAGTCTTGGAAATGGACTCAATGCCTTTCCAATACCAAAAGAGAATGTTGTTGGAAAAGGAAAATTGAATGTCATGAAAAGCATCAATCTATTTCGATCAGTTTCTTCGCTCCTCTCTGATCTAGGAGCATGGCCTTCCATGAGGGCAACTCAAAGCTGTGTAAAGCTGGCTAGATCTTCAGAAGTGACCCATCTTCCTGTTTTCCCAACTCCTCCAACCGAACTTCACAGCTTACTCTACTCAGGGAGACTAAATACCTGACTAAATTTGTCCATATGTGGAGGAGTTTCCCCACAAAAAATGTGTTTTTTTGCCTTTGAAATGTTTTGGTTGCTGTCTTCTAGTTAGTTCAAAAAAGAACTTGAATCACAATGCATGGATACAAGCATCACATAGTTGAGTATATGCTCTGGACATTTTATAATAAGTGTTAAATTAGATATTTGAAAAATATATAAGCATCTAAGTATATGTTCTGTTTAATCATTTGTGTCCTTAGATCCTTTACATTCATTTTCATGTTCATGTTTATTTATGTGACCTTGTAGCACTATGTATCAAATAAAACACACCTGTTATGTCTGGGAAAATAAATGTGAATGTTTTCTGTTATTGGTTGCATAACCATTTGTTCATTTTTGTGACTACATACATATTTCATTTAATTACAGATTTTAAATGAAATAGAGAGGGCTAAAATGTAATATTTTAATGTTACCATGAGAATTTAATTTATTTTATTGTCCTTAAATTTATGATTAACTGTAGTTTTGCTTATATATGACACTGGTTACACATTTTAGGGGCATGTCTACAATAGAAAAAAGCCATCCACTGCTGAGAAACTCTTGTTAAGTCTGGATTGCATAAGCTCAAAGCAGTGTGTTACTTAATAAGACAATTTACAATCATCATGATAACAGAGGCTGTTTTCTGGAAAGGAAAGATAGCAATATCAGTAAAACTGCACCTGCAAGGAGGCTATAATTTCTGTGTGGCTGTGACAGACAATGTGAATCATGGATTATTACCGTTTTTTTAAAGGCGCCATGCATTTCCCATTATTTATTATAGCTCCTACAGGACTTATCCCAGTATGTGCACATGGATTAAGATAGATATATATTCAGACACACAGATGTGTATATATTTATATATTTATACACATATATACACATTATGCTTATAATTTATGGCAAAGAAAATAAATAAACTCAATGGCTAAAACCTTGCAAAACATTCAAACTCAGACAAAAGAAACCTTTACATCTGCCTTTTAAACTTAGAACTCAGTCCCTGGAAGGATTCTCAAAGCTGCTGCCCAGATTTTCAAGGAGAAACCTCAATCTCATTAATGAACCGTAGCCAAAGGCCAGGGTTCCCTCTGGTGTACACACACCCAGTGGCCTCATTTGTCATTTTGCTCTGGGCTCTGCTGAGCTGCATCCAGCCCCAAGTGCCCACGGATGTGACTGATTCCAGCAAAGCCAAATGTAGCTCTTTCTTTGCACTTTCCTGTTGTCATCACAAGCTGTTTATAAGCCCTATTCTCTTGGTGCCAAATGATTCCCCGCTGCAAATGAATCACTTCTGTGAAATATTTATAGTTCAATCTATTAGATATTTAATAATTGCACATGGTAACAGTCAGGGCAAACTTAAGGATGTCAAGTTTGATTTCTGTATCCTTTTTCTCTTTCGTGATAACCTTGGCCCTTCTCAGACATCTCTAGTCCCAACAGTTTCTGTAACAGTTACCTATTGCCACAATAATGCTAAGTAACAAACAACTATACAATCTAAGTGACATAATTAGTATTTATCGCTCACTCTAGAATCAGCTGGGAATTAGCTAGAGGGTTCGTTCTGCTGATCTTGGCTGGGCTTGCTCACCTATCTGGGAGGCAGCTAGCTCTTCAGTGATCTAAGATGGCCTCAGTGAGGGCAGTTGGCTTTGCCAGGTGTCTCATCTTCTGGTAGGTGAGTCCAGGCATGTTTTCATGATGTTGGCAGAGGTGCAAGAAGGAGGGCAAGCTCGACTGTGAAGCACCTTTCAAATTTTGCATTGGCCAAAGCGAATCACTTGAATGAAGCAAGAGTCAGAGTGGAGGGCATTGCCAGTTACATAGCAAAGGGCATGGATATAGAAAGGGGTGAAGAATTGGGTCTTACTTTGACGTGTTATACTGTTCTTGCTGCAGAACTAACTCTCAGGAAAGGATCCAGGCAACATTTACACTGGACTGCAATGATGGTTTTGTGCAAAGCTAACACTGTGTTACCCCTAAAATAAGACCTAGTTGGACAATCAGCTCTAATGCATCTTTTGGAGAAAAATTAATACAAGACCTGGTTGTATAGTATAGTATAGTATAGTATAGTATAGTATAGTATAGTATAGTATAGTATAGTATTGTACCTGATAGTATATAAGACCCGGTCTTATATTATAGTAAAATAAGACCGGGTCTTATATTAATTTTTGCTCCAAAAGATGCATCAGAGCTGATTGTCCAGCTAGGTCTTATTTTTGGGGAAACATGCATAGTGTGACTACCATGATAATCTGCTTTTATACATGTGATAAAAATATAGAACTCTTTGTCACTTCTCCTACTGAGAGGAGGGGTCAATTTCTCTGTCCCCTTAAATCTGGACTGGGCCAGTGACTATATGACTAACAGAACCCAGAGGAAGTGACTCTTTGCCGCTTTTGGGACCAGTCTTTCAGAGGACTCCCAGCTTCCATGTCCTCTTTCTTGGAATGTTTATTTTTGTGATAGCCTTTTTCAGAACACAGTTGCCAAGACATGAGAGGCCATATGTGGGCTCTCTGATCAAAAGGTAGCCTCAGCCACCAGCCATGGAAGGTCAATGGTTCAGCCTAACTGGGCTTCAAGTGCCTACAGCCTCAGCCAACATCATGTTGTTGAGAAGACCTGCTCAACTTGGCCCAGAGTTTTGAGAGACGATAAAATGATTATTGTTTATTTAAGCCACTAATACTTGGGATGGTTTGCTATGCAGCCATAGATAACTGAAATGCTCCAAAAGTGACATTCTAAGCATTAGATCAGGGTGAAGGAGGGAGGTATGTTTCATTTGTAGGTTTCTCTAGAGCCTTTGTAAATGGTAGTGACCCAGTTTACCTAAACACACGGCCAACTTTGCAAATAGTTCTCTGGAATGGTACATGCACTTTATCATGGGTGCTGACTTGCAAGTACAGAATCACATAAAACTTGGAGGGAACGTGGCCACTGTAGGTTTTGCCACATCAGCACCTCGGGCTCCACTCTCTATGCTTGACTCCAGAGAACACTGCAGAGCCCTTCCGAGTAGGAAAGAAGGGCTGCCTTCTCTTGTTACTTTCTAAGGCATGCACATACTCTTGTGTGTATGAAACCCCCACCCCCCAACACACAGAGTTTATTATTATTTTAAAAACTTAGATCTGCTTTCTCTGCTGCCAATTTTATTCTTCAGTGATACCTAACATGGTTCAGGGCCCTGTGTCCCACCCATCCATTGATGAATACTAATCTCTGCCTATGATACTGGATTTAATTTTGAAAGAAATTTGCTGTCATAGCTGACAAATCACATTGTCTTCCCAGGACAAACAGCATCTCCAACTGAATTGCTACCTGCTGTGAGTTCTCCAGACCTTTTCTCTTTACTTGCTGCATATGGTTGAAAGCTGACTGTACCATCATTTAACTCAGTTCTCCCATCTAGCTGCAAATTCCTATCTTATCACTCTCCCCATCCCCAGCTTTATTGAGGTATAACTGACAAATATAATTGTACATATTTAAAGTGTACAATGTGATGATTTGATATACACGTACATTGTAAAATATTTACCACAATCAAGATAACTAACACATCCATCACATCACATAGTTGCCTTTTTTTCAGTGTGTTGAGAATGCTTAAGTTCTACTCTCTTAGTGAAACTCAAATATACAATACAGTATAGAGTATAATCACAGTGCTATACATTAGATCCTCAGAACTTGTTCATCTGAAAGTATATGCAAGTATGTACTCTTTGACCTACTTTTCCCCATTTCCCTCATGCTCAAGCCTCAGCAATCATCATTCTGTTCTATGAGCCTTTTTATTTTTTATTTTTTATTCCTTGTGTCAGTGATACCATACAATATTTTTCTTCCTCTGCCTGGCTTATTTCACTTAACACAATGCCCACCAGCTTCATTCATGTTGTCAAAAATGGGAGGATTTCCTTCTTTTTTATGGCTGAATAATATTCCATTATGTGTGTGTGTGCCACTTTCTTTATCCATTCATCAACTGACAAACGCTTAGGTTGTTTCCATGTCTTGGATATTATAAATAATGCACTGAACTTGGGGATGTAGATAATCTCTTCAAGGCACTGATTTTATTTCTTTTGTACACACACCCAGAAGTGGGATTGTTATAGTTTTATTTTTTAGATTTCCCTTTTATTTTTAACCCCACATGCCTCTCCTGTTGTGTTTGATGCAACCAAGACTGGAGCCTCAGTAGCTTTGTTTCTGCAGAGAACAAGGCTGTGGTGTCTGGCAGGAGTCAGGATCAGGCCAATCCCTGCCTGGATGGAATAGGAGAAAGGATCTACTTGGAGACAGATAGGTCCTTTCTCCTAGTCTTCCCAGGCAGGGATTATGAAAGTAGAATTTCACAGCTTCCTCCTGTGGGGCCTGTGCCTTTGAATACTGACTCTATCTGCAGGTCTGTGGAGCAAATTGTCATAACTCTCATTGGTATTGTGACCTCCATAGACTCTCAGATAACAATTTTAATTTTTTATGTTTTGCTAAATCACACATCACTCCAACTCTGTCTTTCCAAAATTAGTGTAAATGTTTTGCCTGCTGAAATCTTCCCATTCTCTTTATAGGTTAATACACTTTTTGAAAGATTTCTTTGATGTATTTTATTTGGGTTTTAGTAGGAAGAGGAGATAAACACATGCTGTCAATACTTCATATTTAACCAGACTCTTTCTTTGTATTTGAGTTGATTTAGGGTCTAGCAATATTATGATATTAATTTAGTTATCTTTCAAGAGACTGCAATGGATTATTTTATTTTTAATTTCTTGAGGAATCTCCATATTGTTTTTCATAATGTGCGTACCACTTTATATTCCCACCAATAGTGCACAAGGGTTCCCTTTTCTCCACATTTATTATATCTTAACATTTTTGATAGCCATCTTAACAGGTGTGAAGTGATATGTCACTGTGACTCTTAACAGATAAACCAACAAAGGACCAGGGGCTAGAGGCACACTGCTAGCCTGGTGTGTGAAGACAGCTCTGGGCTCAGGCTGATGAGACATGTTACCACCTAAATGTGTCATGCCTGCAAGTCTTTTTAGCTTCTATGGGTCTCAATTTCCTCTTCTGTAAAGTGGGGACAGATTAGAGATGACAGTCCTATGAGGCCCCTTCTAGTTCTACAATTCTCATATTTTACAGAGCACCTGGAGACACTGACATTGACTTTTGGGGACTTCTTTGAGTGTTCTTTCCATGATGTAGGCAATGTGGAGTGTCAGAAGAAATGTATCCCTTAGGAAAATGATGCCTATCATGCTTCAGATCCTTACCTCTAGCTTTCCTTGCTTACTTTCTATGTTTAGTTTGAACATGAGATACATGGTCTTACAGTTCTTTGATTCACTGCCAATATTTGGTGAAGCAAACCAAAGAGAGAGTTTAGGCTAATGAGGGACAAATGACAAAAAAGTCCTTTTACTTCAACCAATGCATTGAAAGTCTGTTCTTTCCTTCATATTGGAGAGGGGTCTCCCAAGATATCTCGTAGGTATGGAAGACTGAGACACTCATCCCTTTCCCTGCTGCACATATTTGTTCATTTCTTGAGCTGTGAGGAATAGCTCATATCGCCTAGGATAGTTCTGTGATTAGCACATCTTGGCTTAGATCCATTTCCTCAGGAGGTGGTGGGGGACCTAGACTCTGGGTGCAAGATGAGAAGAGCATATCAGATGGCCAGATAAAGATCATATTCACACTTGTTTCTGTAGCAAAGCTGTGGGGTGATGAATGGTATTAAATTAGAAACTTGGAAAGGTATATTCATGTACTGATGGCAAAGACAGCAATGACTTGGACACACCCAACCACTTTTCAAATGCTGTGGGATTAGCGAAAGCATAAAGCTTATTTTGCCCAGGATTTTTTCCTCATAATTTATAAACTCACGTGCATTTTCATGGAAATTTAATTGTATATTTCAGATTTATTTACAGTTAAATTATCAAAATGTTGTTTTGCAAGAGGCATTCAAGTTCCAAGAAGCTTTTTATAAACTTTTTAAAGACTTTCCTTTTTTCTCATAAACAGGAAACCGTGTATCACTGAGAGAAAACAAACTTGAACCCCAATATGTTCAACTTTCATTTGAAACTCTGAAGTCTTGTACAACAGGAAAACTCTGAGGTGAAATGGATTTCCCCAGGGTTTTTTCTTAGAAATTTATAGGGAAACAGCTAAGGGTTTAAGTAGAATACTATCTGTTTTTCAAGAATTAGTGGATATCCTGAAATGTAGCATACAAATTAGAAATGGTATCACTCTTTCTTTTTTACATCATTTGCTTATTTATTTATTTAAAAAAGTTTTATTCAAATGTAGCTAATGTACAATATTATATTATTTTCAGGTATATACCATAGTTATTCAACGTTTATATACCTCAAGAAGTGATCACCATGATAAGTCCAGCAAACATCTGACACCGAACCACACCGTACCACAATATTATTGACTATATTTCTTATGCTTTACTTTATATCCCCATGACTATTTTGTAACTACCAACTGGTATTTCTTAATCCCTTCGCCTTTTACACCCTGCCCTCCAAGCCCCCTCCCATCTATGATCCTGATTAATCTAGTACCCATCTGACGCCATATATAGTTACTACAATATTATTGACTATATTCCTTATGCTATACCCTACAGCCCCATGACCACTGTGTAACGGCCAATTTGTACTTCTTACTCCCTTCCCTTTTTCACCCCAACCCCGCCCACCCCATGCAATCTGGCAACCATCAAAATGTTTTCTGCATCTGTGAGTTTGTTTCTATTTCATTTGTTTGTTTATTTTGTTCTTTAGATTCCACTTATAAGTGAAATCGTACGACTTTTGTCTTTGTTTGACTTATTAATACTCAGCACAATACCTTGAAGTTTCATTCATGTTGTTGCAGATGGCAAGATTTCATTCTTTTTTTATGGTTGAGTGATAGTCTATTGTATATATGTACTGCCTCTTCTTTATCCATTCATTCATTGAGGGACACCCAGATTGCCTCCATAACTTGGCCATTGTAAAAAATGCTACAATGAACATATGGATGCACACATTTCCTGGAAGTAGTGTTTTGGGTTTCTTCAGATAAATACCCAAAAGTGGGATTACTAGGTCCTGCCTTGTCTCTTACTATAGCCTTTGTTTTAAAGTCTATTTTGTCTGGTATAAGTATTGCTACCCTAACTTTTTGTTTGCTTGTTTCCATTTTAATGAAGTATATTTTTTCATCCCTTTACTTTAAGTCTGTGTGTGTTTTTCGATCTGAAGTGAATCTCTTGTAGGCAATGTGGGTAAGGGTCTTGCTTTCTTATCCATTCAGCCACCCTTTGTCTTTTATTTTTAAAAGTGTATTTTTTTAAATTAAAGTTTATTGGGGTGACAATGGTTAGTAAAGTTACATAGGTTTTAAGTGTACAATATTCTGTAATACATCACCTATATATCACATTGTGTGTTCACCAACCAGAGTCAGTTCTCCTTCTATCACCATATATTTGATCCCGTTTACTCTTATCTACCACCCACTTTCCCCTTACCCTCTGGTAACCACTAAACTATTGTCTGTGTCTATGAGTTTTTGTTTCTTTGTCTTGTTCATTTGTTGCTTTCAGTTTTATATCCCACATATCAGTGAAATCATATGGTTGTTGACTTTTTCTGTCTGACTTATTTTGCTTAGCATAATAATCTCAAGATCCAACCATGTTGTTGCAAATGGTATTATTTCATCTTTTCTTATGGCAGAATACTATTCCACACCCTGTGTCTGATTGGAGCATTTAATTCATTTACATTGAAAATAATTGTTGATAGATATGTAGTTATTGCCATTTTATTATTCATATTTTTTATTTTTATTTTTTTGTCTTAAAGAAATCCCTCTAATATACCTTGTGATACTGGTTTGGTGGTGATGAACTCCTTATCTTTTCCTTGTCTGGGAAGCTCTTTATCTCTCTTTTGATTCTAAATAATAGCTTTGCTGGATAGACTAATCATGGTTTTAGGTCCTTACTTTTCATTGCTTTTGATATTTCATGCCAATCTCTTCTGGCCTACAAAGTTTCTGTTGAGAAATCAGCTGATAGTCTTTTAGGGGCTCCCTTGCAGGTAACTAACTACCTTTCTCTTGCTGCTTTTAAGAGTCTCTCTTTGTCTTTAACTTTTGGTATTTTAATTATGATGTGTCTTTGTGTGGGGACAGAGCCCCAGAGAGCAGTTTGCAGGCTCTTGGCCTCACATGGAAAGGTGCTGGCTTGGTTATTAGATGGCCATCAGCTGTAACTAGTTGGCCATCAGCTGTCACCAGTTGGCCATTAGCCACTATTGTTTTGTATGTAACTGCCGCAACTATGTTAGCAAGCATGGTTAGCAAGCTCTGTTAGCAAGCGTGGATTGTGGATGGTGAGGATCATGTGGATCCTACATCCTGTGTCTTGTCAGGCTGCCAGCGAGACTGTGGTGCAGGAAAGACCCCATGTTGGGGTATTGGCAGATGTTTGCTTTTTGTGTCTTGACCTGCCACCATTGAGAATATAGTGGTATGAAACCCCTATGTGTGGCTCTGTTGTTATTCCTATTCGGCCTCACCATAGCCTGCATTCACCTGCTGGGAGCTCAGACCCTGCATTACACTTGGTGTGGGCCTTTCTGGGTTCATCTTGTTTGGGTTTCTCTGCATTTACTGGGCTTGAATACCCATTTCCTTTGCCAGGTAGGGACATTTTCATTATTTCTTCAAATAGCTTTTCAATTCCTTGCTCTCTCTCTTCTCCTTCTGGTACCCCTATGGTGCAAATGTTGGAATGCTTGATCTTGTCCCAGAGGTCCCTTAAACTGTCCTCATTTTTTTGAATTCTTTTTTCTTTTTACTCTTCTGGTTGGGTGTTTTTTGAAACCTTATCTTCTAAATCCCTGATTTGGTCCTCTGCTTCATCTAATCTACTCTTGTTTTTCTGTAATGTAGCCTTCATTTCCGTTAATGTATTCTTTATTTCAGACTGGTTCTTTTTTATGTTTTTCTATCTCCATTTTTATGTTTTCTATCTCTTTGTTGAAGTTCTCCTCAAGATCATTGAACATCCTTATAACCAGTGTTTGGAACTCTGTGTTTGGTAGATGGCTTGTCTCCATTTTGTTTAGTTCTTTTTTTGGAGCTTTATTTTGTTCTTTCAATTGGGACATGTTTCTTTTGTCTCCCCAATTTGGCTGCCTTCCTGTGTTTGTTTCTATGTTTTAGGTAGTGCTGTTCTGCCTCCCAGTCTTAGTAGTGTGGCCTTATGTGGTAGGTATAGTGTCTCTGGTCACCAGAGTCGGGAGCTCCAGGTGTGTCCCTTGTGTAGGTTGAGTGTATCCTCCTGTTGTAGTTGAGTCTTGGTTGCCGTTTCCATGTCAGTGGGAGGGATTGACCCTTGGGCTGTTAAGTTGTCAGGACTGGCTGTGACTACAGTGGAGTTTTAGTGTAGGTGCTGAGCCTATAGATCATGATTCACTTTACCAGGGCTCTGGTGCCTGCCCAGTCTTCCCTTTGGGTGTGTCATTCTTGGAGGCAGTAGGGTGATGTTCCAGTTCAGTCTGAAGCTGGCCATTGGGACTGCCAGCCCCAGGGCCTCCTGGGTTGGTACCTGCTGCAGGCCAAGTTCAGCAGCAGCCTGTGGCCTGCCTGGAGCTACCTGGCATGAGCCACAAAGCAATGTACAGGTGGCTGCTATCAGCACTGTGCTTGGAGGTGCCTTAAGAGCCTAAGCCACAACTCAATGCTGGCAGTTGCTACTGCTGAGCTTAGGGATGCTTGGTCAGAGATACAGAACACACCAAAGCCAAATGCTGCTTATTTGGGTTTTGTGAACCTTTGAGAAGTTTTAGGAAAGTCTGCAGCATGTGCCAATATAGGCCGTTTGGAAAACCCACTGGAAGAGGCTTGGGTGTGTCTGAAAGTTGGGTAGGGTAGGGTCTCAGAATCACCAGGGCAGGCAAAGGAATGGTGTTAGCCAGATTGATGGAGACTCAGATACCTTGCGTTTGTATTTAAAGTTATCTTAGTTCACAGAGAAGCTGAGTCAGACCATGATTTTGGAGCAAGTGCCAGTCTTGATGGAGGATCGGGTAGATGATAAGCTAGAACGTGCTGAGCATCAGTGGTGGTTCAGAGAATGGCGGAATCATGCCAAAGTGGTGCAGCCACATCCACACTTTCCAGAGAGGAAGGCAGATCTCTTGGAATCTAGGGAGATCTATGGGGCCAGCAGGAGAGTCCTGGGATAAGACACACCTGGGTACCCCCGTACAGAAGGCCCATCTATCCAGACTCCTCTGTAAGGACTTAGGCTCACACCATCTAGCACACAATCTCCAGTGCTGGTGGACTACTTGACCTTCCCCAGTGAGAGTCACAACACTACAGTGCCTTGCCCTAAAAGCCCATCAAGGTGAGAGGGGAGCCCACTCTGGCCCAACAGCTGTGCACTGAAGGGAAGCCCAAAGCCAGGGGGTGTTACTTGCTTTTGACACATTTTTCAATACTTTATTTCTACATAAAAGTTGGGTGAAGTGCAAAACCACATCATAAGCAAAAATTTCATTTCATATCAAGTTTCATAGTAGCATTAATGTTATGCCAAATAAATAAATAAACATTGTGCAAAGAAGAGCCGTCATTTACAAGAAAAACTGTCTGTGGTCTAATTTTTCTCAATTATTTTGTCTGTACTTGCTGTGCCTATACAGGAAAAGTGCCTATGCAGGACAGGTGATTGGCTCATTTGTAGATATCTGTAACTATTTTTTTTTCTCTCAAAGGGTTGAAGCAATTCTTATAAAACATTTAAATATTGAAGAAATCCTTGCTTTGATAGTTTAAATTAGTATTTATATACTTTTACATAATCATATACTTCAGGTGTATATCCCTTTCTTATATACTTTATTTACTTTATGCTTATTTATTTACTTATATATGTATTTATATACCTTTAAGCTCTAAATATTTTACTTACATACTTTTTGCTTCATTTACTTTATACTTATTATTTTACTTTATTATTTCTTGGGGAATATTAAGGGGCCTCAGAGCAAGAGAGGAACTGGATGGCTGGGGAGGGGGAGCCTACAGGAGGAGAAAGCCAGTGGTGGGAGCCCAGGGCAAAAGGCAAACAAAATGGGGTTTTCAGGGGAAGGAGCGAGGCTCCAGGGTGATGGGAGGACACAGCAGAGAGGTGGAAGAGATTCGAGGCCACTGACTGGCCAGCATCCTATTTACTTTATATTTATATACTTTACTTATATATTGTATGGAATCTGGATTAGGATTTGTATTATAATTCATTTTTACTTTGTGTAGGCTGTAGCTATATGTATTTTTTTTTTTTATCTTTTTGACATTAATTTGTTTATTTCCCCCTTGGAATACAGGTCAATTAATTGATTGCAAAAAAGTCTATCCAATTTTAGTTCTAGAAGAGTTGAAATGAGCAAAATGGACTGTCCATTCAACTAGGAACTCATCATTCAGTCTTTGGTCTTTGCAGTGGCTGGAGAAACAGGAATTGACTTAAGGGATTCTATTAATGGTTGCCAGAGAGGCATCTCTATAGACCCAGGCTCTGCCAGTTGGGCCAAATGCAGAAAGGGGAGTTTCTCCATGTCCAGTTTTCTGGAACACTGGAACACATGATACAAATTATTCCTTTGTGAAGCTGTCATTTTATCTCCTGAAGTTTTCTTTGTGTGTGTATATCTTTTGGTAGGAGGAATAGGTCTTCCAATTTACTGCAACCTTACTAAGCTTTATGATCTTTCTAATATGAATCTACCACTGTCATTTTAAATATGGTTCAAGGTAAGATTAGTTTTTTGAAAAAAAAATGTTTTATTGGGGAACAGTGTGTTTCTCTAGGACCCATCGGCTCCAAGTCATTGTCCTTCAATCTAATTGTGGCGGGCACAGCTCAGCTCCAAGTCCAGTTGCTGTTTTCAATCTTTCATTGCAGGGAGAGCAGCCCACCATCCCATGCAGGAATTGAACCGGCAACCTTGTTGTTGAGAGCTCGCGTTGTAATTAACTGAGCCATCCAACCGCCCCTCTGGATGCTCAGCGGCAGCTTGTTGTCTTCAACTTAGTTGTGGAGGGCGCAGCTCACTGGCCCATGTGGGATTCAAACCGGCAACCCTGTTGTTCAGAACTCACATTCTAATCATTAGAGCCATCTGGCTGCCCCTAAGATTAGTTTTATAACTAAACTTAATATGGAAGTAATTCTTCATTTGAATTTTTCTTGTTACCTACATGTAAAAAGTTGGAAGGGTCTAAAAAGTGTTTTCAACAGTATCTTACACATTAAGAATTCTTGTTTTGTTACAAATATTTTATTACAGGTGAAAAAATATGTATAACTGGCAGAAAGATTTTTTGGAGAAATGAGTTGATTAAAAAGATGAATCACAAAATGAAATTTATCAATGCCATAATCACAGCCAATGAGGTAACTGACTAGAAACTTTCTCAGGTTCATATCCTTTCCAGCTGTTCAGAGGAAGTCTATCAGATCTGCCCAGAAGAGCAATAAAGAAACTCGATGGCAAAACACAACACAAATAATTGCTCATCCTGTGTGAAATGTCTTCCATCCGCCTTGGGAAAACCTCCTTGTGGCAGGAAGAAGCCAGGCAGCATGGAATAAAAGGGTAAGTGGTTTCTGCCAAGCAGGTACCTAAGAGCCAGCTGGCTACAGGGGGCTCCTGGGCGGAGACCCATATTTGAATGGCAAATGCCAAAGGAAAAACAAGGATTGCACCAGCTTCAGAAATGAGCACTTAACGGCCTCACTGAGGAGGCTGTAAGGGAATTCAGCACATAAATAAAGGTAAACAAACTTAAAAACAGGCTTTATATGCCCAATGTAGTGTGTTAGCTGTTATGGGTCTTCCACTGGTGCCCAAGGATGCGTCATTGCGGGTGGTTATGGATCTTGGAAAAGTGTAGAGCTGAGCTGGGCTTAGCTGGGGTGGTGCAGGTAAGTTGCTAGACTTTTATATGGAGGTTGAGCTCTTTTTATGATCCATTTGCAAACTGGGTCAGACTGTATCCTCTGTATGCTGGTCACATTCATCTTCATTCTGAATTTGACTTAATCTGCATCATCAATGTTGCTACTTAGTGATTGTATACCCTGTTTCCCGGAAAATAAGACCTAGCTGGACAATCAGCTCTAATGCATCTTTTGGAGCAAACATTAATATATGACCTGGTCTTATATTTTAGTAGAGTAAAACTGGCCTTATGTTAATTTTTGCTCCAAAAGATGCATTAGAGCTGATTGTTCGCCTAGGTCTTATTTTCGGGGAAACACGGTAGCATCTCTTCCGTGGAATAATTCAGAGAACACATATCATGGAGTTACAAACTATGCATCAAAGTGGATAGCTTCAAAAAGTGCGATCCACTCATCCTTGCATATATAAGTGAAATTCACCTTTGAATATTCATGTTATGTTATTTTCTCTTTTTCATAGATCTAAGAATAAAATATTTTGAAAACTGACATGGATTCCATGCGAGAAGAAGGTTTCTACACAGGTTTGCAGGAAGTAAGAGTTTTTCTGGCAAATTTTTTTCGGAGTTTTTGTCACATAATTCTTTATTTAGGTTTAATTTAGGTTCATGATTACAGTAAAGCATCAGAATTATTGTTTTTCTTTTTTTGAATTTGAGAAACAAAAATCCACAAGTTTCTCCTTCCCTCTCCAACAATCTAAACAAAATTCAAATACCTATCACAATTTTGTTTCATCTTTAAAGGGCCTTTACTCAAAGGAGCCAACAAACTTGGACTTCTCTATTCCTTCCCCTGGAATACATTTGGCTTTGTTCTTTGCAACATAGGCAATTGCTGTTAAAGAGACTTCAGTTTAAAGTATAATTAATAGTTTGGCATTTCCCAGGGGCTTTCCTGGGGACCCTTTTTGTATGTGTTTTATATTACAGAGCTCCCTAGCTAAATATTTCCAGATCATATAGATTTAGATAAGACAAGTTCCAGAACTTAGAGTATTTTTTATTTTGACATTTACAGTATTTATTAGTGTAGTGAAAATAATACTTTGACAAGTCCCCAAGTAATAAATGACAATATTCTCAACCCCTGAGTAGTTTACAGTAACTTTCAGTGGCTAGTGACCACCTGATATCCAACTGTTCTCCTTTTAGAGGTGTTAGTAAATTTGAAATGCCTCCTGATCAGTCCTTTTAGGCTGCTTTCCCATAATGGTAATTGTATTTCCCCCCAGTCCTTCTGGGTGGTCGGTGGGCCTGGCATATCTTGTTCCTTCATCTCTGAGAATTAAAGAGTTAGGGAAGGGGGAACTACAGCTCTGGGCAAATCACATTCTTTGTGCCTGGGCTGAGCATGGGGCATGCTGGGAATCATGGTATCGGGGGAGCAGCCATTAGCCCCAAACCTAGTGTGCTAACTAGAGGGCAGTATTGGTCACCATGAGTATCAGGAGACATGACTTAATTGAAACATAATTTCAACTCAATCTGGAAACTAATTGTGGTTCACATGGATGTTTTCCATAACAGACTTCAGTTAGGAGAGTTGGTAGATTTTTTTCATTCATCCTTTCTCCCTTCTCTACAGATTCTTTCATATGGAATTTACCTCATTTTGCCTCAGAGCATAGCAACATGTTA